>NC_059161.1:37540369-38165369 GCF_019923935.1 Bubalus bubalis
CCCTGGCTACAGTCCACAGGGTCGCAAAGAGAACTGAAGCACGCACACACATGCTTTCTTGGAGGAACTGCCCTGTCCCGGCCCTCCGTGGCAGCTTTTCAGTGTCTGTTTTCCTCTGGGCCAGGTCATGGAGGGTATCCCCTTCCTGGGGCTGAGTAGTGTCTCCAGCTTGTCTCCTTCAGGAGACCGAAGGAGTTGACTTCTTCAGTCCTGCTTGGTCTCCAAATTACCATACTGAGCCAACTTAAGACTAGTCTGTGGCCGTGACTTAGGCAGACCTGTCTTCCCTTTTATCTCTGTGTGCAAATCGGCAAGCTGCAGCTTGAGTATGTCTTGTTCTTGCGGGACTTCTTGCTTAAATTGGCAAGAGGCCAATAGGCACCAAACTCTGAATTGTTCAACCAGTTCCCCTAGAATTACAGTCCAGGTAGACATGCAGGTTATTTTCTGAGGTGTCGCAGGTTTTACCATTTTATTGTGGCCTAACAAGGGTTACAGACTTTCATTCTGCAATATCTGTGCCCATGTTGAGCCCTAAGTCATTGCCACATATTTATATTCTATCTAGGTTGATTACTTCCAGGTTCCAAATTCTGTGCATTACGTAGGATACTGGTTTGGCTGCTGCAGCAGAGAGATCCAAAATAATAATGGTGTAAATATGATAGAAGCTAATTTTTTTTCGAAGTAGAAATCTGGGTAGGTGGTTGAGAACTGGTTTAGTAATTCCTTGATTTCTAGGGAGCCAGACACATTCTGTTTAGTGCTGTCCTCCTCTGTAAGTGGCCATCTAGTTTGTAATCAAGATGGCTGCTCCAGCGCCTGCATGCACATCTGCATTCCAGTCTTCAGGAAGGAACTAAAGGGGAGGGCATGTTTTTGTCCATCAAGGGCATGATCAGACGTGTCACCTGTCATTGCTTACATCTCCTTGGTCAGAACTTAGTCACTTGGCCACAGCCAGATACAAAGGTGGCCTAATGTATAGGAGGAGATAGCTAGCTGTCTCTATCACAGTCATACCAAGAGTTATAGTCTCTGCAGCTTGGAAGAAGGAATTGTTTTATACTGAGGTGGGAAACATTGGAATAGGAGATTAGGGACTTCCCTGGCAGTCCAGTGGTTAAGACTGTGAACTTCCACTGTACGGGGCACTGGTTTGATCCCTGGTTGGGGAGCTAAGATCCCACATGCTACTCGATGTGGCCAAAAATTAAAAGGAAAGAGATTAGAGGTAGAAATTAAGCTATCCATTTTAATCGTATTCTGGTTATATTGCTTATTATTGATCCATCTGGAGATGTTAAGTAGGTTGTTGCATATATATTTGGCTGGCAGTTCAGGAAGAAGCTTGGGGTTGGGGACTCCATTCAGGAAGCTGTCAGTATATTTTAAATTGCAAGAATGGCAGGATGACCTAGGGAGTGAGCATAGAGAGAGAGGAGAGGAGGTCAGAGGACTGAACCTTGAGCCATTCCGGCATTTAAGAACTGACAAGGGACAGCCACTGAGGTAGAAGGCAAGACAAGAGAGCCTAGAGTTCTGGCATCCAGGAGAAGAAAGTGTTTCATGATGGAGGGGAGGGTTCCACTCTGTCAAATGGCAGTAAGGTAAATGAAAGGAAGACCAAGCCTTAGGATGGGATTTGGCAACATGGAGGCCATTAGTGACCTTGGCTAGACCCATTTCATTGCCGAGTAGGTTCAAGACACAATGAGACAGAATGAGAGCAGAGAATACATTGTTCAGGAGTGAGGCATCAGCTCCAAGGATGCACTGTGGAGCCATCCATAGACTGTGGAAGCTGTGGGTTTAAACAGTGGGAAGAAGATATTTAGGGAACATGTCCTTTTAAATTTTATCTTTTACCTCTCCCGGACACAGACTTCCCAGGTGGCTCAGTGGTAAAGAAGCTGCCTGCCAATGCAGGAGACGCACGAAAGGTGGGTTCAATCCCTTGGTCAGGAAGATCCCCTTGAGCAGGAAATGGCAACCCACTCCAGTATTCTTGCCTGGACAGTTCCATGGACAGAGTAGCCTGGTGGGCTACAGTCCATGGGGTCACAGAGAGTCAGACATGACTAGTGACTAAACAACAACAGCTCCCTATTATGATCACTGGTTCCTTTGTTCGTTCAGTAAATATTTTTCATTCGTTACTCTGTTCCTTTCTTTCCCTGAGGTAGGAAGTCAAGGTGTAGAGGTAGATTTATTTGTATATTTTTTCCTAGCTAGGTGTTCAGGACCTGAAGAGTTCCAAGTATAAATTTTAAACCATAGTTTGGGCACACTGAATCATATTGCAGCTAATTATTGTAAAATGACTTTATTTTAGTTTTGGTTGTGCTGCTGTGGTGCGTAGGCTTCTGTTGTTGTGGAGCTCAGGCTCTCTCTAAGGCCTTCGGGGCTCAATAGTTGTGACTCCTAGGCTCTAGAGCACAGTCTCGATAGTTGTGGCATATGGCCTTAGTTCCTCTGTGGCATGTGGGATCTTCCTAGATCAGGGATTGGACCTGTATCTCCTACATTGGCAGGCAGATTCTTTACCACTGAGCCACCAGGGAAGCCCTGGCCCTGATTATTCTTGTTCGCTGCGGGGTTGGGTTCTTTTTTTTTCCCTGCCTTATTGCCAGTGAGATCTTAGTTCCCCCACCAGGGATGGAACCCACTTCCCCTGCAGTGGAATCACGGAGTCTTAACCACTGGACCACTTGTTCACTGTTTTTTATCCATCTCTTGTCACAAGGCTTGGCACAGGGTGCCCCAAAATAAATATTTGCCAAGTCCATGAATTGACTGCAAGGTGTCTTTCCTTGATTCCCAGTTCTTGTGTTGCGGTAGTTTTTTGTTTTGTTTTTGCCATATTAGTTAGGTTAAGGTATGTACTGGAAAACAACCTTATTGTCAGAGTTGTAGTTCAGAGTCACCTGCACCTGGGTTTTAGGTGGACCAGCCAATTGGATGACCAGAGTGAGGTGCTTTCAGAGTCTTAGTTTCCTCACTTGGAAAGTGGTGGTCTGCGTCCCTGTCCATGGTGTTCTTACTGTTAATTGCAGGGATACATAAAGTGCTTTGTGCAGTGCCCTGGCAGAGTATGTAGGTTCCTGTAACATATTATCTCTCTTTTCTAGGATAAGACTGAGTTGTACATGATTAGAATTTCAGTTGGTGCTCCTATGACACCAAACAAGACCTTTGCATGTAATGATGCCAAAAGCATGGAAGGAGGTCTGTTATTGGTTAAGGCAAGAGGCTGAGGTTTGTTTGAAAGATTGGGTTGCAGTCCTCTCCCCCAACCCCTTAAAATTCTTAAAGTCTCTTCTCACTCAGGCACCATCTTTTATGTGAAGCCACACTGTTACTTGTCTCACCTCCTCCTCCTTTTTCTTAAAATCTGGAGTGATCAGGTGGCCCGCATGTACGAAGTGAGTGAAGGAGGATCGAGGAAGTTAGAAAGGAAGGTAACTGTGCAGACAGGAGACCTGAGAGGAGTCTCAGGAGAAACACGCTGCATATGGGGGCCAAAACCCAAATGCGAGGTGACTTAGTCTGCTCGAATCAGATGACTCATTTTACCTTCTGAAGGGACTGTCCCCTCCTGCAGGGCTGGGGAAGGGAAATCTCTGAATGAGATGCCACAGTGTGATCTGCTTACCAGCTGCCATATCTTCAGCATTATTTGAAAAGTATAGTCAAGCTGGACAAACAGGTATCTTCTGGGTTTCAGTATTGAGAATATCTGGCCTTGACTTAATTAGCTTTCTAGTTAACATTGTGAAATACATTCTGTTCACATTGTTTCTCTGTTCCCCGTCAGGGTTTGGTATAGGTTCTAGATGTGTAAGAGTGTCATGATGATTGTGGGTAGCCATTCCCTTCTCCAGGAGATCTTCCCGACTCAGGGATGGAACCCGGGTCTCCTGCATTGCAGGCAGATTCTTTACCATCTGAGCTACTAGGAATCCCAATTTAATTAGTTAAGTTTTCTGCCTAGATGAGGTGGCCCTTTGCTTTTATGGGGTTTTTTTTTTTTTTGGAAGCTGAACCAGGATTTCCAGACAAATCATAGTGCACACCTGTCATGTGCTGGGTTCTCTTCTAGGATCATATCAGGCTGGATCTTTGGTCAGACCTCTGTCTAAACTTGTCACCAGCCCTGGCTTCATGGGAATGTGATCTGCAGACAGAAGTGCCCCCCCAAGTGGTTGAATGCTCTGCTGTTGTCATCTTGAAATTCTTAATACTTTTGAGCAGGAGGCCCTGCATTTTCTTTAGGTACCAGGCCCCACAAATTCTGCAGCTGGTCCTGCTTTGTCACCGACTTTCTCTGTACAGGTGGATATGTATTTGGGGAGAGTTTGGTTAGGTTCCACAGTTATAGAAAACCACGGGAAAGCTCATCAAAGAGATGTTCAGGTTTTAATGGGAAAAGTCTTGGTATATGTTAATAAGCTTCTACTTAGAGTAGAAACTTGTAGTAGAAACTTAAATTTCTACAGTGTGAATTGAATACGGTATTGAATCTTTGGGTAACTCATTTAACTTCATCAAATAGATTTTTTTTAATCAAGATTTTTTTATAGAGACATTTACTTCCATATTTTTCATGTATATCTTTTTTCTCCAATCTTAATGAAGCCCCTTTTGTATTTTGTCAAAAATATTGATCATATTTTTATAGTATAAGCTCTTGCTTTTGTGAATTATGACTTGGATGTAAAACTATAGCTCATGTTTTAAAATTAAAAATTTTTAATTAAAAAATGTTATCCGACAGCGAGTTTTCTCTAGTGTGAGTATTTTTTCTGTAAATAGTTATTTGTGCTGTCTAATATACAGATTTCTCATTTTTAAAAATAATGAAGTACATTTAATGTTAGAGGTGGAAAAATTCTGTGTATATGAAAATCCTTGGGGGAAATACTTATTTCTGAGAAGGAAATGAAAATTGGTGGAAAATGAAAAACTATCTAGCAACTTTTACAATCAGTAGAATTTTTTATGTGTGATTTGATTTATTCATAAAATTGTCATGTCTAGGGTATTGAGGAATATGAACATTTAGAAAAAAGCAGGCAATAAACTGTTGTTGTTTTCTGACTGTGCCTCATGTAAGCAGGACCTTAGTTCCCCAACCAGGGATGAACCTGTGCCCCCTTTCAATGGACGCTCAGAGTTTAACCACTGAATCAGCAGGAAAGTCCCCCTTTTTAAAAATAATGATAATTTTAAATTTTTTGAGGCAAGATGAAGGAAAATTTTTAAATATTGAAAAACAAAACCAAAATCCTTTTTCCTTACTGTGTATAGACCTGCCAGAGGAATTTACACTTTGATTTCAGCAATAAATACTTTGTGGGCCAGTTAAAAAATATTAACATACACAGAGAAAAAAAATGTATAGCCCATGGATGGAGGAGCCTGGCGGGCTACAGTCCACAGGGTTGCAAGGAGTTGGACACAACTGAGTGACTTCACTTTTGAGCTTTGAACATTAGTTATGTAGAGTAGATGTTTAGAGTGTCGTTTATGACATTTTTTATCTTAGGATGCTGCCTTATGACAGCATATATACACTTGTGTTTGGTGAATGCTAGTTAATTAGCTTTCTACTTTTATGTTAACCTTTTAGTTATGATAAATATAGACCAGGCATCATTTCTGTGGAGTTTCATTAAAGAAGTGCCTAGTTTTTTTGTTTTCCTTCAAGACCAGCTTGGGGTAGATGGGTTGGTCATCTCCTAGGGCTTTTGTTTATTCTTTTTTACTTTGTATAAATGTCATTATACTCAAATAGTTTGGTGATTTCTGGTCTAGGGAAATAAGGCTAAAGCAGTCTTTTGCCTTGAGATGTTATGATTAGAATGGCTTGTGATTGGGAGAATTTTAGTGAAGGCCAAGTAGAAACTATGCTTGTGAAGCATCCCATTGGACACCTCTTCATCTTTTTTGATGTTCATGTGGACAGGTAACAAAGCACATTCACCCACACTGATTATATGAAATTGTCACTATTTCTGGTTTTAAAAGGGACTGATGGCATTTGAGATGACGGTTAACCTGTAGGAGGAACTTAAATATGAAAGATTCATGTTAGGAAGGGAACTTTTATTCATACCAAGAATAAGATGCGTGTGGCACGAAGTGGCCCGAAGTCAGTATTTTCTTGCTCTGCAAGAGCTCACTTTCTTTAACCCTGTTGTGTAGATCTGCTAGAATATGGGCTTTGGAGTATTCAGAGTTGGTGTGAATGTACAATTTAGAGATTAGAGAAAATGAGCTAACCCTGTTCTGGAAGAATTTATAGTTTTGTTTCAGCATTAATTATTTTCCAAGTCCATTTAAAAAACTCTTTTCACATGGCTGGGCTGCTGAAAATTCTTTAAAATGTTTAATATTGCTAGTTTCACTTGGCCTTTTTTCAGTGACTAGAAACCATTCTGTGGAAGGGTGTCAGGAGTAGCAGCAATTTGGTTGCCAGGTTCTTCTGGTTAACCAAGTGGGATTAAAGATTAGAGTGGGGAGCATAGCATCTCTATTATTTGGGGTGTTTTTGGAACCATTTTATGAAGACATAAAATTGCAGCTATAGGAATCATTAAAAAAAAAAAATTAGATCCAGGACTTCCATGGTGGTCCAGTGGTTAAGAATCTGCCTGCCAGTGCAGAGGACATGAGTTCAATACCTGGTCGAGGAAGATCCCACATTCCTCGGTGCAACAAAGCCCATGCCCCTCAACTACTAAAGCACATGTGCCTCAAGCCTGTGCTCCACAAGAGAAGCCGTGCACTGGAATGAAGACTAGCCTGTGCACTGGAATGAAGAGTAGCCCCCGCTCACGGCAACTAGAGAAAGCCCGAGTGCGGCAATGAAGACCCAGCGCAGCAAGATAAATAAATTAAAATTCAAAAATAAATATAAAGGCAGTACAAAAATATAATTGACAAAGGTCGCTCAGTCAGATCCGAGTCTTGTGACCCCATGGACTGTAGCCTACCAGGTTCCTCTGTCCATGGGATTTTCCAGGCAAGAGTACTGGAGTGGGTTGCCATTTCCTTCTCCAAGTCAGATCCAATGAAAACAATCTCACTCTCAGGAAGTTTCTCTACTATATAATGTTAGGCTCTTGTTTCTGGTGGTGTCTCCTAATTTCATAATCAGTTAACAGACCTGGTGCTTTTCACAGATCTGATGTAGCTGTGATATTTATTCATACTGTTTGGGTGAAACAGAGCCCTATGCCAAAGGAAACGTGTTTGAGCCTAAAAAGAAGACGGGCAGAGCAAAAGGATGGCAAAAACTTGGAGACTGACGTTAGGGGGAAAAAAATGATTGTTTACTGTGTATCGGGGGCACTTCATTTGTTCAGCAAGTATTTGCTGAGTGCTCTCTGCCGTAAGCGTTGTTATAGTTACAAATGCAGTGAGTACAGCAGACCCAGTCCCTGTTCTCTTTGTATTGTGCTTTGGGGAGTCAACCCACACACCAATAGATAGAGACCAATTCAGGTAATATGTTTCATTGCCTTTATCTCTGATGACTGTCCTGCAAGATAAGTGATGTTTGTTTATTTTTTTTAATGTGGACCATTTTTAAAGTCATTATCGAATTTGTTACAATATTGCTTGTTTTATGTTTTGATTTTTTTGGCCGTAAGCCATGTAGGATCTTTGCTTCCTGACTAGGGATCGAACCTGCACCCCCTGCCTTGGCAGGCAAAGTCCCAACCACTGGACCATGAGGGTAGTCCTAGATATGTGATATTTATATCATCACCACCTTCTGAGTGGGGAAACCAAGACCCAGAGAGGTAATACAACTAGAGATGGGTACAGTTGGGATTTTGACCTGGAGTTGGCCCCATAGGAGTGTGTCCCGTAGACAACTGTGAAGACGGCGTGGAGTAGGAATCACTCACACACGGCACTCTGTCCCTTGTTTCACTTTTAAGAGGAATTTTTTTTTTTTTAATTCTCTAATATCAAATGTTTGTTTTAATACTTATTTACTTGGTTGCACTGGGGCTTTAGTTGTGGCATGTGGGATCTAGTTCCCTGACCAGGGATTGAACCTGGGTCCCCTGCATTGGGAACAGGGTTAACCAGTGGACCACCAGGCAAGCCCCTCTAATATCAAATGTTGATGAAGAGTCTAGAGTAAGTCTTTATGATTATAAGCTAATTATTATTTTAAATTGAAGTAATAATACTAATGTTTTCAGTGTTACCAGGTGACTCAAGAAAGTACCTTTGATAGTTAAGCCCTTGCCAGCTGGTGGAATGTGCTTAGGCATTCCCAGTGTTCTCTGTACTATTGAGCAGATGCAGGAAGTACTGACATCAGTAATTTTTGTTGGGCTTTGTAAAACTCCATGTAATGGAAAACCACGTAATCACCGCCTGGCATTGGAGAATTATTAAGGGTCAAATCTTTTTTTCTCCCTAAGACAGAACAGTTTACAGTCTTGTTTCTAATGACAATAAAACCATTGCCTTGTCATGAGCCAGACTGTAGGGTTGGTATTGAGGCTAGTTATGTAGGTGTGAGTGTCCTGTGGTAAAGCAGCCAAGGCAGTAGAGTTCAAAAGACAATTAGTTTGAAAATTGTGTATTTTGCCAGTAATTGCTAAAACTTGGCCTCAAGATAAGAATTTTGTGCTTTATTTTTGAGAGATTTATGAGAAAAGTATTGGCGAAATATTAATGGAGGAAGTCAGGTAACACCTTGTCTCATTCCTTTCTCAAGTGAGGGAAGGGGAACCTGGCGGGCAACTGAGGGAATGTAGGTAAAGAGAGGTGTTGGGAGTAGAGGGGCCCCAGCCTGGGGCTGAGTACAGGGCGGTTAGGTAGGTAGCAGGTGACCATGAAATGGTTGTGTCCAAATCAGGACTCTTGCTTCCAAGGGGGCTTTGGCTGCTACCTGGCAGTGCACTCCAGGTGCGTGTGTGAGTGTGAAGTTGCTTCAGTTGTGTCCCAACCCTTTGTGACTCTATGGACCTTAGCCTGCCAGGCTCCTCTGTCCATGGGCTTCTCCAGGCAAGAATACTGGAGTGGGTTGCCATGCCCTCCTCCACTATCTTGGCTGCTTTCCCACGGGATACACCTAAGTAAGTAGCCTCACCACCAGCCCTACTGTCTGGCTCATGACAAAGAGATGGTTTTACTGTCATTAGAAACGAGACTGTCAACTGTTATGTCTTAGGGAGAAAAAAGATATGACCCTGAATAAAATTAGATGGGAGTGCCTGGAATGTGGGCTTCCCAGGGGGTGCTAGTAGTGAAGAACCCTCCTGCTGATGCAGGAGATGTCAGACATGTGGGTTCGATCCCTGGGTTGGGAAGATCCCCTGGAGGAGGGCATGGCAACCCACGCCAGTATTCTTGGCTGGAGGATCCCATGGACAGAGGAGCTCAGTGGGCTTTGGTCCATAGGGTCTCAAAGGATTGGGACCCGACTGAAGCAACTTTGCACTCACACATGCGCCTGGAGTGCATTGCTAGGAGCTGGAACAGATGTGCTCCCTGCTGTGAAAGTCGCTCAGTTGTGTCTGACTCTTTGTGACCCCACGGACTATACAGTCCATGGAATTCTCTAGGCCAGAATACTGGAGTAGGTGGCTTCCCTTCTCCAGGGGATCTTCCCAGCCCAGGGATCGAACCCAGGTCTCCCGCATTGCAGGCGGATTCTTTACCATCTGAGCCACAAGGGAAGTCCCTTGCGTAGCATGTTTGGGCTGGGGAGGTGCATTTGGGTTAAAGCACTGATGCTTTTAAGTTTTTGATTTGGGAGTCAGTCCTAAACATGGTCTGGGAGTTGGTGGAGGACAGGGAAGCCTGGTGTGCTGCAGTCCATGGGGTCACAAAGAGTCAAACACACTTAGCGACTGAACAACCACCACCTGAACATAGTCATCACATCCTTTGGAGCAGAAATGCCGTAGAGAAAGCAGGCTTTCTTGTAACTCTGAGTAAACGTATTTTAAGTTGAGGGGGTCATCTGGAAAGCGAAGGAGAAAGGTTTGGAAAACAGATTGTGGAGGTGACTGTGCTGGTCTACTGTCGTCTCCTTCTGCTGTGCTTTGTGTGTCCTGTGGCACTATTCAGCTGATTGCAGGCTTGGTTCTGTATTTGGAGTATGGGGGTCTGGGCTCTTGAGCTGTTAAATTCATGTATTAAAACTTATGGTGCACGTCACAGGAATGTGGCCAGCTGTCTGTCCCTTTCTTCTGCTAACTTCCTTTTATATCTTGCTATTAAAGGAAGGGTGAGTGAAAGTCACTCGGTCATATCTGGCTCTTTGTGACCCCATGGGACTGTACAGTCCATAGAATTGTCTAGATTGGAATACTGGAGTGGGTAGCCTTTCCCTTTTCCAAAAGGAAGGGTAGAGTACTCCAAATTCTACAATTAAATGTACTTTGCTGCTAAGTCGCTTCTGTCGTGTCTGACTCTGTTGGACCCCAGAGATGACAGCCCCCACCAGGCTCCCCCGTCCCTGGGATTCTCCAGGCAAGAACACTGGAGTGGGTTGCCATTTCCTTCTCCAATGCATGAAAGTGAGAAGTGAAAGTGAAGTCACTCAGTCGTGTCCGACTCTTAGTGACCCCATGGACTGCAGCCTACCAGGCTCCTCCGTCCATGGGATTTTCCAGGCAAGAGTACTGGAGTGGGGTGTGTACTTTAGGTTCATTATATTATGAGGCAGAAATAAAAATAGGTCACAGAAGGTAGAAACAAAATCTCTCTTCAGAATCTCACCATCCAAGGATACCTATAGTTCACATTTTGGTGTACATTCTGTCTTCCACTGTTTTTTTCTAGGTTAGGTAACCCGCTGCCACCCCACCCCCCCACCCCCGCCGCCCCCAACTAAATCTTCTAACAAGCTTTTTGTTTTTGGTCTCTCTAGGTCATAGATTTGGGGGAACTGGAAAGGATTTTAGAAGTTTTTCTAGCTTAGCTTCTTCAGGTAAAATTACTTTTTCCTGATTATAAATTCAGTAGTAAAGATTCACTGAATTCTGCATGATTCATTGTCAAAGAGTTCCAAAATCAAGAATAAAGGAAAAAGCAAGAATTATGTGTAATCCTATTATGCAGAGATAACCATTTTTTTAAAATAAATATTTGTTTGTTTGGGTGCATCAGGTCTTAGTTGTAGCGTGTAGGCTTCTCTAGTCGCACAGGTGGGCTCCAGAGCTCAGGGTCAGTGGTGTTGGCACATGGGCTTAGTTGGCCCCATGGCATGTGGAGTCTTCCCGACCAGGGATCTAATCTGTGTCCCATGGACTGTAAAGTGGATTCTTAACCCCTGGACCACCAGGGAAGTCCCATCATTGTTAATTTGGGGGTGAGGGAGAGATTGCCTTCCCTGGGTATTCTCTGTGTAAATGTACTTGACATGTTCTGCTGTTTCTTAACCTTTTTTGTTTCTTACCTTTGTGCCTCTGCTTTCTCTGGAGCCCTCCCTCCTGCTCCTGTGGTCTGTGATTCTACAGCCCTCAGACGGTGGCTGTGAACTAGATAGGAAAGTTCTGCCCTTGGTACCTAGAGTTATCTGTCCTGTAAACACTGGTACCGATGACTCACAAGTGCGTATCTCCTGCCTGCAGTCTAGACCCAGATCTCTAGCTGCCCCACCCTGGGGGACAGTGAGGGCATGGACTCTCTGAGCTTGCTGTACTTCTCTACACAGAGCTCTGCTTTGGGGAGTCACTGGAAGGCTGCTGAGACTTGCTGCAGCTCAGTGCTTATCAGGAGTTCTTTTGAGAGCACAGCACATTTTTATGGGCATTCGAGAGAAGGATATGCAGCCCAGTCATCCCCTGAGTGATTTTTTTATCTTTTTTGAGTCAGGGCCCTCTTTAAAAATCTTATGAAAATCAGAGATCCTCATGACTCAGGTTTTGAATGCTTGCCCTCAGGACTCTAAAATCTATCCTAAAGCCAACCCACACCACAAAGGTGAGGCAAGGCTCTCCTTCCTCACTTGGGCCACTCTAAAATTGCTTTCTCTGAATCATATTTTTCCATTAGCATCTGCCGATACTACATACGTGATCCATGTTGTCAGTCACATACTTTGTTGATAAAACTACATGTGTAATGTGTACACATCTCCCTTCTGGCTTTATCTTACTTTTTCTATCATCTTATTTCTATCCTAGTGTGCTTATCTGTTTGATTCTAACTTAATTTAGTGAAGTTGATGTATTTTATGTATTATTTTCTTAATCACTTTCAGTCCTTTATAGAACAAGGAAACGAAAACCATAAATAGAATAAATGTCCGCTGCCTACAGGGCATTTCTGTTTGGGTATTCTTACAGGCCCCTCATAACCAGTGTGTTTGTGCGAAAGTCACTCAGTCGTGTCCGACTCTTTGCAACCCTAAGGACTATACGGTCCGTGGAATTCTCTAGGCCAGAATACTGGAGTGGGTAGCCTTTCTCTTCTCCAGGGGATCTTCCCAACCCAGGTATCGAACCCAGGTCTCCCAAGTTGCAGGTGGATTTTTCACCAGCTGAGCCACAAGGGAAGCTCAATAATTAGATTATAACTCCTCTCTCCTTCTTGAAAACTCTTTCCTCTGTATTCTCAGTTTATGAATTTACCATCCACTTAGGTATCCTGGCCTGAATTCTAGACTCTCCACCCTTCCTCACATCTCACTTCCCAAATAATGACCAAGTTCTGTTGATTGTACACATTAAATGTCCCTGTAACTGTCCCTCCCCATGTACCCCTTGCCTACGTTTGCTTTGTCCCACCTCAGTCCATTCTCCACATGGTAACTAGAGTGATGTGTTTAATTTTTTTATTATTTACTTATTTGACTGCGCATGGTCTTAGTTGCTGCACGTGGGATTTTTAGTTGCAGCACGTAGGGTCTAGTTCCCCAACCAGGGATTGAAGCCCGGCCTCCTTCACTGGGTGCATGGAGTCTTAGCCACTGGACCACCAGGGAAGTCCCCTGCAGTGATGTGTTTTAAAAGATCAATCTGACCCGATCACCCAGTCAAAATGTCTCTTTTGCCTTCATGAAAAAGTTCAGTCTTAGGATGTTATTTGGAGCTCGCCATGTGCTTGCCCCAGCCTGTCTGTCCTGCCTCATATCTTGCTGTGGCTGTGCACACTCATCCTTATCAGACATCTCAGAATTCCCCTAAACACCGGGTGTTCTTACAAAACCTCCCCACCTTTGGCGATGCCGCTCTGTCCCTTTGCCTGCTGAGTCCTTCCTGTCCTGAGGAAAAAACTCTCATCCGGTCACTTGTACAGCATGTTTGTAGGTTGTAGAATTTGTATGTTGCTTTATTTTCTTTCTCTTTTAAAAAATGTATTTGTTTATTATTTTTCGTTGCACTGGGTCTCGGTTGCTGTCTGTGGGCTTTCACTAGTCGCCATGAGCAGGGGCCACTCTCTAGTTGCGGTGTGTGGGCTTCTCAGGGCGGTGGCTTCTCTGTGTTTGCGGAGCGGGGCTCTAGACACTCTCGGGCTCAGAAGTTGTGGCTCATGGGCTTAGTTGCTCGGTGCTGTGTTGGATCTTCCCAGACCAGGGATTGGACGCCTGTCCCCTGCATTAGCAGGTGGATTCTTAGCAATTGCACCACCAGAGAAGTCTGCTTGATTTTCAGTTACTCTTTTGGGCTGATTCAGAAATGACATTACTGTGGTTGGTGAAAGTGATTTTGAGTTCTGAAAACCTAACAATGAAAAAAGCCAGATGATAGTCTGTGTGCGAATTACTGATTGTGTCTCTGGGGAATTGAGATTTATAAACATGCACACAATAAGGAATAGACAGCTTATGTAGGTTAAGCAAAAGATGGGGCTTATTTTAAGGATACAGGGCTCCTCCTTTGAAGCCAGGAACAGAGAGGTAGCTGGCTGATCACTGGAAGGAACTGGAACCTGGAGCCCGAATGCTGCTGGGACTTCCTGGGTGTGTGCTTCCTTATAATTGCCGCTTGTACACACCGTGCCTCACCTTGCCTCTGTCTCGCTGCCTCACACTCAGGGGCAATGCTGGCTGTTCCAATGTCATGCCTGAACGTGCATGTGCAGCTGAACATGTCTAGAGAAAACCAACCCAGGCTGGTCGGTCTAATTTTCCTCTCAAGTTTTTATTCTGAAAATGTTCAGATCTGCAGAAAGGTTGATCGAGTCACCTGGATTCATCATTTTGTTGGTGTTGTCTTTTTCTGTATTCACTTCTGAGTGTGTGTGTACGTGTGTACATGTAAACATATACATAAACAGACATATTGGTTTTGACTGAACTGTTTGAAAGTATGGAAAACCATAAAGCAGAAGTGAGGGGAAGGAGGTGGTGAGGGAAGGCCTTACCAAGAGGGTAGCATGTGAGCAAAGACCAGGACAGAAGATGCTGGGCAGTCGTCTTGGAGAAGAGTGTGCACAGGAGAAAGAGGCAGCAGTACAGAAGTGACGCCTAACCCCTGGACAGGGTGTGGGCTGAAAACAGAAGAGCCTCTGCATCACTAAGCTTGATACTATCAAAATATTCCCTGCCCCTTCCTGATCCAAGGTTATGTTTCTCAGCCCCATTGGCTGTAGGCATGGCCATGTGACTTGCTTTGGCCAATGATATGTGAGCAGAAATGACCAGGTCACTTCTGGCCTCTCCCTCTGCCTTGACAAGTGGGAGTGTTCCCTGCAGAGGCTACTCTGTCATCCTGGGTCCTTGGAGTAAGGACAGTTTGGAGCAGAGCAGCACTTCCATCTGAATGTTTTCAGACTTCATAGACATAGTAGGAAATAATAATAATTTCCTTCTCTTCATCAGAAATTGTGTGAAAGGAGAAGAAAGGAAAAAATAGAAATTTTTATGTATCACTGCCATTTTCATTTATGTGTAACTTGCACTGGTATCTAATACAATGTAAGTACACCCAGTGGAATCATAGTGTATGCCCTTTTGCAACGTGCTTTTTCAACTCTGTTTAAAAATACTGTGGTCAAATACATGTAACATAGAAATATACCTTCTTGTAAGAGCAGGACATGTTGAGGTGAATGTTTTCTTTTAAAGAGACAGCATGACTAAGCCCCGTATGAATGTATTAAATATGTGTATGTATGTGTAACCTCCACATGGAGTGATAACGGATGTCCCAGACTGAGTTGAAGTCCCCTTGTTTGTGTCTTTTCTACCCTCCTTGTGTCTTGTGCAGACCTTATTTTGCTGTGTCATAATTGTTGATTTTCTTCTATGTCTTTCCCCAGTAGATCTGGAAGTCCTTGAGGTAAGAGCTTATGACTCCAGTATTGTCTTACCTGTAGTGCTTGCTACAGTGGTTGGTGCCAAGTAGGCACTTAATAAACCAGCAAAGGACTGAATTTGAGGGACAAGATGATGTTCATAAAGTGTCATGTTTTTCCATTTTATTTATTGATACTCTATATACTTTAAACCAGAAAGTGGAAATATTTTTAAGATTTATTTTTTGCTGCCCTGAATCTTCATTGCTGTACAGGCTTTTTCTAGTTGCGGCAAGTGCGGGTACACTCTAGTTGTGTGCAGGCTTCTCGTTGCAATGCCTTCTCTTGTTGGAGAGCACAGGCTCTAGGCACACAGGCCTCAGTAGCTCTTACACACGGGCTTAGTTGCCCTGAGGCATGTGGAGTTTTCCCAGACCAGGGATCGAAACCCATGTCCCCTGCATTGACAGGTAGACTCCTAGCCACTGGACCACAAGGGAAGTCCAAAATATTCTTTATTTCAAAACATAAATTCATCAAAGAGGGAGTTTATTAATATACTAATATTGTTAGAATATAAATACTCTATCTGTAGTATCATCATCCTATACATAAATCCATTTATTCGTAACTAATCATAGATAGACAGCACAGTATCATCAGGAGTAAGAATGCCTCCATTTGCAAGTCCCTGCAATGTCAGAGGGGATTTTCTTCTCTAAAGAGCAATGGAATCTGGAATTAGACTATCTAGCCTTTCATTTTCTAGCTATATGACCTTGAGCAGGTCACGTAACCTCTCTTAAGAGTTCAGTTTTCTCATTTGTAAAATGGGAAAATAAGTGTACCATCTCTTTGGATTTTGAACTAAATTTATATACATGAAGCCCTTAGAACCAACATGAAGCCCTTAGAACCATCATCAGGGTTTGGTAAGTGTTAATCCTGTTAATGTTAATTAGGTTTTTGTGTTAGAGTTTGCAGCATTCTCCCAAAGTTAATTGTCAGTGACTAACCCAGAAAACTTTACTGTCTGAGTAATGTATTCACTTCTGCTTTGTAGGAGAGGAGATGATAGGGTTGTATTGAAAAGGAAGGGCACATTTAACTGGTGTTCAGTTGAAATTTTTTTTTCCCAGTTGAAAATCTTTGAAGGAGAAATTAAGTCACTTCTTCTATAATGTTAAGGTTTAAAGAAAAAGTGTTTTTTCATATTTTCGGCATTGTGTGACAGTGGTAGATTGAGTTTAATATATCCTTTAAAATAGGGGGGATTTAAATGACAAGACTTTTGGAGCTTTAAGTGAAAATGTTAAAAAATTTGTAAACTTTAGATCATAGAGCTATGGTGTTCAGATTTGAATGTATTTATTTTGAGATATATTGTTGGGTTTAGATGTGTAGATGTGAAAGTGAAAGTCTCCAAGTCGTGCCCAACTCTTTTTGACCCTGTGGACTATAGCCTGCCAGGCTCCTCTGTCCATGGGATTCTCCAGGCAAGAATACTGGAATGGGTTGCCATTCCCTTTTCCAGGGGATCCTCCCAACCCAGGGATCGAACCCTGGTCTCCTTCATTGCAGGCAGATACTTTACCATCTAAGCCACTAGGGAAGCCAAAGGAATATAGTGAAATTGTCATAGCATTTTATACGTTTTAGACATGACCAGGTATTGAAAAAAAAAAAACCAAAACACCTACAATAATATAATCAAAACAAAAGAATCTCTAGAAGGATGTCATCTGGAAGAATAAATATTTGAAAGTGTTTTTCTTTATGTTGAAATTTAGTATTTTAAAATGTAATAATTTGGGAAAGTAAGATGCTTTTGTAGAATGACTGTTTGCTAAATTGAAAACAATGCCTTTTGGACTTAGTTTTCCCCAACACAGATGCTAAAAATAGGAGGAACAATTTGGCCCATCCTGTCTTAGCTTCTGCCTCATGTCACCACTGTGGCCCTTGCTGTTTTGAACAGAGGCTGTTTTGAGTCTATTTTTAGTTAATCAGAACCGTGAGGGTAGGAAGTACTGCGTCAGAACAGTTCCAGGGAAACCTCTATTTATTTTACCTTTTTTATCCTTTAAAAATTTTATTATTGTTGTTTTTTTTTTTTTTTTTTTTTTTTGGCTGTGCCACGTGGCTTGCGTGATCTTAGTTCCTCGACCAGGGATAGAACCCCAGGCATCCTGAAGTGGAACCCTGGCCCTCAGCAGTGAAAGTACTGAGTCCTACCCACTGGCCCACCAAGGAATTCCTGGGAAACCTCTGTTATAATGTCATTTGTGAAATAAGAACTGAAACAGTCAAGACAAGAAAAACTAGGAATGAACTTTCATGATCAGTATGTTTGGGTTTGAGTTGTGGTTTAGGACACAAGTTGAGGAATTGGAAGTTCCTTTTTATGCTTTTGGGTTTTTTCTGTCTGTGACATCTAGGAAAGCAATTCTTTTTAAGCAAAAGTCCCTTAACTTTAGAAAGATTATACCAGTCTTGTGTGTTTGTATATAAAGTAGAGTAAGCAAAGAGAAAAATGTTTAATAATATTTTGGTGTGTGGTACTATTTTTAGTTTGTGTCTCATATGTTCTTCTTGTGATAAAAGTGAGGTCACATCTCTTAATAGATTAATTAGATGGGCTTTCATACCTGTGATTGCTCAAAGCCATTCTTTAGGAGGGAGTCTCCAGTCCAGATATTCTCAGGGTCCTCAGGTTGCTAAACCTGTTCAGAGCCACCACCATGGTGGAAGGTGGCCAATCCACTGAAGAGCTTCGTCTCCTACTGAGAGCGTTGCTGTGTGGCCGCCCAGAGCACTGCCCCGGCACCGCTGTTTCTTCGCTCCCCAGCAGGTCTTTAAGATGGGAAGTCAGGACAGGTTCTGCCAATCCTTTTCCAGCTCATGTCATGGATGGACCTGCCCCTTCTCCTTCCTGCACTCCCCCCTCTCCCTTAATAGTCCACAGGCTATTTCACAAAGTCTTCATTCTTCTTCTTCTTTTTTTTAAACCTGTGTTTGTGGAATGGTACTGGGAATGGAATGGGGAAGGCAGCACAGTGGAAATGTTCCTTCTTTGGAAAACTTCCTTCAAGCCCTTATTACAGTGAGTCAGGACATTTGTGCTATGTTTATAACACTGAGGAGAACATCTGAATTTAACATTGCAGGCTGAACTTGGCACCCAGATTTAAAGTGGCTTTGTGATTTTTCTAAAAGCTGTGTGTGTGTGCTTTTTCAGAGGCAATATTATCTTTCCAATAATAGTAAATTTCATGTGCAATGCATTTTCTAGTGTATTTCACTTATGCTTTCATTAATTCACCAGATATTTAAAGGGTGCCCACTATGTGCCAGGGCCTTCCCAGGTGGCACACTGGCTCAGTAGTTATGACTCCTGGGCTTGATTGCCCCATGGCATGTGGGATCTCAGTTCCCCACTCAGGGATCAAACCCACATCTCCTGCAATGGAAGGCGGATTCTTAACCACTGGACCACCAGGAAAGTCCCTAAACCACTTTTGTTACCGTGTCTTAAAGGCAGCTGCCCTGGGATCTGCAGCCCAGGCAGGAGATGTAAGACCTAGTGGTCTTACTCTGTCTCGTGGCGTTGTATGCCATCTAGAAACTGACAGCTCTCAAACTGTCATCCTAACCTGCCCTCTGCCCCACACATCAGATTATATATCTTCATGACAACTCCATCTGCCTGCTTGTTAATAATCTTGTGTCTTAAAAGAACTATTTAATCTCTCCCCACCTCCATTCTTCTTACTGTCTTTACTTTGTAAACTGATGTAATAAATTGCTGGGGCCCAAGACTTTGGTGTCATCTTTGCCTCCTCTAGTTTTATCCTCCCCTTCACCCAGATTTAAAATAGCTTTATATTTTTTTTTTCCAAAAACCGTATGTGTTCTTTTTCGAAGGTAATAACTTTATTCCATAAACAGTATATACCCCATCATTTCTTCCATCAGTAGTGTGTATAATCAGCACCTCCTGTGAGCTTGAACTCTGTTTTCAAAGTATACCCCCTAATTGTCCACCCACCATTGTCTTCATAGCTACCCACCCTAGTCCAAGTCATCATCCATCTTCCCATAGATTATTCCAGTAGCCTTCTGAGTAGTCTCTGCCTACTTTCATTCTCCTCTACAGTTTATTCTCCCCAGCAGCCAAAATAGCAATTTTAAAATGTAGGTCAAATCATGTTCTTTTTCTGATCACAAAACCCCCTGGTGGCTCCCCACGGTCAGTCCTCTTACATTGGCCCTCAAAGCCCCCCTCTTACCTCCGACATCCTCATCTCCTACTGTTCCTCCCCTTGCTCATTCTGCTGTAACCACACTGCTCTTGTTGACCTTGGACTTGGCACACACAGTCGCACCCCACTTCCCAGAGACCCACATGGCTTGCTTCCTCCCTCCCTTCAGGTGTTTTCATGCGTCCCCCCTTTATCAGAGAGGCTTCTCAGTCCACCTTATGTAAAAATTATATTGCCCTCTCCCCAGCATGCCAGACTGTCCCTCCTCTGCTTTATTTTTCTCTAATGGTGCTCATAACCACTTGGCGTCCTCTTTGTCCATTTGACTGTTGTCCTTGGACCACCACTAGAATCTGAGTTCCACGAGAGCAGGGACTGTTCTGTTTATTGGGGTACTACTTGATGAATGAGGTTGAATGAGGAGTATCTGAAGAGGGGTCAGTATCAGAAGTCTGAAACACTGTCTGGGCTTTGAATATTCAGTGAAACATTCTTGTGTGTGGCTTCAGTACTCCCTTCCCTCTGTGTATTTATTTCTCCCTTCATCCTGGGTATAAAGGCATGTTATGTGTCAGGGACTTCCCTGGTAGCTCAGATGGTAAAGAATCTGCCTGCAGTGCAGAAGACCCAGGTTTGATCCCTGGGTCGGGAAGATCCCCTGGAGAAGGGAATGGCTACCCACTCCAATATTCTGGCCTGGAGAATTCCATGGACAGAGGAGCCTGGCAGGCTACAGTCCATGGGGTCGCAAAGAGTCAGACAAAACTGAGCAGCTAACACATGTGCCTGGCACTGTGCTCACTGCTGGGGATACAGTGGTGAACAAGTAGACATGGAGCTTCTGTTCTACTAGGGAAGTTAAGACAGTGAATAAGAAATAAACAAGATATTTATGGACCGTGAAGGTTGCTAGAAAGATGTGACCAGAATATGAAATGAATGTGGTAGGGAGGGCTGTGCTCAATAGGATGGTCAAGGAAGTCCCCCAGGAGGTGATATTTAAGCTGAGAATGGAAGGAAGAGAAAGAGCCAGGTGGGTCAAGAATTAGGGAAAGTGCTGCTCAAGGAATTAGCGAGTGGCCAGAGGCAAGACAGTGGAAATGGAAATGGCAACGCACTCCAGTATTCTTGCCTGGAAAATTCCATGGACAGAGAAGCCGGGCAGGCTACAGTCCATGAGGTCAGAAAAGAGTCAGACACAGCAACTAAACAACAAGAGGCAAGGTGGAGCTAAGATGATCTAGGAACTGTCCGAGGGCCAGAGTGGGACACCACGACCCCGGAGGAGCACTCTGTAGAACATGGGAAGGATCTGGGTTTTATTCCAGGTTCAGTATGACTGGCTTATTCACTCAACATAACGTCTTCGGGGCTCATCCATGTTGCAGCATGTGTCAGAATTTCCTTCCTTTTAAAAGCAGTCCATTTATGTGTAGACCACATTTTATTTATCTGTTTATCTATTGATAACACTTGGGTTGCTTCCACCTTTTGCAAATAATTCTGCTATGAACATGGGTAAACAACTACCTGTTTGAGTCCCCGCTTTCAGGTCTTTTGGGTAATTCCACTTGTAGGAATTCCACTTGTAGGAATTACTGGATTATATGGTAATTCGATTTTTAATTTCTTAAGGAACTGCCACTCTGTTTTCCTTAGTGGCTGCACCATTTTACATTCTTACCATCAGTGTGCAAGTGTTCCAGTTCCTCTACACCCTTGCTCACAGTTGTTATTTTATGGGTTTTTTTTTGGTTTGATAGTAGCCATCCTAAGGTGAGTGTGAGGTGTTAGCTTGGTGTGCTTTTAATTTACATTTCAGAAATGTAGAGCTTTGACGGGCTTCCCACGTGGTGCTAGTGGTAAAGAACTCACCTACCAGTGCAGGAGACAGAAGAGACTCGAGTTCGACGTCTGGGTCGAGAAGATTCCCCTGGAGAAGGGAGTGGCAACCCACTCTAGTATTCTTGCCTGGAGAATCCTTTTGACAGAGGAGCCTGGCAGGCTACAGTTCATAGGGTCACAAAGAGTTTGACACAACTGAAGCAACTTAGCACTCACAAAGCTCTGAAGTGTTTGTGTGCATGCTCAGTTTCTCAGTCCTGTGTGACTCTTTGCAACCCTATTAACTCTTGCCCACCAGGCCAGATTGGACCCAGGTGGATCCATTAAGAAGCTTTTGCAGAGGTCCTGGTAAGAGAGGGTGGTGGCCTGGAGAAGATGGTGGCAGAGGAGCTGAGAACAGAGGGTAGACTCATGTGGAAGGAGCAAGACTTGGTAAATAGTCAGGGTTGAGGAGATGAAGGGAAGCTGAACACAGACCCTGTCTCTCTGGCTTGCCCACTGGGTTGGGAACAGTTTGGGGCAGGGGTGTTTTCTGGTCCACCTCCCCCATCCACTCCAGTGAAGTGTTCATGAGAGAACAACTTAGTTTGTTTCTTGAAGTTTTTCTTTCTTTTTATTTTTAAGACAAATATTCTTTTTATTTCTGTTAAACTGGATATACAATTATTGTTGCTAGGCAACCAACTTTTAACATATATATAACTGCAATTTAATTTCATGTTAGCAAGAGAGATGTTGAAAAGATACTTTTGAGTAGATCTAATCACAGTAATAAATAATTTATAGGGAATTCCCTGGTGGGCCATTGTTTAGGACTCCATGCTTTTTATTGCTGAGAGCATGGGTTCGAGCCCTGGTCACGGAACTAAGTTCCTACAAACTGTGTGGTGGGGCCAAAAAATAAATAATAATTTCTACAATTTTTTTTTTTACTTTCTTACAGGGGTCATGGGCTTCCCTTGTGGCTCAGCTGGTAAAGAATCTGCCTGCAGTGAGGGAAATCTGGGTTCGATCCCTGAGTTGGAAAGATCCCCTGGAGAAGGGAAAGGCTACCCACTGCAGTATTCTGGCCTGGAGAATTCCGTGGTCTGTCCATGGGGTCACTAAGAGTCAGACACGACTAAGTGACTTTCACTTTTACACAGGGGTTGTATTCATTAAAGCCCTAGAGGCTAATTTTGCCTTGACCTTTGCTAGTACAGAAGTGACTCTTGATTTGTTTCCTTTCATTACGGAAGCAAATTTTGTTTTTTTACGTTGCCCGAGAGGGAGAAGTTATATTACAGCCCTACCAGTTAATGCACTAAGTGAACAGCACACTGATCCTCTCCTCATTATTTCCCGGGAAATTAATATGGCAGAACATGTCAGAAAAGCACATGGCGTGTGCTCAGTCACGTCCGATTCTTTGTGACCCCATGGACTGCAGCCTGCCAGGCTTCTCTGTTCTTGGGATTTCCCAGGCAAGAGTACTGGAGTGGGTTGCCATTTCTTGCTCCAGAGCCTGGTGTAGGATAGGCAACTCGACTTCCTTTTCATGTTTAGTTTTATTTCAAAGTGCTAACTTTATAAACTGATGACAGTGGGTTTGAGGGGGGTGAAAACTCAGTGGGAATGAATATCACTGCTTTTAAAACAGTGGTTAAGCTTTGGTGATTATTAACTTTTTTCAGCTAACGTGAATGAAATTTTCTGCTGACAAGTAACACTAGTCACTGGGCTCTCTGCAGTTCAGACTCCAGTGCTCCATCACTGAGTGAGTTTTTCATCACAGAACTGGTGACAACTTCCACTTCCAGTCCTCATCGGACTTTTCCCCTCCTCTGTCCAGTTCTGGGTGGTAAGCACATGTAGAGACCGGATGCCAAGCTAGGTTTTAGGGAGATAAAGATAAGTGAGCAAGAGGCAGCCAGGGAAGTGCAGCCATTCTCAAAGGTTTTGGTCTCAGGTCTCCTTTATACTCTTAGAAAATATTAAGGCTCCCAATGATTTTTTGTTTAGGTGCTTTATATCCATCAATATTTTACTGTATTAGTTTGGTAATAATATTACCTGGAGTACCTGGAGAAGAGAAAGGCTACCCACTCTATCCACTCCAGTATTCTGGCCTGGAGAAATCCACGGACTGTATAATTCATGGGGTCACAAAGAGTCAGACATAACTGAGCAACTTTCACTTCACTTCACAGAAGTGAAAACTGAGAAATTTAGAAAAATATTTATTAATTCTTTAAAAAAATAATAAAAGCCATTATATGTTGGTAGCAGAAAATGAAAAGGAACTGAAGAGTTACTCTTGTTAAAGGTGGTAAGAGGAGAATGAAAAAGCTGGCTTAAAACTCAGCATTCAAAACGCTTAAGATCATGGCATCCGGTCCCATTGCTTCATGGCAAATAGAAGGGGAAAAAGTGGAAGTAGTGACAGATTTTATTTTCTAGGGCTGCAAAATCACTGCGGACAGTGATTGCAGCCATGAAATTAAAAGGAAAGCTTGTTTTCCTTGGAAGGAAAGTTTGACAAACCTAGATAGCATGTTAAAAAGCAGAGACATCACTTGCAAACAAAGGTTTGTATGGTCAAAGCAATGGTTTTTTCCAGTAGTCGTGTACAGATGTGAGAGTTGGATCATAAAGAAGGCTGAGTGCTGAAGAACTGATGCTTTCAAATTGTTGGCTGGAGAAGAATTGAGAGTCTCTTGGACAGCAAGGAGATAAACCAGTTGATCCTAAAGGAAATCAATGCTCAGTATTCACTGGAATGACTGATGCTGAAGTTGAAGCTCCAGTACTTTGGCCACCTGATTGGAAGAGCTGACTCATTGGAAGGGATCCTGATGCTGGGAAAGACTGAAGGCAAAAGGAGAAGAGAGCAGCAGAGGTTGAGATGGTTTGATAGCATTACTGATTCAATGGTAACTTGAGCAAACTCCAGGAGATGGTGAAGGACAGGGAAGCCTGGCATGCTGCAGTCCATGGGGTCACAAAGAATTGGACATGACTTGGTGACTGAACAAACAACAACAGTGTTAATATCAATAACATGTTTTTAATGAAAATAACTGACTTCCTACTTTTGCATTCCAGTCCCTTATGATGAAAAGGACATCTTTTTTTTTTGGTGTTAGTTCTAGAAGATCTTTTCGGTCATCATAAAACCGTTCAGCTTCTTCGGCATTAGTGGTTGGGGCATAGACTTGGATTACTGTGATATTGAATGGTTTGCCTTGCAAATGAACAGAGTCATTCTGTCATTTTTGAGATTACACCCAAGTACTGCATTTTGGACTCTAGTTGACTATGAGGGTTACTCCATTTCTTCTAAGAGATTCTTGCCCACAGTAGTAGGTATGATGGTCATCCGAATTAAATTCACCCAATCCAGTCCATTTTCATTCACTGATTGCTAAAATGTCTATGTTCACTCTTGCCATCTCCTGTTTGACCACTTCCAATTTACCTTGATTCATGGACCAAACATTCCAGGTTCCTATGCAATATTGTTCTTTATAGCATTGGACTTCCATCACCAATCACATCCACAACTGGGCATTGTTTTTGCTATGGCCCTGTCTCTTCATTCTTTCTGGAGTTATTTCTCCACTCTTCTTCAGTAGCATATTGGGTACCTACTGACCTGGGGAGTTCATCTTTCAGTGTCATATCTTTTTGCCTTTTCATACTGTTGATGGGGTTCTCAAGGCAAGAATACTGAAGTGGTTTTCCATTCCCTTTTTCAGTGGATCATGTTTTGTCAGAACTGGCCATCATGACCCGTCCATCTTGGGTGGCCCTACACGGCACGGCTCATAGTTTCATTGAGTTAGACAAGGCTATGGTCCATGTGATCAGTTTGGTTAGTTTTCTGTGATTGTTGTTTCATTCATGTGTGGCTCAGATCATGAACTCCTTATTGCAAAATTCAGACTTAAATTGAAGAAAATAGGAAAAACCACTAGACCATTCGTGTATGCCTAAATCAAATCACTTATGATTATCCAGTGGAAGTGACAGATAGATTCAAGGGATTAGGTCTGATTAGAGTGCCTGAAGAACTATGGACAGAGGTTCGTGACATTGTACAGGAAGCAGTGATCAAGACCATCCCCAAGAAAAACAAATGCAAAAAGGCAAAATGGTCGTCTGAGGAGGCCTTTCAATGTCTGAGATAAGAAGAGAAGCTAAAGGCAAAAGAGAAAAGGATAGATATATCCATCGGAATGTAGAGTTCCAAAGAATGGCAAGGAGAGATAAGAAAGCCTTCCTCAGTGATCAATGCAAAGAAATAGAGGAAAACGATAGAATGAGAAAGACTAGAGATCTCTTCAAGACAATTAGAGATACCAAGGGAATATTTCATGCAAAGATGGTCACAATAAAGGACAGAAATTGTATGGACCTAACAGAAGCAGAAGATATTAAGAAAAAGTGGCAAGAATACACAGAAGAACTGTACAAAAAAGGTATTAATGACCCAGATAACCATGATGGTGTGATCACTCACCTAGCCCAGACATCCTGGAGTGCAAAGTCAAGTGGGCCTTAGGAAGCATCACTACAAACAAAGCTATTGGAAGTGATGGAATTCCAGCTGAGCTATTTCAAGTCCTAAAAGATGATGTTGTGAAAGTGCTGCATTCAATGTGCCAGCAAATTTGGGAAGCTCAGCAGTGGCCTCAGGATTGGAAAAGGTCAGTTTTCATTCCAATCCCAAAGAAAGACAGTGCCAAAGAATGTTCAGGCTACCACATAATTGCACTTATTTTACATGGTATCAAAGTTTTAAATTACATGCTCAAAATTCTCCAAGCTTATCTTTAACAGTGCATGAACTGAGAACTTCCAGACGTTCAAGATGGATTTAGAAAAGGCACAGAGGAATCAGAGATCAAATTGCCAACATCCATTGGATCATCAAAGAAGCAAGAGAGTTCCAGAAAAACATCTGCTTCCGCTTTACTGACTATACCAAAGCCTTTGACACTGGTTCACAACAAATTATGGAAAATTCTTCAGGAGATGGGAATACCAGACCACCTTACCTGCCTCCTGAGGAATCTGTATGCAGGTTAAGAGGCAACAGTTAAAACTGGACATGGAACAATAGACTGGTTCCAAATTGGGAAAGGAGTACATCAAGGCTGTATATTGTTACCCAGTTTATTTAACTTATATGCAGAGTACATCATGAGAAATGCTGGGTTGGATGAAGCACAAGCTGAAATCAAGATTGCTGGGAGAAATATCAATAACCTCAGACATGCAGATGATACCACCGTTATGGCAGAAAGTGAAGAAGAACTAAAGAGCCTCTTGATGAACGTGAAAGAGGAAAGTGAAAAAGCTGGCTTAAAACTTATCATACAAAAACTAAGATCATGGCATCTGGTCCCATCACTTCATGGCACATAGATGGGCAAACAGCGGAAACAGACACTTTATTTGCTTGGGCTCCCAAATCACTGCAGACAGTGACCGCAGCCATGAAATTAAAAGACAGCTGTTCCTTGGAAGAAAAGCTATGACAAACCTTGACAGTGTATTAAATAGCAGAAACATTACTTTGCTGACAAAGGTCTGCCTAGTCAAAGCTATGGTTTTTCCAGTGGTCATGTATGGATATGAGAGTTGGACCATAAAGAAAGCTGAGTGCGGAAGAATTGATGGTTTTGAACTGTGGTGTTGGGAGAAGACTCTTGAGAGTCCCTTGGACAGCAAGAAGATCCAACCAGTCCATCCTAAAGGAAATCAGTCCTGAATATTCATTGGAAGGACATGCTGAAGCTGAAGCTCCAATACTTTGGCTATCTGATGCAAAGAACTGACTCAGTGGAGAAGACCGTAATGCTGGGAAAGATTGAAGGCAGGAGGAGAAGGGGATGACAGAGCATGAGATGGTTGGATGGCATCACTGACCCGATGAACATGAGTTTAAGCAAACTCTAGGAGTTGGTGAAGGACAGGGAAGCCTGGCGTGCTGCAGTCCATGGGGTCACAAAGAGTCAGAGACATCTGAGCGACTGAACTGAACTGTACGAAAATAACTACATTTTCCAGAACAAATTCAGTGAGTGACATTGTTATTAGTTTCGCAATTCTTTTAAATGTCTAATTTAATGGAAGACAGCTGGAATCTCATTAACTTTTTTATTTAATTTGCTGCAGCACACTTGTCATGTAGCCTCTGGAAAACTCCACTTGACACAAGAGAATGAGAGTGAAAAAGGCAAATGTCTTAATGTTTGGCTTCACAGGCCCTCTGAAAGTGTTTTTGAGACCCCTAGATATGGCCAGCTTTAGTGATAGGAGCACAGACACTAAAGCTAGATTTTAGTGAGTTCAAATTCCAGCTTTGCCACTGACCCGTTAGGCAAGACATCTAACCTGTCTGTGCCTCAGTTTGCTCATATACAAAATGTACATAGGTACCTGCTTCAGTGGGTTATTATGAGGATTAAATAGTAAGGTGTAAAGTACTTAGAACATTAAGTTCTAATAGTAAGGTGTAAAGTACTTAGAAGCATCAGTTTTTATTTAAATAAATAATCGCTGTTAATAATTCTTTCCATCAAGGAATTTAATCTAGTTAAGGAGATAGTTGAAAAACCAAACAACTTCAGGATTTTGTATAAATTCCTTGATAGATATATTTATAGGAGAGGCTTCTCAACTTTGGGGCCAAGAGTCAGGACGTTCCTGTTGTCTGAACCATAGAAGGTGCAGATTTCCACCAATGTTAGAATGAGTTATAAATTCTTAATTCAGACAGTGTCCATCCCCATTAACTTTTGCTGTAATTTAACTTTTTTATCTTCCTTATTTGTAATGGAAAGAGTGTGAGCAGCCTGACTGGTTTGCTTCTCTGATGCCCACTTAGAGCCAGAAACTTTATCATAATTGTCACATATGCCCACTGCCTGGGAGGGCAGGTGCTCAGAGTTCATTGCCTGGTTATGAATTAATGACAGTCAAAATGCGGGAGAACCATTTCTGTGATCCACTAGGCTTCTGTGGTACATATTTGTAATCACTTGATAACTCTGGGATATAATTGTAAGGAGGAAATTATAGATAATATTTTTATTGAAAGTTAAACCTAATCATTTTGTTCTTAAAAATGAGAGTAAAATCTCTTAATGTAACTTTTATTATTTTCTCATTGTTTTAGGGAATTATATTGGATATTTATTATATTTTTAAACTTTAAACTTTTTATTTTGCATTGAGATATAGCCAATTAACAATGTTGTAGTAGTTTCAGATGAATATCTAAGGGACTCAGTCAGACACAGTGTATATTTGTTTTAAATTCTATTTAAAATTACCAAGTCTGTGTGTTTTATTACAATAACAAGGAGCTTTAATGTGTTGAAAAGTGTAGTATGTTTATTGTAAATTCACAGTGTCACTCAAGATGGTTTGATAAACAGGTGGTAAAGCAATTAAGATGCAATTTTTAAAAAGTTAGTTGGTAACTTATAAAAATACTGCCACACAGAGTTATCGTTTGTCTCGAATGAGTCCTTTTTTCTCAAGGCATGTTTAGTTTTTAATGCTCAGGTTTGGTCATTGATAGCATTAATATTGTTATTCTCATGCAGAGTTGTGTTTCTCCTGTTTTTCACAGAATGCTCTTTCCCCCTTATTGTAGATCCGACGGAGGCGCCTTGCACGACTTGCTGGTGGACAGACCTCCCAGCCTACCACCCCTCTCACTTCTCCCCAGAGGGAGAACCCCCCCGGGCCTCCCATAGCAGCATCAGCTCCAGGCCCCTCCCAGAGCCTTGGTCTCAACGTCCACAACATGACCCCCGCTACCTCCCCCATTGGTGCATCAGGTGAGCCTCACCTTCATACCTGGGAGCTTTCTGTTACAGTTACAGTTGCGACATTTCCATGGCAGGATGAAATGAACGGCAACTTTTAAAAATCCTGCAAGCAGTGGTTTAAAGATTAAGGTCATTACAATGTGTTTTGTTAATGTCTGTTCATTTTGATGTTTTGATAGTGATGTTGAAGCTGACTGTTTTCCATAACTTTCATGCTTTTTTTCAGACAAGGCCAGGTCTTTGTCTCTGATGGCAAGGAACTTAAGACTAAATTTGGTTCTCCAGATTTTATGACTTTGGTTGATGCTTTTTTTTTTTTAAGATAAAATATTCTGCAAATGCAAGATTGAAATGATGGTCAAGATTGAAATAATGGTCATAATAATGCCTCTGATTATGGATTTCATTGTCTTCATTCTATATTGTCATAGAACCTTTTCTCTAAATTTTCAGGGTATGTAAAGTTCGCCTGGGGAATTCCCTGATAGTCCAATGGTTAGGACTCTGTGCTCTCACTGCTGAGGGCCTGGGTTCAATACCTGGTCAGGAAACTAAGATCCCATAAGCCTTGCAATATGGCCAAAAAGAAAATAAAATAGAGTAAAAGTTTGAACTCTTAACTATAGAAGTATTAATATAAATGAACCATAATAAGTTCACCTGATATGATGTCTTATAACTGTCTCATTGATAGTTTAACTGTTGTAGAAGTTAATTTCTTTATAATTAATGAGCTCATGGTTGATATCCATGGTTGTCTTTGTTGGGAAATGTATCTTTTAAGATATCTGTCTTTTCACTAAGTGAACTTTTCTATCAAATGTAATAATTATTGACTTTATAATTATTATAATAGTTAGGATTCTAAGTAGGAAAAAGCAGGTGCTAAGAGACCTGCATTGATCATCATATCAGCCAATAATGTAATATCTGATTGTCAGCTCTGCTCTTGTTTACTGCACTGTCGCCTCTGAACAATCCATCTTCATGATCTAGGATAACTTGTCGATTAAAAGTTATCTGCGGAGTTTCTGTTACTATAACTCTCGTTAGGCATCATTGTAGGCCCCTCCTAAGGCAAATATAAATGCTTCTATGTAAATCTGCTAATTATTAAATGAGAGAGGCTCAGGCCAAAACATGTTAGTAATAAACGATGCCTGTGTCTGCAGTGTTTCCCGGTTACTGCCTGGAGAAGCTGTGGTGATGTACTAGGAGAAAGGTTCAGGGTTCCAGTTGTGTTTTCTCCTTTTCCTGCCTTTTCCTAGGGCGCCACCAGCACTGCTGCTTGTCTCACCATGATCAGACCCCACCTGGGATGCTGCAGAGTGTCCAGGGAAGAGCTTGTGGGATGGGGAGGGACTTAAAAACTTCACTGCATCAGCAAAGTGTCCTGGGGACTTGGAACCCTGCCCGCTCTCAGCAGGCTCCTGCCGCTCCTCGCTGCAGCGGGTCGTCTCTTTGGGACCTCCAGGATTAATCTCGGCATGCCCCTTAGGCCCACTCATGTCAGCCACCCCATCTCCCCCTGTCCTCATGCCTCATCTCCCAGTCTCTAATCCTTATGTGGCTTGTCACATGTACCTTTCCTTCCCCACTTCCCCAAATTCTGAAAGCTGTGTGCCCTGCCACCAGCAAAATCATGCTCTGTCAGCGTCCCTTCCCCTTAGTGCTCTCACTGGATCTGACCTCTTTCTCCATTGCTTTCTCATTTATTCTTCTTGACCATTCTTCCTCCACCCTGAAAACACATTGGTTTGAATCTTGTGTCACCTAACAGCATTCTCCACTTCTCTCCCTTGTTGAGGCTTATATTCCAAAGCCCGCTCACCCACAGCACTTGTTATGTCCACTATTTGTCTGTCCAGCACTGTTTCTGTCTTAATTTGTGATGATTTCAGTAGCTGTGTGGATGATCCTTCCAGAACTCCGACCTCTCTGTTTCTTGAGCTCCTCCCCTTCAGCGACCTTTCCTGCCCTCTGACTCCAGCCACTCACTGCCATGGTCAGACTCTAGATTTTTCAGTCTCAGCGACTTTCTGACCACCACCTTCGGCTTTTTCGCTCACCCCTCTGTGCCCAAATCCTCAGTCTTCCCTCGGGGCTACAGTCCATTGACCCATCACCTTTTTACTTTCTTCATGTTTCCCCCTCCTCGTGTGCTTACTTCCCTCCTCAACCTGTGGAAATTTCATGGCCGGTCACTACTGTCACTCCTTCTGTGGCCTCTCTCTCACTCTGTCTTCTTCCCTTAAAGTACGATCCTCGTCTTAAGTCCCAGTCCCCTCCTGTTCTTGGTCTCTCGCTGTTAAATGAGGCTGGAGAAAAACCATACTAGCAATCTCATTTCAGAGCCATCATCACAGGCTCAAGTGGACCCTTAATACTAGTGGGTAATTGTACTGTATTTCCTTGTCACTCTCCCACAGTCTGTTTCAGTCTATTTCATACCTTCTCTAATGTGTAACACCTCTTCTCCATGTACACTCTTGGCTGGTGGCCCACCATCCAGTTTTGTGGAGAGAACAGATGCAGGCAGAAGGGAACCTACCTCCTTCAACTTCAGTCCTGCCTCCACTGCCAACCAGTATGTGCGCCAGTTCTTGTCATGGTTGAACTGCCCCTGCCCTTGCTGCCGTCTGTACCCGGTCCCATCTCCTCTCACTGCCCAGAGCCGTTGCTACAGCAGTTCCTGTCGTCTCTCCAGCTTCATCCGGTTCTCCATCGCAAGTGGAAACCTTTTATTTTTGTTTAAACAGCCATCATACATGCTGTTCCTTCTCCCATGATGGGAGTAAATAAAAAAGAACTCTCTCGATCTCATATCCCCTGCTGACTTCCACCCCACTTCTCTGCACCGCTTCACAACAGAACTTCTAGAATGAGTTGCCCATCCTTAGTCTCCTCTTTCTGTCCTTGCAGCTTGCTGAGTCGAGTCCCATCAGGTGAGGCCTCCTGTGGTCAGCTCTGAGTCACCGTCTGGTCTGACCTGTCAGCTCCATTCCACGTGGCTTTGGCCTTCTTCTCCTTGAAACACTCTCTCTTCAGCTTCAGAGCACTACGCTCCTGATTTTCATCCTATTTCCATCTGTTCCTTCTTAGTTCTTTGTATGAGTCTTTTTCATTTCCCAAGCTTCTAAAGGTCAGGGTTCAAGGGCTCAATATTTAACCTCTTCTCCTCTCCATCTCTATGCTTATTCTCTTACTAATTTTATCCAGTATCCTGGGTTTGATTAGTATTTCTAATCTGACGAAGTTGGTACCTCCAGCTCAGGCCTGTTCTTTGAACTTCAGTGTGGCATTCATCTGATACACATCTCACAGTTAACACATTCAAAATCAAGTTCGTGATATTTCCTTACATCTTATTTTTTCCTAGAACCCTATCTCAGTAAATGATAACTCATTTTTTTTTTCTAGTTGCTTAAGCTTAAAATGGGCATCCCTGGTGGCTCAGATGGTAAAGAATTGACTTGCAGTGGAGGAGACCTGGGTTCAGTCCCTGGCTAGGGAAGATCCCCTGGAGAAGGGAATGGCAACCCACTCCAGTATTCTTGTCTGGAGAATTCCATAGACAGAGGAGCCTGGTGGTCTGTGTAGTCTGTGGGATTGCAAAGACTTGGACACAACTGAGTGACTAACACTTCACTCTTCTGCAAGCTTAAAACATTCTGTCTTCTTTTTACCTCATAATTCTAGGTTGAGAGTCAGCAAATTCCTTCTTTAAAGGGCCAGTTAGTAAATATTTTTGGCTCTGCAGGCTGTACAGTCTCTGTCACAAACATTCTTCTCTGCCCCCTAGCACAAAACAGCCATAGACTTTGTGTCAACTGATGAGCATTGCTGTGTTTCAATAAAACTTTATTTACAAAAATAAGTAAGTGTGGCCTGTGGACTGAGGCTTGTTGACCTCTGTCCTAGGTCCATCAGCAAAATTTAGAACCAGACTCAATTCTCACCACCTCTTCTCATCTCACCGCCTCTCCTGCTACTGCCCAGGTTCAAGGCACTTGCATATCTCGCCTGGACTACTAGAGTGGGCTCTAGATGCGTCTCTCCTGCCGTGTCTCTAGACGTGCCTGCCCTGGCTTCACCTCAGTCTGTTGTCCATGCAAAGCCAGACTGGGTTCCACTGAAGCAAGACTACAGCACTGCAAAGCATTATTCTTTTCAGCAAGGAGGATAGTTATTGTCACAATAGTAACCAACAGACTTGGGCAACTCTGAATGGTTCATTCTTGGCAGGTGTACCTCTATGCTGTTAAGTCACCATTGTGTTTCTCCTGTAATCATCATTATTCATAATCACAAACAGGTAGATATTATTAGCCGTACTCTTGGCAGATTGGATAAACAGATTTTCAGGAAGTGAAGTGAAAGTCACTCAGTAGTGTCCAACTCTTTGCAACCCCATGGACTATATACAGTTCATGGAATTCTCCAGGACAGAATGCTGGAGTGGGTAACCTTTCCCATCTCCAGGGGATCTTCTCAACCCAGGGATCGAACCCAGGTCTCCTGCATTACGGATTCTTTACTAGCTGAGCCACAAGGAAAGCCCAGATTTTCAGGAACTTACTAAATAGGTTTAAGTGAAACAGAAAATAAACCCCTCCTAAGACAGGTCACATCATCTTCTGTTGTCTTCTGGCCTCAATCAAAATAAAAGTCAGAGTCCTCACCTCAACCTGGGGCTGCATGAGGTCTGTCCTGAACCTGTCCTCCTCTCTCCTTTCCCTTCCTCCTGTTTCAGCTAGAAATGTGCTGGCTTCCCCTCTGTTCCTGGGACATTCCAGACATGGTTCCTGTTTGTGTTTGTTTTTGTGTGTCTGTGTGTGTTAGTTGCTCAATCCTGTCCAACTCTTTGAGACCCCATGAACTGTAACCCTCCAGGTTCCTCTGTCCATGGGATTCTCCAGGCAAGAATACTAGAGTGGGTTGCCATCCCTTTCTCCAGATCTTCCCAACCCAGGGACTGAACCCGGGTCTCCTGCATTGCATGTGGATTCTTTACTGACTAAGCCACCAGGAAAACCATGGTACCTGTTGGGGGCTTTTATGCTTGCTGTTTCTTTGACTAAAATGCTCATACCCTAAAATCCACCCAGCATTTTCCTTCCACTCTTCATATGTTTACCCATGTCACTTTTTCAAAAAGGCCACCTTGTCTACACTTGATCTTAGCCAAAAGGCTGAGAAGCGATGACCACGTTGTCTAAATGTTCAACCTGTATCTGACGTAGACACTTGTTCCTTGAGCTCTTGTTGCCCGCCCACATAGCATGTATATTACTTGTTGTTGTTCTTCAGTTGTGTTCGACTCTTGCAATCCCATGGACTGCAGCATGTCAGGTTTTCCTGTCCTTCATTCTCTCCTAGAGTTTGCTCAGATTCATGTCCATCGAGTTCGTGATGCCATCCAACCATCTCATCCTCTGTCGTCACCGTCTCCTCCTGCCTTCAATCTTTCTCAACATCATGGTCTTTTCTAATGAGTCAGCTCTTTGCATCAGGTGGCCAAAGTATTGGAGCTTCAGCTTTAGCATCAGTCCCTCCAATGTATATTCAGGGTTGATTTCCTTTAGGATTGACTGGTTGGATCTCCTTGCAGTCCAAGGGACTCTCAAGAGTCTTCTTCAACACCACAGTTCAAAAGCATCAGTTTTTTGGTGCTCAGCTTTATGGTCCATCTCTCACATCCATACTTGACTACTGGAAAAACCATTGCTTTGACTAGGCGGACCTTTGTCAGCAAAGTAATGTCTCTGCTTCTTAATACGCTGTCTAGTTTTGTCATAGCTTTTCTTCCAAGGAGCAAGTGTCTTTTAATTTCATGGCTAGAGTCACCATCTGCAGTAATTTTGGAGTCCTGGGAAATAGAATCCATCACTGTTTCCATTACTTGTAGTGTATTCTCTTTTCTCTGCTTTCTTTCCTAGTGTGTGAGCTCCATGGGGGCAGGGACTTGTGTGCATTTTATTCATGAAAACAGTGTGAGTAGTTTCCATGAGGATGATGATGCCTTGTGCTTACCCTCTGTGGTCCTGGATGGCAAATGTAGGGCCAGTTGGTAGCTTTATTATCCACTGAGTGTGAAGGGAAGACTTCTGTTCCAGAATGAAGTGCTTCTTAGACAAATACTGGGTTGGCTGCCACCCGTGGTAAGAGGTTCTGATCTAGTAGTGACCAGGCAGTTATTCTGCAGTCTTCTTATTGCTTAACCCTTGGACTGCAAGGAGATCCAACCAGTCAATCCTAAAGGACATAAACCCTGAATATTCATTGAAAGGACTGATGCTAAAGTTTTTGTCCTCCTAATGCAAAGAACTGACTCATTGGAAAAGACTCTGATGCTGGGAAAGATTGAAGGGGGCGTCAGAGGATGAGATGGTTGGAATGACTCAATGGACATGAGTTTGAGCAAACTCCAGGAGATAGTGAAGGACAGGGAAGCGTGGCATGCTACAGTCCATGGGTTTGCAAAGAGTTGAATGCGACTAAGCGACTGAACAACAATTTCTTAATCCAGGTGCTTTCAGTACAAGTGACAGAAGCGAGGGTTCGGAAGTTGGCTGTGAGTCCTATGGTTGCTTCTCCCATCTGGCCCCAGCTTCTGCAGTGCCACCTACCTTTGTATTAGTTTCCTGAGGGCATCATAGCAAAGTATCCAAAACTTGATGACTTAAAACAATAGAAATTGTCCTCTCACAGTTCTGGAGATTAGAAGTCTGATGTCAAGGTGTCGGCAGGGCTGTGCTCCTTCTGAAGGCTGGAAGGAAGAATCCTTGCCTCTTCTCGCTTCAGTTGGTTGCTGGCACTCCTTGTTTTTTCTTGGCTTGTGGCAGCATCACTCCAGTCTCTACTTCAGTCTCCTCATGCCCATGCCTCTGTGTGGCTGTGTTCAAGGTTCCCTCTTGTTTTTGGGGTGAAGGGACTGCACTACATGACTTGTAGTAGCTTCCCAGGTGGCACTAGTGGTAAAGAACCTGCCTGCCATTGCAGGAGACATAAGAGACTTGGGTTCTACCCCTGGTCAGAAAGATCCCCTGGAGGAAGGAATGGCAACCCACTCCAGTGTTCTTGCCTGGAGAATCCCATGGACAGAGGAGCCTGGCGGGCTGCAGTCTATGGGGTTGCAAAGAGTTAGACATGACTGAAGCAACTTAGCACACAATATAATGTTGCTCCTGCCTGTCTTAAAGCTTTATAAACACGGTGAATGTTTTTCTTACACGATAGCTGTTTTTTGGGTCATCATCATTGATAATGTTGCGTTTACATTTCAGCTTATCCAGTGTTTACTTAGGGCTGTTGCAGGTCAAACATGGTGCTCGGTCATGGAAGCACAGAGATGAGAGAGACTCATTTTCTTTCCTGGAAGCACTTACAGTCCAGCAACGGAGAAAATGTTTTTTAGTTTCCTTTTAAAAATCTGTGCTTATTAAATTCCTGGGACGAGAGACTGGTTTTCTTGGTTCCTTCCCCCATCTTGAGATCGTTCTATGATTACCTAGTCTTCAGAAATTCTTAACCCTCTAGGACGGCTTTTCTTTTATAGTCTTGTTTTGGAATTATGCTTATCTCTCCTCTGTCCCCTCTGTTGTTTACCCATTGGACATCTTGAACATGTCCAATAAAGCCTCACCCTCCCTGGCTGTCATGACCTCTCCCAAGCTGTGGTCATTCTTGCTCAAGAGTTCCCCTGTGAATCCTTTATCAAACAAGTTCCATCTTGACAGAATTATTAGGTCTGGTGGAGCAAGTTCTCTTGTTGCTTTTTTTGTCCCTAGTACTGTGTTTCTTCACTGTTGTCATTGCATTTCCCTTTAGCAAACTGGGGATAGCCTTCTCAAAAAATACTTTTAAATGCATGTATCATAAAACATGAAGGATTACAAATGAGACCAGTTATATTCAAATATAGTTATCATAATAGTTTTAAAGATTGTTATACCCATACTTTATGTGTTCCTCAGTGAAGGACTTCAGATAAAATATCTGAAGCTAGTCAGAGAGCTGCTGTCATTTTGACCCCCTCAGTTGTGTCTCCCTGTGTGTATGGTCAAGACCTTCTGCTCTGGGAACGGAAATGAGCAGCCAGGGCCTGTTAGCAACAACCAAGAAGCCATATGATACGTTTGGCCTCCCCGCTGGTTCCGAGGTCTGAGTTAGAGACAGAATCTCTTTTCTCTGTCTAACTGCTAGTCTTTAATATACTTAGTAATAACTTAACCTACATTCTTTTTTAGCATTCTTCTTGCAAATGGCCTTTGTCATGCTTCCACTTGTGCATATGAACATGTGTTTAATGCTTTCTGCCTGCAGGCACTGTCTTAGGCGCCAGGGCTGCAGAGATGGGCAAGTCTCAGTTAAGGCATGCTGAAGGGCTCACAGTCTAGTGGGAGGAGGTGGGCTTGTGAAGGGTCCTCCACGACAGGGAGGCCCACGGTCGCTGCCTCAGGCTCATGACTATGGTGTTTGGTTTGTAATTATGATTATTAGGTAATACTGGGTTGAAAAACCCAAGTAAACTTTTTGGCCAACCCAATATGATATATTTTAAGTTATTCCAATTTTTTTTTAGAAAATTGAAAAGTTGCACACACAGTACAGAGAGTCCCCTTATATCCTTCACCCATTTTCCCCTAATGTTAATATCTGGTACATTTGTCAAAACTAACATTATCCTTAGTATTTTATTATCAACTAAACAACTAAACATAAGAGTCCTTAGTCTCATTTAGTCTGTGATAGTTTTTCCCTTTTTGTGTTTTTCATGATTTTAGCAGTGGTGAAGAGTACTTTGTAGAATTTTCCTTACTTTGGCTTTATCTTGGTGTTTTTCTCATGATTAGACTGGGGTTTGGGTATAGGAGGAAGACTGTCATAAAGGTGAACATGACATCAGACATCAGGTTCTCATCAGACATCTCTGGTGATGTTGATCTTCATTCACCTCCCCGTTAAACTGGGATTCACAAGGTCTCTCCACTGTAAAGTGAAGATTTTTCCTTTTCCAAACTCATTTCTTTGGAATTGAATTCCTAAGTTCAGCCCAATTCCTAAGTTTTACATCCTGGAAGGGCAAGTATGTACATATATTTTAAATTCTTCTATAAGGGACATTTGTGCAATTATTTATTTAATCCTTATTTACATCAGCATGCTAAGTTGCTTCAGTTGTGTCCAACTCTTTGCAATCCCATGGACTGTAGTGCACCAGGCTCCTCTGTCCGTGAGATTTCCCAGGTAAGAATACTGGAGTGGGCTGCCAGGCCCTCCTCCAAGGGATCTTCCTGATCCAGGGATCAAACCCACATCTTGTGTCTCCTGTGTGAGCAGGTGGGTTCCTTACCATTTGCATTACCTGAGAAGCCCACATCAGCATGAGCTCATGTATATTTATTTTATTCTTTTGAGCTATATTTCATATTGCTATATCATTTATTTCTGCAATTTAAAAAAAAAGCAGGTTGTTCCAATTTTGGCCATTGGGAACTCTTTTCATGTTGACTTCTTTGTTGACATGCTTATCCTTTTAGATTTTTGAGTACTGTGTTTCTGGCATTTGTAAAACGCTCCAGGCTCATCTTATATTTTCTCTGCCCCAGCCATAGAATCAGCCATTTCTTCTTGGAGAAGTCATGGCCTTTTGATTCCAGATGTATGATTCTCTGCATGATTACTTCTATGGAATATTCAGAACAAATCATAAATGTCATATTTAGAACCAGTCATAAATATCATATTTAGCACCAATCATAAATATGAAGATCAAAGCAATTTTCCAATTTGAGTTGTTGGTTTTCATATCCCAAGATTTTAGATATTACTGTTTTACTTTATAGGTTTGAAATTCCATTTCTTTTGTGTTTATTCACAAGAACAAACTTGTTTCACCAGGAAATTAGCTAATGATCAGATATGTCATTCTGCTTTATGGAATAGAATATGTTCATTTTAATTCGTGTTGAGGGGTGATGTTTGTATTGGCCAAATAAGATAGAACTGTACTTTGTATGTTTCATGAATGCTAACCACTTAGCTAAGTTCATTGTCAAGGTCTATGTAAAATGCTTTAGAATTTTGATTAGCAGGAAATGAATGATTCCTTTTATAACATTAATGTCTTTTCAAGTTTTCTTTTTTAATTTTAGAAGGTATACAACATATATAGCTTTGGTTTAAAGTATCTATGATTGAAGAAGAACTGTTCAGCAGTTTGGGGTAAAGAAAACTGCAGCCTTTTCTGTGGAGTGAGAGGACCTAAGTTTTAATCTTTGTTCTGTTTCTGACTTGCTGAAGTTCCTAAAGGAAGTCTTAGACTTCATGGATCTCAGTATTCTTATCTGTAAAAGAGGACTGGGTGAAAGCTTTAAAGTTACCCCACCCCGCTTCCCTTCCTTTTTAACAGCTCGATTGAGGATTTAGGACTCATTTTGGTGACTCAGTGCTTTCTTTTTCAATTAAAGAAAAATTTTTTTAATTGGAGGATGATTTTTCTACAATAATTGTGTTGGTTTCTGCTGTACAACAACGGGAGTCAGTCCTAGGTATCTCTGTATATCCCCTCCCCCTTCAACCTTCCTCCCAGCCTTCACCCTCCTCCCCACCCCTCTCGGTTATCACAGAGTGCTGGGCTGGGCTCCCTGTGCTGTACAGCAGCTTCTCGCTAGCTGTCTTACACATGGTGGCGTATGTGTCAATGGCGGCTCTCAGTTCGTCCCACCGTCTCCTTTCCCCGCTGTGTCTGCAAGTCTGTTCTCTATGTCTGCATCTCTATTCCTGCCCTGCAAACAGGTTCATCAGTACCATTTTTCTAGATTCATACATATGCATTAATATACGATATTTGTGTTTCTCTTTCTGACTTACATCACTGTGTTTAACAGCCTCTAGGTTCATGTACTTCAGTTCAGCTGACTCACATTTGTTCCTTTTTATGGCTGAGTGTGCTTCTTTTTATACTAGGGTTGAGCAAGCTTGTGTATTTGTGTGTATGTGTGTGTCTAAAGTTCTGGAACAGATCTAGTATTATAGCTTGAAAGTAGTTATCTGGTCTAGTGTATACCTGAAAGGGAATGTCACTCAGGAAATGCTATAATATTCGGAGGAAACACTTACAGAAATAAAGTCCTTATTATTTACTTTTTTGTAGAAACAAACTCATACTTTACTTTTAACAAGTTCTCATTATTCATAAAAATTGGGAAAGCTGCCATCTTCAAAGGCTGTAGTTCATATTTTATTAAGTACACGTGGTTTCCTCCATTCTGTTATGCACACTTTCACTTTTCAAAGATTTGTTTTTGAGTTGACATGTAGAAATTTTACTCATCTCCTAAGAAAGAATCAGAGGAGTTTATGTCTGTATTTTAGTTCTTTAGTGTCTGGCTTTATGGAGATGAAGACTGGGGGGGAAAAAAAAAATCTGCATTCCTTGAAATGGGCTCCCTGGCAGCCATCCCTCAAGTTAGAAGGGGAAAAGGGTGAAGATAACAAAAGATTTGTATGATTTGAAGATAAAGTAGTACTTTGTGCTATTGTTTTGATTTTAGTTACAGTATTTGATTTATATTGCTTCTAAATGAAGTCAGAGACTTTCCTTTTAAATTTTTATTCATTTATTTATTCGTTTTTGGTTGCACTGAGTCTTTGTTGCTGTCCGAGGGCTTTCTCTAATAGTGGTGAGCAGGGGCTACTCTTTGTTGTGATGTCGGGCTTCTCATTGCATTGACTTCTCTTGTTGTGGAGAACGGGCTATAGGGCCTTCGGGTTTCAGTAGTTGCAGCACACGGGCTTAGTTGCCCCAGGCATGTGCAGTCTTCCAGGACCAGGGATCGAAACCAGGTCCCCTGCATTGACAGGTAAATTCTTAACCACTCGACCACCAGGGAAGTCCGAGACGTTCAGTTTTTTAAGTTTAAGACAACAGTAGGGTCCCTCCTAGATTCTAGATGGTATATAGAGATTGGGGAGCATTGGCAAACATAAATTCTGGGGCAGGTTTGCCCTGTTTGACACTTATGAATGTTATGTGAAAGGTTCAGGGAAAAAAATCAGATGATATTCTTGTTGTCTTATAAAAATAGTGCAAATAGATTGTATTATGCCATATGGAATACTCTGACATTCTATGAGTATAGGATTATTGTACTCATAGTATATCATAGTACTCCTAGTACACTGGATTACAAGTACAGCATTTTAAACAATGTACTGTAATTATTAGTTTAATTTTAGGACTGATTTTTATAAAGTAGAGATTTAAAGGCTGCTAAATTGATATCTCATAAAAATTGTTGAACTTTATTATTTTATTAAAAAATTGTCAGACCTTTGAGTGTGGTAGGTAAAATGATATTCTCCTAAGGACATTGTTGATGCTCTGTTATTTGCTCCTTCAATAAAGATCTGTTGGGAATTTATTTTGGATTGTTGTTGTTCAGTCACTCAGTCATGTCTGACTCTTTGCTATCCCATGGACTGTAGCATGCCAGGCTTCACTGTCCTTCACTGTCTCCCAGAGTTTGCTCAGACTCATGTCCATTGAATCAGTGATACTTACACTTGAATTAATTATTTAAGTTTTACAGTCTTCTCTAAGCTTATTTCAGAATTCTCACTACATCAGATGATTTTGATGTTTTCCTGAAATCTACTTATATATTATATATTATATATTATAGTTAGTTCTAGAAGGTCTTGTAGGTCTTCATAGAACTGTTCAGCTTCTTCATCATTACTGGTTGGGGCATATATTTCTTGATGAAAGTGAAAGAAGAGAGTGAAAAAGCTGGCTTAAAGCTCAACATTCAGAAAACTAAGATCATGGCATCTGGTCCCATTACTTCATGGCAAATAGATGGGGAAACAGTGGCTGACTTTATTTTTCTGGGCTCCAAAATCACTGCAGATGGTGATTGCAGCCATGAAATTAAAAGACACTTACTCCTTGGAAGGAAAGTTATGACCAACCTAGACAGCATATTAAAAACCAGAGAAATTACTTTGCCAGCAAAGGTCTGTCTATCAAGGCTATGGTTTTTCCAGTAGTCGTGTATGGATGTGAGAGTTGGACTATAACAAAAGCTAAGCGCCGAAGAATTGATGGTTTTGAACGGTGGTGTTGGAGAAGACTCTTGAGAGTCCCTTGGACTGCAAGGAGATCCAACCAGTCCATCGGAAAGGAGATCAGTCCTGGGTGTTCATTGGTAGGACTGATGTTGAAGCTGAAACTCCAATACTTTGGCCACCTTATGCGAAGAGCTAACTCATTTGAAAAGACCTTGATGCTGGGAAAGATTGAGGGCAGAAGGAGAGGGGGACGACAGAGGATGAGATGGTTGGATGGCATCACTGACTCAATGGACATGGGTTTGGGTGGACCCCGGAAGTTGCTGATGGCCAGGGAGGCCTGGCGTGCTGCAGTTCATGGGGTCACAAAGAGTTGGACACAACTGAGCCACTGAACTGAACTTATGAATAGTAAAGATTTAGTTTCTCTTTCCCTTCTGAGTTCTGAAAAAGTTTTAATAAACAGATACATGTTAAAACCCTGCTATCAGGAGTGGGTAAAGTTTTCAAAGAAGAGAGATATCAAAGAGTAGTAAATGGATTTTCTTGGGATGCTGGGAGGGTTAACATTTTAATCCACTTGATAGTTGTTTCAGCTACAAGTGATAACTCAAGTTGTTTTGCTTTTTAAAACATAAGCCATTTTCCTTTCAGTAATATAGTATGCATTGCCTGAAAATGCCTGGGTAAGCTTTTTTTTTGTAGAAAGATTAAGCTCATAGAGTTAAAGTAAATTTTTAAATTCTATGAACAACCTGGTTTTGAAGATTTTGGTAGGAACACCATGACCCTGTGTGCCTGGCTATGGTTCACTGTACTCTAGGCTCTTGTGAGGTCAGGGATGGCAGGATGTTTGTTTTTCCCAAGCTATTGCAAGATAAGATGTTCAGTCAATAAATGGGTTGATCTGTATTTAAGGACATGGCTTAAATGGATCTATTTGTACATTTTCAATATCTTATTATAAAAATTTGAAGCGCCCAGCATAGTAGAAGGAACTTGGCAGTGAATGCTTATACAGTAAGTGCCCTACACGCAACCCTTCAAGTTGGGAACTTGCAAAGAGCCAGACATGAGTTTGCATGTTCAGTCACATAAGTTGGTTAACATGTCTGGTGTACATTGTCACAGGTGTGCATCCTCTACAAATGGCTGTGCTTTTGTGTACTTTACAGTACGGTATAGAGTACAGCAGTACTGCATCTTTATTTAAGCCCAGGATGTCTGGAAGCAAGCTTAAAAGCAGCAGTGATGTAGCTGGTACTAATGTACTTTTCAAGGTACTATTAAGATTAAAGATGTTTTATTTCTTGTGTTTGTTTTTATGTATTCTCTATGTGAAAACTTTTACAAATCTATTACAGTACAGTACTGTATGGCCCGTTATGTTAGGCTAACTTTGTTGAACTTGAAAACAAACTGGGCTTAATGAGCGCACTCTGGGAACAGAGCATGTTCATGTGTAGGGGAGTTACTGTACACCTATCACCTAAAGTCTACCATTATCATTTTACTCTGTTCGCTTTATCACTCATCTCTCCATCTATCTGTCTTCCTATCCATTCATTAATGTATCTTATTTTTGGTCCATTTCAAGGATATATCTAGACTGTCATGACAGCTCATTTGTACTCAGGGCCCATTGTCTGAATTAGTGAAAGAGAGGGTGATGAGGAGTCAGTTTTATGTATCAGATGTAGCTCTGTTGTTACTGACCTCAAATGATATTTATCGATAAACTGGTTTCTCACTGATGTTGATATGATTTTAATGTCACTTCGATCTTCAGTACAGTCTTCTGATAGAAATTTCTCAGTGGACAGCTTTGATGATGGTATGAATGCCGATTGTGTGTGTTTACTGTTGCCATTACAAATAGCTTTAATGTTGTCTCACGCGAGACTTCCTCTTTTATGTCTCTTTTGGTTAGGAGTAGCCCATCGAAGCCAGAGCAGTGAGGGAGTCAGTTCTCTCAGCAGCTCGCCCTCCAATAGCCTTGAAACGCAATCCCAGTCTCTCTCACGTTCCCAGAGCATGGATATCGATGGAGTCTCTTGTGAGAAAAGGTAAAGTAAGCCAGTTTTCCCATAAGCTGCTTTACTGATAGAAAGGGAAAGATCTGTTCACTTTAGTGTCTAGTCCAGTAGTCTCAAATGCCAGCCCAGAGGTCTATGCCAGCCCTTAGCTTGATTAGCGCTCAGTTTATTAAACTGAAAGGTCTTTGTTTTATTCTGAAATGATCTTTATACCTTTTTTAAGTTTGGGTGCTGAAATGTCTTTTATGAAATATTGGTACAGGTGGTAAAAAAAAATTTTTTTTAATGTCTTTATTTTGTAAGTACAAAGTTGGCAAACATAGATCAGCCCCTAAAAATTTCTTCAAAGATTTACTACTTGGTGAAATTTTTTTTTTAACTTGGTAAAAAAAAATTTTTTTAACAGTTTGCAAGGGTGTAGGCAGGTAAGCAAGTGTTCTAGGAGCTCCATGAGGATCGGGGTGCCCTGGAGTAGAGCCATCCTGTGTCGCACAGGTGTGCCGCTGTGCTGTGAGTAGATGACAGAGTGGCTGAGGGGTTGATTCCTTTACTCCTTGGACAGCCAGACCCCCACGACGTGGCTCCTCTGCCCTCATGCAGCCCCCTCTGTTTCTGTTAGTGCGCCAGACAGATAGCATTTTCTAGGTGTGTTAGAATACTGGGGTGTTGTGCACTTTAGGTTGGGGTGAGGAGCCAGATCAGAGATCACCCCACTTTAGGCAAGAATTCAGAAAGGACTACACTGCCAGGAAAAAGATCAAGTAGAAAAAAATCAACCATATAGAGGAAAAACAATTGTGTTCTTACTACCTTTGCTCTGAGTGGATGAATTTTTTAAAACTCAAGTCAGCTCTGCAATTTCAGTGTAGAGTTGGCCAGTGGGTAATTTTCATGTGGGTTTAGCACCTAAATTTACACTTAACTGTTGTAGTCTGAAAAACCTCAGGCTAAGAACTGTCATATACAGTGGACCTTTTCATGTCTTTAAGCATCTAGCAGAAACAAACATAAATCATCCAAGTGTTCAGAGAATTTCCTTAGAAAAATTTCCAAGAAATATGACCTCATGGCCAAAAATTAAAGCACGCTCAGCGACTCTCTCTCTCGAGTCTGCCCGTGTGTCTATCCACATGTAGTCTTTCTCCTCCTAATAAACACTTTACTTGTTTCATTTTAAAGAAAAAAAAAAGCATAGTCCAAAAAAGCCGCCATGTGTAAGAGTCTGAAGAATCAGTAACAATAGAATTATTCACCTAGACTCATTGGGGTTTTGGAATTGTCAAATACAGAACGTAAAATTTGTATGTTTAACTAAATTTTAAAAAGTATTGAAAATGTGAATAAGAGGCAGGCAACTATAAAAACAACCAAGCATATTTGGAAAAGAACTGAATAGAATTTCTAAAAATGAAAAGATAGTAATACACAGTGGGTTAAGATAACTAAAGAGAAAATTAACAAATGGAGTGATAGAGCTGAAGAACTTACCTGGAGTGTACCACAAAGAGAAAGAGAGATGAAAAATATGAAGGATGTTTAGAAATACAGAGGACAAGAGGATACAAATTTAGTATATAGCTAATAGAAGTATCAAAAGGAGAGGGCAGGCACACTGGGAGATTTCTGACTTCTCTCCTTGTTCCATTGTTTTTTCTTCTGCTGATTTGAAAGCCATTATCAAAATGATAAACAGCTGAGGATTTGTCTAGAGTTGATCAATATATGAATCTTCAGGTTTCAGGAAGCCCTATAACTTATGAGCAAGGTAAATAAAAGGAAATTTGTATCTAGACATTTTATAGTTAACTTGCAGAAAACCAAAGACAAAGACATTTAAAGCAGCCAAGAGAAATGAGAGATTATCTACGAAAGGACGATAGTTATATATCTCAGTGATAGAGGGCAGAGGACTATGGAATCAGTGTTAAGTGCTGAGAGAAAGTAACTGTCAGCTGGAAACTGTGTGTATTTGTGAAACTATCTTTTAAGAGCAGGGGAGAAATAAAGATATTTATAGATTTAAAAAACAAATGTGAACAACTGATGGTCTGCCACAAGAAGACCCCAAATTTTAACAGATGCATTTAAGAAGGAAAATGTGTGTGGCTGATTCACTTTGCTCTGCAGTAGAAACTAACCCAACATTGTAAAGCAACTATACTCTAGCAAAAATTAGTTTTTGAAAAAGCTACTAGGATATATTGTACAGCACGGGGAATACAGCAAATACTCTATAATAACTCTAAATGTAGTATAACCTTTAAAACTTGGAAATCACTACATAGTACACCTGTAATTTACATAATACTATGTACCAACTATACTTCAAGGAAAAAAAACCAAGCATTTTTTTCTCAAAAAAAAAAAAGGAAAATGAACTCAAAACTAATGTCTGAGATGCAGGGAGGAAAGATGAGTTAAGAAAAATAATAAATATGTGCTAAATCTGAACACTGATGGTTTAAGACAGTAATAACAGTGTATGAAATAATAGAGAGAGAGAGAAGTAAATAATCGGATCTTAACACACTAGCAACAGAATAGCATAGCAGATAAAGCCGGAAGGGGAGTGATTGTCTACTTGGGAGAGGGGTAAAGTTAGTGGCAAGCTCTTAGACTCTTGAGTTAAGAATACTTCATGAAATTTCAAGAATAACCACTAAAGGAATAGAAAGAGTGTATTTTCAAACCAGTAAAGGGAAAATATGAAACAAGGTTGGGGAGGGGAGGGAATTTAAGTCAATTCAAAGAAAAGGAAGAAAGAAACACAAATTTTTAAAAAGAGGCAAACAGCACAAAATAAGATGGTTATAAAAGACATGAAAATGTCAACAATCACCGTAAATCACGATGAAAAGTCATAGGTTGGATTAAAAACAAAATAGAAGCTAGCTTTCTTTTTGTTTACTGAAGGTATACCTGAAACACTAGCATGAAACTGAAAGAAAGGGGAAAATATACTAGGCAAATACTAAACAAAATAGGGATAAATGTATTAATAAATTAGACTTTAAGTTACAAAATACTATTAGAAGTAAGCACTGTATAATGATAAATGTTTAGTTTACCAGCAGGATATAACAGTTCAAAACATTTATATGTACTTAGTAATATAATAACATATAATAAAGCAAATCTTGATAGAACTAGAGGAAATTGACAAATACCTAATATAATGGGAGATTTTTAACATATCTCTTTCAGCCATCAATAGAGCAAAGAGAATGAACAGCAGTAAGCATATGGACAAATTAAATAACACAGCTAACAAGCTTGATCTAATGAAGGATACCGAGCTTTGCAGTCTACAGTTGGAGAATACACATTTTTTTCTGATACCCATCAACCAGAAGGGTTCAGGAGTCAGAATCATATTGATAATGTTTTCTGATGTTAGGTTAGATAATTCATGTAGGGTGGGTTAAAAAAATCATAAATCTGGAAATTAAAAAAAAAAGCATGCTTCTAAATACAGGTCAAAGAAGAAATCATGATGGAAATCTGAACTGAACAATAACAAATTTATATGCCATCATTTGTGTGTCACAGTTAATGGGGTCCTTGGAAGAGAATATAAAGACAATATATGTATATAATACTAAAGAAGAAAAAAGAATATAAGTAAATACTTGGAATTAAACCCCATTTCTTAGAATATGTTTCCCTTGGATATGTGCATGGCTTGCTGCTGCTGCTAAGTCACTTCAGTCATGTCCAACTCTATGCGACCCCATAGACGGCAGCCCACCAGGCTCCCCTGTCCCTGGGATTCTCCAGGCAAGAACACTGGAGTGGGTTGCCATTTCCTTCTCCAATGCATGAAAGTGAAAAATGAAAGTGAAGTTGCTCAGTCGTGTCCGACTCTTAGTGACCCCATGGACTGCAGCCTACCAGGCTCCTCCGTCCATGGGATTTTCCAGGCAAGAGTACTGGAGTGAGGTGCCATTGCCTTCTTCGGTCCATGGCTTACCTCCTTCCTATTTTTGCCTAGGTATTATTTCAGTGAGGTGACCCCATTTAAATGGGAGAGCCCTGCCTTCTCAATTACCTTTTCCTTGCTCTTTTTCCTTCAGTTTTTATATAGCATTTATCATATACTCTATGCTTTGCTTATTTTATTTTATCATCTTTCTCCCTTTAACTGGAATGGAAGCTCCATGGCACAGGAAATTTTTTTGGTCTCTCGTCTGTTGGCATCTCAAATACCTAGAACAGTGCCTGCCTAGGATGGGCACTCAGTAATGCTTGTTACTGAAAAAGAGAACTCTGTGAAAATGTAAATATGCAGGATGCAAATCAATTTGAAAATCTGGATAAACTCAGGTTCCTCTAAGATCACAATTCTCCCAAAATTGGCTTAGAAAGAAAGAGAGAATCTGAATTAAAAAAAAAAAAAAGTTAAATTGAATCAGTATTTTACAGTTTTCCCCAAGAAAGCACCTTGCTTATATGATCTTGTGGGTACTCCCACCATCCCAACTTTGCACACATTTTTTAGATAATCTTTAAACTTCCCAAGTCTGTTTATGAGGCTCATATGACCTTCATATACAAAACCAGACAATACTAATATCAAAGAAGAAAATTAATTACATGGTAATCAGTAAAATTGGTAAAAATTACATGGTTATGAACATATTTGCAAAAATCTGAAGATATTGGCAAATCAAATAGTGCATCACATAGAAAGCAGGCAAAACATCTCCGGGTCTGGGTGCCAGGATGGTAGTTACTGTGGGTTATCATGGTTGTGATTGAAAGGGTCATGGGAGGGACCTTTGGGGTGCTGGAAATATTCTGTTGCTTGATCTGGGTGCTGATTACATTAGTATGTTTCCTTAGTGAAACTTAATTCAGCCAAACACGTACCATCTGTGCACATTTCTGTATAGATAATTCCATTAAAAGATTAGTTTAAAAAAATAATATAGCATGACCAACTTGGGTTTATCTTAGGAATGTAAGGGTGTTTTAACATGAGGAAGTCTATAAATATTATCCACCTCATTGTATATTAAATAGAAAAGCTCAATATCGATTCAAGATAAAAATCCTAGCAAACAGGAGACAGAAAGATGCATCCTTAAACTGTAGGGCACAGACAGAGTTCACCAAGTATTCCACATGCTCCCCTGAATGTCCAGTCTCCTTTGCAGTTAGATTGGGGCTGAGTAACTAGGTCTGTCCCGTAGACTTGAAGTGGCATGTGTCACCTTTGGGTGAAGGCAGTTGAGCCGATGTTCCTCCTCCATCCCTCTCTTTTCTTGCTCCAGTGACCTTGGAGGCTGTGTATTGCAGATGGCATAGATTAAAGATGGAGTAAGGATGCTTCACTCTCATCAGACTTTGCGTAAGCAAGAAATAAACCCTTATAGTGTTAAGCCTCTAAGATTGCAGAGTGTATGTGTTATTACACTGTAGCCTCTTACTCTGACTACCATAAAGGACATCTACTGAAATAACTACAACAGCCCTTGTACTCAGTGGTGAGAAATTAGAAACATTCTCTTTAAAGTCAGAAATACGAGCACAGAAGACTGCTATTTCTGCTTCTGTTCAACATGGGACCCTACCCAATGCAGTAATTGAAGTTAGGATTGTAGTGCAAGAAACGAAAGTTACTATTTGGAGATAAAATTATTATCAACCTAGGAAGTCCAATGCATAAGTAAACAAATACCTTATGAAAGGTTTATATCTAAAATTAATTAACATTACTACATACAAGCAACAAAAAATAAGAAATCTTAGTTTTTAAAAAGGTACCAGTCACAATTTTATTTTAAAATATATGGTGCCTAGAGATAAATTTACCAAAAGAAGTGAAAGACTTATGGAGAAAATTAGAAAAGTTTATTGAAAGAAAACCTTAGATACTTGGAGAAACACCCTTGTCCAAGGATAGATCCATAGCATAAAGATGTCATTTCTACCCCATTTGATCTTTAGAGTCAGTAAAGCTCGAGTCAAAACCCCAACAGTATTTTAAAGGAACCTGTCGAGGCGATCATTAAGTATGTGTAGAAGAGCACAGGACCAAGAATGGCCAACACTCTTTTGAGGTAAAAGAATAAGGTGGAGGCATTGACCTAGCAGATACCAAGGCTTATTAGTGAAGTTGTAGTGAGTATGGCTTAGGGACAGACAGATTGTCTAATGGGGTGGAAATTAGTATCCAGAAAGAGACCTGCACACAGCTGGACATGGTATGACAACCGGACATATGACATAAATGATTTCATATTACTGTAAAAAGAATGTTTCTTTCAATAAATGATGCTAGGACAATTATTTAATGTGAGGAAAAGTAATATATGTACTTAACTAGATTTTGCAATCAGGCTCTGCTTGATTGTATATCATTTAAAAATAATATGTATAGAAAATTTGCTCTAATTTTTGTTTTTGAAAGTGAGCCTAAGGAAATGACCACTTGGGAAAAATACTTTAAGTAAGTATGATAGATGGAATGTTTATAGCCTAGTATATGAAGAGCTCTTAAAAATTATTGAGAAAAAAGATGAATCTTTATTATTTAACTTTCCTGACTGATCTTGATTGATATTTTAGAACTTTTCCTCAGGGAACTCCCTGGCGGTCCAGTGGTAGGGCTCAGTGCTTTCACTGCTGAGAGCCTGGGTTCGATCCCTGGTTGGGGAAATAGGATCCTGCAAGCCATGCGGTGCAGCCAAAAAAAAAACCCGATAACTTCCTCAGCCAGCAGCTATGATATTGGGGTGGGTTTATCAAAGGTAAAAGACTGATGTGTCTTTTATACTTAAAGCATGTCCCAGGTGGATGTGGATTCAGGAATCGAAAATATGGAGGTTGATGAAAATGACCGAAGAGAAAAAAGGAGCCTCAGCGATAAGGTTGGTAAGAGATGAAGGCCTTGCTTCTGTTTTTAGGTATAGTTAATAACCATCCCAGGTGACCCCGGGGTAAAGAATTCATCTGCCAATACAGGAGACGCAAGAGAGGTGGGTTCGATCCCTGGGTCGGAAATATCCCCTGGAGCAGGAAATGGCAACCTGCTCCACTCTAGTATGCTTGCCTGGAAAATTCCATGGACAGAGGATCCTGGTAGGCTACAGACCATGGGGTCCCAAAGAGTTAGACATGATCCAATGACTAAGCATGCACTCAGGTGCACAGTATTTATAAGCACTGCTTCATGTCTTGTATCTGTAAAAGTCTGTTAGAGAGGGCCACGCCAAACCAGCAGATCCTGTTTAGGTGATTTTTTTTTTTTTTTTTCCTTTCGAAAAAATATGGGTAGCCTTGATCACCCTTATAAGTGGAAGTATAGCTTAGTCCTTTCACCTGATAAAAATCCTTCAGTTATCTTTGTTTCAGGTGCATTTTTTATCAGTAAATGATAGCAATGAATTTAGAGCTTATTTGAATTTTTTCTGTTGATTTTTAATTGCTTAAGCAAGTAAGTCATTATTCTGAGGAAGATGATCAGGAATTTAAAGCAAGAATGAGTGGAAACAGGAGGTTTTTTTATTTTGTTACCTTCTGAGCTTTAGTTCCCTATATTTAAAAAGACATTTTTTGTTTTTGCGGGTATGTGTCATGGTATAGAACTGGCATAGATAATTGCAACCCTTTGTGTTTAGTAAGTTATTAGTGTTCAGCAGCATTATTGGAAGTTGGACTATAGCCTCTTAGTGATGCAGTGCTTTATTTTGTAGTGTTTGAATCTTACAAAGTTCTTTATAGATGTTATTTCTATCTGTGGTGGAAAATAGTGAGAAACATTAAAATCTGGAAAAATTTCTATTGAAAGATCGGTTATATACCTAAAATGTCAACCTGGTCTTTTAGCATTCAGAAAAGAAAATAAATGGGAATAATGGGAATAATAAATGGGAAATAAATGATGCATCCTTCATCACATGTCTTCCTTTGCAATTCCTGATACCAGTCCTGCTGTTTTGTATTCCCTGCCATATATTGTGTTATAAGCTCATGAGACCCACAGGTTATAACTTTGAAGTCATAGTAACAAGTTTATTTTTCCTTTAATCAGTGAGTGTATAGTTGTCTGCATTTCTAAAATATCCTTATTTGTAAATGAATTAAATCAGAATTAGGTATTTCTGTTAAAGTCTTAACTCACACCTCCTACTGCTTGAAATTAACCCCCAAATCTTCTTCCCTAAAAGGAGCCTTCATCAGGTTCTGAAGTGTCTGAAGAGCAGGCCTTACAGCTGGTCTGTAAGATTTTCCGTGTCTCCTGGAAGGACCGGGACAGGGATGTGATCTTCCTTTCTTCTCTTTCTGCACAGTTTAAGCAGAACCCGAAAGAAGGTAGGAATCGGGCTCAACTGTCTCAATTTCAGAGCCCTTCGTAGAAAAATAGAACATGAACTCTTTTGTCTTTCTTTGCTGTCGACATACCTTGTCTTGCTCTGTGGTTCTATTTCTGATTACAGGGATACTTCTTGATGAAGACTTTGCTGTTTGTCTACTTTCCACTTATTGATAAATTTTTTTTTTTAATGATTTCTCCAAAGGAAAACTGTGTATCAGTTAATAGTCTCCATTGTCTCAGGGCTGAAGTTTTTTCCTTTGCAATAAGAAGGTGCTTAGAGAGAGCATTAGGGCCTCTTATACTCTGGGCAGGAGCATGCTGGGTGGTCTGCAGGGATCCTGAGAGGGTGACCGGTACCTTTTGTAAGTGCCTCCCGGGTCATGCGTAGACAGTGGAGTAAATGTGCTTGGTTAAATTGCTTTAGCAAACTAAAACACACTGATGTTTTGCAGTGTTTATAGGATTCTATTTTAAGAGGCTATACTAAGCCACACTTAAAGTAATAAAACTTAGCAAGAGACCAGCATCGCAGGGCACTCTTCATTCTTCTCTATAGCAGTCTTCTAGACACTGGTTCCCAGCCTTTTTGATACCAGGGACTGGTTTCATGAGAGACAGTATTTCCACAGATGAAGTTGCGGGGATGGTTTTGGGACCATTCAAGCAAATTACGTTTATTATGCCGCTGCTGATCTGACAAGAGGCAGGGCTAAGGTGGTAATGCGAGTGATGGAGATTAGCTATAAATACAGATGAAGCTTCACTCACTGTTTATTGCACACCCCCTGCTGTGCAGCCTGGTTCTTAAGAGGCCACAGACCATATATGTGTCTGTGGTATGGGGACCCCTGCTTTGGAGTACAGAAAATGGAGGGGAAGTTCACTGGAGTCTTCTTTTGCATTTCACTTGAATACAACCTCCTTGATGGTGGGACTTTTGTCTGTTTTGCTCCCCCATGTATTCACAGTGCCTCCACTTCATAATCCCTCAGTAGATATACTTTAAATGAGTGAATGAACGTCAAGAAGATTGCATTTCCTTTTCCCTGCTGCCTATCTTCCAAGGCAAACAAAAAAAATGTCTCTTGTATTCTAGGTAGATGGATAGTTTATTTCTGATTTTACTGGGTTTTTCTTCTTAATTGTGACTGTAGAATTGAGCTTAGCAATCATGAGTTTCAAAATCCTGCCACTTATTATTGTAAATCTTAAGATTCTCAAATCTGGTAATTTTTAGTAACAAATCAGGTAAGATTTACATGGGTTAGACATTTTATTTATTGAGTGATATTTAAAATGGGCTTTCCTGGTGGCTCAAGTGGTAAAGAACCCACCTGCCAATGCAGGAGACTCTGGTTCAATCCCTAGGTTGGGAAGATCCCCTGGAGAAGGAAATGGCAACCCATTCCAGCATTCTTGCCTGAGAAATCCCGTGGACAGAGGATCCTGGTGGGCTGCAGTCCATGGGATCCTAAAAGAGTCAGATACAACTTAGTGACTGAATAACAACAAAAGACCTATAACAATCAAGAGCTGCAAAGAATAAGAAGGAGGCTAGAGAACAGAATCTGCTCCAGAAAGGCAGGTGGCAACTAAATATTAGACCCTTCATAAAATACTCTGAACTTTGTACTTCATATTTCCAGTGTGATAAACTAACCTCTGTAGTTGGGAGTAGCTTCTTTTTATGGTTAATGTATATCAGCAGTGACTCTCATAGACTGGGCTCCAAATTTTTTTTTTTAATAAGCTTTCTGTTTGAAAACATTTTAGATTTACAGAAAAATTATAGAGGGAGTGCAGGTAGTTCCTATACACAGATCATTCAGTTTTTCCTAATGTCAACGTCTTCCATAATCATAGTATACTTGTCAGAACTAAGATATTACTGTTACTCCAGACCTTATTTGGATTTCCCCACATTTCCTACTGGTGGCTTTTATTACTCGAGAATCCAGTCCAAAATAGCACATTGCACATCTCTGGCTTATGCTGGCTTATTCAAGGACCGTGAGTATGAAGACCCATGTATAACCTCCTCTTTATTCTGCCTTTCCAACAGTGTTCTCTGATTTTAAGGACTTGATTGGCCAGATTTTAATGGAAGTGCTAATGATGTCTACTCAGACCAGAGATGAAAACCCGTTTGCAAGCCTGACAGCCACCTCCCAGCCGATTGCAGCAACAGCTCGGTCACCAGACAGAAACCTCATGCTGACCACCGGCTCCAACCCAGGAACGAGCCCCATGTTCTGCAACCTGGGTTCCTTCGGGGCCAGCTCTTTATCTAGGTCAGTGTGGTTCTTTCTGCACATCTCACTGGTGGTAAAATAGCCATGAAGTACGTAGGAGAAAGGAGCCTTCATTCAGGGGCCTGCATCATGCAGATTATGGCATGTCTTATGTTTGGGGGTGTGGTTGACTTACTGAGGAGATATGGTCTTTTCCAGATGGATCTCTTTGACTTTCCATGGTTAGGCTGTTGGCAAATTAAATTTTAGAAACAAATAGCTGTATAGAGTATGTTCTTTGGAAAGAAAGCTTTCTCGTATTGTAAGTCTGGCTTCTAAATCAGCATGGCAGTTAGATTACAGTTATTTCGATGAGTCTCTAAAAGATCTGTATACTGGAATGCTTAGAGATATGAGGTTGTAATTATACAGTTCTTTAAAAACATGCTATTTTCCATTTTAGTTATTTATCTCAAGCGTTTCTTCAATTTTCTCTTCTTTCCTCCCTTTCTCAAATCATTTAGCCTCTATGAGACTAGCCCAGCTCCCAATACCAGTGTCTGGAGCTCTGTGCCAATGATGAGTCCGCCTCTGGCCTCCCCCTCCCGGGCAGCCAGCCAGGCGGCTGCGCCTCCCGCTTCTTCCCTCTGTCTGCCTGGCCCTGCGGGGACGCCTGCGGGAAGCCAGCCCTCGTCTCCGCGGTACCGGCCCTACACTGTCACCCACCCCTCGGGGTCTACATCTGCTCCTGCCTCGCGATCCTCGGTCACCTCCATCCTGTCTAGCTCCCCAGGCCTGTCCGCCCCGGCCAGTAGCCCTCAAGCCGTGCCCACCAGCTCCTCCCGACAGAGACCCCCTGGCACAGGACCACCTTTACTCTCTGCCTCCCCCGGTGGGAGTGCCCCCAGCAGACGGCCCTCCTCCCTAAGGAACTCTCCTAGGTATTTATTTACGCAGTAGGAGAGGCGGGTGCGTGTTTGCAGTGCAGGGAAAGGAGGTTAACACAGTTTGGAAGAACTGTCATATAACAATGACCTCAGTTACCTGTGTTTCTCTGTTTGGGCTGTTAACCCACGTGTCTAACCAGTTGGGTAGGCTTGTGCCCCGAGTCCCTGCTCTGCCAGGGTTCTGTCGCATCAGAAAGTATGGGTGGCTCATAATGAGGCCCTTTCTTCGCCTTCACTTTTCCTCCTGAAAATAAGAAGTCACTCAATTTTCAAAATCAAGGGCACATATCATTCCTCATAACAGATGAATTTCGGAGACTGTGGCAGCTGATGTTTGAGAGCTGGGGCTCACAGAACCACTTTCCCACTTTGTGTACTGTTACCGATCATAGTTGAGATACAGCCAGACCAAGGGGTCGAGTGAGCAGATACCTTACCTCTGGCCAGTAGTCATGCCTTGACGCTTTCTTCTCAGCTCCTTAAAAAGAAGCAGTACCCAAACTCCATTAATTCACTGCCCTCCTTCCCGTCAAGTGTTGCCTGGCCTTTATATAATTTAGGTGAATTATTTTTCTGCATATCAGTAGACAAAACTTGTAACCTACAATTTAATTAAAAGGCCAGCGGTTGTAAAAGCTTTCCTCCTCCTTGTTTTCCTTTGTTCCCTGATGACTTTTTTTGCTTTTGTTACGGTAGTATGTACGACAGTCCTTTCTCCTTCCTCTTCCTCGCACTTTCTGGGGACAGTAGTGATGAAGATGAAGAAGATGATGATGATGATGGTGATGATGAAGGTGGTGGTGGTGGTGATGAGTTTTCTTGTGTCCAGTTTGGGTCCAGGTATCAGAGGAGTGGAGTCTTACCTCTGCATGTGCCTAGGTGCTTAGGAACTAACGTTTGTAAGCCCTAATTAGAGGCGTGCTCTGAATCCATACAGGGTAGAGTCAAATGAGGTGCCCTGGTGAGTCCAGATGTGAGAAACTCCACGTGTACTCAAGCATTAGGACCTTCTCATGAGGGTCAAGTGGCACATTTTCATAGTTGTTGCCTGACAAGCTTGGAGAACAACTTAACGTATAATCAATTGTTAAGAACATGAACAACAGAGTAGATAGACATCAAGTTCACCTGCCCTAAGATCTAAAAGAGACCCTTCATTTATTTTATTAGGAGAGGGTTCTTGCGGGCTACCAGATGTATGCAACATGTACTCTGGGAGGCATGTTTTCTTACGTACAGTTGCATGGATTGCTGCTTTTTAGGAATGGCACAGGGGCTGGGACTTGTGTGTGTGTGTGTGTGTGTATGTGTCCCTCTCAGCTCACTCCAGGCCGTCTGTTGAAGAGCACATGGGGTCGTATTCTCTCTTTTATAACTGTGATTCTGCTTTGACTTCTAATCTTTATTTTTTGGCTGTGCTGGGTCTTCGTTTGCTTCAGATCAGCTTTTCAGTAGTTGGCAGCAAATAGGGGCTGCTCTCTAGTTGCGGTGCTCAGGCTTCTCACTGTGGTGGCTTCTCTTACTGCGGAGCACAGGCTCTAGGATGAGAGGGCTTCAGTATTTGCAGCTTCCAGGCTCTAGAGCACAGGCTTAATAGCGGTTGTGCAGGGGCTTAGTTGCTGTTCAGCATGTGGGCTCTTCCTGGACCAGGGATTGAACCCATGTCACCTGCATTGGCAGGCGAATTCTTTACCATTGAACCACCAGGGAAGCACTCTTCACTGCTAATCTTAAATTTTGCTAATCAGTCACTTCGCTTCCCTGATCCCAGTGAAGCCAGACCCTGTTTGTTTAGACAGCCTAGCCTGAGGAATGGCTGCAGAGGCTAAAACAGAGCTCACAATATTGCTGAAGTTTCACCCCTGAAAACAGAGTGAAAAAGATGGCTTGGACCTTCTAGGTGACTTTGAGCAAAAAAATATAATAGCACCTTCTCTCTAAGCCTCTGACTCATCGTCTTACAATTTTGCTCTTAAATTGAAGTTTCATCTGGACTGAGTTGGTATTTGTACCCAGCAGTATTCAGAAATAACTCCAGGCTATAAATAGAGATGGTGGTAGGGGTGCGGTACACTACATTCAACTTGACAGTGTTCAGGAGAATCATTAGAGAAGTCTATAAAGAGAGAGAGGGATATTGGCACAGGGTTGAATATTGATTAAGGAAGGTTGATATTTGTATTAGGTCGAATGTTGTATCACTATTTCTCAAGTAAATTTCCCAAAGGTAGAAGTGTCTTTTTCATGTAGATGACTCAACAGTAAAAAAATCCGCCTGCAGTGCAAGAGTTGCAGGAGCCTTGGATTCGATACTTGGGTCAGGGAGATCCCTGAAGGGAGGAGATGGCAGCCCACTCCAGTATTCTTGCCTGGGAAATCCCATGGACAGAGGACCCTGGCGGGTTACAGTCCATGGGGCTGCAGAGTCAGACACGACTGAGCATGCGTGCACAGACGTCGTCCCATGATCATGCTGGTGCAGCAGCCATCCTGGTTAGGAGTCGATTCCTGTACATGATAAAAGTGCTTTGTTTTCTGTTTTACTGTAAGTTATCTGTGGGGGAAATACTCTCTCTCCCTTGCTTATTTAATTCCAGCTTTCTCTAACAAAGATATCAGATTACATGGTGCTTTATCTAATTCCTCTCTAGACTTCTAACATCCAGCCTTGTCTCAGATCTAGATTTGACACCTACAAGGAGAAACAAAACTTACTTACTGTTTATGTACTCATAGCTGCGAATAGTTACTGAGCATCACGTCCCAGGTGCTCTGTCAGCCATGTGCATATGTTATTCCTCTGATCCTCACAGCAGGGCCTCTGGTTACTGCAAGGAAATGTGGGCAGGTTCAGGAAGGTGGTTGTTGTTCAGTTGCTCAGTCATGTCCGACTCTTTGTGACCCCATGGAGTGCAGCACGCCAGGCCTCCCTGTCCTTTACCATCTCCCAGAGCTTGCTCAAACTCATGTCCATTGAGTCAGTGATGCCATCCAACCATCTCATCCTCTGTCACTCCCTTCTCCTACTACCATCAGTCTTTCCCAGCATTAGGATCTTTTCCAGTGAGTCAGCTCTTCTCATCAGATGGCCAAAGTATTGGAGCTTCAGCTTCAGCAATAACCTTCAATGAGGTTAGTCTTAAAACTAGAAGAAGGCAGAGCTGGAGTCCAGATCTCACATGCCACCCAGCATACCAAGTTGCCTCTGACTTCTCCTTGTTTGCCCAGTAGGACTTGGATTATTCTCATTTCTTAGCAGTTATTTCACCGCCCAGAGTTTTTACATGTATTCTTTTCCTTGGCAAGAAAGTGCCAACATTTTCCTTCTTAATTACAAAATTTCTCTCCAGTTGGTTGGCAGGTACTTTGCTGGCTGTTAAAATGAAATCTCATCTGTCCAGGTTTTAGAAATTATAAATTCTGAATAGACATCAAAAAGGATGTAAAAGGACAGGGCATAATCATACTTAACACATGAAACAAATAGAGAAGAACGTGAGGATGCACGTAGGGTCAGAACCGAGAAGTAGCAAAAAAAAATTCTTAATAATTTGGGCGATCAGCAAAGAGCTTTTTCTTTCCCCCTGTGTAATTGATCTTCTCAGAATTTTCTTTACCAGGAAGTAAGCAATTTTAACACTTCTCACCCAGTAGGGCCAGTGCTGTAGAAGCAGCTGTCCACAGGGATTGCATTGGTCTCCCCTTCTGCTGGCCCAGTGGAGTCAAGGGCTTGTACATCTTTTGAGAGGCAGTTGGGAAATACAGCCCTATATTAATTATTTATAGTGGTGATAAGGATTAATAAAAGAAAAACAACATTCCTTCTGGAATGTTTCGTAGTACTCTGAAAAAAGCTATATGAGTTATAAGGAGCTACTTCTTTAAGGAATGAAAATAAGTGAAATGAGAATTGTCTTGTAATAAAGATAACAGAGGAAAAAAGAAGATAAAGTAATTATTCTAAGGAAACGTTTTCTTATTGTTTCCTAGGAAGTTGATGACTAGGCAGACATTTTTCTTTTGTTTATTGGGATTCTTTTTTCATTGCTTAGATATTTCAGTGAAGGAGATTAGATCTTGAACATCATGAGCCTGAGTGAATAGAAAAAGTAAACTAGCAAATGGACACAACTGAGTGACTAAGCACAAACTACCAAACAGTGAAAAATATTGATACTTCTCCTCTTATTTCTACTGGTCATAAGTCAGAATCTTTCCACCATGTCTGCCCTCCCGCCTCCAGTGATTTCCCTTCTCCCACAGGGTTAGACCTAAAGCCTAGGACCCTACATATCCTGTGTATACACACACACACATATCTCCTGTGTGTATAGACACACACACACACTCTTCCTGCCTCTCTCTGATATCTATACTCATTTCTTCATAGCACTTCTATATTATTATTTTAAAAACTGTCTCCCCTCAGGGGACTTCCCTGGCAGTCCCGTCTTGGCCTTACAATGCAGGGGTATAAGTTTGATCTCTGGTCAGGGAGCTAAGATGCCACATGCCTTGGGACCAAAAAACCAAAACATAAAACAGAAGCAGTGTTGTAACAAACTCAGTAAAGACTTTTTAAACAAATGTCTACATTATAGAGGATGCAGTTGCCACATGAACAAGGTCTTGATCTGTTTCATCAAGGTGCTGCCCCCACAACCTTCAACAATGCAGACATTTGTTCAGGGGATTTACATTGCTTATCCCTGCCCAGCGCTCCCTTTCCTTGCATTGAGAAAATATGCCATTCCAAAGTCTGCGTCTAAAAAAGAAAATAGGGAGTGATTATTCCCATCATAGAAGGAAAGGAACTGCCACAGAATCCTTTTAGGAAACTAGGTTTTTTGGTACATTTAAAATGAGATTCAGTTTGCACAGATCTCATGCATATATAAATCTCCAGATATATTTTCCTTGTGTTTTCAGAAGGATTCCACTGTATTTACATCATGTGAAGTAATTATTCAGTTGGATTGTTGATGTAGTTATCAGAAAATGGTTCCTGTATTCTCCCAGAAGGAGGTATAATTTTCTAGATACTCTTAGGACTTAAACATGACAGATTTCCAGTGTCATATGCCACATGTCATAGTTGTAAAGGCATCATGAATTTTGTAGCAACATTTTTAGAGAAAAAATGAAATACTGTTTTAAAACATTTTTTTTAAATGTCTATTGATAGCATAAATTTAATGTGTTTAAACTGTACACACCTTTTTCCCTCAGGATCACATTTAGAACCTGAGTTCAGTTCTCTGAGTTCAAATCTAGAGACCCCTGTAAACCAGTTTTGACCACTGGCAGTCATGCCCAGCACTGATGAGACTGACCGACCACCTTGCTCATGATCTACTTCAACATCCTAAGACTGATCTCATAGTTTGGAAACATTGACGAATACTGGGTTTTACTCTGTGTTTACTATTTGGTTAAACCCTTGTTTCATTTCTTTCTTTCTCTTCTCTTGAAAGTCCCCTGGGAGTGTTATTTGGTGCCTGACAGATGATCACAACATACATCGACCTCTTTCAGCTTTGAAAATTCTCTGATACATTCTGAATATCTTTCTTTGTCTTGGCTGGCAGTCCTCTGCACACATTGTCATGTCTTTTCATGTCTTTGCAAAATGTTTGCAAAGGCATTTTGGTTGACTTTGAGGTGTTCAAGTCTAAGTTAAAATGAAAGGGAGTGTGTTGGCTAAGAATGGAGCCCAGTTTCCGTCAGCAGCCACCATCGATGCATGCTGACTACCACTGTTGATCAAGGGCACTGCATTAGACTGGCTTGTTGCAAACGGCAAGGACCTGCTGACATCAAATATAAGATGCTTTCCATTTCAGAAATGTAAACATGTGAGAAAGATGGAACTTATTATCAGGGAAATACTTAAATATTTCATTTTCAACATGAGGAAGGTCTATTTTCATTGCTTCTGTGAGTGCTTCTCAAAGGAAGATGAACCTTAATTGTATATGGCAAACTGTGTATAGCAAACTGTATGTAGAAACTTGTATCAGCAAATTTCATCTTTGGAAAGTGCAGGGAATGGAGTCACAAACCTCAGATGGAAGAGGGAAGGATGGCAGATAGCTTAAGAGCGACATGGCTGCAGGAAAGACCAAGTATTTTTCCCCCCTTTCTCCTTTTGCAGTTTCACCATACTTCTTGTATTTATGGGTGGGTTTTTCTGTTTCGTTAGAGGTTTTTTTTTTTTTTTTTTTTTTTGCTTTGTTTTATTACCGTCCTCATCTTTCTGTTGTCTGGCCGACGAACAGATGCCAGATCTTACATTAATTCATGAAGTGTATCTCTAACTGATGTGAAGGCACAGGAATTAATTGTTTTTGGTTTTTTTTTGATGTTTCCCACCCTGGACTGCCCATCTTTGTCTCTGGTGTGGCACTTTAAGGGTGGGTCCCTTATCTGCCCAGTCAGGAGGGTACTGGCTGCTTCTCAACCTCCTGTCCTCCCCTCCCTCTATTAGACAGGATACAATGGGAGGGGCCTGTTTCTATTAAAACTATTCTTGTGTAGGAAGTAAGTTGTAGATTTACAAGTCTCTGGCCTGAGAGCCTTCGATTTAAAGCCTTGGCATTGTTTTCATCTTTTTATTTATTTACTTACTTATTTAATTTTTGGCTGTGCCCGGTCTTCATTGCTATGGTTGAGCTTTCTCTAGTTGTGGTGAGCGGGGGCTACCCTTTGTTGGGGTGCTCGGGCCTTCTCATTGCACTGGCTTCTCTTGTTACCAAGCATGGGCTCTAGAGTGTATGGGCTTCAGTACTTGTGGTGCATAGCTCAAGTTGCCCCTTGGCGTGTGGAGTCTTCCTGGACTAAAGATTGAACCAATGTCCCCTGAATTGGCAGGCAAATTCTTAAACACTGGACCACCTGTTTTCATCTTTTTTTAATGAAATATTCCAATACCACTCCAAAGATTCTTTATCATCTTTCACGTGTAATTTTTTTGTTGCTGTTGTTAAATTTATATCTTTTCATTCCTCTTCATTTCAAAATTCCTGGCCTCTTCCTATGCCATGGTTAATCTTTTTGTATCTTTTATGTCTATCAAATTTGTGAGTTGAACATCACATTTGGTATTTGACCTACTGATAATCGATCTAAACTTTGATTTCCTAACACCTAACCCTCATGATACTGAGAAGGCAGTGGCAGCCCACTCCAGTACTCTTGCCTGGAAAATCCCATGGACAAGAAGAGCCTGGTAGGCTGCAGTCCATGTGGGTCGCTAGGAGTCGGACACAACTGAGCAACTTCACTTTCACTTTTCACTTTCATGCATTGGAGAAGGAAATGGAAACCCACTCTAGTATTCTTGCCTGGAGGATCCCAGGGACAGGGGAGCCTGATGGGCTGCTGTCTGTGGGGTCGCACAGAGTCGGACACGACTGAAGCGGCTTAGCAGCAGCAGCAGCAGCAACCCTCATGATTATGGTCTCAGAGAATAGTTTTAATAGAAACAGGCCCCTCCCATTGTATCCTGTCTGTATTTGACAGAGCACCTCCTCATGATTTCACTTAACCTCAGTGCAGGTGAGATGGAAGTTCTGGGTTCAGGTAACAAGTACACAATAAAGCTGGGGGTAGAATGCAAGTTTGGATACTCCTAGCACAAGGATTTTGTTCTGTTTTGACTAATACTACTTTGTCCCTTTCACTAAACGTTTTGGAAAATTTGTATTGATAACAAATATTTTCACGTCTCCTTCTAACTGGACAGTTTCCCTAAGTTCTGGTCCTGCTGCCAAATGCTGCTTTAAGGCTTTGAGATGTATGCTAGACATTAGGAAGGAGGGAGGGGTGTTTTGTCAGTCCCTTGTAACTTCACTCCTAAAGACTTTGCTTGCCTAACAGCACAGGCTGGCTTTAACCTGCAAGTCAGCCTGAGCACAGTTGGCCAGTTGGATTTACATACGTGTGGTATCCCTTCACATTCCTGGTGCTTAGTACCAGTTCTTAGTCCTCCTGGTTTTGTAAGGTGCTGTTCCTGAGAAGATGAGATGCTGGATTTCTGGACAGACTTTCTTCTTACGTCAATAAAATGTTTCCTAAAAATCTCTGTTGTTGGACTTGGAGCAGCTGAAGCCAGCAGTCAGCTCCAGGTGCAGCTGCATGGGGTCTGTGCTTTGTCCTGGGTGCGGGCACCATAACAGGCTTTCTGCTACAGCATTGTGAGCTCTGTCATGTGGTTTACTGAGAACAGATCAAAACCATCCTTTTTCTTTTCTCCAAAGTCTGGGAGCCTCTGGTGGGGCAAGTACTTGGGATTCCTACAGCGACCATTTCACCATTGAAACGTGCAAGGAGACAGACATGCTGAACTACCTCATCGAGTGTTTTGACCGAGTTGGAATAGAGGAAAAAAAAGCACCAAAGGTAATATGAAATAGATTCACTTAAAACCCACAAAAGCTGGGTATATATTGGATAAATAATTGTTTTCTAAGCCCCTAATTAGATTCATTTATTCAATCAGTACAGTGCTTACTGAGCATCTCATAGGTCGGGCACTACAGTAGAAGCCGGGCTGGGTTAATGAACCAAACAGATGAAGATCCCAGCGCTTCTGGAGCTCATGTCCTAGTGGAGGGAAGACGTGACAGGGCCAAATGCTACTATCACCAGTGACTTAACACTATGATAACTTCTCATAGTCTGTTGTAATCATAATAAAACATTTATAGAGTACCTGTCAACCATCACACACTTTGCTAGGTCTCCATGGACTTAGGTTTTCACAGTTGTTCATTAGGCTGGTATAATATAAATATTATTTTTTTTTCGTTGCACCTCAGAGGGATCTAATACATAACTACTGTTGGTCTTCCCTAAAAGCGAAGCAGCGTAAAGTGAACTTTGAAAAAGAGGGGGATACCTATAATCGTCCAGAGTCACATAAATTGAGAAGCTGGTTTAAACTGAGAAAGCTACACTTTTTATACTGTTTCATTCTGAATGAATATCTCATTTCAATCCTGTTTCATTTTCATTCTTTTTTTTCTTTAAATTTTCAGTGACATATAGCGGCTCAGACAGTAAAGATTCTGTCTGTAATCCTGGAGACCCAGGTTCAAGCCCTGGGTGGGGAGGATCCCCTAGAGGAGGGCATGGCAACCCACTCCAGTATTCTTGCCTGGAGAATCCCTATGGACAGAGGAGCCTGGTGGGCTATTGTCCGTGGAGTCGCAGAGTTGGATACGACTGAGCACCTAACACTTTCACTTTCATAGTTGATTTACAATGTTGTGTTAGTTTCAGGTGTACAGCAAAGTGAACCGGTTATACATACACGTATATCCACTCTTTTTTGATTCTTTTCCCATGTAAGTCATTACAGAGTATTATGTAGAGTTCCCTGTGCTATACAGGAGGTCCTTATTACTATCTATTTTACATATGGTGTGTATATGTCAATCCCAGTCTCCCAGTTTATCTCCCCTCCTTCCTCATTCATTTCTAGTTCTGGTTTTCCATTAGAAATTAATCCAGTTCTCTACATGTTAGTTCATATTTGTGAAGGGCCTCTTGCAGTTTTTTGCACTTAACCTTAGCAAAAGCAAAGAGAGTGGGCCTGTTTTTGTGACCCCTGCGTGGTCACCTCAAGCCTCTGCTGCTTCTCTAACTGTAGGTTTTAGCGGAGGCAGTATGCTTGGATGATGCAGTTAATCTAGTTTGTTCATCATCAATAAAAGAAGAGAAAAAGATGTCTTTTCCTACACATCCATCTCTTCTGACTCTCTTGTCAGTTTTCAGCTGCGTGGGATTATTTTGTTTGTCTTTGTAGTCCTCACCCCAACCTGTCTTTGCAGATGTGCAGCCAGCCAGCAGTCAGCCAGCTTCTGAGCAACATCCGCTCACAGTGCATATCCCACACTGCATTAGTACTCCAGGGGTCCCTCACACAGCCAAGGTATGAGCAACCAGTGTGTGCTTGCTGTTTGCAGGGAGAGGGCCTCTCCTTCTGTGGACCCAGGCTGTCCAGCCATGTTGCACCACATTGCCTAGCTCACTTCCTCATCTGTGAAATGAGCAGTTGACGAGATGGTCTCTGAGGTCCCTTTGTTTCTCTAAGATACTATGAAAATAAAACATTTCGTGTGCTTTATTGAGATTGTGTTGTTGAAATGTGTTGACATCAGGGTAAGAAATTACTCACTTAGTTTAAAAGCAGCTGCTTGAAAGCAGTACATATACTTGGAAAAAAAGTACAGAGCCTCACTTTCCATGTGTCATACAATCAATTTCTGTTATCCAGCAGTAAAGAATGGTGGTGGAATAGGTAATATAGGGATCACCCACAATGTCCTACATTATTAATTTTTGTTTGGAGGATCCCATAAAGTTTCAAGTTTAATAAAAGAGTATTTCTGTATTTCATTTCTCTTATAAAAAATATCTGAAGGAAAATTGGCAAAGTTGCAGTATTTATTCATTCTGGATCACCTTGTATTATTTTCTGTATCATAACCATTTTTGAAATGTGTCAGAAAAAAGGAAAAAAGATACACATGTACTAAAAACACTGTCCCCATGGTTACAGTTAATAAGAGCTTAAGAAAGTCTTCAGCTACTGCTAATCTTTTCCCCCCCATTGGATGAAGCATAAATAAATAAAAGAGACATACAGTACTTTGGTTTTTCTAGTGCTTTATTATTAAAGGGCTGTATGGAGAAAAAGATGCATTCTTTGAAACTTTCTATAACTTCTCACTGAAGAGCCCACAGCGTTACTGTTTTAACAGTAAGAAGGGTGATCTTTTGCCTCAACTATTGACTATTGTGTGGCCTATTTGGGAGATCTGAAGCTTCACCTGTGATTGTCAGCTGCATGGCATTTTGTGTGTCCTGTAGTTACTGGGTGATGAGTTGATTCATCAGAGCCCTTGACCTTCTGGATCCGCAGGTCCCTGCAGCAGCCGTCCTTCCTCGTGCCGTACATGTTGTGTAGGAACCTCCCATATGGCTTCATCCAGGAGCTGGTGAGAACCACTCACCAGGATGAAGAAGTGTTCAAGCAGGTAGGTTTTGTGTATTCACTATTGAAACATTTGGCTTAGAAGCTTTTCTGCCAAGGTAGATTTCTAGAGACACTGTATATTGAAATTTTGGGTTCCAGAATTTGAACATACACACGTTATTTGCTCAGAAAGTGCTCCCCAAGGTTCCTGCCTTGAGATCAGATTGACAGCTGCATTGTCCAAATCATGTGTCCATTTCAACTCATCAGTCAAGCATCAAGATATTTTAAACACAGTCTGTGCTAAGTGCTTTAGGAGATTAGAAGAAATATAAGGTCCTATCTCTGATTTCAAGCTTTTAAAACACTACCAAGAGATAGTATAAGACATGATGTGCTTAAGTAGTGTTAAAAATTCTCTGAATTTACAAAAAAGATTAATATTAAATAAATCAGAGACCTAGCTGATTTAGCTGATTAGCTCAGCGGCCGTCCACATGTCACATAGAATGTCTTCTTGTTATTGGACTGGGAATGATATCTCAGATCTTAGGGACTACTTCATTCATTAAGTATCCATACGTTTTTTGGTATCCCACTGTGTAAAGTCAAGTGGAAATGAAGATATGCAATATTTAATAATAAAGCTTAATAATAATAATAATAGCTAATAAACTTAGTCTCAAAGGTTTCTTCCCTGGTGGCTTAGCTGGTAAAGAATCCTCCTGTAATGCATGAGACCTGGGTTGGGACTATCCCTTGGAGAAGGGAACAACTCACCCACTCCAGTATTCTGGCCTGGAGAATTCCATGGACTCCATGGGGTCGCAAAGAGTCAGACATGACTGAGCGACTTTCACTTCACTTCACTTCACTTCAGTAAACTTAGTCTCAAAGCTTTTTTCCAAGGTGCAACTTTGGCATGAATGTTGATTACTGGCCTGTGGCCTGTGTTGTAAAGTAAGCACTTTGCCAGAGCAACTTGCACAGAGCTGTTTCCCTTGATGAAAGGGTGTTTATGACTTTCTTACAATTTACTGTTTAGTGATTTCTTTTTTTGCTTCTAGAATAAGAGAGACAATAGCTATAAACGATATGATTCTTTTTTGCTTTTTTTTATACCTAATATTATTTGTAACTATTCATCTTAAAGCCTTTGAATTCTAAGGGAGTTTGTTTTCAAAATACTAGTAAAAGAAGAATCCAGCAGTGAAATTCCTGGTCGGTGTTGCATGCTCCGTACTTGGAATTTATCACCTGCAGATGCAACTTAGTGACTGAACAGCAACATCTTAGATGATGGTCTTACTGACTTATAGGAATATTTCAGGCATTATAATGAGATTTCCTCCTCTAGAAAGTTAAGAGAGCTCTTGATGAAAATACATAGCTGTATTGGAACGTTTAAGTGATGCACTATGCTTTATGTGTAATATGCATAAATTAGAATACTTTTACTTGAAAAGACATTTGAAGAATCCAGAGTAGCTTTAACTGTATAAAAGCCCAGGGATCAACTAAAAGAGGTACCTTATGCTATTTTATTCATAAAGAAACTTACATAGAAGCTATGAAATGACCTCTTTTTTTTTAGTTGAGGTGTAATTCACGTAATATAAAATCAACCATTAAAGTGCCCCATTCCGTGGCATTTAGTACCTTCTCAGTGTTGTGCAGTCACCGCACACCTGTTTATTTTTAACCACAGAATTCTGATCTCTTGTCTTCTCTGTCACCATTTGTTTTTCCTCCAGGATGACTCCAGTGGAGTTGCTGACCTGAAAAATTGCATTTTACCTTTTTGTCTTGAGATTGTGGTAGATCTGAGTTATTAAATCTTTGGATTGAAATTTCATTCTGCCTTTAATGTTTGAGATGTTCACAGATAAACATAAATAAACAGTAGCTAGAATTTAGAATTGGTGATGAACACTTGGAGCATTTTTTATCAGTGCTGGGAGGTATTTATTTGAAAATAGAATTACTTAAAATAGTTAAGGCACACAGACATTCTGTTTGATATTTGAAAAAATATTATGTTTAGTAATATTTTGTCTGGTAGTTGTAAATTGAGCCCAAGTTTTACTTAATAGCATTCCTGGGGGAAAAAAGAGATTTTTTTTCTAGATGATCGATAGTGAAATTTATTTTTGGTGATTCGAGAACTATTGTTTGGTTTTTTCCTTTATTTCTTTGGTATTTCCCACCCCTCCACCTCAGCATTACGTGTCCATTTTTAGCTCACTTACGAAAGCACATTACTTCTACCCTGATTGTTTGAGTTGCAAGAACTAGAGTGACCGATCTCCAAGAGATGTGTTGCTATCTCAAGACACTTTGTAACACAGGGCACCTTTTTTAATACTGTGCTTCTTAAATGACACAGGTGCTCCAGACAACGGGATGAAATTGGTAGGAAAGAGAATTTTTCAAGTTTTTCTAGTTGCTTTTTAGAACACTCACTTTTTTGGTTCCTTGATATTCAGACTGTCAGCTGTTGTTTACAACATTTTCAGCTTAATGTTATTGTGAATCCCAATCAGCTTCCTGCGTGTGCTGCTCAGTGAGTGTACTGTGAAATTTAAAGATGGGCTGTGCTGAGCAGATTCTGCAGGGTGTCCCTGTGCCCTCGTATTAATGATGACTTAAATATTCAGATTTCAGTGCCCTTACATTCCGACATCAGGTTACTGTATCAGTTACACCTTTTATGGAATTAAGGCATCCTAAAACAGTTTTCTTTTTTAATTTCAACATTTACCAACCATGTTTTTATTCTACATAATTAAAGTTGAGATAATAGCCATTGTTGGTCTGTTTTTCTTGTTCTCTTCATAATAAACAAGGAAAGAATTAAATGTAGATACGGGGATAGCAACAAAAAAATTACTAAAATGTTGACAGAGTTGAGAAAATGCTGGAACATTGAGTCCAGTTTCTTTATAGGCTGTAGATGCGTGGTAATTGGAAACATATGCGTTGCTGAGATGTGCAGCATTTAGTTGATTGGAGCAAGGAGCCCTGCAGAGTCCTCCAGCAAACTCCAAATTTGTGAGTTTCTATTAAATCATGGGGAGTCTTATCAGAGGTTTAGGGTTCACCAAAACCTGTTTCTTCTGGAGGATTCAGCTGTATTACTTTAAGCTCAGGCTTGCAAAAAGACAAAACAACACCCTGTGGCTAGATTCTAGGCTCCTTTCTATGCAAAACAGCCTTTCTTTGGGGAAGCTGTGCAAATGCCTGGACTTGCAGATTTGGTACTTTATTTGACATGCGTTTTGTTAAACTTACATTTATGATTTTTTTTTTGTCTTGTAGATCTTTATCCCCATTTTACAAGGCCTGGCTCTTGCTGCCAAAGAGTGCTCCCTCGATAGTGACTACTTTAAATACCCCCTCATGGTAAAACTTTGTTCTTTTTCTTGTAACCCATTCAGTTTATGTTTTTCTTCCAAATGATTTTAATGTACACTTCTCTTCCAGGTCCACAATCAACCTTGTTTTCAAATGTAAAATGTGAAAGCATTGTATTGGCCATGCATAGTGTTTGCTGGGCAATGAGATGCATCTGTAAAGACAGTTAGCAGCATGGTACCTATTGCACCATCAGAGTCCTAGACAGGAGTCAGTGATAGAGGCATTTGAATGTACTTCACCTTACTCTGTAGCTTACGAAGACAGTAATCATTGGTGATACCCTTCTGATTGTCCTAGTAATGAGCATAATGTATTTGGGATGAAATTTTGCTAATTAGGACCAAAAAAAGGAACTAAGACAAATGCAACTAAAAAGAGTTAAACTAAGAAAAGAAATACAATTTTATATTTATGTACAGAAAATCACTGAGTGATTTCTCTTGTTCATCTTCCCTATTTTCTGAGGCTGTGCACTTCCTTTCAGACTTTACTTGAAAAACCCAGATCTTCTCAGCTCCTGCAGACACTTAGAGCAAGCGTAAATTGTGGACAGAACTTGCGGCTGGATTCTCACCAAGGGTCTCCACTGTTATGAAAACATTACCACCAGAAAGAAAATAAGAGGCTCTTTTCTTCTCTGAATTCACTTCTTTAAAATTTTGTGAGAAAAGTACTTTGAAGCCTTACTGAATAATTTTCATTCTGAAAGTATGAAGGAAAAATATCAAAACATGAAATCAGTTAACTCTGGGAATAAATACAACCTTGTGTAAATTAAGGCCTTGTTTAAATTAACGTGTTTTGCTGCTTCTGTTCCTTTTACTCATTCTACTGACTTGATTCCATCTTGCCATTAATCCGTTGCTTCCTGAGGGCCCCCATGGTGCCAGCCAGGGGACACAGGAGCCCATGAGACAAGGCGCCTTTCCACACACAGTTCAGTCGCTCAGTCGTGTTGGACTCTGCGACCCCGTGGACTGCAGAACGCCAGGCTTCCCTGTCCATCATCAACTCCCGGAGCTTGCTCAAATTTATGTCCATCGAGTCAGTGATGCCATCCAACCATCTTATCCTCTGTTGGCCCCTTCTCCTGACTTCAATCTTTCCCAGCATCGGGGTCTTTTCCAGTGATTCAGCTCTTTGCATCAGGTGGCCAAAGTAGTGGAGTTTCAGCTTCGGCATCAGTCCTTCCAATGAATATTCAGGACTCATTTCCTTTAAGATTGACTGGTTTGATCTTGCAGTCCAAGGGACTCTCAAGAGAGTCTTCTCCAGCACCACATTTCAAAAGTGCTCGTTATCTACTGCAAAAATCAAGACCACGGCAACACAATCAGATATTACACCAAGGTCAATGTGAACACAGAAGTGTATTTCTCTATTTCAGAAAATCAAACCTGAGCTGAGAGGCTAAACATTAAACACAGCGCTGGGTAAATAGAAAGTGAGGCAGGAAGTCGTGGTCTGAAAAATAATTTTGAATGAATTTATGTCAGCGTTCTTCCCACTGCACATGTTACTCAGGTTCCCCACGAAATTCTATGAGTCCTCATACATTGTTCTCTCTGTGGCACATAAAAGGAAGTAGAATCATCTGATGATTTGAGTTCAGTGACGAAATCTTTCAGTTCACATGAATTATCACTGTGTTATGTAAATATTCCCTCCTGAAATTGTTAGCTTATCTGTTGTGGTTTGAATTAGCTTAATGTTTCAGTGAGGAGCTTTTAGTGTCAGATATCAACAAAATGTTCTTCTGGGTCGAAAGACAAAAGCCTCCATTATGACAAACAATAGTTTTATTTTGTGCCATTATTGGTGCTTGTGCAGCAGGAGAGAAAGGGCAGTAATCTGAGGCAGGAAGAGGAAGACCCTTGGAGCGAGAATCAGAAAGAATCGTGGTCATTATCCTCTAGGTCAGTGGATCCCAGCTTTGCCGTACCTTGGAATCACCTGGGTATCTTTTTAAAAATACCTCTACCTGGCTCTCAAGCATTGTGATTTGGTTCTTCGGAGGTGTAGTGAGGGTATGGGCTGGCATTGGCCTTTCAGAGGTTTCCTGGGTGATCCTAACAGTGCAGCTGAAGTTGGGAATCTGGCTCCGGGCAAGGCGAACATTTCTCTCTCAGAGATGTGTCCGTGCCTGCATGCACTGACTCAGAAGCTTCCAGCGGTGGTTTTAGCAGCTTTCATAAAAACGTCCAAATCACAGAGGGAATTAAGATTCACTGTTAAAATGGTTTTAGTAAGCTGCTTTTATGTGCCTAAAAACTATTTTTCCTGATTCTCTAACATGAGAATGATCAGGTCCCCAAAGGAAAATGTTGAGGTTCTCAAAAAACCAGGGATCTTGAAATCAAAGAATACTTTCAACTATATTGTGGATCCGGTAACTTATTAAATTTTAATTGTTTATAACCCTGTTTAATACTGGCAGGACTAGCCATCTAGTGTTTATGACACATATATTTTTGATATAGAAAGATGTTAAATAAAAAACCATTTAAGAAGATACTCATTTATCTCTATGTGTATATGTTAAAAAATATGTCTGGAAAGCTGGTAGCCAAAATAATAGAGGTTATCTCTGAGGGTAAAGTTCATGAGTGATTTTTAGTTTCATTTTTTAACTTCGTTTATCTGAAGTTTTTTTTTTTTTTTTTAACAACATGCATGTATTTATGCATCAGAAGAGCACCAAAGGCATTAGTACTTTGTTGGGAATGCATACATATTTATAGCAGCATTAAAGCTATGTCTTGATACACACGGCAGTCAGTTAAGGATGAAATACACTTAAATGACCTTTTCTGATCTTGTCTCTAGGCTTTAGGTGAGCTCTGTGAAACCAAGTTTGGAAAGACACACCCTGTATGCAATTTGGTAAGCGCCACCCCGATGGGCTTGCATATTTTCAGTGAACACATAGCATAGAAGAGATTCCTTAAGTAATGGTATCTGAAAAATATCTCTTGAGGGACGTGAGATGTGGATATGAGTCATCCATATGGGTGACTCTCAACTGTTACATTGTTGTCACATGCATTATTTCCTGGGCTGACATTATTTACTTTCTTTTGTGATTTTTTAGAGGGGTAAGTATCGTGTAGCTAGAATAACACATCCTATTAGAAACATTTCCTTGAGTCCTTTGAACAATGGCTCTTTTGAATGATATCAAAGTATATCTTGAAACACAGAAATGAGAAGGATATCTTGTAGGGACTTCCCTGGGGGTCCAGTGGTTAAGAATCCTCCTGTCAATCCAGGGACACAGGTTCAACCCCTGGTTGGGGAACTAGGATCCCACATGCCGTGGGGTCAAAACAAACAAGAGAAATGGTGTCTTGTAAAGATGTAGAGGGTTTTCCTCCATCTGAAATGAGAAAAAATGGATTGGGATCCTAACATATCTGTGACCCTTGTGTTTTTGGAGGTCACATGGCAGCCATTTTGCCCGTGGCTAAGAACCATTGAACAGGCTGGCTGCTTGGAACTCCGTTTGTCTCTAGTTGACCTCCCTTGCTGATTTCATGGCCTCTTGTTTTCCTCCTAGGTCGCTTCTTTGCCGTTGTGGTTACCTAAGTCTTTAAGCCCTGGCTCTGGGCGGGAGCTGCAGAGACTCTCGTACCTGGGGGCTTTCTTCAGCTTCTCCGTCTTTGCAGAAGATGATGTAAGTACAGCAGCCTTTTGCACCTTGCCGCTCTTATGTTCAGATTCCTTCCCAAATGTATATCATATGTGGATTGGATTTCTGCTTTCTTTTTGCAGGCGAAAGTGGTGGAAAAATATTTCTCAGGGCCCGCCATTACCCTGGAAAACACTCGAGTGGTGAGCCAGTCGCTGCAGCATTACTTGGAGCTGGGAAGGGTAGGTGTTCAGAAAATGAATCCAAAAGATGAATATGTTTCAGTTCTGGAAGTTAAAAGCAGCACAGTTAGAGGGTAATTGCAGTGTAATTCAGGTAATTTGTTCCTACCCTGGAAAAGAAATAGCAGAGACTATTTTATTAAAACTGCAACTGCTTCCCTCCTCCACTCCACATTCTGCTTTCATGCCGATCCTCTGGACACAGTAGAATGTGGACTTTCCCTATGTTCTTATAGTCAAGTTCTTTACAATGAGTGGACGTGGGCGAGGAGAAAAATGGGAAGGAGTTTAGCTTTCCTCGAAGTCAGAAAGGAATCGTTTTTTAAACAAAGTTTTCATTTTTTTTCCTTTCCTTATAAAATGAATTTCAGCAAGAGCTTTTCAAGATCCTTCATAGTATCTTGTTAAATGGTGAAACCCGTGAGGCCGCTCTTAGTTACATGGCAGCTGTCGTCAATGCCAATATGAAGAAAGCACAGATGCAGGTAAGATTCCCAAAGACTGCTTTTATTTATTTGTTAAATTCATTCATCTGACTCATTCAGTTCCCACCCAGCCTTGTTCTAGGGAATGGAGGTACAGAGAGACAAGCTTCCTGCCTTCGTGGAGCTTATGTTCTACAGGGTCAATGAATAGACATGTAAATAAATCATTTCAGACTGTCGTGGAATCTGTGAAGCCAATAAAGGAAGGTAGAGGACTTGAAAGTAGCTGTCTGGGCACCAGAAGGAAGGCATGGGAGTGTCCAAGGAGGAGACATTTGATTAAATACCTGGCTGAGAAGGAAAAGCCATCCAGGACTTCTTCCCTGACATCTTAGTGGTTAAGACTCCATGCTTGCATTACAAGGGGTGCAGGTTCGAACCCTATTCCTGGTTGGGGAACTGAGAGCCCATAAGCTGGAAGTAGTGGCCAAAATACGAAATTAATTTTTTAAAAATCCTGCATGCAGATTAAGTTTTAAAAATAGAAAGAGCGAGCCAGCCATCCGCAAGGCTGAGAAAAGAGCTTTCGAGATTTGTGTGATGCATGAAGGTGGGAATGAATCAACTTTAGAATGAGCGCCACTTTCAGGCTTTTGTGACTGAAGGATGGTGAGTAGGAAAGAAGCTGGGGAGTCATGGGCTGGAGGGGCGGGCCGCCATGCCAAGGAGGACCTCCGGGAAGGAAGCCGTCAAGGCTGCTGCCTGGAGGGTGGGCTGACATAGGACAGGGTGCAGGAGCCAGTCCCAGGAGACCCAGGGTAAGGACCCAGTTCCTGATGAGGGACTGGTGACTGAGACCAGAGTGGAGAAGTTAAAAGGACATCCTTGCTGTCTTATTCATGAGCAACCTGACGTTTCTACTCAGAAGGAAAAACAGAGAGCAGAGTGTGGACCTGGTATTAGACCACCTTGATTTCCAGTTGGGGCTCCATCATCGGCCAGCAGTGGGACAGTGGTCCTCTGTGCCCCTATTTCCTCGTTGCCAAGTGGGGATAATAATAGTACTTGACTCATGGACTTAGTGTATATGAAGCTGTTAGAATTGCACCCAGTGTATCGTGAACACTCCACGGATGTTAACTATCGTTATTAGAAGTGTTATATTCATGAAGCAGGATGGCACTAACACTGTCCGCCCGAGAAGCTGTTTGTCTAGTGGTCACAGTGAAACTAGTTCTGATGCTTTTGAGAAGAATAAAGAAGAGAAAGGAAACAACATTTATTGTGTTTCTCTTTACTGATTTTGAGGCTCTTGGGTAAATCATGTAAATTCTCTGACCCTCAGTTTCTTCCTCTTTAAAATGTGAATAATAGCATCACTCAGTTCTGAGGGCTGTTGTGGAGAGTCGATGAAAGACAGCCCTTCACATGCAGTTGTGCTGAGTGGTTAGTCACTCAGTCATGTCAGACTCTTGCGACCCCATAAACTAGAGCCTGCCAGGCTCCTCTGTCCATGGGATCCTTAACACTCAACAAATCGCACCTACCAGCAGAGCTCTATGACAACGTGGATGTCCCCTCATTGACTTCAGGATGAAAATCTGCTCTTCTTTCTTGTAAAATTGTGCCAGAATTCCTGTTCACGTCGTGACTTTCGATACTTTGTTTCGCAGACAGACGATAGGTTGGTGTCAACGGACGGATTCATGCTGAATTTCCTTTGGGTGCTGCAGCAACTTAGTACAAAGATCAAGTTAGAGACAGTCGACCCCACGTACATTTTCCACCCAAGGTGTCGGATCACGCTTCCCAACGACGAGACCAGAGTGAATGCAACGATGGAAGACGTGAATGACTGGCTGGCTGAACTTTGTGAGTGATGTGTTCACTGTTAGGTCATGAAAACATCACCCTTCTGTTTTCTTTTAATTAAAAAAAAATAACAACGTAGAATAGATATACACATCCTATATGAGAAGGATCCATTTGGACTCAGCTGCATTCCACAGTTTGAGTCTGACAACAGCTAGAGCGTCCCTGTCTGTCACCTGCCAACTACCCCTAACCGCTAACTCCCTCTTGCCCTTGCTCCTGTTCTCCATTCTTAGGGTCAGTTTTCATTGACTCCTATCCCCCGAAAACTGCTATTACGGGATTATCAGGAAGAGAACTTTAATATCTGAATAGCAACTCTGCTATTCCATACAGGTTACATACAAGGAGACTGAGGTTCCAGAAGGTGCCCAGCTCACTTAGGCTGTCAGTCAGCAAATTGCAGCTGCTGCTCAAGTGTTCTGAGCTGAGCCTTGGGCTCTCTTTACTGTACCACACTCCCTGATCTGAGTTCTTCCTTCCGGGTGTTTAGTCTGGCTGCAGGTTTTCATACCTGTCAGTAGTAAAGGGAGCATGCTCACTCTTTAGGGAAACAGAAATTTAGAAAACAGAAAAGTAGAAATGTTAGAGAAATGGGTAGCATATTTTATGTTGCCAGATACTGGGTTTGAAAGTGATTCCTGAGTAGAGGGAAAAAAAATCCACCTAAATAAGACCAACACTGGCTTATTTACATAATTTAGTACCATTTTGAGGTTTAACAATGATGTATTTTTTAAATTTTATATATTTTTTAATTGAAGGATAATTGCTTTACAGAATTTTGTTGTTTTCTGTCAAACATCAACAAGAGTCAACCATAGGTATACATATGACCCCTCCCTCTTGAACCTCCCTCCCATAACAGTGATGTTTGAATAATAGAAATGTTTATATAAAAAACACTAGGAAGACACATCACAAAAGATCATTAGTGTCCATCTGTGTAAACATTTAATCAGATGGAGCAGAGTACATGAGCATTAAATGCAGTTCACAGGAAATTTGTTTTTCTTAAAATAATACTAATTTTTAAAAGTGTCCTGAAACTTCTTGAAAATTCAAGTGTAATTTTGTCTTCTTAATTGTATTCTTTGCTAATACAGTCATGTGATAGATATTATTGCTGGGATTTTGTGCTTTTTCCTAGATGGAGATCAGCCTCCATTTTCTGAGCCGAAATTCCCTACGGAATGCTTCTTTCTCACCCTGCACGCCCACCACCTCTCAATTCTGCCCAGCTGCCGTCGCTACATCCGCAGACTGCGGGCCATCCGGGAGCTCAATAGGTATGTGCGTGATGCCATGTCCTGAGGCTGCCCGAGTCACCACTCGTTCTCACAAGCACGCAGTTCCCTTGTGACCAGTAGACTTGAACGTGAGGGGCATGTATGTTACAGTACACCATCTGCCTCTCCTACCACATCCATGGTCCCTGGTTGGCCAGGGTTCTTTACAAGTTAAGTGACCCAGACTTAGATTTCTTAGAGTTCCCAACCCTTGGAATGTGGTTGAGACTTCTATGAACTTTTTCTACTGGGCACCTTATTATCAGAAGACACTTTAAAGGATCTCTTTGGTCCTAGACATACCCTTCTTTCCCTGGACTGTGAAACAGTAATTCTGGTTTCCCTTAATAAACAAGATCATTTACTCATACCAACATTGTAATTCACTTTTTTTTTGCATGTTGTCCTGTGGCATAAGAAGGCCAAAATGGCCAGATAGTAGCCTCAATTTCCCATTCATTAACACCATTGTTATTTTTCTTAATCTGAGCATTTCTCCCCATGGATCAACACCTGTGAACAAACCAAAGCCACAGGAACAGGAGGCAGACCTTTTTTTGAGCAGATCATCTGTAATAATAATGGAGCAGCCACTTCCACCGTTTGTTCGGTCCAGGAGTGCTGTAGTAGTATCTGCATCTGCCTTGAATTAAAGTAGAATTAATCACTTACTAATTCTAATCATTACTGGTAGCTTTCTAAAGTCTTTTTCCCGACACATAATCATGTTGTCTGTAAATGATGACTGTTTCTGTTATGCTGCACACGGGCTTTCTGTCGTTGCAGCTAGTAGAGTCTACTCTGTTGTCGCGTATAGGCTTCTCATTGCAGTGGCTTCTCTTGTTGTGGAGCACGGGCTCTAGGCTCACGGGCTTCAGTGGTTGCAGCTCCTGGACTCGAGAGCACAGGCTCAGTAATTGTGGCTCATGGGCTTAGTTGCTCCCAGGCATGTGGAATCTTCCAGGCTTCCTGGACCAGGGAGCAAACCAGGTCCCCTGCATTGACAGGTGGATTCTTATCCACTGTACCACCAGGGAAGTCCTTTCTTTTCTTTTTCCTGCCTCACTGCCCTGGCTACAGTTTCTACTACAGCCTTGAGTAGAAATATTGATAGCTTTCTTGAAATTGTTTATTCAAGTTAATGGGGGAAGTTTTTTGGACATCTTCTGTTACCAGATTAAAGAAATTCCCTTTTATTTTGTGATTTTCTAAAAGTTTTTTGTTCTTAACTGGAGTTGATTTTTATTAAATGCATTTTCCATCTCTGTGAGGAGGTCAGATTTTTTCCCCCTTTATTTTATTCATGTGGTTGAATTATATCAGTTGGCTTTCTGATATCAAACCAATCTTACATTCTTGAGGAAAAAACTCAACTCTGTGTTATTGCTTTTATATCTCATTGGATATTCAATTGCTAATATTCTTTTTAGGGGTTTTGAGCCTATATTCAAAAAGAAAATTGACCTATGACTTTATTTCTTACTAAGAATTAAATGAAGTCTCTCAGTCATGTCCAACTCTTTGCAACCCCATGGACTGTAGCCCACCAGGCTCCTCTGTCCTTGGAATTCTCTAGGCAAGAATACTGGAGTGGGTTACCATTTCCTTCTCCAGGGGATCTTCCTGACCCAGGGATCGAACCTGGGTCTCTCGCACCGCAGGCAGACTCTTTACCATCTGAGCCAGCAGGGAAGCCCAAAAGTGAGTCCTTCTCAAATTTTTGTATCAACCTTATGGCTTGCCATGTAGAATGAATTCTGAAATATTCCCTCTTTTTGTGTTTTTTGAGGTGTTTATTGTATAGGAATTATTTCTTTACTGTTTGGAAGCATTGATGAAGCTCTCTGGGCTTAGAGCTTTCTTTGTGGGAAGTCTTCTAAGTTAGGTATTTTATTGTTAATAGATATAAGACTGTATAGATTTTCATGTCATCGTGTGTCAGTTTCCCGTGGTATCTAAAAGTTTCAAAATGCTTAGGCATTAAGTTGTTCATAGTATCTTGACCTATGGATTATATAAGGTTTTTTTTTAAGTTTCAGATTCCTGGAGAATTTGTTCCTTTATCTCTTGTTATTGATTTCTAGGTAATTTCTGCTGTGTACTTTGTACTTTATTGAGATCTACTCTGTAGCGAACATTTAAATTAGTAAGAGTTCCATAGAAGAAAAGAACTTGCAGGAATTCCCTGGCAGTTCAGTGGTCAGGATGACTCACTCTCACTGCCAAGGGCCCAGGTTCTATCCCTGGTCTGGTCAGTGAACTAAGATTCCACAGTCAAGAAAATAAAAGTAAAAAGAAGAAAACTCACTTTCTGTGTCATTTGTTGCAGTATTTTACATACATCAAATGAGTCATTTGTTTATATTTTGTTCAACTTTTCCTTATGTCTGCTGCTTTTATCAACTTATAATATCAGTTATTGAGAGACTTAGAAAAATTTCAAACTGTGTTATGTCTGTTCCTTCATCCTGGAATGGACGGTATCCTGTGGTCCCACCATTCTCACCGACTCCGGGGGATACATTTTTAGTGACACCATCTGCCACCTGCACTCCCAGCCTACAGGGGGAGTGAGTGCGTTTCAGAGATGTTGGTGTTTTCCTTACCTGTGTATTTTTTAGTGCTGTGATACAAGAAGTGTCTCCCAGGACATGGTTAGGGCATGTGTGTTTTGAGAGGGTGGTTTTCTGAGCGAGTCATATATAGTAAATCTACATTGATATTCCCATATTCTTATATTTTTAACTCCTTCCTCTGAATTATCTCAAGGAATTCTTGACAACTTCATTTAGCAGAGGTTACTGTGAATTCTAGGTTTTAGACAACCAGCTGGGCACACAGAGCCCGTCCTGGTTACCCAGAATAAGACTGAATCCAGAGCACTGGGAGTTGTATTCATGTCGATGAATTTATCCCCACATAGGAGTTTGTTAGCATGATGCTCTGTTGCTGATCAAGGATCTTCAGAATCTATTCCCCACTTACTGCTGAATTTCTGTTTCTGCATATGTAGTAAGTAGAATAATAGTGTCCCAAAGATTTTCACTGGGCTTCCCAGGTGGCGCTAGTGGCAAAGAATTTGCCTGCCAGTGCAGGAGATGAAAGGCACAGATTTGATCCCTGGGTCATAAAGATCCTCTGCAGTAGGAAATGTAAACCTACTCTAGTAGTCTTGTCTGGAAAATCCCATGGACAGAGGAGCCTGTTGGGCTGTAGTCCATAGGGTCACAAAGAGTCAGACATGACTGAGTGACTGAGCACACAAAGATGTTTACATCCTGTTCCCCCAGAACCTGAGAATGTGTCACCTTGCATGGTAAAGGAGACTTTTCAGATGTGATTGAATGTAAGATCTTGAGATAGGGAGATTTTCCTGGATTATCTGGGTGGACCCATTATATCACAAGGGTCCTTTTAAGAGGGAGGCAAGGGGGGCAGAGTGAGAAAGGAGATGTGATGACAGAAGCAGACATCAGAGCAGTGTGGGTCCACAAGCCAAAGAATGCGGGCCCCCTCTGGAGGCTGGAAAGAGCAAGGAAACACCCTCCCCTAGGGCCTCCAGAAGTAATGTATGTCTGCTGACCCGCTGGAGATTTATGGCCTCTGGAATCCTAAGGCTATACTTGTGTTGTCTCAAGCCAGTAAGTTTGTGATAATTTGTTAGAGCAGCAATAGGAAGCTAATATAACATATTAGCAAGTCTTTTTTTTTTTTTCACTTCTTACATAACTTTATAATTGGCCCTTAAGGACAGTAATCTCATTCCAGCTGTGGTGGATCAATGAAGTGTGGTGGGTTGGGACCTTAGGGAAACGGGCATCATCCTGCAGTGTGACCACCTCAGCTACAGTCGCCACAGGAGCTGGTGCTGCTCTCAGACAAGGCTCAGGGGACTTAGGTGGGGGTGGCTGCTTGGATTCTCCAGAACCCTCCGTTTGAATTCTTGGAATCCCAGCCTTCCCTCTGACATTCAGATAAGAGATCCAGTGAGGTTATGGATGCAGTCTGTGTTCTAATCTGGTGCTCTGTATGGACCAGACTCTGCTTCTTTATGGTCGTCCTGGAAACGCCCTGACTCACTAGCTTTTCCTTGAGGTGAGATCTTAAAACCTGGAACCTGAGTTTCCTCGTGTGAATGCTCCAGTGTCTTCACACATAGCCACTCCATCTTTTCATTCCCAGAAATCAGTACTGATTGTTCATGCAGCTGTTTTTCCACCAAGAATCTTGGGCTTCCAGTGTAACACCCTCAAATGCTCACTGAATGTTTACCACTTTGAAAGCAGCCCAGTTGAAGAACTAATAATCCCAGAGCCTGTTTTCCTTGAGGGTCTGTTACCTGTAACCTCTTCCTGCCAATAATCATACAGGTTGTTATATTAGCTTCTTTATGTTGCTCCAGCAGATTACCACGACCTTTGTGTGTTAAAATAACAAATAACCCTCTTTCTTAGGGTTTTGGGGATCAGAAGTCCTAAAACTAAGGCTGCATTCCCTCTGAGGCTTTAGGGAAGAATCTCTTTTTTTCGCCTTGTCTAGCTGCTAGAGACCCCTTGGCCCACAGCCCTATCCTCCATTTTCACAGGCCACAGTAGCATCTTCAGCCTGCTCCCTCTCTGGACTCTACTTCACTGGTCACCTCTCCTTCTCTTCTCTTCTCTGACTCCCTCTCCTTCCCTTCACTCAGACCCTGTGTCGATATGGGACCTGCCCAGACAATCCAAGATAAGCTCCTCATCTCAAGGTCCAAACCCTTAATCATATTTGCAGGGTTCCTTCTGCCATGTAAGGCAACATATTCACAGGTCCTTGGGATTAAGCTGTGACATCTTCTTGGTCGTGGTGGTTGGGAAGCTGCGGGGGAGAGAGGGGCAGTAGCACATTACTCTGTCTACCACGTCATGTTCCAGCTGTAGACAAAGGAGTCCACTTTATCTGAGGTTAGCAGAAAGAGGGTTATTAAAGGCTGTTATCTGGTTTATTGAAGAATGCCTAGAAAAGAGGACTCCCAGAGCTCTCCTTTGAACTGGTCCTGCCAGGAAGCTGCTTCAAAGTTTAGACTTTGCCAGCACTTCAGCCAAAACCCTTCTACACCGTGCTTTCAGAAGACCCATGTGGCTGTCACTTCACTGTATGTACTTCCGCCTCCAGTGAGGGCTCACCTTGTGGTAGGAGCTAGGTCATGTGCAGAAGTACTGGCCACAAGGGAGTCTGGGAAATAAATATACTTTTGAACAATATATCACTGGACTTCCTTGGTGGTACGGTGGATAAGAATCCACCTGCCAATGCAGGGGACAGAGAAAGATTCCATGTGCTGTAGAGGAACTAAGCCAGCTTGCCACAACTACTGAAGCCCACGTGTTCAAGAGCCTGTGCTTCTCAACAAGAGAAGTCACCGAAATGAGAAGTTAGGCGCTGCAACTAGAGAGTAGTCCCTGTTGCAACAACTAGAGTAAAGCCTGCATGCAGCAAGAAGGCCCAGAGCAACCAAACATTAAAAAAATACATATGTATCAATGATACAAAAATATATATGTATCATTGTGTAGTTTTCTACACAGTGTTTTGATAGAATGGGTTGAAATGTGGTAAGTGAGCCAGCCTTTAAAATATGCAGCGTATTCCATGATCAGGGAAGGCTTTTCCTCAATGACAGGTGGTATTTGAGGAGACACCTGAAGAGAGTGAAGGAGTAAGTCACAGAGATAACCTTAGAAAAGAACATTCCAGGCAGAGGGAAAAATGCCTAGTCAAGTTGTCTTTTGCTTTGGGTAATTGACTAGGCATAATAATCTTGAATTTTCCGGAGACTTCATTTTCTCCCTCCCAGAAAAATAAGAAACAATATTTCCTTCCAAAAGAAATAATTACTGTATTTCACCAAATCTAAAATGCCATCCGCTTTAAGATATTACATTGGGAACCAACAAAAAAGATGAACGCTGCCAACATAACCATAGCTTCCCATCGGTTTTGGTGGTGCTTGCGTAGTGGGGGCATGAGAGGGGATGTGTGTCTGAGAGTCAGTGAAACTGTGAAGATGAATAGATACAATGGATGATGGACCTGTGTGTCTTCTTTCATTTGACTGTTAATCTTTAATTTCAGAACCGTGGAAGATCTGAAAAATAATGAAAGCCAATGGAAAGACTCCCCACTGGCAACCAGACACCGTGAAATGCTGAAACGCTGCAAAACTCAGCTTAAGGTCTGTATAGTTAACTGGAGTAATTATGGATCAGCCTCACAATAGGAATTTTCCCACCAGAATATGCGCCTTGAATGAACAGTTTAATGTCCTCATTTTTTCCTCATTATTCTTTTCCCTCAAGATAAAAACAGTACATTTAAATGCTTGTGGATTGTTTCTACGTATATTTGAATCTCAGGACTGAAAGTGCATACACGTGTGCCAGTAATGATATGAATTCTTAATGGATTTTATCATCCTTGAACATCATCTCCCTTTCCTTACCTCATGCAAGATGTTCCCCCTCTACTAACCCTGACTCCACACCCAGATACACACACACTCCAGTTTGTCCAGCCACGCATCTTCATGTTTGACAAAGTGGATTGTGGTAGTGGTAGTGGAAAGCTATCTTTCCGTTGCCCCTCATTCTTTTTTGAATTGAAAATGATCCATTGTATAGAACCTAACTGTAGACGGGAAGATTTCTGCTTATAAACATGATGGTGGTGGTTTAGTCACTAAGTTGTGTCTGACTCTTGTGACCCCATGGACTGTAGCCCGCCAGGCTCCTCTGTCCATGGGATTCTCCAGGCAAGAATACTGGAGTGGGTTGCCATTTCCTTCTCCAGGGGATCTTCCCGACCCAGGAATTGAACCCAGGCCTCCTGCATTGCAGGCAGATGATTTACCAACTGAGTTGTGAGGGAAGCCCTTATAAACATATAAGGAAGCTTATAAACATAGCTAAAAACAAACAATAGCTAAAGTTGTACAGGGGAAGCACAGACAGCAAATGTATTCATTTTTCTGTGTTTATGTTCAGATTACAAAGCTGAATGTTAGCTGGCCGTGTTTTCTGTTGATTAGTAGGATGATATGTAGAAATTTTACCTGACTTGGATTTCTGGTACAAGTTAAAAATTTCACTTTTATTTGCTAATGGAGTAGAAACCTGTTTGAGAAGCAGAATAAACCAGGGACTCTTTTCTGGGGTCTATAGACCCCTTAAGCACTCCAGAGAGAGGTTTCAAGAAGTCTGTAAACTGTTGACATTTATATGTAATGTGTGTGCATGTGGATGTTTAAACTCACAGCGATCCTCTGAGATGGGTGTTGTACCCTTGGTGGACGAGCATTTTGCCCGAGATGAGCTTAAGTACTGACCTGGAATTTAGATGTGAATATGTCAGGCTCCTTCTCAGTAACCACCACCGACTTCCAAAGGGTCTGTCTTGTCAAGTTTTTCAAATATGACAGTGATGACTTAGCCTTTTCAGCACTAAACTATGCCCAGTGGTTCGCATGGCTCACCTTCTTAGAGAAGAGGAAGCTCTTGAAACACAAACAGCATCTTATAGCCCGTTAGTGCTAATGCTCTGGAAGCCCTAGAGCAGGGGTCCCCAACCTCCAGTGTCTAATGCCTAATCTTAGGTGGAGCTGATGTAGTAATAAACCTAAAGTGCAAAATAAATGTAATGCACTCGAATCACCCCAAAACCATCCCCAGCCCACCGCATCCCACTCTGTGGAAAAATTGTCTTCCACGAAACTGGTCCCTAGTGCCCAAAAGGTGGGGGACCGCTTTCCTGGAGCCTAGATTTCCCATCTCCTGGCCCATGCCCTGCCTGTGACCACACAAAGGAACTTAGCCACCAGCTAATCTATGAATGGGGACATACCTGCTTCCACAGAAACTGGTACGATGCAAGGCCTGTGCTGATGCTGGCTTGCTTGATGAGAGCTTTCTGAGAAGATGTCTGAACTTCTACGGCCTTCTCATTCAGCTGCTGCTCCGCCTCCTGGACCCTGCCTACCCGGAGTGAGTTGCTCTGTCTTCCTCCCCCAGGCCATGTTGTCTTTATTGCTCTACAGAGCCGACACCCAAAACCAAGACCTGGGATAATGTTATCAGGAATGCATTTCCAGATTGTGCTTAGATAGACTATGAAAGTAGTAATGTTAATAGCTGTTTTCTCTGAAATTAGTTATAGTAGTGAAGGACTGTCAACACTTCTTAGGTTAATTTTGAGAGAGTGCTTTTTGAAAATTGGCTGTAAAATCTTTGATAAAAAAGGAAGTCTGAATTGGAAGTGAAAAGTTGGGATTAACAGGATATCGGGTACCCCTGAGCACTGGGTCCAGCCAGATCCCTAGTCAATTCCGAGAATGAACCGAGAACATCGTGGATCTCTTTATCATCACCTGGACAGCTCCTCCAGACAGCTATTTTTGTTTGCTTTGTTACAATTTTATGGTTATTATGAAATCTCCAGATCATCACTGTTGGGGAGGTTGGCCAAAGCCCACTGCAGGAATGGAAAATAGTATTGAAAGTAAAAATGTCCCCGATGGTAAGAATTGGAATTCTAAACCAGTTCTGCCAATCCTTAGAATCTATATTCGTTATTGTTTAGTCTCTTAAGTCGTGTCCAGCTCTTTTGTGACTCCATGGACTGTAGTGCACCAGGCTCCTCTGTCCATGGGATTTCTCAGACAAGAATGCTGGAGTGGGTTGCCATTTCCTTCTCAGGGGATCTTCCCGAACCAGGGATCGAACCCAGGTCTCCTGAACTTGCAGATGGGTTCTTTACCACTGAGCCATCAGGGAAGCCTCAAAGTCTATATAGGTATAGATTATGGCATTGATTACAATCATTCACATAAGGAATTGTGGAAGAGAAAGAAGAATATATGAAGCAGATGCCTTCCAAAGAATCAAAAGTTGCATTTTGCCTCTAAATGCTAAAACATTTATGTGCAGTGTTAAAGATGAAATTCAAACATATAAAAGCAAAAAAATAAATGTGTGGCTGTATTGTCTAAACAGTTTGAGCTGCATAAAATGACCAAACATGACAGTTTTGTTTCCTTCACATTTTATTTATTGCATTAATCTTAACAGGAAACCAAGAAAAGGAACAGCATTCATGTCCACCTTAGCACCCATCTTCATGATTCCCTGTTCATTTCTGGTTGCAGTTTCTTTGCCTGTGCACTCTTTACTTAGTTGTACTATAGAATGAGAGCTTTTCCCGAATGAACCACTTACTGTAATTGTAGTGTTCTAATCCTCATAGTTTGATGTGTCATGGTTTCACTTTGTAACCTGTACTTTTCTCTCTCTGACAGTGTAACACTGCCTTTAAATTCAGATGTCCCCAAGGTATTTGCAGCATTGCCTGAGTTTTATGTAGAAGATGTTGCTGAATTTTTATTTTTTATTGTACAGTAAGTCCCATTCACATATTACATATTTCTAATATGTATTTATATTTAATGTACACATTGTATTACAAACCTCCATTTGATGCCACTGAATGCTGCCCAGAGACTGGAAAAATAAATCCAGCTGTGGCACCAAGCCAATTCCAATAATATCTCAAGACAGAAGCAGGATTAACAATGCTAGTAATAATATACTCTGTGAAAATTGGGTTGAATTTTTAATAACTTAGTATGCGTTTCTGAGAAACAGAAGGAGAAAACAGTTTATAAATATCTGAGTGAACATTCAAAGCCAGAAATACCCACATCTGTATTTGGTACCAATATTTTTCTCAACTGTAAAATTAGAGAAAGCTTACAAAAAATTAAGTTGAGTTTATAAGTAATATTTGAAATCTGAAAAAATGAAAACTCATCAAAATATTTTTTAAGTCTTTTTGGTTGTGAAGATCTTTTGTAAAATTATGATTTAATTGTAGCTTCGGTTTATTTTCCAAGACGTAAATTAATGTAACGTGCTGTGGCCAACAGACACAGTGGGTTTGAAATCCTACCAGTTATAATGTGAACAGTCACCTTAAAATCATCAAGTTAAAGGGGATTCAGCAACCTGGTTCCTAGACCTATTCGTCCCCTTCCTCGCCCAGTCAGCAGCATCCACCCACGTTGAGCCTCTCGAAGCTTCACTACCTGTCCTTCTCGCCTCTCTTCAGATACTCTCCTCAGGTGCTTTACGAGCCCTGCACTCAGGATATTGTGATGTTCCTTGTCGTGATGTTGTGTAACCAGAACTACATCCGAAATCCGTATCTGGTGGCCAAACTGGTAGAAGTCATGTTCATGACCAACCCTGCTGTTCAGCCAAGGACCCAGAAGTTTTTTGAAATGATCGAGAACCATCCCCTCTCCACCAAGTTATTGGTCCCTTCCCTGATGAAGTTTTATACAGGTAATGTTCCTGGTGTGTACAGGTGGGCAGGATTGTCTAAAACCAGCAGGTGAGGTTGTTCTAAACCTGCTACCTAATCTCCTAGTGTCCACATAGAAGTATCACCCACTAATCCACCACCAGCAGTACAAAAACTGTTGGTTATTTTCCACTCGAGTTGTGGAAGCTTTACACTGACCACTCTCTTTAATACATACTAGTCACTGATAATTCAGTGGAATCTATAAAATGGTAGAGGGGTTACATTGAGACCAAATTGATGTTTTCATCTGAAATTACCTGGTTCATTTTATATTTGACTGCGCTAGGTCTTCATTGCTGCACATGGGCTTTCTCTAATTGCAGCAAGTGGGGGACTGCGGTGCTCAGGCTTCTCATTACAGTGGCTTCCCTTGTGGAGGGGCTAGGGCACATGGCCCTCAGGAGTTTCAAACCCATGTCCCCTGCATTGGTGGTGAATTCCTAACCACTTGCAGGGGAGCCCCACCTGGTTCATTTTAGTTTCTAACTTACAACATTAGTTTTGCAAACACAGAGTTTCAAAACTGTGGGTGAAACAGGGAGCTGGTTAAAAATGCTTATTCTTGGGACCTCCCCCCGCCACCCCCTGAAACCAACAGAATTAGGATCTCTGGTCACTAATTCTGTATATTTATCGAATGTCTACTTTTTGCCAGGCACTATCCTGGGTGCTGGGTGACACTGGTGAACAAGATTGAGAACATAGCAGACGCTCTGCAAGGAGGTCCTCCTCTTCTGGTTGAACTATATTCTGAGTTTCCATTCATAATTTGGCTTTTCAACTGCAGATGTATTTTCATAAAGCCAGTTAGTTACCTGTGGGCCGCATTCACCTGTTCTCTACCAAAGGCACGTGATTGTACCGATGGCACAGTTTTTCTCCAGTTGTATATTTCTCAGGAAAAGAAGTGTGCTGTCTGCCTTCTTACCTTCTGTTGAACCTAGCACGCTCTGGGCACTCATTTAGCAGAATATACTCGCCTTGCTCTTGAAAGAAACCCCAGCCTCCATGAGCACAGTCCCTTTCTGTTCACAGAGGCAGCAGTGGATTGAAGGTTCTTCTGTGTTCAGTGACAGCCATCCCTTCCCAGTTGATCAAGACCTGCTCCTGCTTATTTTGAGATGGTGCCCATAATTCTCTCTGCTTCTGAGGCTCAAGAGTCTGTCTGTCTTCTTCCGCTTCGTCACTGTTACCTGTGTCACCTCTTGGGAATTTCTCTCCTTCCCTAATCTACCTGTATCCTCTTAAACCTAAAGAAGTCCACAAGCCCCTTGAAGTTTTGTTAACATGCTCACCTTGGCAACAGCAGAGAGCACTCCTGGGTAAAAGGCCCTTGCTTGGCTCGCCTGTCCTTCTCTTACCTCTTATCCCTGGTAGGAGAGGACGACGGGCCATTCAGGTATAATTGGTGCATCAGCTGTTTACAGAACGGGACCTCATATGGTACCCTGCATGTCAGGCTTCACTGAATTGAAGGTAATCCTAAATTTCTTTAAAAAAAAAAAAAAAAAAAAAAAAAGATGAGGTATCTCTTTTCACCTATCAAACTTATATTTAAGATGGGAATACCCAGTGTTAAAATGGTTTTAGGAAAATAAACTAATCTGCAAAAGCCTATTTCAGCCCTTCTGTCACTAGTATGGAGAATCAATGCTGTGAAACTGAGAATGTAGGTTGGTAAAGCCTTTCTGGAAGGCAAATTGGCCATCCACACCAGACACTTTAAATAGTGTTCCTATCTGGGGACTTCCCTGGCAGTCCAGTGGAGAAGATTCTTCACTTCCACTTTGAGCAGCACAGGTTCAATCTCTGGTTGGGGAACTAAGATCCCACATGCTGTGGGGCACAGCCAAGAAATAATAATAATAAGGAACATTGGAGTAACAGATAATCTGTGTTGGAAGCAGCCATTCTCTGTCCCTGGGGCTGGGGGAACCAAGGGAAAAGGCTTGGGGTTATTGGAGTCTGGTTGCTCAAATGATTTCCTAAAGGAAATCAACTCTGAATACTCAGTGGAAGGACTGACGCTGAAGCCAAAGGTCCAATACTTTGGCCACCTGATGGGAAGAGCTGACTCATTGGGAAAGGCCCTGTTACTGGGTAAGATTGAAGGTGGCAAAAGGAGAAGGAGGTGGCAGAGGATGAAATGGTTAGATAGCATCACTGACGCAATGGACTTGAATCTGAGCAAACCTTGGGATACAGTGAAGGACAGGAGAGCCTGGTGTGCTGCAGTTCATGGGGGTGCAAAGAGACAGGACTTAGTGACTAAACAAGAACAGCAGCAACAAATAGTGAAAGTATTAAAAAGAAATTACTGCCAGTTGTAGGTCAGTTAAGTAAATTATCATTTATCCATCCAGTGGGTCCATGTGAGCCATAAAAAATAGTGTTAGTTACATTAAATGGTTAAGTAATAAAAAGAAAGTGCCATTAATGGGACAGTTTGTCAACTGTGACCACCTTTTGGTACACAAATATATATTACAGATAAAAGTATGGGAAGATACGCACCAAAATGTTAACACTGAGTTGTTTGTTTTTGAATGGTTAAATTGTAAGTGGTTTTATTTTTCTTTTTAAAAAGTTAGCTAATGTCTTCATTATTCTACAGTAAACTTGTGTTGTCGGTATTTAAAAAACAAAAAAGATTTTAGTTAAATGCATTTTGTACTCAGTTAGTGCCCTGGGCTTGTCACTGTGGCTTTGGGATAAAGGACAGGGCTAGGCCTCCTGCCTGTGAGGCCCAGGGTGGGGCGGGGTGGCAGGGGAGCACCATAAAGATTCCAGGAGTGGGAGGATGGGTGGGTCTCCTTTCTCCTTTCTCCCTGGCCACCAAGCAGCATGCCCTCTGGCCCTGGACCCCCTCTGTAATCACGGGTAGATGATAAGATGATACCCGTGCTAATAATAACCACTGCTTATTGAATATTTACTGATCCTTTCACTTAATCCCCACAGCAGTCCTCAAGATGGGTGCTATAAATATCTCCCTCTTACAAATGAGGAAACTAAAGCATAGAAGGGTCTAGAAGCTCACTAAAGGTCAGCAGCCAGTGAGTGGCAGCGACCTCAGCAGTTGGGCATTAGCACAGGTGCTCCACCTGTTCCCCGGGGCCCGGCGCCTGGGGAGCCCACAGTGGGCATGGCAGACACTCCCCAGCGTGTCCAGCAAATCCACATTAAGTCCTGCTGGTTTAGGTCCTGGCTCCTGAGCACGGCCGGCTCTCAGACATGAATTAGAGCTTGATCTCTGAAACATACTCCCCTTTTACACCCCAGAGAGGGTCTAGCTTAGATAGTGCTTAAGGTCAAATGTTTGTTCCAGAAATAAAACTGAGTTTCAGGATGTGTGTGAGTGTGCTCAGCCGTGTCCAACTCTTTGCAGCCCCCATGGACTGTAGCCCGCCAGACTCCTCTGTCCGTGGGATTTTCTAGGCGAGACCAATGGAGTGAGTTGCCGTTTTCTATTCCAGGGGATCTTCCTGACCCAGGGATCAAATCCACATCTCCTACATTGCAGGCAGGTTCTCTACCACTGAGCCACCAGGGAAACCCAAGTTTTGAAAAAAAGAGTATTTTATTTGTACTAGAACAAAGGTGGTACTTAAGGACTAGCACTCAAAATGTGGCTACTCAGAAGCAGGAAGAACACTGATAACCAAGACAGCTTCAAGACCATTCCCTTTCCCAAGCTGATCTGAATCAGCAAAGACAGTGTTAGCCCAAGTAGACTTAATCACCAGCTCAGCAAATACGCATCGGAGAAGGCGATGGCACCCCACTCCAGTACTCTTGCCTGGGAAACCCCATGGACGGAGGAGCCTGGTAGGCTGTAGTCCATGGGGTCGCGAAGAGTCGGACACGACTGAGCAACTTCACTTTCACTTTTCACTTTCATGCATTGGAGAAGGAAATGGCAACCCACTCCAGTGTTCTTGCCTGGAGAATCCCAGGGACGGGGGAGCCTGCTGGGCTGCCGTCTTTGGGGTTGCACAAAGAAGTGACTTAGCAGCAAATACGCATGGAGCTCCTCCTACACATCAACTCCGGTGTTGCCACTTGGGCCTAGCCATGCAAATGCAAAAACCCCTGTCACTGCCAGTTAGGCATTCTGGTGTGAAAACAGATGTGGAACCAATAAATAAGATACTTACAGAGAGTGGGTGTGAGAGGAGGGCCTGGTGCTACTTTTTTTTGGTACTGTACCACTTGGCATGTGGGATCTTAGTCCCCCGACCAGGGATTGAACCCGCAGCTTCTGCAATGGAAGTGTAAAGTTTTAACTGCTGGACCGCCAGGGAAGTGTCGCCAGCCTGGTGTTACTTTTAAGAAGCACAGTCAGGTCTCCAAGGAGATGACTTTGGAATGGTGTTGAAAACAAGACTAAAGAGGGAGCCCTGAGAAGATCTCAGCCACAGTGTGGCAGGCAGTGAGAACAGCACATGGAAAGGCCCTGAGGGCCCTGGGCAGCTTATTGAATCAAGAAGACTTGTGAGCAGGAAGCAGGGATCTAGATCTCTGCAGGCCTTCTAGAAATAGGACTTGGGACAGACAAAAAAGGAGAAATACCATATGATATTCCTTATATGTGAAATATAAAAAGAAATGATACAAATGAACTTACAAAATAGAAGCAGACTCATATACTTAGAAAAAGAACTTATGGTTGCCAGTGGGGTAAGGACAAGGGGAAGAGATAGTTTGGGAGTTTGGGATGGACTTGTACACACTGCTGTATTTAAATTGTATAACCAGCAAGGTCCTGCTGTATAGCGTAGGGAACTCTGCTCAATGTTACGTGGCAACCTGGATGGGAGGGGAGTTTGGGGGAGAGTAGACACATATATATGTAGGGCGGAGTCCCTTTGCTGTACATGTGAAACTGTCACAGTATTGTTAGTTGGTTATATTCCAATACTTTGGCCACCTGATGTGAAGAACTAACTCATTGGAAAAGTCCCTGAAGCTGGGGAAAATTGAGGGCAAACGGAGAAGGGGGTGACCGGATGAGATGATTGGCGGCATCACTGGCTCAATAGACATGAGTTTAAGCAGACTCCAAGAAGATAGTGAAGGTCAGGAAAGCCTGGCATGCTTCAGTCCCTGAGGTCACAAAGAGTCGGACCCGACTTTGCTACTGAACAGCAACAATACAAAATAAAAGGTTTAAAGTTTGGGGAAAAAAGAACTAGGACTTGGGGATTGTATCTTGGACTGATGCAATTTTGAGGGAACATTAGCAATGAACTTTTTTTAATGTTGGGAGAGATGTAGGAGTCCTAAGTTCACGGTCATTACTTAGTCTCTGCTGTGTTCAGGATACAGGACAGGTGTTCTGGGCCATTTCAAGCATAGACGAGGCTCTGTGTCAGCCCCTGTGTGTTTCTCCCATAGACTCCGCTGAGTCAGCCCTCCTCCATACTGCAGTTCACACTTCTGTACAGTTAATAAGACGATGCTTAGTTCAGCTTAAAGAAAGGTGCTTTTAGATCTTCATACTAAGGTACTATCCTTTTATCTTTAAGTAACTTTTTTTGTTTTTTAAGTCCCTATTAAGTGTTCATTGGGAAATACAGAAGATAACAAAAAGAAAATAAAGCTCGTTGATAATGTCTGCACTCAGAATCTCTGTTAACATTTTGCTCTGTATCTTTCCAGTCAGCTTGTATCTCGCATGTGTGAGTGTGTATATTTGTTAATATGATTGGACTCAAACTGTATATTTTCTTTGGTAGCCTGTGGTTTTATTTGTGTGTGCATGTACGTGTGCTCAGTCATGTCTGACTCTTTTTGATCCCATGGACTGTGGTGATGGAATTTTCTAGGCAAGAAGACTGAAATGGGTTGCCATTCCCTTCTGCAGGGGATCTTCCCGACCCAGGAATTAAACTTGTGTCTGCTGCATTGACAGACAGATTTATATCACAAATACCTTTTTTGCGTTCTCTCTTGGGCATTGGATTATTTATATTTTCTTCCGTATAAATAGTGCTTTAATGAATATCCTTGGAGATCAGTCTTTGAACATGTTGTGTTTTTATTCCCGCCCGGGTTTGTAGTGTCTTGCATCTTTTCTTTAAGTCCATTGTCTTTACCTGACAGTTTTCCCTCTTTTTATTGTCATGAGTTCAGGAATTTCTCATGCTTACGCTATTTGTCTTTTTATAAGAAGTTTGATCTTTGTTCCATTTTAAAAGCTACGTGGATTATGATAACTGGTAAATGAATGATGAGTATATAGAGATTTACTGTGCTTTTCTCTAGTTTGATACACGTTTTAAAATATCAGTTATACAAAAACAGTTAAAGTGATAGTCACATTCAATAGATATATTGCCCTTAACAAAATTTAACCCAGTTTTTTTTTTCCCACTCAGGGCAGTGTTATGGAGTTTCTATAAACTAGTAACAGTTGGGAGAGGTCTGGTAATTCAGCTCTGGTCACTGGAGATGCTAGCCCAGTGATGCCCATCGATTTTCCCAGACCAGTTCATTTTGTTACAGTAACAACAACAAAATGTCATTGCCCTCCTTCACTGTGAAGGTCTGTCTTCAAAACCACTTGTAATTTCTCTTCTGCCTTATGTATGAGATAGAGACAAAATTGTATCACATCTCTGATTTTGCAGATTCATATTACTTATTAATGTTATAGCAGCAATAGCTGCTTTTAGAAAGGTAAGAAAGTCCGTATCCTTCAGTCCCTTGTCTTTCTTCTTCAGACGTTGAGCACACCGGCGCCACCAGTGAGTTCTACGACAAGTTCACCATTCGCTATCATATTAGCACCATTTTTAAAAGCCTTTGGCAAAACATAGCTCACCACGGCACCTTTATGGAGGAGTTCAAGTGAGTATTGGGCCCCTAATGTCACCACTTGGTTCTTGCAAATCAGAGGGAGAACAGCCACTTAAAAGCTTTCCCAGCTGGTTCTTGTTGACTGTTAGGTTTGTCTCCTCTGAGTTTTCCAGATGGTCCTGCTAAATGTGAGAAGGATTATCAAAATCTCTGCCTGCCAGACTTTGCTGAATTTTAGATTTGTCAAGATACTTTGGGCATAGTATACATGGAGACAGAATCTGTTCTGAGATGAAGTGTTGTGTTTTTTGGTGTTTCTTGATTATAGTATTACATGAATTTGCAGAATGGCTGAAATGGGATCTTCTAGCACTCTTTGAATATGTTAAAATCAAGCTTTAGAGTTAGAAGCGTTAGGAGGACTTCAGATTCAAAAGCAGCTAGTGTGAAGGCTGTCATTTGATGTCATTGATGTTCTTTGTAGGGAGGGCCTAGACCTTGATGAAGTTTGTCTCATTACCAACCTGAAGTTTCAGTGACTGCTTAAACCTGGACATTAGTAATGCCATCTAAGTTACTTTAAGGTGCAGCAGTGGAGACACAGATACAAAGAGCAGACTTGTGGACACAGTTGGGGAAGGAGAGGGTGGGACAAGTTGAGAGAGCAGCATTGAAACATATCCACTGCCACATGTAGAATAGATAGGCAGCGGGAATTTGCTGTATGATGCAGCAAGCTCACATCTTTGATGCAAGGAGCTCAAACCTGGTGCTCTGTGACAACCTCGGGGGAGGGGGATGAGTGGGAGGCGGGAGGGAGGTTCAAGGGGGAGGGCACATGAGTCTACCTGTGACTGATTCATGTTGCTGTATGGCAAAAACCAACACAACATTGTAAAGCAATTATCCTCCCAATTAAAAAGAAAATTTTTAAATGTGCTTTAAAAATAAAAGTAGATGAAAATGTTGATCTCTTGAATTAGTCTTAAGAAGAAATTTTATCCCATCTACTCTGATATTTGCAACCCATATTCAATCCTTGATCAAGCCTAGCTGTCACTTGTTAACTGAATTACCATTCAACAGTGGAAGTATGGGCAGTGGAGTAGCCATTTCTTTGATAGCTTCCCACAAAATAAACCCTTTAGGTTAGTTCTTTCTTTCCATGAGCTGCTCTTGTTTTCAGAAGTATATACCAGCAAAAGCTTGCAGTGAGCTTAGGAGACCAGGCATGCCTACAGCTCCATCTGTATAGTGCTGATTAGGAGTGTTCATTCTGAATTTCCAGTCTCCTGATATCCAGGCCTCTGCCTTTGTTAACAGGTACTTGTCTTCCCAAGGCAAGGCCCTGCTGCCTTCTGATTTCTCAGCAATAGATCCTGAAGAGTAGTTCCTCTTTTCTCTCCTAATCTGACAGGTTCAGAATCTAATAGGTGGACCAAGCCATCTCAGCTCCCCAGGTAGTCTGTCCATTATAATAGGATTTACAGGACAGTTCCGAAGATTGAAGCTTCTGTTTCTATAAAGAACGTTAATATCGTACTTTAACTGTATTACAGCTTCCAATTTTTCTTAAGTGTGTCTTTCTTTATAAAGAAGATTGTGTCATTAGTTCTCTTATCTTTTATATGTGGGTATTTGTGCTTTCCTTATATCTTGGTGAGCTTAAGCATATTTTTTCTAGCCTGGAAGAGTGTTTTCTCTACTTAAAATTATTTAGGGAATGAGCCAGGGTAGTGCTGGTAACCCAGTCTCTGGAGCTGGGGGTGCTGGAAGTCAGCACTTGCTGGTTTTCAGGGTGTAAGTACTTCCACTGATGCCAGAGTTGAAGCTGCCAAGGGAATTTGCTCACAGAATTCTAGAATGTTATTAGCAATGACTCTGAGGAACCATGCCAGGTGGCTCCAGCACATCACTGGAATGAGCTTATCACAATTAATATAAAAGAATCACATAATCTAAGGGGAGATGCGGGGGGTCCCAGCATCGAGTTGTGTCAAGGCTGGTGGCTCTGCGGGGCACGGTGGGTAGCACTTGGGTGGAGGCCATTTTTCTCTGAGACCTGCCACCACATTTGCTGCCAGCAAACGTGTGACTGTGTCGCGTGTAATTGCTTTTCAGTTCTGGGAAGCAGTTTGTCCGCTATATAAACATGCTGATAAACGACACGACGTTCTTGCTCGATGAGAGTCTGGAGTCTCTGAAGCGGATCCACGAAGTGCAGGAGGAGATGAAGAACAAAGAACAGTGGGACCAGCTGCCCCGGGTGAGGACATGGTGCAGGGGCCCAGGCGGAGCCCTGCGCGGACGGCTGCCTCCGCGGGTCTCAAGGCTTAGATGAGACCGGCTGGCCAGCGCTTGCTGTCTCCCTCCTGTGGGCTTTTGGGAAATTCCAGCGTGGGTTTTGAGTGGGAGAGACCTTAAGACATGACTTAAAGCCAGACAATGAGCCGAGAAGTCTTTCAGAATGCGTCCTGGAAACTTCCTCTGCCTTTTTAATTGTAAAGGGCTTTTTAGGGAGAAGAGCTTTTATTGTTTGAATATGTTGATGAATATTTAGGAAAGTAACTAGGGAATAAATCTCTAGAATTCTGTCTTGCTAGAAAAGAATTTGATTTGATCTTCTGTAGACAACTGTGTGAACACCCCTGAAGGACTCTGATATAGTGTTTTTCCTTTCAATAGATCTTGCTTTTTTTATGTTCAGTTATAAATAGAAAAGAGGCCTGTCTTGCCAGGTTCCATGAGATATGCTTGCTGTGCTGGCGGCCGCCTACTGCCGTCTCCTGACATTTATTGCAGTCGTTTAGGTGGTTCCCTGGTCATTTACTAAGCCTTTGACAGCTGTTGGTTGCCTCATATATTGGCTGGTTCTGCTCCTGGTCTTGTTAGATTCAAAATCAGAACTGCTTTCCAGAAAGTAGGGAAGTCTACTTTTTCTTGACTGTAAGTAGCATGCTCAAAATGAAAAAGTTACTGAGGTTCTAAAGTCGTAGAGTCAAAACTGTCTTGTGGTGGTTGTTCAGTCGCTTTATCATTTCCGACTCTGCATCTCTGTGACTGTAGTCCACCATGCTCCTCTGTCCTCAAACGTCGAGTGTTGAAGCACATTGAGGAAGGTTTTCATTCCAAGTATTCTCACAGCTTTGATAAGAATTCTACATCTTACTCTAGCCAAAGTGCTTCAACTACAGACTTCACCCTTTTAGGGGGTTTCACCCAGAGTCCATGATTTCTGGATTTGTCTGGAGTCCATGCCAACATGCTCCTCAAGCCCCTCTAATTGTATTCGTGAGATAATGCAGTGGTTGTCGTCTTTTTCCACCCTCTAGATACACTTTGTCCTTCTCATCACTCATATTCATTTTTAGACACACCTTAAACTGTCTTGCTCCGGGGCCTCCAAAACCCTCCTCCTCTGCTCTCTGATTCACACAGGCTGCAGTCAGCCCTGCGCCTGAGCCTCCACAGCCCCAGGTGGCCCTAAGCCATCCTCCGAAGCTTACCAGTCCTTCAACTCCATCTGGCCCGGTCCCCCAGCCCTTGTAGAATGTGCCAGGGAGACCGATGAGCTGTAGTTGAAAGAGCCCCAGCTTTGGAATCCAGGGGACCTGGGTTTGACAACTGGCACTGCCACTCATTGAGTTCATCGTCTCTGTTTCCTGGCCCGTAAGTCAGAGGTAGTGCCTGCCTTGAGGAAAACTGTGAGGAGAGATGGTGGATGGTGAGGACTGAGTTCAGGACCAGCCTGAAGAACGTGTTCAGGATGTACAGCTCCTGTGGTTTTATTTGCCTTGAGACACTTCTGTCCAAAATGCTGTACTTTCTGCTGTTAGGTATTAAACTCTTACCCATCCTTTGAAGGAGGTCTTGTCCAAATACTCCCTCATAGTTGGCTCCCCATTAGGGGAGCTGCAGTGTCTCACCTTTCTCTCCACTCCTGTGATGCCCGCTTGATGTCGCTCATGATGCCTGTGCGGGACCAGCTTATGCTGTCCATGTTGGGATGTGGTTCTGCAGCACATTGTCTTGTCCAGGGCCAGTGCTTATCATAAGAGCTTTTGTTTATGAGGCGACTGAGCACATAATATTGATTTTTTTTCTGTGTTAATGGATGGGGAAAGGGCATAAATAATCCCTGACGAATGCTATTTCAGAAATCAGTTCCACTTGGCTTTGAAATCACTTCCTGCCTCCCCTCTCCCTGCCTGCTCCTCCCCAGTGCTCAGACCTCAGTTGTCTTCTCTTCTCTTTCCACACACGACTTTCCCTAGGTCGTGTGTTCCTTGGTGAGGGTGCTGGTTGGAGTTTTGACGTAAGAGTAATTCTTTGTCAGGAGAGACTGTCCCAGATGCTGCAGGGCATCTCCAGCTCGTGCCCATTTAATGCCAGTGATGTGTCCCTCCTACTTCCAGTTATCAGGCAACCGGAAGTACTCCCACACAGTACCTGATGCCCCTAGTTGAAAACCGCTGCAGGCCGACCTCATCTGTTCCAAGGCTTTTACTGTCTGTATTCTAAAGACTCCAAAATGTGCCTCCCAAGCTCGGCTCACTCTTGATTCAGGCTTATGTAAGTTGATTCAGGCTTATGTAACTAGCTGTTGACTTGCCTCTGCCCGGGGTTCTACTAGGATCTCCACTTGTGTCCAAAAGTTGTTTTCCGGATCTCCTCTGCCCTGTCTCAGAAAATGAGGACTGCATTCTACTCAGTGCTCTGGGTCAGCACCTGTGGAGTCTTCCTTGCTTCCTCTCGCTGTCTCAGCAAATGCCCCTAGGCTCTCTCTCAAAATATATTCATTGTCTGACCTCTTTGCTCTACCTCTAGACCACTACCGTCTCTTACCTGGAGAAGACTCCCCTGTGGTCTCTCAGCCTTCACCCTTGCCAGTGTACACTCCAGAAGGATGGTGTTAAAATCCCAGTTGGCTTCATTTTTTTTTTTCCTTCAGCCGTGCCTTGTGGCATGTGTAAATCTTAGTTCCCTGACCAGGAATCAAACCTGTGCCTCCTGGATTGTAAGTGCAGAGTCTCTACCACTGCACCACCAGGGAAGCCCTCTGTCAACTTCTCATCGCCACTCTGCTCAGAGCCCTTTCAGGCTTCCCGAATTCTCCCTGAGCATGCACTATTGGCCCTGCCCTTCTCCCTTCACTCCTTTTCCCTGGCTACACCTGCCTCCTTGCTTCTCCCCCGACCAGCAGGGCCTTTGCACTTGCTGTTCCTTCCACCTGGAGTGCTTTTACCCTGGATTTTTGCTAATTCACTTCCTTTAGCTACCTTCTTAAATGTCACCTCCTCAGAGAGGCCTTCCCTGACTACTTTTTCCAGAGTAGCACCCTGACCCCAGCACACTCTTCCTCCTTGCTGCCCTCCTTTATTTTTCTTAATAAAGCATCTGTTTGGGTGGGTGTCTGTTTATTGCTTGTCTCTCTAACTGGAATCTAAGCTCCATGAGGTAAGGAGCCTTTTTGGTCGTATTCTGTGCTCCATCCCCAATAGAGGCCTGGCCCGTGATTGATAAATGAGCAAGACGCCCAGACCCACATTGAGATGGTTCTCACTTTGCTGTTCTTCCAGTCCCCCTACTTCGCCTTTTTGGTCCTGTCCAGAGGGCAGTGGGCAGGTCGTGCAACCCTGATGCAGGTCCTCCTCCAGGTGCTTTCCCAGGGTGTCCTGGTGTGGCTCCATCAGCTCTGCCAGCTATTTTCTCTCTCCCAACACAAAGTAAGCTGGCCTCTGAGCAACTGTAAGAATATAAACCCATCCTGACATTTCTATGTTTTATTCCTTGCAGAGCCTTCTCTGCTCCATCTTACTTTACCCATGAGTCAAATCCACCTTGTTATCTCATGTTCCAGCCTCTGTCAGAGAAGGAGGAGGAGGAGGATGGAGCCTGAGGCAAGCACACTGACAGTTGTAAAGGCTGCAGCCTGACTGCTGTGGAAAGACATGGTTCAAAAGCTTAGCCATCTCCAGGCCTTGGTGTTGTGGCAAAACCTACGGACTTCAGTGGCACAGCATCTCATCTCATGTTTTCAAAATAATGCTGACTAAGTAAAGGTTGTCATTAAGGACAGTGAACATCCTTTATTAGGCCCTAGTGTGTATCAAGCACATCACCACTTATTTCATCCTGAATAGAGGTTGATGACGACTTCTTTTTGTCATTGAGGAAACTGAGTCTCGTGTATGTTAAATCATGTGTCAGGGTCACTTCTTCAAAGTCCTAAGGATGTCTGATGGCAAAAGGAATACACCTCAGTAATCTGGAACATTTGCCATGCAGGTGGTTCTATGATTCCCCAAGTCTGTTGGCGGTATAACACACTTCCCTAGTTATGAGCTGACTGTATTTTTCCCTTGCACTTGGAGCTTGGTGAGCTGGCGACTAGCACTGAGATGTGTCTGGCATCTGTTCACTGTTCCCCAGGATCAGCAGCAGGCTCGCCAGTCCCAGCTCGCTCAGGACGAGCGCGTTTCGCGCTCCTATCTTGCCCTGGCGACGGAGACGGTGGACATGTTCCATATCCTCACCAAGCAGGTCCAGAAGCCGTTCCTGAGACCTGTGAGTAGAACCTTCGGGGTATTTGTTTTGTCTGTTGGATTCAACATTCAGAACCTATCAACTTAGAACTAAATATAGTCGTCATTGAAATTTTGGGTGTTTTAGCATCACAGTCACCGATCAGTTAATTCTGTCACTGAGTTTGTTCCCAGTTATGTAATTGATATGCACAGCACTCTGCTGATACACTGAAGTCTGCAGGCAGTCACTTTTAATTCACTTTCTGCTGAGACAGCACATTGGATTATTAATGTTGAAGCTGTGGCATATTTTTATCATTATTGATTCTTGTGTTTTATTTATAAGAAAAGTATAAAGTGACATCAATTGGAAATTAGAGTTTATTAAGTAGAAATAATTGACATATAAGATTTTTGGTTCTCTTCAGTGTAGCTTTGTTACATTCAAGAAGTCAAAGGTTATTGAGAGCCTTAATTAGGGTTTATGATAGGTCACTGGTAGACAGAATGTTTGGCTTTGACTTGATTGAAGAGACCTGGATCCTGTTTCTGAAGTCAAAGCTGAGAGGCATAAATGAAAATCTCTGCTATGCTTTGACCACCCCCTCAACACACACACACACACACACACACACACACACACACACACGGAGTTTAGGGGCGTTATAATGTGGCCACGACAAGGGTAATAAGGAAGGCAAGAAAGGGACCTCAGATTTGGTATTTCCTCTAGTTTCTCTCTCTTTTTTAAAAAGAAATTTTTGGATGCACAGCACAGCATGTGGGATCTTAGTTCCCCAGGGATCAAAACCGTACCCCCTGTAGTGGAAACACAGCCTCAGCCACTGGACCTCAGGATAGTCCTCTCCCTGTTTACTCTTACCTTCAGGATTATCACCACACCCTGGCCTGGGTGCAGCTCGCGAGATGGGCCCCCTCCCCTGTCCCCTTTCCATTTCATGTCTTTTCAAAAATAGATTTCAGCACAGGAGCAGCAGAGAATGAAGCAAACAGTGCATCATTAAAAGCATAAGAACACGGCAACTCATTTAGACAAGGTATTTCAGACACTTGCTTCCCTTAAAACCTTGCAAATGGAGTTTCTATAAACTTTTTCTGTAAAGGCCAGACAGTGAATAGTTTATATGTTGTGGGCCGCACAGTCTCTGTCTCAGCTACTAACTCTGCTGTTACTGTGTTCCAGTGACTGCCTCAACTGAGGCAGCAGGCCGGATTTGTCTTACAGCCCGGAATGTGCCAGTCCCTGCTCTAAGTCATGTTGTATTTTATGTTCAGGTGCCCCGATGGCAGTGCCTTCTGGTTGTTTAGAGGGTCGGAAACTATAAAAAGTATTTGAGAGACTTCCCCGGTGGTCCGGTGGCCAAGATTTTGAGCTCCCGACGCAGAGGGACCGATCAGGGAACTGGATCCCCCATGCCCGAGCTAAGAGTTCACATGCCTCAATGAATATCGAAGATCCCTTGTGCCACAGCTAAGACTCCACACAGCCAAACAGATAAATAAATAAAAAGAAATATTTAAAAATATCATTTGAGACTAAATTATCATAAAGCCTTTTGTTAGCTCTAAATTCTTCATTTTTAAAGGAAATTATTGAAAGCTAAGTCTAATATTTTCATGTCAGTTAAAATTAATTTTTTTCAAGATCTACTCACTGATCGGAGCTGCCACACACGGGGGTCGTGGTCTCTGCCCCCAGGCTTTGCCTCTGCCTGCCATCATCTTTCTTTTTCCTTTGCTGTACTGTTTTCGCCTTCTGGGCTGATCTTGGCTGGTCAACACAAAACTCTCCCACTTCAGAAAGAAAAATGACCAGTTATATTCTATTCTTAATCACTCTTTTATCTCATGGTTTCTTAACAAATATAGGAATACGGTGGGGGAGGGAGGCGTAAGAGGAAGAGGATGTATGTATATATATAGCTGATTCATGTTGTATACCAGAAACTGACACAGCATTGTAAAGCAATTATCCTCCAATTAAAATTTTTTTTAATAATTTAAAAGTTATGGATGTATTATGAAGACATAGAGTATTTGGAAATTGTGGATCAAAAATGATAGTGTTTATAGAATAATAGCATGGATATATTCATCTTAACCCAAGGGATGACATTCCATCATACTTCAGTGAAGAATAGTAGATTAAAGAATATATATTTATCAAAAAAAAAAATACAGAATACTATACTTTGTGCAAGAGTAGGTCCTTTAAAAGCCAAGTTTAAGTTGAATTTGTATAGATCCAGTCATTAAATTTAATGAAAACCTTGTTCCTTAAATAGAAGCCTTCAAGACTCATATTTATGGCCACTGTTTAATACTCTTGAAGTGAGATTTCCCCTCTCTGGTTTCCTTAAAGCAGTGTATGCCCACGTGTAGTAGTCCTGTATCATCTAGTGGGGTTATGGCATGTTACTTCATACTTACCTTCTAGTTGTTTCATTTGTTTTGTTTCACCGGCTTGATTTAAAACTATTCAAGACAGATTTTATCTTCTCTTTTATATTTCTCTGCTCTTTGCATCTGATAAAAGAGAATGGTGCATATTGTCTAAACTGCCAGGAACATTGGAAATTTATAAACATAATACGTAAAGATGGCTGAAAGAGCAGACTCAAACTTCTGTGACTTGTTTCTCAGCAAATTCGAAGTGATTGTTGTTTTTATAATTAAAAACATGAATTTAAAGAAAAGGTTGCTTTTTTGGTATTTATAAATATTTCATCAGGCTGCAGCATTCTGTTAAGCATTAGAATTGTTGGCTTAGAAATGGAGAGTAAAGAGAAGGCTGAATAGAATGTCCTTCAGCTTATATGATGTAGCACAGGTAAGGGATTCTTTGAATGTCTATCCTGTCAATTCCTGGCCCTGCAGTCTCTGAAAGGGGAGTGTTTGGTCCTCCTTACTTGACCTGACAGCTTGACTTGCCCTGTTATCCTGTGATTCCCTAGGAACTTGGACCCCGATTGGCCGCGATGCTGAACTTCAATCTTCAGCAACTCTGTGGCCCGAAGTGCCGTGACCTGAAAGTTGAAAACCCCGAGAAATATGGCTTTGAACCAAAGAAGCTGTTGGACCAACTGACCGATATTTACTTGCAGCTGGACTGTGCCCGGTTCGCGAAAGCCATCGCTGACGACCAGGTCAGTGCCTGGGGGGCGGGCGACTTGAGTTTGCTTCCTTGTGGATGTCCTGGCAGACTCCGTGCACATCCCTCTGTTTCTGGATTTTCCCCACTGGAAATCAAGGAAGGGGACACATTGCAAAATGTAGCTTGGAAAGTTTTTAGGATGTAAAAAATAACAGCCACAGCGGCAAGGGAAACTTGTCTGGTGTAAATGGAGATGAACAGGTGAGCTCTCAGATCCATTTCCAGTTGAGTTTGTAACCTGTCATGGTAAGGGCCTTGCTTGACAAATCTCTTAAGCTCAGAAGAAACCCTGTTTTCTCAGGGAGTCTCTTCAGCTTCAGTGCTGCTGTTAATTCTGTGGTTCCAGGTTTCAGACCTTGTTTGTTATTTTTACATCCTTCCCTCCCTTATTCCTTGAGTTCTGGTGATCACATCCATTTTGTGGTTTTCATTTCCACAGCTGCCAATTTAGTTCCAGCAACCCCAGTCCAGCCTTGATTTTTAATTTTTCAGAATCTACGGGGCTTCTTCTCCCTCCATGTTCCTCTGTCCTGCAGCATCTTCAGCACCTTAGTAACTAATGGTTATTAACCACATGTCAGGGTTTAACCTCCTTTCATGGTTTCACTTTTGACTCTCACAAAATCCTGAGATACAGATTCCCTTGGATTCCTCACGCCCTTGGAGGCACACAGAGGTTAGAGAGCCACACGGTTAGCGTGGGGCAGAGACAGGGCTCCTCCCCAGTGTCTGCCCTGAGTCTGTTCTCAACTTCTCTGCTTTCTGCTTAAAATGCCCCAACGTTCCATGTTCATTTCCATCTCTCCATCTTTGTTCACGTTCTTTTTCCAGATATTACTCACCTCTCAGGGTAACTGTCACTAGGAATTCCAGAAGGTTTGTTGTTGTTGTTGTTGTTGATTTATTTATTTACTGGCTGCCCTGCACGGCATGTGGGATCTTAGTTCCCTAACCAGGGATCGATCTTGCATCTCCTGCATCCCTGCATTGGAAGCACGGCATCATAACCAGTGGACCACCAAGGAAGTCCCCTCCAGAAGGTTCTTTACTTACATATCATCTAAAGGTCAAAATAGGGAAATTGCAGGTCCTTTTTTGTGTTTTTCCAGTAAAAGCTTTATTGAGACATACATCACATGCGTAGTAGGTACTTTTAGATATAAGCAGGAGATGTGGTCTTGACAAAGTACCTGCAATGGAAAAAAACCACATATGTCTAAAATAGTTTTTCTGCAAAAAAGTAGTGGTAAAGGAACAGGTTAGGTGTTTGCAGTTATTTTGAGGAGATACTGAAATGATTCTCCCATCTGCGACTGTATAATACTGCATATATTGAGAAATGGAAGATAAACGGTAGTCTTAGGAGGGCCAGGAAATGGAAACGCTCACCATGTGAGCTCAGGGCGTCCGCCTTGGGCAGCAGGCCGACTAGAACGGGGCCTCAGCCCAGCCAGAAGTCAGGGGTGAGAAGTCCCCAGGGACTCTTCCCCTCTTACAGTCAGGGACTCCAAAGGGTCATTAGCCAGCTCCCTCTTCTCCTGGTAGGTTTTACTGTGGCCACCACAACACAAGAAGTTAATGTAACACAAAGCTTGCAGTGTGGATGAACACAGCATACCCAGTGAGACAGTGAAAACCAAAGGGTTGCTTCCTACTGCTTTCCTTGGTGACCAGTAAACCATCCACACTCCCTGGTAATGCCTGTGGATTTTGGTGGTGGCCTGTGGTGGCCCTCAGGTCTGCTTCAATGTCTCAGTAGCCCTGTTCTTCCAGACCCTTGAGGCAACCACACAAGTGCTGGTGACACCATGGGGAGAAGAACACTTTTTAAGTGGGTTTTTTGCCGCATTGTACAGTGTGATGTTTGTCTTGATTTTTGGACACTTTGCATTTATGTTGGCTGTAAGCCAGTGAGGGGCCTGCCAACTGGATTGTTTTGGAAGAGAGTCTGGGTGGTGGGGAGTGGCAGAAGGATGGAAGACTGGAAGGCTCCAGGGAGGTGGTAGCGCTTTGTTATCTCCTTTGGGGGCAGTGCTGTTGATTTGCTCTGGTTCCGTCTGGTGTGTCTTATTTTCCTGGGAAGACAAAAGGAAGAAGAAAGTGGCAGCCGAGCAAGAGAAGAAGCAGAGAGCCTTCCACGCATGAGAGCGGGTGGAAGACAGGTGCCCAGGACAGGTGACAGGAGACACCAGTACAAGGAGCCCTGAGCTTTACACACAGGTCTGAGCAGAGCGCCCCTGGTCAGGATGGGAGGAAGCGGGGCGGGCAACAGGACAGCTGTGCCCGAAGCCTGGAGAGCCTAGAAGAGAGGTCCTAGCCTGATTTGGGAGCCGTGTCCAGGGCTGCATCTCCCTGTGCTTTCCGGACAGATGGATGGCAATCTGATGCTCCTGGAGCACTGTCTGTTAACACCATGTTTCGTGAAAAAATGATAGTAAAGAGCCCACCTGAAATCTCACTTCTCCTATGCACTTTTTTTTTTTTTAATTGAGGTGAAAGTCACATAACACAAAGTGCACCACGTTGACGTGTACAATCCAGTGGCATTTACACAGTCACAGTGTTGGACAAGCATCCCCTCTCTAGTTACAGAACATCCTGTCACTCCCGTAAGGAAGTCTTGTATCCATTAAGTAGCCACTATCTCTCTCACCCCAGCCCCTAGCAACCACTAAACTGCTTTCTGTCTTTATTTTACCTATTTTTATATTTGCCTATTTGCCTATTCTGGATACTTCATATAAATGGAATGATACAATGTATATAACTTTTTTGTCTGGCTTCTCTCATGTAGCATGTCTTCAAAGTTCCTCTATGTTATACATGTATCACTACCTAGTTCCTTTTTTTTTTTTTTTTAACATTTATTTATTTTTGGCTTTGTGGGGTCTTCATTGCCACACACACGGGCTTTTCTCTAGTTGTGGAGAGCAGGGGCTACTCTCTAGTTGCGGTGCACTGGCTTCTGTTGTTGTGGAACATATTGACACGTGGACTTCACGTGTTGCAGCACATGGGCTGTAGAGCACAGGCTCAGTAGTTGCGACACAGGGGGCTTAGTTGCCCTGTGGCCAAGGGGTCCTGCTGGCCCAGAGATTGAACCCATGTCTCCTGGTGGCTCAGACTGTGAAGAATCTGCCTGCAATGTGGGAGACCAGGGTTTGATCCCTGGGTCAGGAAGATCTCCTGAAGAAGGAAATGTCTACCCACTCTAGTATTCTGGCCTGGAGAATTCCATGGACAAAGGAGCCTGGTGGGCTACAGTTCATGGGGCTGCAAAGCAGTCAGACAAAGTATTTGTGTAAATACCTATTTTCAATTCTTTGGGATATACTTAGGAGTAGAATTTCTGAGTCATATGGTAATTCTGTGTCTAACAGTCCCACAAGCCCACGAGTAGTGTACGAGGGTTCTAATTTCTCCACATCCTCACCAACACTTGCTATTTTCTGGTGTTTTTGTTCTGTTTTGTTTTTAATAGACACCCTAGTGGGAGTGAAGTGGTATTTCACTGTAGTTTTGATTTGCATTTCCCTAATGACAAGTGCTTGTTGGCCATTTGTGTATCTTTTTTGGAGAACTGTATATTCAAATCCTTCATCCATTTTTTTCCCCTTACCTGCACCAAGTGGCTTGTTAGATCTTTTCATGGACCAGGGATTGAACGCAGGCCCTCGGTAGTGAAAGCATGGAGTCCTAAACACTTGACCACCAGGAAATTCCCCTTTATCCATTTTTGAAATCGGATCCTTTCTGTTTTGTTCTTTATATATTCTGTGTGAGTTCTTTAATACTTTCTGGATACTAGACCTATACCAGATACATAATTTGCAGATATTTTTATGTCTAATTTTGTATTTATTCTGTATGATCCTTGATGTCAAGGACAACATCTTTGCTTGCTCTCCAGTCCCATCCACGCTGAACTTGAAGCAGCAGCTCAGTAATCTATATATGTTTGATTAATTGATGCTGCTGCTCTTTGACACTGAATGCCATGTCCCCTTATCATAAGTGCCCTTTGATTTCTGATAATGTTTATCCACTGCTGTATCTTAGAAGTTGACTCTACAGCAGGCACAAGTCAGTCAGTTAAAAACTCAATCATCTTTTTTGCGGGGGTGCCACGTGTCATGTGGGATCATAGTTCCCTGACCAGGGATTATACCCATATACCCTACATTGGGAGCACAGAGTGTTTAATCACTGTACTGCCAGGAAAATCCAAAATTTCTTTTGAGAAATAAGAGTGGGTGATGTTTTCGAGACCACCAGCTGAACAGAGGCATTCAAGGTGAATCATCACAGTGGTGTGGACAGCAGCGGCCACGCTGTGCGTTTTTGCCCTTTCAGCATCTGACTGTGAACTTCTGGCCGTTTATTTCCCTGTGACGTGAAAAATCACTCAGTTGTGTCCGATTGTTTGCGACCCCATGGACTGTAGAGTCCATGGAATTCTCCACGCCAGAATACTGGAGTGGGTAGCTCTTCCCTTCTCCAGCAGATCTTCCTAACCCAGAAATCAAACTGGGGTCTTCTGCATTGCAGGCAGATTCTTTACTAATTGAGCTATCAAGGAAGCCCTAGGGGATGGGGATGGTGGCTTATCTGGCTCATAGTAAGTAGATACAAAATAAAATATCTGTTGAACTAAAGTAGTAATTTAGTTTCAGAAAACTACAACTATTATTGCTAGGCCCAGGCAAAAAGAAAAACACTTGGTCCTTTGCTCTTTTCCCACATGGATTGAATAAGGAACATGGGTGTGTATGGAGAGAGAAAGTGAGTGTGTGCACTTATTTAGAAACTGAAGTTTAAAAAAGGATAGAAGGAAGACTGAGGACTTTGAATACGCATTCTGAGAAAACGCAAGCACTAAGATGAATTCATCCCACAGATGTATGTTCTTGTGAATCCTCATTTAGAAATCACAGGTCACTGATTTAATCATTCCCCGCCTATCTTTGTATCACTAAAGTGGCACGTGGCCAGTGTAAATGCCAAGTATGATATACTTTGCTGTTTTGAAATGGCAGTGATTGATATAAATTAGGCACCTGTAGAGTAGGTGTTACTACCAGCATTTTACACCCAAAGAGACTGGAGCTAAGGAGAGTTAGAGCCTTGCCTAAAACCACACAGTGGGTAGATGGTGAAGCCAGGTTTGAAGTCCAGGGTCGCCTGGATCTGTGGTGGGGCTTACCCTGCTGGTCATCCCTCCCACTCTCACAGGCATAATCCCTGTCTGCTCCAATCAGCCAAGCCTCTGACATTTAATAGCATTAAACTAAAAGATCTTAAAGAAGCATCAAAGAATGGGAGAAAGCTCCTGTTGATTATGAACTCTGTTTGGGTTGATTTCACCATGTTTACCTTTAGGGAAAAGAACTGAACTGTCTACCTCCTCTTGCAGGGTATTGGGTCTCTGCGTGCTGTGCATAGTCCTTCAGTTATGTCCAACTCTTTGCGACCCATGAACCTAGCCCACCAGGCTCCTCTGTCCATGGGGATTCTTCAGGCAAGAACACTGGAGTGGGTTGCCATGCCTTCCTCCAGGGGATCTTCCCAGCCCAGGGGTCAAACTGAGGTCTCCCACACTGCAGGCGGATTCTTTACCATCTGAGTGCCTTACGAAGACTGAACTAGACTAGATTTCCTTTTCTTTTTAATATTAAAATTTTAAGAGAAATGCATGTGTGCTGTAAAAGTAATTAAAAATTTTTTTAATTCCTCTCATTTGCCTCAGTCCTAAAGCCGCTTCCAGAAGTAATGACCTTGTACAGTTTGGTTTGGATTAGCCCAGTCTTTATGTATTTATAGCCATGTCAAAGTATACTTATATATACTGATAATTTTAGGGCTTTTTCAGAAAACAGAGCCTACTTTGGATGTTTTCTGCAGGTTTATTTTTTCCATTTATATTTACATCTCACGTTGTCTTTCCTCGTTTGCAGAGATCCTACAGCAAAGAGTTGTTTGAAGAAGTTATTTCAAAAATGCGGAAGGCAGGAATCAAATCCACCATAGCGATAGAGAAGTTCAAGCTTCTGGCTGAGAAAGTAGAGGAGATTGTGGCTAAGAATGCACGGGCAGAGATTGACTACAGTGATGCCCCAGACGAGTTCAGAGGTGAGTGGACCCACTTTTCTTATACCAAATTCTTTGATTTAACCTGAAACCTATGACATTAGAAGATGTTCTGTGTTCTCCTTGCTTTTTGAGACTCTTGGTCTGAAATTGAAATTACCATTGCCTAATTTTAGTTCATATTATAAATGACAAGGGGGAAAAATGCTTAGCCTGATTTCAAACCAGATAACGGCCCTGAAAATTCTAAGGTCAGCCTTGCCTTTGCAGGCAGGGATTCGTATGTTCCAAGAATTATGAGGAGTACTAAGAGGAAGGGTTAATTCTAGTCTGCCACCTTCACTGCTTGCTGCTGTGTCTGTCTTACTGTCTTTTTTTCTCTAATTTTTCCTCTCTGTAGCTGACAGTAGCTGTCACTCAGTAGCTGACAAAAGGGTACTTTCCTCTCTGCAAAAGGCCAAGTGTGTGCTTTTATCTAATGCTGATTTTCTTCTAAACCTCGGGGCCTGGTCTGGGCCATTTGGTTGCTGCTCTATTTTTCACTGATAGGAGGGACTTTGTTTTGTATTCTTTTTCAGTTGTAGGCACTATTGTTTGATTAGAATTTGCTTTGTCTCTGTAGACCCTCTAATGGACACCCTGATGACTGACCCCGTGCGACTGCCCTCCGGCACCATCATGGACCGCTCCATCATCCTGCGGCACTTGCTGAACTCCCCCACGGACCCCTTCAACCGGCAGACGCTGACAGAGAGCATGCTGGAACCAGGTAGAGGAGGGTAGAGCTTGAGCCGCAGTGCCTGCACCTGCCCCAAGTAGTGGGGCCAAAAATCCTGTATCAGAGAGTAACCAAAAGGGGAAATTTAACAAATCCAGACACTCCATGGTTTCTGACACTTTGTAACGGAAAAGACACAAAGCATTCTTTGCTCTTTTTCGCTATAGAATTCCAGTCTTTACTGTTCATGTCCTCTTTGTCAGTCTTCAGTTCCGTGAGGGTATAAATGGCCCTTTCTTTATAGTGACCTGCAGGCATCATCTCTCAGGAAAAGGCCATCCAGGGCATTAATTCTTTCCTTTTCTTTTCTCAGTGCCAGAACTGAAAGAACAGATTCATGCCTGGATGAGAGAGAAACAGAACAGTGATCACTAAACCACCCTGCCTGCCCACCTTCTGCTGGAAACAGCCAGGGCCAGCGAGGCAAACCGGAGCGATGGTGCACATGCTGTTCAAACATTGGAGGCAAAATACACCATGAGCCCACCCAGAGCGACCAGACGGTGGAGACCTGAAGGGACGTGAACAAGAGGAGGAGCCCAATTCCTGTACATATATTTAAGTGACAAACGTGGTCAAAAGCTTGAAGGACACACTTGATGATTGCTTGTATAATAGAGCACGTCCTTCATATGTCACAGTTTGGGGCTTTTGCAGCAGAAGTCTTTTAGTGATTGATGACACATGGGTCTGGGCAGCATCCCTTTCATCTTTTTTTTTTTTCCCCCACTAAATCCAATATCCGTTGATTTTGATTGTGATTAGAGAACCTTGGACATTTTGCTGCTAAAGAATCTCCCCCCTCCTACCCTCTTCCTGATCCTACTTGCACTGCTGTGGATTTTTTTTTTTTAAGTGAAGCAAAAACAAAAATAAACTCCTTTCCTTGGCCCTCCAAACATATATTCTGTGAGATAACTGTGCCTGCAACAAGTGTTAATCCCGGGATCGTATTTTTATATCATATTCACGTATTTGTTTTTTTAATTGGTGTTAGATGACATGATTAATAAAAGAGGCAAGATATTTTCAGAATTTGAATTTTAGTTTTTTTTTTTTTTTCCTTTCAAAATGTCCTTTAATTTTTTTTTTTTTTTCCTAATTATTCTAAACAAAATGAAGAGTATCTTATTGCTCTGGTCATTGTAGTAAGCCCACTATCAGGAATCTGAAGAACAGCTGCAGCAAAGGAAGCATTTAAGTGTATCAGGATTTCATGTCTTATGGTTTGGGTGTTGGGGGGTTGGGTTTTTCTTTTAATGCTCTGTGACATTTCTAAATCTTTACAGTTATTCTATGAGGGTAAATAAATTCCTCAACCCTGAGTCTCTGAGTTCAAGGCAGGGTTGTTTGTATGGATGTGTCCTGTGGGGCTTGGCCTTACCAAAGCAAAAAAGGGTGCAAGAAATGTGGAAGTATGTCTGCTTGTAAAACACACACGCACAGACACACACACCCACACACACGCACATAAACATAAAAGACTTTTTGTATTACTGCTCTGCACTTACCATACTTGAATTCTTGAATTTCCTTTGGGGTAAAAGAGGATTTTGAAACCATAAAGTGTTTTGAAAAAATGAATTCTACAAAACATACTTTCTTTTCCTTTTTCTCCCCCCGCCACTCCACAGACAGTGTCCTCTGTTCAATTCCTAACGCAAACTCCAATAAATGGTGATACACATTCAGAAGGAATCTTCTTTGAGTCTCTTCTTTTTGTGGAAAACAAAGGGGTGGGTGAAGAGCAAGAGCCAAATGTGTTCACATGTGGTGCACGGTCTCTACCAGAGCCAGTTGCTATTTTTAAAAGAAACCCCTACCGCGTGTCAGTCTCGGTGCTCCAGTTGGTTCTCATGTCACTGTTTGCTTGTTCGAGCGGGTTGACTTTGCAGTGTTCAGTCTCTGGTTCTCAGGTGGTTTACTCTATTGCAAATATCTTTTCACTGACCTTTGAAATTTTTCTCCTGTGCTAACCATCTCATGAACATTATCTTAGGCACTGCAGTTGATAAAACTTTGCCTAACAGCTTGTGAAATAAGAGAAAGTGTTTCTGCAAAATTTGCTATGTGCCAAGCTCTGCCAAAACCTGTACGTTGATGGTTTCATTTTCTAAGATGATACTCTCATCTTTGTTTTTTTCCAGCAGATCAAAGTGAGGGGTTTGGAGGGGTTAGGTCATCTGCCAAATGTCACCTGTTCAGTTAGGAGAAGAGCAGGTGTCCTGGCTCCAAAGTCCTTGGCGCGCCCTCCACCCCCACCCCTCCACCCCCAGTGTATTTAAAAGCAAAGACATCACTTGCCAACAAAGGTCTGTATAATCAAAGGTATGGTTTTTCCAGTAGTCATGTATGATGTGAGTTGGATCATAAAGAAGGCTGAATGCCAAAGAATTGATGCTTTTGAATTGTGGTGCTGGAGAAGATTCATGAGAGTTCCTTGGACAATATGGAGATCAAACCAGTCAATCTAAAGGAAATCAACCCGGAATATTCATTGCAAGGACTGATGCTGAAGCTTAAGCTCCAATACTTTGGCTACCTGATGTGAAGAGCTGACTCATTAGAAAAGACCCTAATGTTCAGAAAGATTAAAGTCAGGAGGAGAAGGAAGTGACAGAGGATAAGATGGTTGGATGTCATAACCAACTGAATGATCATGAATTTGAGCAAACTGGGAGTTAGTGAAGGACAGGGAAGCCTGGTGTGCTACAGTCTATAGGGTCACAAAGATTCGGACACAACTGAGTGACTGAACAACAGCAATTGTCCTTACAACAACAACAATTCCATCTTGTGAAATGGCTTCTCATATCCCTCTGATGATATTAGTGGTGGCTTTTGGAATTTTGTATTACTGTGTAGTTTCTCTTCCAAGTTCCTTTGGCTTTTGTTTTTCTGTTGTTTTTGTTTGTTTTGTTTTTTAATATTTATTTGGCGGTTCCAGGTCTTAGTTGCAGCATGTGAGATCTAGTTCCCTGAGCAGGGATCAAACCCGGACCTCCTGCATTGGGAGGGTACAGTCCTAGCCACCACATCACCAGGGAAGTCTCCCTTTGGCCTTTGTTTAATCTTTTTTATGTTACAGGATTTCCTCAAATACATAATGCTGTTTACCTATCTGTAGTAATAGAGTGGACTGAGAATCTGGGCTAACTTTTTGTATGCCACTTGGTAGAACTTCAATAGTAGTGCTCACATTTCTTAAGCTTTGCCGGGGTTTGCAGCATAAATCATCCCCTTCTGGGTTTTCCTTACTTTGGGGTTAGGTTTCATCTTGCTTTGGTTTGTTAAAGTTGTTCATCACTTCTTTTATTTCGGCCGTGCCATGTGGGGCATGTGGGATCTTAGTTCCTTGACCAGGAATTTAACCAATGCCCCCTGCAATGGAAGCGTGGAGTCTTAACCCCTGGACCACCAGGGAAATCCTTGTAGCCACTATTCTACCACTTTTGGACCAAATCAACTTTTTCTAAAAAATACATTCACATTAACAATTTCAGACAATATGTATAAAAGAAAGCCAAAATCACCCAAAATTCCACCATACAGACGATTCTGGTGTTTTTTTTTTTTTTACCAAGTTTGTATACACTTAGGCCTATACAATTATGATGCATATTGACTTCTGTGTCAATTCTGTTTCTCCATCTCATGAAATGTGTGCTGATTGTCTTCTCCCCACCCAGATGATAAACTCCTGAGAGGTGCAGGTTCTGTCATGTTATCTGCGTGGCCCACTCGCTCCCCATGAATGTAGTACAACGCTGCCTTACCCATTCAGATGTATTCATCATTTTGAAAATTCAGAATTCCGAGGTTTCAAGGAGCTTCTATTGGATACAACATGTCTCCTGCCTGCACTGTCTCTAGAAGGAGGATGTTTGGGATTTCTGTCTTTAGTGTAAGGGTTGCTATTTTATAGAAACTTGGGATTGACTTTATTCTGTTCATTATAGATATTAAATTACAAAATATTTAAAAAGTATCAATAGGTCTTGGCTTACAAGGAAGCAGGCCAAATAGGAAGGAGGACTTGAGAATCAGATGAGCAGAAGAGACATGATCCTAAAGAAAAAGATGATTAAAATAACTTCTTACTCCTTTTGTGACTCACTCCTGTGGGTTTCTAAAAGGAGGAGCTGATAGAGTATCTTTTGGAGAAAATAGGCAAGCACGTTACTTTGTTCACATTTTGTAACCTTCGAGTTTGGTGAAATAGTACACTTCACAGCGTTGTTACTGAAGTGCTAAAGAAAGATAAATAGGCCCTATTTATGCATTGATTTTTGGCTGCACTGGGTCATTACCATTGCCGCACTGGCTAAAGTTTCTCTAGTAAAGAGTGAGTGAGTGAGAGCTACTCTCTCATTAAGTAGTTCACGGGCTTCACATTACTGTGGCTTCTCTTGTTGCAGAGCACGGGCTCTAGAGTGTGCAAGCTTCCGTACTTGCAGCATGGAGGCTCAGTCTGGCGCACGGAGCTTAGTTGCTCTGCAGCAAATTGGATCTTCCCGGATCGGATCGAATCTGTGTCCCTTGCATCGGCAGGTGAATTCTTAACCACCGAACCACAAGGGGAGTCCCTATAGGTAAGCTTGTTTGGGGCGGGTTTTAATTTTAATTGGAGGATGACTCCTTTACAATATTGTGATGGTTTTTGCCATACATCAATATGAATTGGCCATAGGTATACACATATCCCCTCCGTCCTTATCTCCCTTCCCTCCTCCCTCCAGGCTGTCACAGAGCACTGGCCTTGGGTACCCTGCATCATACAGCAAACTTTCACTGGCTATCCATTTTACATATGGTGATGTATATGTTTCATTGAAGGGAACAGCCATAGTATGAACCTGATGATTGGATCAGCTGACATTGGGCTGAAGGAATCCACCCTTGGTTGATAAATAATGTGCATTTTATGATCATGTTCTGTGTACAAGCCACCCTCATATATATTAACTCATTAAATCACCAACAGTTGTATAAAGGGACAGGGAACTGGTGTATGAATCAAGGCCATCTGGCCTTCCGGGTCTGATCCCTTCACCACTCCTGTGTGGCAGTACAGTGGTCCATCAGTATTTTTAGGGGTTTGGTTTCAGGACCCCCGCAGATACCACAGTCTGCACATGCTCAAGTTCCTTATATAAAATGTCGTAGTGTTTGCTTATAATTTTCACATGTACTTTATTTTTTTTTTTCACATGTACTTTAAACCATCTCTAAATTACTTATAATATCTAATGTAAATAGTTGTAAATACAATGTAAATAGTTGATAGTGTTAGTCATTCAGTTGTGTCCGACTCTTTGGGACCCCATGGACTGTAGCCCATCAGGCTCCTCTGTCCTTGGGGTTCTCCAGGCAAGAATACTGGTGTGGGTAGCCATTCCCTTCTCCAGGGCATCTTATCAACCCAGGGATGGAACCCGGGTCTCATGCATTGTAGACAGATTCTTTACCATCTGAGCCACCAGGGAAGCCCTAAATAGTTGATGGCATGGTACAAATTTAAACTTTGCTTTTGGAACTTTCTAGATTCTTCAAATCGTGATTGGTTGAATCTGTACGTGGAACCCAAATACACAGAGGGCCAGCTGTACTTCAGAATGGTCCAAGTTCATAATGGCCAAGGAGATATGGAGAAGCAGCATAGCATTCCAGAAGGGGCTTTGGCCTTGGGGTCAACTCTAGACTCACCCTTCATTTTATTTTTAAAAGAATGTAAATTTTAATTAAGAAATGTCCACAACTTAGTTCATCAATTTATTTATTTTGGGGGCTGCAACCAAGACTTCAGTTCCCCAACTGGGGATCAGACCTCTGCCCCCTGCAATGGAAGTGTGGTGTCTTAACCACTGCACCACCAGGGAAGTCCTCAGCCTGCATTTTAAGTGGTTAAATAACTTCAGTCTCACAGCTTTCAATACTGGCCACTCACTCACTGTTGACCCCCTAAATTTGTGTCTCCAGCCTGTATTCTGTACTGCTGACACTGGACACATCATGTCTTAAAGGCTCTTGGAATTGTTGTTCAGCTGCTCAGTCGTGTTCGAATCTTTGCAACCCCATGGACTGCAGCATGCCAGGCTTCCCTAGTCCTTCAGCATCTCCCAGAGCTTGCTCAAACGCATGTCCATTGAGTCGGTGATGTCATCCAACCATCTCGTCCTCTGTCATCCTCTTTTCTTCCTGCCTTCAATCGTTCCCGGCATTAGGGTCTTTTATAATGAGTTGGCTCTTCATATCAGGTGGCAAAAGTATTGGAGCTTCAGCTTCACCATCAGTCCTTCCAATGAATATTCAGGACTGATTTCCTTTAGAATTGACTGGTTTGATCTCCTTACAATCCTAGAGACTTTCAAGAGTCTTCTCTAACACCACAGTTCAAAAGCATCAATTCTTTGGTCCTCAACTTTCTTTATGGTCCAACTCTTACATCCATACATGACTACTGGAAAAATCATAGCTTTAACTAGATGGACTTTTGTCAGTAAAGTAATGTCTCTGCTTTTTAAAACGCTCTCTAGGTTTGTCCGGCTTCCCTAGTGGCTCAGACAGTAAAGAATCAGCCTAAAATGCAGGAGACCAGGGTTCGATCCTGAGTCAGGAAGATCCTCTGGAGAAGGAAATGGCAACCCACTCCAGTATTCTTGCCTGGAGAATTCCATGGACAGAGGAACCTGGCAGCCTACAGTCCATAGGGTCGCGAAGAGTCAGACATGACTGAGCAACTAACATACACTAGGTTTGTCATAGCTCTTCTTCCAAGTAGCAAGTGTCTTTTAATTTCATGGCTGAAGTCACAATCTGCAGTGATTTTGGAGCCCAAGAAAATAAAGTCTGTCACTGTTTCCATTGTGACCCATTTATTTGCCATGAAGCAATGTGATCAGATGCCATGATCTTTGTTTTTTGAATGTTGAGTTTTAAGCCAGCTTTTTCACTTTCCTCTTTCACCTTTATCTAGAGGCTCTTTAGTTCCTCTTCACTTTCTGCCATAAGGGTGGTGTTATCTGCGTATCTGAATTTATTGATATTTCTCCCTGCAGTCTTGATTCCAGCTTGTGCTTCATCCAGCCTGGCATTTTGCATGATGTACTCTACATATAAGTTAAATAAGCAATGTGACAATAAACAGCCTTGATGTACTCCTTTCCCAATTTGGAACCGGTCCATTGTTCCATATCCAGTGCTAACTGTTGCTTCTTGACCTGCATACAGATTTCTCAGGAGGCGGGTCAAGTGTCTTGTTAGTCCCATCTCTTTAAGCATTTTCCATAATTTGTTGTGATCCACACGGTCAAAGGCTTTAGCATAGTCAATGAAGCAGAAGTAGATGTTTCTCTGGAATTTTCTTGCTTTTTCTATGATCCAATAGATGTTGGCAATTTGATCTCTGGTTCCTCTGCCTTTTCTAAATCCAGCTTGAACATCTGAAAGTTCTTGGTTCACGAGCTGTTGAAGCCTAGCTTGGAGAATTTTGAGCATTACTTTGCTAGTGTGTGAAATGAATACAATCATGTGGTAGTTTAAACATCTTTGGCATTACCTTTCTTTGGGATTGAAATGAAAACTGATCTTTTCCAGGCCTTTGGCCACTGCCGAGTTTTCCAAATTTGCTGGCATATTGAGTGCAGCACTTTCACAGCATCATCTTTTAGGATTTGAAATAGCTGTGCTGGAACTTCATCACCTCCACTAGCTTTGTTCCTAGTGATGCTTCCTAAGGCCCACTTGACTTCACACTCCAGGATGTCTGGCTCTAGGTGAGTGATCACACCATCATGGTTATCTGGGTCATTAAGATCTCTTTTGTATAGATTTGTGTATTCTCGACACCTCTTCTTAATATCTTTTTTGTCTGTTAGGTCCATACCGTTTCTGTCCTTTATTGTGACCATCTTTGCATGAAATATTCCCTTTTTATCTCTAATTTTCTTGAAGAGATCTCTAGTTTTTCCCATTCTATTTTTTTCCTCTGTTTCTTTGCTTTGATCACTAAGGAAGGCTTTATCTCTCCTTGCTGTTCTTTGGAACTCTGCATCCAGATGGGTATATCTTTCCTTTTCTCCTTTGTCTTTCACTTCTCTTCTTTTCTCAGCGATGTGTAAGGCATCCTCAGACAGCCATTTTGCCTTTTTGCATTTCTTTTTGGGGGGATGATTTTAATCATCACTTCCTGTACATTGTTATGAACCTCCGTCCATAGTTCTATCAGATCTAATGCCTGAATCTATTTGTCACTTCCACTGTACAATCTCACCTACTTTGAGGACCTTGGTGTTAAACAGATTTAATGGCTTAAAGTAGTTATTTTTTTTCCCAATAAAACTCTCACACATTTATTACTAAGCCAGAGCACTAGTGCAGAAACACTGACACCAAGAGAAAAATTATTTTCCCAATAAAACACATCCAGTCATTGAGACAGTAGTGCTGTTCTCAGAGTGATGTGGTCAGATGCAAGTGACCTTGACATGACATGGGCTTGTACTACTTCATGTGCGAGGCTCCTTACAGACCCAGCTTGGTTCTTCTCCATTGCCTTCTCGTCGAGTTTTACCTGATGTTATTACCAGTTTTCATTCAAATTCAGTAAGGAACGGGACTATTCTGGTTTTGTTTCTTGGCCAAGAATCGCTTGATCCTGAAAGTCATGTGAGAAGGCATGGCGAGGAGCAAATTCAACTCCACATTGGGTAACAGAGAAGAGAAGAGAGTGGCTGTGACTTAATGATCATCTATCATGGTTCTGGCTGTGCTGACTCAGCAAAGCAGTTCTCACTCAGAGACTCTTCAGTTCAGTCGCTCAGTTGTGTCCTACTCTTTGCGACCCCATGAACTGCAGCACGCCAGGCCTCCCTGTCCATCACCAATTCCCGGAGTTCATCCAAACCCACGTCCATTGGTGATGCCATCCAGCCATCTCATCCTCTGTTGTCCCCTTCTATCCTGCTCCCAATCCCTCCCAGCATCAGAGTCTTTTCCAATGAGTCAACTCTTCGCATGAGGAGGCCAAAGTACTGGAGTTTCAGCTTTAGCATCATTCCCTCCAAAGAACTCCCAGGGCTGATCTCCTTCAGAATGGACTGGTTGGATCTCCTTGCAGTCCAAGGGACTCGCATGAGTCTTCTCCAACTCCACAGTTCAAAAGCAGTAATTCTTCGGCGCTCAGCCTTCTTCACAGTCCAACTTTCACATCCATACATGACCACAGGAAAAACCATAGTCTTGACTAGATGGACCTTTGTTGGCAAAGTAATGTCTCTGCTTTTGAATATGCTATCTAGGTTGGTCATAACTTTCCTTCCAAGGAGTAAGTGTCTTTCAATTTCATGGCTGTAATCACCATCTGCAGTGATTTTGGAGCCCCCCAAAAATCAAGTCTGACACTGTTTCCACTGTTTCCCCACCTATTTCCCATGAAGTGATGGGACCAGATGCCATGATCTTCGTTTTCTGAATGTTGAGCTTTAAGCCAACTTTTTCACTCTCCTCTTTCACTTTCATCAAGAGGCTTTTGAGTTCCTCTTCACTTTCTGCCATAAGAGTGGTGTCATCTGCATATCTGAGGTTATTGATATGTCTCCCAGCAATCTTGATTCCAGCTTGTGCTTCTTCCAGCCCAGCGTTTCTCATGATGTACTCTGCATAGAAGTTAAATAAGCAGGGTTAGATGTCTTAGGCCATTGCATTTATAGTGGCTGAGCCTGAGGTCATTGCAAAGTCTTCTTGTTCACATCTGGCTGTTGGCTGGGACCCAGCTGGGACTGTTGGCTGGAATACCTACATGTGGCCTCTCTGGCACTTTTATCTTCACATTCCAGGTTCTAAGAGCTAACACCCCAAGAGGACCAGATAAAAAGTTGGTCTTTTATGACCTAGCAGTCTCAGAAGTCACACACTGTCACTTCTGCTGCCTTCATGGGCCTGCCTGGGTTCATGGGGAGCAAACACAGACCTCATCTCTCAATGGGAGAAATTCCAATGTCACATTTTAAGAATAGCGTGTGGGGACTTCCTTGTTAGTCCAGTGGTTAGGACTCTGCTTTCACTTAGTTCCCCAACCAGTAAAGTGAAAATGTTAGTTGCTCATTTGTGTCCAAGTCTTCACAGCCCCATTGACTGTAGCCCACCAGGCTCCTCTGTTCACGGAATTCCCCAGACAAGAATACTGGAGTGGGTAGCCATTCCCTTTTCCAGGGCCTTGGTTCAATCCCTGGTTGGGGGACTAAGATCCTGCAAGCCACATGGAGCAGCCAAAAATAAACAAGAAAGAAAGAAATATGAACAAACATTTCAAAATACAAGAAATACTGAAGAATATCGAGAGAAAGGATTGCCTCCTCCTTCCCACCCCAGTCTTCCAGCCTCCCAATACCCCTCCCACCCCTGTTACCAATTTTCTTTTTCAACAGAAATGGCAGTTCTACACTGTCTGCTTCTTACTTTTTTTCACATTAAATACACTTTGGAATCCTTTTTTTTTCTTCCAGCAGCACAAATATTCTATTATTACCAAGTCATCTACTGATACACTTGGACTGATTGCAATCTGGGTTACCTCAAGCAGTGGAGCCATAAACAATCTTGTAAATACATCATTTTGTATGTGTGCAAACATATGTTGATATATTCCTAATATCAAAGAGTACATAAAATTTCAATTTTACTATATATAGGGATGTACCATTGACATTCTGACCAGCAGTATATGAAACATCCTTTTGCGAGGTGGTCAGGGAAGGTCTGTCTGGTAAAGGATCATTTAAAAATCTTGAAAATCGTAATTCCCTGGCAGTCCAATGGTTAGGGCTCCCCAGGTGGCATAGTGGTCCTTGCCAATACAGGAGACACAAGAGACTCAGGTTTGATCCCTGGGTCAAGAAGATCCCCAAGGAGGAGGAAACGGCAACCCACTCGAGTAGGCTTGCCTGGAGAATCCAATGGACAGAGGAACCTGGTGGGCTACAGTCCATAGGGGTCACAAAGACTCAGACATGACTGAGTGCAATGAGTGAGTATGCAACACCCCACCACCACCACCCCCCGCACACACACACAGTGGTTAGGACTCCTTGCTTCCACTGCAGGGGGCCCGAGTTTGATCCCTGGTTGGGGAACTAGGATTCCACAAGCCTTGTGGCAAAAAAAAAAAAAAACAACACAAACTTTGAACGTAATGGAGAGAGACCTGCAAAGAGCTGTGGGAAGAATGGCCCAGTCAGTGGAAACAAACAAATGTGGAAGCTACTAGGACAGTTCTCTTGGTATGTTTAAGGAACAGAAAGGAGGCCAGTGTGCTAGAGAGAAGTGAACAAGCTATAAGCAGTAGATGAGGTTAGAGGAACTGAGAGGACTGGAGAGGTGGTGGCTCCCATGATAGACTGCTGCCAAGACTGCACATTTACCTTGAGTGACAGCGATGGTTATCGGAGGGTGTGAGCACAAGACTGACACCACCCAACACCCATTTCCTGTTACCCACTTCGGCTACTATGGAAAATAGGTTGAAGTGGGGATGGGCTTCTGTGTTAAAAACACGGAAATGAAGGTACCAAGTGGAAGACTCCTGCAGCAGTTCAGGAAAGAGTGATGGGAGCTTAGATCAGGGAAGTGGCAACAGAGGGGTGAAGGTGGAGATTCTGGAAGTATTTTGAAGGTAGAGTCAAAGGATTTGCCAATTGCTTGGATCTGAGAATGAGAGAAAAAAAGGGGATTAAATTTGGCCCTAAATGGGTTTCCCTGATAGCTCAGTTGGTAAAGAACCTGCCTGCAATGCAGGAGACCCAGGTTTGATTCCTGGGTCAGAAAGATCTGCTGGAGAAGGGATAGGCTACCCACTCCAGTATTGTTGGGCTTCCCTTGTGGCTCAGCTGGTAAAGAATCCACCTGTAATGTGGGAGACCTGGGTTTGATCCCTGGGTTGGGAAGATCTGCTGGAGAAGGGTAAGGCTACCCACTCCAGTATTCTGGCCTGGAGAATTCTATGGACTGAATAGTCCATGGGGTCACAAAGAGTCAGACTGACTGAGTGACTTTCACTTTCACTAAATGTTTGGCTTGAACAACTTGAAAGATGGAGTTTCCATTGACTTACAAGCTGTGCTTAGTCACTCAGTTGTGTCTGACTTTTTGTGACCGACCCCCTGGACTGTAACCCACCAGGCTCCACTGTCCATGGGGATTCTCCAGGCAAGAATACTGGAGTGAGTTGTCATGCCATCCTCCAGGGGATCTTCCCAATCCAAGGATTGAACCCAGATCTCAGGTCTCATGCATTGCAGGTGGGTTCTTTACCATTTGAACCACCAGGGAAGACCAAGAATATTGAAGTGGGTAGTCTATCCCTTCTCCAGGGGAATTTCCCAACCCAGGAGTTGAACCAGGGTCTCCTGTATTGCAGGCGGACTCTTTACCAGCTGAGCTACTCGGGGAAAGACTGCAAGAAGAGGAATGTGTGGATGGGGATATTCAATTGCTTCATTTTGGTCACTTTAAATTGAGGGTGACTTCAGACTTCCCTGGTGGCTCAGACAGTAAAGCGTCTGTCTACAATGCGGGAGACCTGGGTTCGATCCCTGGGTTGGGAAGTTCCCTGGAGAAGGAAAAGGCAACCCACTCCAGTACTCTTGCCTAGAAAATCCCATGGATGGAGGAGCCTGGTATCCATGGGGTCGCAAAGAGTGGGACACGACTGAGCGACTTCACTTTCACTTTCACTTAGTTGTCCAAATGGCTATGTCAAATAGATAATTGAGCCTAGAGATCATGGCAGAGGTCCAGACTAGAGAAATTACTTGGGGAATCATTCTTATACTTTAAAAATGTTTGATTGTCTTATCTATGAGCTTAGTAAATATATTTTGTTTTTAATATTGTACTGTAAAAATTTAAAATTTTCTCTGTTATGGTTTTGTGCATATTAGTTTATTTCCTAATTACTTTAGCCAAATTTTTTATTTTATTTCATTTTTTTGACCATGCTGTGCAGCTTCAGGATCTTAGTTCCCTGACCAGAGATTGAACCTGGGTTCCCTGGCATTGGAAGTTCACACTCCTAACCAGTGGATCACCAGGGAGTTCCCCCTAATTACTTTAGTGTTCATATAGTTTTATAATGGAAAAGATATCTTTTCTACTATACTTTCTAGTTGGATATTATTGGTGTGGAGATATGAGTTTCTGAAGTATATCTTTTGTCCAGCAATCTTATTTCTATTAATTGTGGGATTGTGATGGGTTTCTTATGTAGATAAATGTATCATCTGCAAATAAAGATAGTTTTGCTCTTCCTTTCCAATTTTTATACAGCTCACTTTTCTTATTACATTGGCAATGGCTTTCAGCACCCTGTTGAACAGAAAAAGTCAGACTAGGCACCTTTTTAAAAAAAATATTTATTTGGCTGCATTAGGTCTTATTTGCGGCACACAGGGTCTATAGTTTTGGCTCACGGGCTCCAGAGTGCGTGGGCTCAGTAGTTGTGGTAAATGGGCTTAGTTGCCCTCTGGCATGTGGGATTCTAGTTCCCTGACCAGGAATCAAACCCACATCTCCTACATCGGAAGGCAGATTCTTAACCACTGGACCACCAGGGAAGTTCCCAGACTAGGCATCTTTGTTCCAGAGTTAAATGGGAGAGCATATAAAAAATTTTGTGTGTGTGATTTTTAAAAAAATAATTTTATGTATTTATTTTATTTTTGGCTGCTCTGGTCTTTCTTGCTGATGGGCTTTTCTCTAGTTGCAGCTAGTAGGAGCTACTCTCTAGCTGCGGCCCCTGGGCTCTAGAGCACAGGCTCAATGTTTGTGGCACATGGGCTTAGTTGCTCTGTGGGATGTGGGATCTTTCTAGACCAGGGATCAAACCCATGTCCCCCACATTGGCAGGCAGGTTCTTTACCACTGAGCCACCTGGGAAGACCAAGGCATGTGATTTTTTTTAAAGGGAGGGTTTTGGGAGATCATCTGTATCAAGTTGTGCAGTTTCCTTCTATTTTTTATTTTAAGAAAATTTCTGGACTTCCCTGGAGGTCCAGTGGTTAAGACTCTAGGCTTCCAATGCAGGGGGCAGGGGTTCAATCCCTGGTCCAGGAACCAAGATCCCATGAATTACTTGGCCAAAAATGAAAAAAAGAAAATTTCTCTGTTAAATAGATACAGAGAATTATCAAGGGTTTTTTTTCAATTCCTATGATTTTACATGGAGACTACTATTGCTGAGAATTACAGTGTTAAATATTTTTATCTTAAACCATTCTTGCATTCCCACATGATTAGTTTCAGCTACCTAATATTTTATTTAGAATTTTTGCTCTAACTAGCAAAAATGAAATGACCCTATGTTTTCCTTTTCTGCTGCTGCTAAGTCGCTTCAGTCGTGTCCGACTCTGTGCGAACCCATAGACGGCAGCCCACCAGGCTCCCCCGTCCCTGGGATTCTTCAGGCAAGAACATTGGAGTGGGTTGCCATTTCCTTCTCCAGTACATGAAAGTGGAAAGTGAAAGTGAAGTCACTCAGTCGTGTCCAACTCTTAGTGACCCCATGGACTGTAGCCTACCAGGCTCCTTCGTCCATGGGATTTTCCAGGCAAGAGTACTGGAGTGGGGGTACCGTTGCCTTCTCCATTTCCTTTTCTACTTTCTTCTTTTTTTTTTTTTTCTTTTCTACTTTCATTCTCATCCAGTTTTGGAATTAAACAGTTTATTGGCATCACAAAATTAGTTGAAGATATTTTATTCATTGAGTAAATATTTCAAAGCTATTCACTGAGAACCATTATGTGACAAATACTGTTCCAGATGCAGGAAAATAAAAATCTTGTCATCACTGAATTTATGTTCTAGGGAGAGAAAACAGAAAAGAAACACAATAAATAAGTAAAATATATAGTATATTCCCTAGTGGCTCAGCAGCAAAGAATCAACCTGCCAATGTAGGAGACACAGCTTCAATCCCTGGGTTGGAAAGATCCCCTGAAGAAGGAAATGGCAACCCACTCCAGTATTCTTGCATGGGAAATCCCGTGGACCCAGGAGACAGGCAGTCTACCACCTATAAGGTCACAAAAGAGTCGGACACGACTTAGCAACTAAACAACAACATACAGTGCAATGGATGGTGGTAGATGCTAAAGAGAAAAATAAAATAGCGAAGAGGGAGATGGGTGGGTTCCAGTTTTATTTAGGATGGATAGGCAAGACTCCTGAGATGACATTTGATCTTTCCCTCTTTTTTTTTTTTGGTTTTCTGGAACCAACTTAGATGCTAGGGATCATATATATTTTGAAAAATTGATGGAACCTTCCTAAAATAACTAACCCTGGCACTTTTTCACTGTGGGATATAGGTAGGGGTATTAGGGGCATCTAAGGAACCTGTGACTTTCTTTAGTGGTTGTTGTAGATGAAAAGTTCAACATAATATTCCTTTTTATTATATTTGTGTCTGTAGTTAACTTCCCTTTTCCATTATGGATAGTATTTATTTATGTCTCTTTGCTTTTTCTTTTATTATTCTTACCAGACGTTTCTCTGGTTTATTATTTATTTTTCAAAGAACCAGCTCTTATATTTCTTATTGAAGCACAATGTACTCACAGAAAAGTACACTTCTACGTCAGCAGCTCCATGCCGCCTCATGGACCCAACCGTGCAGTCAGCACCTGACCAAGAAAAAACATCACCAGGACCCCAGAGACCCTTCCTGTTTTATTCTAGTTACCGTGCTTCCCGGAGACCCTGAGAGGGACCTCCATCCTGATAACTAGTTTTTGGTTAACTTTGTTTATCATGCTTTTGTTCTTAACCTTTTTATTCCCTCTCTGTACTTTGGGTTTACACTTGTTCATTTTCTAGCCTCTTGAGTTGAACACATATCTTTTCTATTTTATTTTCTGGTAAATGTATTTTAAAGTTATAAATTTTCCTGCAGTGCTGTTTCCTTTAAAAATAAGTTTATTTATTGGCTGTTCTGGGTCTTCGTTGCTGCCGTGGCTTTTCTCTAGTTGCAATGTGTGGGCTTCTCAATGCTGTGGCGTCTCTTGTTGCCGAGCCTGGGCTCCAAGGTGCTCCGGCCTCAGTAGTTTCAGCTCGAAGGCTCTAGAGCACAGACTGAACAGTTGTGGCCCATAGGCTTAGTTGTCCCACAGCAAGTGGGATCCTCCTGGACCATGGATCCAACCTGTGTCTCCTACATTGACAGGCAGATTCTCTACCACTGAGCCATCAGGGAAGCTCTACAATACTTTTTTAACTGTTTTCTACCAACTTGGACATGTAGTGTTTATATTGTTATTCATTTCTGTCTTTTATGATCCCTTTATGATTTTACTTTCAAGTGTTACTTAGTAGTATTTTTAAAACTTCTAGAGATGCATCTATAGTGACATTTAGATCAATTTAAAATTTATTTCTCATTTTATCGCATTGTGCTCTGAGAACAATTGTCAGGATGATGTTGATTCTTGGAAATCTATCAAGGCTTCTCTGAGGCCTTGTATATGATTAAATTTTGTAACTGTTCTGTGTATCTCAGTGTGTTTTCTCTGAGAAAGAAAAATTTCAGGTGTGAAATTCTGTGTGTACTTATTGTGTGTGTGCTCAGTTGCTCAGTCATATCTGACTCTTTGCCACCCCATGAACTATAGCCCGCCAGGCTCCACTGTCCTTGGGATTTCCCAGGCAAGAATACTGGAGTGGGTTGACATTTCCTTCTCCAGGGGATCTTCCCGATCCAGTAATTGAACCCGCATCTCCTGTGGCTCCTGCATTGGCAGGCAGATTCTTTACCACTCACCACCAGGAAAGCCCATATGTATTTATATGTTATTTAAATTTTCTCTATCTTGGCTAACTCTTTTGTCTGGTTTCTGGGGACTCTGTGTATTCCTGAAACATTTGATAAAATCTCTATTCCCATTGTTGAGTAAAGATTTTATTTCTCTCTGTGGTTTTATTAGTAATTGTTTTATATCTTTTGAAGTTATGGTGTAAGGAAGATAAAATCAGTTTTATATTATCTTGATTACCTTTCTTTTCGCCATCTTTTTGTCTCTTAGGAAGTTTTTGTGTGTGTATGTGGACCCTTTTTTTTTGTTAAAGAAGTCAGAGGTGGCGTTTTTGGTTCTTACTTATTTATTTATTTTTGGCTGTACTGGGTCTTCATTGTTTCTCTCTCTGTAGTTTCAGTGAATGGGGGCCTCTCCGTTGTGATGCTTGAGCTTCTCCTTGCTTTGACTTCTCTTGTTGCAGAGCACAGACTCTAGGCATACAGGCTTCAATAGTCATGGAGCACGGGCTTAGATGCCCCGTGGCATGTGGAATCTTCCCAGACCAGGGATTGAACCCACACCCTCTGCACTGGCAGGCAGGCTCTTAGCCATTGCACCACCAGGGAAGCCCCGTGGACATTTTTGAGAAGAAAGTTGAGCTGGATGCAGTGACTGTGGGAAGGAATGGGCCTTTCTCCTCCCCTGTTCCCACTCTCTCCAGGGGTGAGTTGTGGAGATGGGGTAGGATGTGGCCGGCCTCAGTTATCCCTGAGAACTTGCCTGCCCTGACTGTTTTCTCCTCTGTGTCTATCTACTTCTCTTAAGAAATTTTTCATATTAATTTATATCTTGTGTGGGTGTTAGTCGCTCAGTCGTGGCCAACTCTTTGCAGCCCCATGGACTGTAGCCCACCTGTCTCCTCTGTCCATGGGATTTTCTGGGCAAGAATATTGGAATGGGTTGCCTTTTCCGGAGGATCTTCCCAACCCAGGGACTGAACCCGAGTCTCCTGCACTGTGGGCAGACTCTTTACCATCTGAGCCACCAGGGAAAAATCTTATCTAATATTAAAATTGTTTCTACGGTGTTGTTTTAGTTTATAGATTTGCCTAGTATGTCTTTCTTTTTCCTTGTTTTTCTCCCTACCTTTTTATTATGAAATATTAAACCTATTCAGAAAAATGCATAAAACACAGATGTACAACTTAATTAGTATCAAGTTTATACTGTGTAACTACACTGAGGCAAAGAAACAGAACATTCCTAGTGTTCCAAAAACCTATTTAGTGCTGGTTCCTCATAACAACACTCTTGGGACTTCCCTGGTGGTCCAGTGGCTAAGCCTCCGTGTTCCCAATGCATTGAGCCTTTCGTTCAGTTTCTGGTCGGGGAGGTAGATCCCACATGCCACAACTGGGAAAAAAAAAAGAAGATTCCACATGTTGCCATGAAGATAGAAGATTCTGTGTGCCACAGCTAAAACCCAGTGCAACCAAAAAAAAAAAAAAATTTTTTTAAGATAAAAACTCTAAAAAAACTCAGCATTCCTAACCTCCATCCAAAGGTAAACATTATCTCAGTTTCTAAGACAATCACTTCCTTACTTTTCTTTCTGGTTTCATCACCAAGGTATGCATCTGTACACACTAGAATTTAATTTATCTGTCTTTTATATTAATTATTTAATTACATTTAAATTAATTTAATATAATTAATTTTATATTAGTTTATATAATATAGATTATATGATTTTATATTATACTTATTTATATTATATTATTTATATTCATAAACTTAATATATTTATGTCTGACTTTTCTTGATATTTCATCATAAGAATAAGTGTAGTCAGTATTACTGCATTACCCATGATTCATTCATTTTCATTACTATATATATTTCACTGTATAAATATACCAAAACATTTTTTATCCATTTTCCTCTTGATAGACACTTGTAGTTCCAGTTTGGAAGTATTACAAATAACTTAGCTGTGAACAGTTTTGAGTAAGTTTCAGGGCCCATTTGATGTTAGATTTTGGATCCTGGATTTTTGTCAAATGCGTTTTCTGCATCCATTGAGATGTTAATGTCATTTTTTATTTTAGGTTGTTAATATGAATTACACTGATTAATTTTTTAATGTTGAAACTTGCTGTTCTGGGAACAATCTCACTAAGAACATCATGTATTTTTCTTTTTATTTGTTGTTTGACTCAATTTGCTATAATTTTGTTAAGAGTTTTTACATTCCTTTATATCTAATATTTATATTGGATTGTAGTTTTTCTTTTCTTGTAATACCTTTTTCTAGTTTTGGTGATACCCTCCTGACTTTTTGTCTGGATTTGGGATGCCAGTTTTCAAAGTCACTATGCTGTATGAAACAGTGATTCAGCATTATCATCCATGATGCCATTGCTCTCTTTCTCTGTAAATGTATACACATATTTTTGTAATGTTTCCTCTCTTAGTCCCTTGGTGTCTTCTAGCGGAATTTCTGTCTGGTCTTCCTACTCACTAATTCCTTCTTTTATGTATTTTCCTGTTGGACCCTCTATCTCTAATTAGTTTTTAAAAACTGCTTATTTCATTGCATGTGTGCTCAGTCACTCAATCATGTCCAGCTCTTTGCAACCTCTTTGGACTGTAGCCTGCCAAGCTCTCTGTCCGTGGAATTCTCTGGGCAAAAATACTGGACTGAGTTGCCATTTCCTTGTCCAGGGATTGAACCCACGTCTCTTGCATCTTCTGCATTGGCAGACAGATATTTTAACCACTGAGCCACCTGGGAAGCACTTACTTCATTAATTATTACCAAATAGCCCATCTCTTTGAAGATACTTATTATGCCTATTGAAAATTTTGTTGTGTTTTAGTCCATTAATTCTGCTTCCTCTGATATGAGTGGTTCAGTTTATGGTTTCTGATTTATGTTTTAGCTGCTTTGCTCCTTAGATGTACGTTATTTTCTTATGAGCTCACCTTCCTCTGGGCTCTCTTAGTTACCTGCATGGTAATGGCAGTGTGTAGTGAGCAGGAGCTACAGCTCAGGGTCTAACGTGTGCCCTCCTGGTGAGTATATGTGTGTGCACACATGTGTATGTTGGAGGGGTGCATCCAAGCGGGAAGAATTGGTGACATTTTATTATAGGTCTCGTGAGTCCCCATTTGTCATCCCAGCAAGTCACACTGCCCTTCAAGAAAACTTCTCCTGGGAATTCCTTGGTGTTCCCGTGATTAGGACTCAGCGCTTTCACCAAGGGTGTCCAGATTCAGTCCCTGGTGGGGAAACTAAGATCCTGTATGGCATGGCCAAGAACACAAATAAAGAAAACTTTCTGTGCCTCTTCCCCAGCACTGTTCTTTTCCAAGAACCTTTTACTGTGGTTAGTATCACCTGGTCCTTAGGGAACTGGGGAGGAGGAGGAAATAGTGAGGTCAGGCTTCTGTCTCACAGCCTAACTACCTTGTGTCTCCTCACGGACTTCTGTGTTTGTATAGTTTCTCAGTCTCCACCTCACTCTCTACCCTGGCCTCTCCATGGCTGGGTTCAGTGGTATACATTACACCATCTAATTCATCCAAGAACCCCTCTGGTATTAATAGACAGTACCATCATCGCATGCTATCTGCAGGGGATTAGTTCCAGAACCCCCGAAATACCAAAATCCATGGATGCTCAAGTCTCTTATATAAAATGCTGCAGTGCAGCTGGCGCTCCTTCTCCCTGGGTTCCACAGCTGTGGATACAGAGGGCTGACTGAATTATCCTCTCCTTTATTCTGGCCTAGAGAATTCCATGGACTGTATATAGTCCATGGGGTCACAAAGAGTTGGACATGACTGAGCGACTTTCACTTTCTGTGTGCTTAGTCCCTCACTTGTGTCCAGCTCTTTGTGATCCCATGGACTGTGGTCCAACAGGCTACTCTCTGCATGGGATGTCTCAGGCAAAAATACTGGGTTGGGTTGCCATTTCCTCCTCCAGGGGATCTTCCCAACCCAGGGATTGAATCAGTGTCTCTTGTGTCTTCTGCATTGCATGTAGATTCCTTACCCGCTAAGCCATCGGGGAAGCCCTCCGTCTCATTCTACAGATGAGGAAACTGAGATTCAGAGGAGTTACATTACTTGCCTGCAACCACACAGCTGCTAATTAAAAACACTGAAGCTCATCTATTTCTTCTTGTAAGGTACTCTTTGGAATATTTTACCTCAAAAAATAAAGAAATATGGGCAAGAGTTTTGCTTCAGTCATTTTGAAACCCCATGGGATCCTAGGATAAATAAAGCAATGTCAGTGCTGCCGACAGCACCAGCAGGACACAGCCTCCTTTAAATCTTCCATTCTTCTCTATCGTGTATCACTTTTTATGGTGTTTTAAATCGTTTATGCTCTTTTGTTGAACGCTAAGCACAATTTATTTTTGGATAAATTGCCGCTAATTGAAAGGTAGAAAGTGGACAGGCAAACCGGATTGTGATTAAAAAACAAAAACAAGGGACTTCGCTGGTGGTCCAGTGGTTAAGACTCCATGCTCCCAGTGCAGGGAGCCTGGGTTCAACCCTGGGTCAGGGAACTAGGTCCCGCATGCCGCAAGAAAGATTCAGGGTGCAGCAACTAAGACATGCCACAGCCAAATTAAAAAAAAAAAATGTGGCATCTCCAATCCTGTGATACCTTGAAGCTCTTTTGGTGTGAGGGGTGTGTGTGTGTGCATGTGTGTGTGTGAAGGAGTAACAGAGACAGACAGATAGAGTGGGCTGTTGTCAGAACTTGTCTGGTCCCCAGACCTGTCTGCTCACTTCACTGCTGGGTTGATAGACTTGGGAGATTTTCTCTGTAGCTTTCCATGTCCTTGTAAAACAAGCATGCTACCTGTCAACATAACATGGATGGAAGAAAATTGCTGATATAATGACTTTAAAAAAAACCTTGAGCTCTCAAAAAGAATAGCACATTATGAATAAATAGGGTTAATTTTGAGCCATAAGTACAGAGTCAGTTGTTTCATATAAATATCAAAGATCTAAATGCTTAGCTTCTTCCTCAGAGACGCCTTGTCTTGTAGGCTGTACTTTATCATCCTTTCAAACCACAACCTACCTAGTCTGTCTCAGCAATGTGAAAACATTTTTCTTTTCCAGTTGGTTTCTTTTGGATGATTGACAAATACTATAGCAGCCAAGAGGAGCTCATGCTCAGTTCTCTCCATGCTGCCTGTGTTGCGCCCATAAATCTGGGTCAAGAAAAAGATTTAATTTAGAGTATTGCAGACCATGGGGCTTCCCGGGTGGCTCAGTGGTAAAGAATCCACGTGCCAGTGCAGGAGACATGGGTTCAATCCCTGGGTTGGGAAAATCCTCTGGAGTAGGAAATCACAATCCACTCCAGTATTCTGGCCTGGAAAATCTCACTGACAAAGGTGCCTGGTGGGCTATAGTCCATGGGGTTACAAAGAGTCGGACATGACTGATCAACTGAGCGTGCATGCCCAATGCATGCACTCACAGACCATATTGCGATTTTGACCATTTATTTCAAAACCTTGAGCATATACTTTTAAATGGCCAAAAAAGAGGAGAAGGGAGGTAAGAGGAATAAGACTGGTGAATTTGGCAACACACACTGATGACTATAAGAGGCTCAGAGTATCAACTAAAAGTGTAATGAGTATTAAGAGATGAGGGTCTCGGACTTCCCTGGCTAGTAGACTTCCTGGTCTAGCAGTTAAGGACCTGCCTGCCAATGTAGGAGACATAAGAGACTCGGGTTCCATCCCTGAGTTGGGCAGATTCCCTGGAGGAGGGCATGGCAGCCCACTCCAGTATTCTTGCCTGGAGAATCCCATGGACAGAGGAGCCTGGTGGGCTATGGTCCATAGAGTCACAAAGAGCTGTACATGACTGAAGTGACTTGGCACGCATGCATACACTAATGGTTAAGACTCCACACTTCCAATGCAGGGGGCACAGGTTTGATCCCATGGGTTTAGTCAGGGAACTGAGAACCCACATGCTGTGCGGTATGGCCAAAAAATTTTTTTTAATTTAAAAAAATTATTAAAAAGAGAGATGTTCTTGTTCCTACAGAGAAAAATGTGGGCTCAACGTAGATTAGGGTTAAATTCAAACTGGGGTTTCCCAGGTGGCTCAGTGGTAAAGAATCCACCTCCCAATGCAGGAGACTCAGGTTTGATCCCTGGATTGGGACGGTCCCCTGGAGAAGGAAATGGCAACCCACTCCAGTATTCTTGCCTGGAGAATCGTATGGACAGAGGAGTCTGGCAGGCTACAGTCCATGGGGTCACACAGAGTTGGACTTGGTGACTAAACAATTTTCCCATTAGCTGATCCGCCTGAGAATTCTGACAGTCAGGAAGGTAGCAAGTGAAAGAAATGAAAATCTAGTTATTAGTCCTTGTGAGTGAAGTGAAAGTTGCTCAGTCATGTTCAACTCTGTGTGACCCCATGGTCTATACAGCCCCTGGATTTCTCCAGGCCAGAATACTGGAGTGGGTAGCCTTTCCCTTTTCCAGGGGATCTTCCCAACCCTGGGATCGAACCCAGGTCTCCTGCATTACAAGCAGATTCTTTACCAGGTGAGCCACAAGGGAAGCCCTACTAGTCCTTACCCATTTCCCTTTTGAGAAAATTGAAGACAGCATCCCTGTTGAAGGAAGGAAAAGGAAACAAACCTTTAAAAAAGATAAGAGGCCTCTGTTTCTCTGATTGCAAGCCTGGACTAAGAGGCTGAAATTGCTGCCAAGTAACCTCTTTAGCTATAAACTAAATATATCATCTCTTCTCTTTTTACAAATTGTATCTTCTCGTTAAAGTGCACACATTCTTGGCTGTGATGCAGGAATGACCTAATTTCGATGTAAAGTGTGGGGGAGAATGAACTTTTAAAGTCAAGCTTCTAAAGCTGAGATGTTTGCAGCAGAGAGAATGGATTTGGTTGAATCAACCAGAAGGCCACACTGCTTTTGATGGAATTCCAATTTTCCTTCTTCATTCTTTTTTGATACTTAATATTTCATCAATGTCTGTTTGTTTTATGTATTATAAGGAGTGTACTGTACCATGCTGTGCTGAAGAGCATGAGATTATTTTTGTTTCTGCTTGTTAAAGATTTATTTATTTATGGCTGGGTCTTTGTTGCTGCTTTCTCTAATTGCCGCGAGCAGGGGCTACTCTTCATTGCAATGTACCAGCTTCTCATTGCAGTGGCTTCTATTGTCTCAGAGCACAGGCTCTAGGGCACTGGCTTAATAATTGTGGCACACGGGCTTAGCTGTTTCTCGGCATGTGAAATCTTCCCGGACCAGAAATTGAACCCATGTCTCCTGCATTGGCAGGCAGATTCTTTACCTCTGAGCCACCTGGGAAGCCTAAGCATAGCGTTTGGAGCCAGATGTTCATGGATCTGAATCCTAACTCGACCACCACTTATTAACTGTGACCATGAATAAATTACTTAATCTCTATATGAGTTTTCTGTGGCCGCTATAACAAATTACCATGAACTGGGTAACTTAGAATAATAAAATTTTATGATCTCATATTTCTGGAGGCCAGAAGTCCCAAATCAGTATCATTGGCTGAAAAATCAAAGCCTTGGCCAGGCCATGCTCCTTTTGGAGGCTCTTGCCTCTTCTGGTTTCAGAAGGCTGCTCTCTTGGCTTGTGGTTTCATCATTCCAGTCTCTGCCTCCATGGTCGCACAGCCTTCCCCATTTTTGTATATGTGTGTGTGTATGTATTTTTTTTGTCATGCTCTCAAAGCAGGTGGGATACTAGTTCCCCAACCAGGGATTGAACCTGTGCCCCCTGCAGTGGATTCTTAATCACTGGACCACCAGGGAAGTCCCCCTGCTTTTGTATGTGTTGTCAAATTTCTGTCTGTCTCTCTCTTATAAGGATACACAAGATTGCATCTAGGGCCCATTTTTTATCATCTTCTCATCTCAAAATCCTAAATTTACACCTACAAGGACCCTGTTTCCATATAAGGTAGTACAGTTTCCAGGGATTGGGATGAGGCATACTTGGGATGCAAACTCCAGGAGATAGTGAAGGACAGGGAAGCCTGGTGTGCTGCAGTCTATGGGGTCGCAAAGAGTTGGACAAGACTTAGTGACTAGACAATGAACAAATAGTTGGGACACAACATTCCAGCCTCCACAACCTCTCTGAGTTTCCTCAAATGGGAATTTGCAACAGTAAAAGTACCTATTTTATAGACTGTTGTGAAGATCAAACGAAATAATTAATGTGGAGTGCTTAATATAGTTCTTGGTTTATAGTAAAGGCACAAGAAATATCAATCGTAAACATTCCCTCCCTGGTGGTCCAGTGGTTAAGAACCCACTGAGATCCCGCGTGCCGTGCAGTGCTGGCAAAAAAACCAGCTGTTATCATCACTGTCAGCATCATCTGTTGAAGTTCTTTGTGTCTGGAGAGGAAGGAAAAAAAAAACCCAGTAAGTACAGAAATCCAAGACATTAGAACTTGAATGTTCTTTAGAACTCACCTACTCTAATCGCCTTAATCATCAAAAAATAAAGTCTAGAGATATTGACTTGCTCAGGATACCACAGCTAGGATGAAACAGATGTATTTCTTTATAACCTTTTTGATACTGTGACTCTATAATCAGGAGATAGGAAAACAAAGGAAAGGAGGAGCAAGATCACTAATAGAGAGAAATAAGAAAAATTCATTGAGCTTGTTTTTGACTTGATGGGACTATGGCTTTGTTATTATTACTATGACAGCACATGGGACATAGTGCCTTACACTCAGGCTTGTTTTTGGCCGCTCCACTCAGCCTGAGGAATCTTAGTCCCCTGACTAGCGATTGAAACTTGGCCCTCAGCAGTAAAAGTCTTAATGACTGGACTGCCAGGAAATTCCCTACATTCACATTCCAACTTGATTCACACAATGTAAAAAGTAAACTGGGTATTATCTTTACTTCCATTTTCTTTTTCTTTATGTTTTGGTTGCCCTGGGTCTTCATTGCTGCACTCGGGCTTTCTCTAGTTGTGGCAAGTGGGAGCTACTCTTCCTTGCAGTGAGTGGGCTTCTTATTGCAGTGGCTTCTCTTATTTCGGAGCACAGACTCGAGGTGCATGGGCTTCAAGTAGTTTTGGCACATAGGCTCAGTAGTTGTAGAGCATGGGCTTAGTTGTTTCTCAGCATGTGGAATCTTCCCAGACCAGGGATCAAACCTGTGTCCCCCTGCATTGGCAGGTAGATTCCTATTCACTGGGCCACCAGGGAAGTCTTTTACTCCCATTTTAAAGATGAGGAAACCTCTCCCACAGAGTCCAAAAGACTGTTCTATACATCAGTGTCTCTTTTGCTGTCTCGTATACAAGGTTATTGTTACCATCTTTCTAAATTCCATATATATGCGTTAGTATACTGTATTGGTGTTTTTCTTTTTGGACTCTGTGGGAGAGGGAGAGGGTGGGATGATTTGGGAGAATGGCATTGAAACATGTATAATATCATATATGAAATGAGTTGCCAGTCCAGGTTCAATGCATGATACTGGATGCTTGGGGCTGGTGCACTGGGACGACCCAGAGGGATGGTAAGGGGAGGAAGGAGGGAGGAGGGTTCAGGATGGGGAACACGTGTATACCTGTGGCAGATTCATGTTGATATATGGCAAAACAATACAATATTTTAAAGTTAAAAAATAAAATTAAAGAAAAATAAAAATGAGGAAACCAAGGGTTATGTGCTCAAGGACATGCAGCAAGTGACAGAATACAAACATTTCTATTGTAAAGGCCAGGTGCTCTCTGCCCATCCCTGCTCCTCTTTCCTGTAGATGCTTTCTTTCTGTTTGAATTATTTGTTCATCTCAAGTGGCTGTATGCTAAACAAGGGTGAAGTAAAAGTGTTAGTCGCTCAGTTATGTCCGACTCTTTGTGACTCCCTGGACTGTAGCCAGCCAGGCTCCTCTGTCCAGGTGATTCTCCAGGCAAGAATACTGGAGTGGGTAGCCATTCCCTTCTCCGGGGATCTTCCCGACTCAGGGATTGAACCCACGTCTCCCTCATTGCCGGAATATTGTTTACTGTCTGAGCCACCAGAGAAGCCCCTAACGAGGTGCAGTTCCCAGGAGGTGCTAAGAGCTGGAGCTATACGGCAAGCTCTGCCTTCAGGAAAGTGTCCTTGGCCTGCGGATTGGGAATGATGGAGAGGAGGGATTGTCTGATGTATCATGACTCTGCTGAGCCCCATTCCCCTGCATTGCGCTCCCAGCTCTGTTATGCCTGGATCGTCCCCAATCCTGTGTCCTAGCATCCCTCCTAGCAGCCCGACTCTCTCTGAAGCTGTAGGGAGCCAGTTTCAGGCTCCATCTTCTTCCCATGTGTTCTGGGGCCATCTGTCCCTGGCACAGCAATTTCCAGAAACAACAATTTGGTTTCTTTAATCATGGCTTTAAGACCAAAGTTAATTGATACAAGGTTGTGCCTAATTAGTAAAACTGCTTGTTACAGAAAAATGATACGTAAACTGCAATTCAGAAGATGGGGAATCTATGCAGAGGATTCTTATTTGGCTGAAATGATGGATCCCCAGTCAGGACCAGGAAAAAGCCAGACACACTGATTATAGCTGACTGTTTTTGTGAAGAGCCAACAGCTGATTAAAACAAAATCTTGCACTAATCACTGGGAACAAAGAGAACATACTAAATTAAAATTTCCCTGAGATGGAGGAGGGGGGAGAGAGACTAAAGAGAGAGGGGACATATGTGTTCATATAGCTGATACACACTGTTGTGCATTAGAAACTAACACAACATTGTAAAGCAATTATACTCCAATTAAAAAAAATTTTAAATAAAATTTCCCATTTTTTTAGTTTTGACAAAATTATTTGTGCTTGATTCTTGATATGTTACTTCCTCATGGATTGTTTGGTATTTACTGTGTGACCCTCAGGGCCGGGGTGATCTCAGCATTGGTGCTAACCTGCAATGTGTTGTATATATTACTTGTTAAACTGATATTCATTTCATATTTAAATGAACTGATCATTGGAGAAAAAGCGGGGAAATCACACCAAATAATTTTGCTATTGACTTTAACATCTTTAGAAAATGTGTCACTTTTGGGGCCCTACTCATCATGTTTTTGAAATTACTTTTCTAGAATGGTGTTTATATGCTGTAGTATGATTTTGACAGCTCTAGACAATAGCAGAATTCAGTTTTTGTATTAGTTTGGTTTTTGGAGATAGATAAAAATCATTTGGATCCAAATGTTATCAGACTGCCAGGTTTTTTTGAGATCTTACATATGCTTTTCAAAATTTTAATCCTTGTCGTAATAAGCTTCACTTCTAGCATTGCAATCTCCCATTTCCAATCTGTTCCCACCAATTTCATTAGCTAAGTAAAAAGTCAGGCAGTCGAGCTTGTTAGAATTAGTGGTACAACATATGTAAAGAGACACTGAATGCAGGCCTGAGGAACTTTCTAGTAGGTAAGATATTTTTAGTTTTATAACATCTATATTTGTTGGTTTTCTTTTCCTTCCTTCTGGATTCTCAGTAGTTGAAGCTATCAACAATAACAACAAAAAATTAAGTCCTCAGCAAACTAGAAGTCTTGCTGTGCTCATTGGTTTCCTGATGTGGTGAACTAACCAGTTCTAAAATATCTTCCTGTTCTGTTTCTCTGATTCCACATAACTTCAGCATAGGTGGTGTCACTGTATGTGAATATTAATAAGTTGAACCCAACTTCATTCTATCTATGAAAAAAAGCAGAGCACTTATTGATTTAACTTGAGCTCTATATTTTTGTTATTTAATACAGTGTTTAATATGCCTGTTGCTACTATCGATTGGATGGTTTAGTGAGGCCCTCAGATCAGCCCCGCTGGGGCCGACCCATGGCCCTGGGGGAGCACTGAGAAGATGGTCGAACTTGACGATCTAGAGGAAGTTAAAGTCGTAACCTGTGGAAGGATCATTAATGTGGTAATCCTAGGTTGGGAAGATCCCCTGGAGAAGGAAATGGCAAGCCACTCGAGTACTCTTGCCTGGAAAAGTCCATGGACAGAGGAGCCTGGTAAGCTACAGTCCATGGGATTGCAAAAAGAGTATCAGTCAGTTCAGTTCAGTCACTCAGTAGTGTCCGACTCTTTGCAACCCCATGAATCGCAGCACACCAGGCCTCCCTGTCCATCACCAACTCCCGGAGTTCACTCAAACTCACGTCCATCGAGTTGGTGATGCCATCCAGCCATCTCATCCTCTGTCGTCCCCTTCTCCTCCTGCCCCCAATCCCTCCCAGCATCAGGGTCTTTTCCAATGAGTCAACTCTTCGCATGAGGTGGCCAAAGTATTGGAGTTTCAGCTTCAGCATCAGTCCTTCCAATGAACACCCAGGACTGATCTCCTTTAGGATGGACTGGTTGGATCTCCTTGCAGTCCAAGGGACTCTCAAGAGTCTTCTCCAACACCACAGTTCAAAAGCATCAATTCTTTGGCACTCAGCTTTCTTCACAGTCCAACTCTCACATCCATACATGACCACTGGAAAAACTATAGCCTTGACTAGATGGACCTTTGTCGGCAAAGTAATGTCTCTGCTTTTGAATATGCTATCTAGGTTGGTCATAACTTTCCTTCCAAGGAGTAAGTGTCTTTCAATTTCATGGCTGTAATCACCATCTGCAGTGACTTTGGAGCCCCCAAAAATAAAGTCTGACACTGATTCCACGGTTTCCCCATTTATTTGCCATGAAGTGATGGGACCAGATGCCATGATCTTTGTTTTCTGAATGTTGAGCTTTAAGCCAACTTTTTCACTCTCCTCTTTCACTTTCATCAAGAGGCTTTTGAGTTCCTCTTTACTTTCTGCCATAAGGGTGGTGTCATCTGCATATCTGAGGTTATTGATATTTGTCCCAGCAATCTTGATTCCAGCTTGTGCTTCTTCCAGCCCAGTGTTTCTCATGATGTACTCTGCATATAAGTTAAATAAGCAGGGTGACAACATACAGCCTTGATGTACTGTCTTTCCTATCTGGAACCAGTCTGTTGATCCATGTCCAGTTCTAACTGTTGCTTCCTGACCTGCATATAGGTTTCTCAAGAGGCATGTCAGGTGGTCTGGTATTCCCATCTCTTTCAGAATTTTCCACAGTTTATTGTGATCCACACAGTCAAAGGCTGTGGCATAGTCAATAAAGCAGAAATAGATGTTTTTTTTGGAACTCTCTTGCTTTTTTGATGATCCAGCAGATGTTGGCAATTTGATCTCTGGTTCCTCTGCCTTTTTGAAAACCAGCTTGAACATCTGGAAGTTCACGGTTCACATATTGCTGAAGCCTGGCTTGGAGAATTTTGAGCATTACTTTACTAGTGTGTGAGATGAGTGCAATTGTGCGGTAGTTTGAGCATTCTTTGGCATTACCTTTCTTTGGGATTGGAATGAAAACTGACCTTTTCCAGTCCTGTGGCCACTGCTGAGTTTTCCAAATTTGCTGGCATACTGAGTGCAGGACTTTCGCAGCATCATCTTTCAGGATTTGAAATAGCTCCACTGGAATGCCATCACCTCCACTAGCTTTGTTCCTAGTGATGCTTTCTAAGGCCCACTTGACTTCACATTCCAGGATGTCTGGCTCTAGGTGAGTGATCTCACACCATCATGATTATCTGGGTCATGAAGATCTTTTTTGTACAGGTCTTCTGTGTATTCTTGCCATGTCTTCTTAATATCTTCTGCTTCTGTTAGGTCCATACCATTTCTGTCCTTTATCGAGCCCATCTTTGCATGAAATGTTCCCTTGGTATCTCTAATTTTCTTGAAGAGATCTCTAGTCTTTCCCATTCTGTTGTTTTCCTCTATTTCTTTGCATTGATCGCTGAGGAAGGCTTTCTTATCTCTCCTTGCTATTCTTTGGAACTCTGCATTCAGATGCTTATATCTTTCCTTTGCTCCTTTGCTTTTCGCTTCTCTTCTTTTCACAGCTATTTGTAAGGCCTCCTTAGCCAGCCATTTTGCTTTTTTGCATTTCTTTTCCATGGGGATGGTCTTGATCCCTGTCTCCTGTACAATGTCACGAATCTCTGTCCATAGTTACACATACTTATATCAGGTAGATGTTGTTGGCTGATTAACAGTTAAAAGGAGTTTATATAAAAACAAAGGTCTTTTCTGCTTCAACACAGCAATCTCCTAAGTCCAAAAATATAAGCAGTTTCTATTTTTCAATTGCAACACGATCTAAGACTTAAGTACATATGTTACCTGATATTGGTTAAAATAACCAGAAAATAATTCTCTTTGTGGACTTGGATAATTCTGCCAAGAACTGCAGTCTGAATCCTCCCAGAAATGAAAATGGGCTCTTCCTAGATTTTTGGCAGTGCAAGTGGTGCCATGTGCAAGTTTTGAGTGAATATAGACTCAGTCAGGAAGGCCAACTGTTTAGCTAAGATGAGGTGACCTTTTACATTGCAGGCTGTGGGATCAGTGCATCTTAAAACCAGGTCAGAAAGAGGATTATGGCTTATGGTCTCTCGCCCAGTCAGCCCTTCATGCTTGGTCCAGCTGCGACCAGTCAGTCCCTCTGATCCAGCTGCTGACCCAGTCTGTAGAGAATTACCGGTGGGACCACAGCTGGGATGCCTTAAGACAAATACTGCCTTTTTTTTAAATTGGAGTATACTTTCTTTACACTGCTGTGTCAATTTCTACTGTACAGCAAACTGAATCAGTCATACATGTGCATACATCTATCCCCTCTTTTATGGATTTCCTTCCTGTATTGGTCACCACGGAGCACCGAGTAGAATTCCCTATGCCATACAATAGGTTCTCACTAGTTATCTATTTTAAACATAGTAGTATACATATAGGGCTACCCTGGTGGCTCAGCGGTAAAGAAGCCACCTGCCAATGTAGAGACATGGGTTCGATCCCTGGGTTGGGAAGATCCCCTGGAGAAGGAAACAGCAACCCACTTCAGTATTCTTGCCCGAGAAATCACAAGGACAGAGGAGGCTGGCGGGCTACAGTCCATGGGGGTCGCAAAATGTCACATGACTTAGTGACTAAACAACAACAACATCTCGATTTTCCAATTCATCCCACCCTGCCCCTTTCCCCTTGCTATCCATATGAAATATTTTGCAACAGGCAGTAAAAAATAGAGACTAACCTTAATGGTACCCACTCATATAGACACCATTTAACTCTATCAACATCCCCATCTGAGATCATTTTTTTCCTAAGAAGTAAAATATTACAGATAGAGCTGATGCTTCCTGTGTCCTGCTTCCTGCTTCTTTTCTCTCTCTTGGGATAACCTATATTCTGAATTTGGTAATTATCATTCTCACATGTATTTTCAACTATCCATGAATATAGTCCTATAGGGTTTTTCTGGATGTTTTCAAACTGTATGTATAAATGACATTATATGGCACACTTTTTTTTGCTCAACTTTATGTTTTTAAGATTAGCCATTGTGCTATTTACCTACTGTTTCTCAGCCCTGTACCTACCCTTCTATAATCTGTATTTCTCAAGCTCCTTTGCTAGTTGGTTTCCCTTTGGGTTCTGCCGGTAAGAGGTATTGAGGTGAGTAGAGAATTCATAGTTTTTCTTTTATTTCTGCCCTTTCTTCTTGTGCTTTTTCCTGCTGCAGCAGCCTCCCTTCTTCTCCCCCAGCTCCAGTCTTGGCCCCTCGTTAAGTCTCCTAGCTTTGGTAACACCCCTCCTCATTTTTTTCCCTCCCAATGCTATGGGAGTAGTACCTTCCTGCAGTTTCTAGTATCTGATTTATATTATCCTTTTTTTTTCTCTTTGAGCCTGGGAGCATCTGGATAACCATTTCTTCTATTAAATCTCCTGTGTTTGTAATAACTATCATGGTTTCTGTTTCCTGACAGGGTCCTGACTGCTGTAGGTGTGTTGTTAAGTGTAACTCTGGATCTTTTTTTACTTCCGCATAGTATCCTTGTGTATACTCTGTACATCGTATATAGTGATACAATTATCACTACATCACAATTTATTAATCCATTCTCCTGCTGTTAGACATTTCCACTTTTCCTTAGTGCAAACGATATTGCAAAAATGTATTATTTTTGGCTGCACTGGGTCTTCGTTGCTATGCCCGGGCTTTCTCTAGTTGTAGCGCTCTGGCTTCTCGTGAGTTCTAGGGCACAGGCTTAGTAGTTGTGGCACTTGAGTTTAGTTGCCCTGAAGCATGTGGAATCTTCCTGGACCACGGATCAGTCCTGTGTCCCCTGCACTGGCAGGTGGATTCTTAATCACTGAACCACCAGGAAAGTCCCTCAAACACCATTCTTGTACCTGTTTCTTTAGCTACCTACGCACGAGTTTCTCTAGGAGATATACTAGAGAGGAATTGCTGGGTTAGAAGGCTATGCTCATTTTCCAATTGTCTGGTTGTTAACAAATTTGTACCATTTTACTCCCTGACATTACTTGGTATCATTACACTTTTCATTTCTGGCAATTGGATGGATGTGGTATCTTATTTCCAGCAAGTTACATGTCTTTTCATACCTTCCTCTGTGAATTTTCTGTTTTGTTCCTTAAAAAAAATTTTTTTTGTCACACTATTTGCACATTTTTTCCCTGCTACATTTATATTTTCACATTGATTTGTATTATTGTAAATTGATTTGATTTCTCTGTATATTCTGAATGCTTCGTTGGTGAAATGTGTTACAAATATATTTCTCCAATCTAAGGTTTGTTGTTTTATGGTATTTTTTGTTATATAGAAGTGTTTTTTTTAAAATTATAGTTAAATTCACAGCCTTTGTGATTAGTACTTTTTTTCTCTTTTTATTTCAAGGTGATAACAATATTTTATATTTCTTACTAAAACATTTAAACCTTTGTTTTTCTGATTTAGGCTTTCAATCCATGTGAAATTTATTTTTTGTATGGTGTGATGTAAGGAGCATGTTTCAGCTCATGGGTTCTAGAGCACAGGTTTAGTAGTTGTAGCGCTCAAGTTTAGTTGCTCTGAAGCATGTGGAATCTTTCCGGACCAGGGATCAAACCTGTGTCCCATGCAGTGGCAGGTGGATTCTTAACTACTAGACCACCAGTGGTTTGCTGCTGCTGCTGAGTTGCTTCAGTCGTATCTGACTCTGTGACCCCGTAGACGGCAGCCCACCAGGTTCCCCCATCCCTGGGATTCTCCAGGCAAGAATACCGGAGTGGGTTGCCATTTCCTTCTCCAATGCATGAAAGTGAAAAGTGAAAGTGAAGTCGCTCAGTCGTGTCCGACTCTTCGCGACCCCATGGACTGCAGCCTACCAGGCTCCTCCCATCCATGGGATTTTCCAGGCAAGAGTACTGGAGTGGGGTGCCATTGCCTTCTCCTACCAGTGGTTTACCACATACTAAGCAATTACCCCACATCATTTATTATCATTTATAATTTATCATTTCTCCACTGATTTTTAATGCCAGTGCTGTTATATGGTATATTCCCATATGTGTGTGATCTGTTTCTGGACTCTATTCTGTTCCATTTCTGTATTTGTATATTCTTGTGCCAATGCAATAGAATTCTAATTAGTATGATGTTACAGAAAATCTTGTTAACTTATGGGCAAATCCCCACACCTCATTCTTCAAAATTGTCATGGATACTCTTGGATATGTTCTAGAATATTAATTTTTTTAAATGGACATAGATGAATTTTACTATCACTTTGTTAAATTCCATAAAAAATCCTGTTGAAATATTCAGTGAAATGACATTAAGTTTATAGATTAACTTGGAAAGAACTGACATGCTAATATTTTCTTCTTGCCCCCAAATAAGAACACCTCCATCTATTTAGATCTTCTTTAGTATGTTTCATCATCTAATTTCATACTACCCTGAATGCACCTGATCTCATTGAATGTGTTTCAAAAATATAGTTGTGTAACTTTTTTCCATATGGGTCTTGCTTACCTTTTGTCAACTTACCCTTAAATAGTTAATAGTTTTGTTGCTATTTTTAACAGAAGCATTTTAAATCACATTTTCTAGTTAGCCTTTCCTAATGAAAAGGAGTACTTTGGATTTTTTTATGTTGACCTTGTATCTAGACACCTTATTAGTTGTGGTAGCATGGCTCGGTGCATAACATTTATAACTCTTTTGATGTTCTTTCCTTGTATTCTAGGGATAACTATTGGGCCATGGCTAAATTTAATTTTCTAGTACTATCTGACTTTTGAGGGGTGACTCTGTACAAAATCTGTAACCTGAGAAACTGAAGGTCTCTGTAGAGTGATTTTCATTTGTCAGAGGGGCAAAAAGCTTAGGTAGAGGAGGCTATTTTGGTCTTAAAACCTAGAACAGTCTTATCTACCTCTATTGACCCTTCTTTGTGTGCTTTTGCTTAATTTGTCTAGGGCTGATTACCACTACATTCCCTTCACTGTTTCAGATTCTTTTTAATTTGAACTCCATTGAGAGCTCAAACAATACTACCATCCAGGTTTTTGTAACTCTCCATGGTGCTTACCTGAGTACTTATGCAAAGAGCTTTTTTTTTAAATTATGAAAGTATAACACATTTATAGGAAACTTGGAAAATACAGAACAAAGTTACATATAGTTCCACTATATATATTATGATTATTTTTTAAGTAGATAAATTAAGAGTTTTAGTTGGTGTTTCAATATCAAACTCTCAAAAATTAATAGAATAAATAGAAAAGAAGGCTATACTAGGTCTGGAAAGCACTATGAACCAATTCAACAAAATTAAGATTTATACAAGTTTCACACAACAGCAGGATACATATTCTACTCAAGTTCCCAAAGACTATAAACCAGGAGACGCTGGAACATATCCAGGGACGTAATATAAGGTGAAAAAATTTCATGGGCTAAAAAGCTGTTGAAATCATACAGTTTCTATTCTCTTATCACTGTGGAATTATGTTAGAAGTATCAAAAGATATTTGAAAATAACCCACACGTTTTCAAGCACAATGTGTCATTTACCAAGAGAGATCTTTGACTTAAGAGATTTTCTTTTTTTTAAGGAAAAGATTGGTGTCTACTAATGAATCCATGAACTTCTGTTTATTAACTCATTGTAATTCTATTTTTGTCATGGCCTTCAGGAAGCTACCAGATGGGTTTTGTGCTCAGTGGTGGCACATTCCCTTGACTCTATTTTTAAATATTATTTTTCTTTCTATGCATTCCCCTTTTTCAGACAGCCCTTTCCCCTATACAGACTTTATTACTTAAAAAAATTATTAACTTTACTCCTACTTTAATGCTATAGTTCTATTGCTTGTATGGTTCAATGTAATCTATGTCAAATCATTCTGTGGACAGGTGGAGTTTACATTCTGTATGAAAGGTTCAATAGCTGTTGGCTGGATGGCGAGTATGAGGAGTTTAGCAGTGGTGCAAATCTTCTGAAACCCTTAGTGTAGAAATTTAATTTTGATGTTTTAATGTCTCTACTTATACAGAGGCTTTTTAACATCCAATTCTGTATTGAATTCAGGGGGGGAGGAATCAAATTTTACTTTAAATTTCTGCTAGCAAATCAAAAAGCATATCATAACCTTGTAAAATAGTGATGCCTGGCATGATAATTACCCATATTACTGTAGAATTAATATTTTGTTAAGTACTTAATTGTACCTCACGTGAACAGTTGTGTACTTTTCTTTTGACTTGAATCTAAACCTGATTTTTAAAAATCGCTAGCAGAGCGCGTGTGTTCTCCGGGTTTTTGAATTCCAATAACCCTCCTTCAAGGGAAACTCCCAAGGGGGACCTCGGTTGGTTAACTCCGGGGCGATACAAAGCATTTTGTTCCTTTACTCACGGCCCTTACTCGGTCTCCCAAGGAGACAAGTTGAATGCCCACTAAGTCATGCTTTTCCATTACTCATTCCGCCTTTTTTCCCAAGGTGGCGTGTGGGAGGTGTTGTGCTCGGGCTCGCTAAGAATAGGCCGGCAAGCTTTCTGCGGGATAGTACACTCATCCTTTTGCGTGTTTCAGCTCCGACTGCGCAGTGTTCCGCGGCTTCAACGTGGTGAGATGTTTTCCAAACAGACAATGACTCCCCACTCGGCTGCTTCCCACATTCGTCTCTGCCCCTCCGCAGGCGTCGGGTCCCCACAGTCCCGCCCCGCCCCACTTAGCCTTGCTTTGTCCCCTTACAAGGCGGATCACCGAGTTAGCCCAGCGCGGCTGGCTGCTGCCGACTAACGCCCTTCGGGGGTCACCCGGGAGGGGACTTTGGGCGCCGCCTTCTCCTACCCCGCACCCCCACACACTAGCTCCGGCTTCTGAGCCACCAGGGGGCGCCCAGCCGTCTCCGCCTCTCTCACCGCCTCCCTTCACCGACTCCCCCTGCGATTGGCCGGTCGCTCGGAGCTCTGCACCCTGATTGGTCGCTGCCTGCGTCAGTCGCGGGCGCCAAGGCGGACCGAGGTGACGCACGGCAGCCGGGCTTCGGGCGGTGTCCTAGGCCGCCGGCAGCAGGCGGAGCTTGGAGAGGACTGACGCTGAGCAGTCTGACGGCGGCGGTCCTGGGAGGTGCCTTCGCAGGGCTGAGCCGCTCTTCGCCGGTCGCCGCGCCCGGGTCTCCTGGACTCCCGCCCTCCGTGGCCCTTGATGCCGGGCTGGCCAGCTGTGTGATGGGGCTGCCGAGCGGCGCCCTGCGGCTCTCGGCGGCCGCTGCTCGCGCTAAGGAACGTCGGTGCCGGGTTCCCCGCGCCCCCGCGCGCCGCGGCCCTTGCTGACCCGGCCCTCCCGCCCGCCTGTCAGTCTGTCCGCAGCGCGGCTGAGGTAAGGCGGGCGGCGGTTGGCGCTGCGCCGCCAGCCTGAGAATGGGACCGCCCGGGGGGAGGGGCGGCCAGGCCGGGGGCTGGCGGGGTCCGAGCCGGGGAAGCTCCGGGCCGGGCCGGAGCCGCGAATACTGAGGGCGCTGCCCCAGCGGGGCACCGAGTGGGGCGGGGCGGGGTGGGGGAGTCTCGGTCTCGGGGGTGGGGGACCGTCCCCGGGCCAGCAGCGAGCGCCGGGCTTGGGTCCAGCGGCCTGCCGGGTCCCCCGCAGTGGCCCGCACCAGCTCTCCGCCTCCCCTGAGCCGCCAGGTTCCGGCTGTCTCCGGCGGTCAGCCGAGCCGCCGCTGCCCGTCGGTTACCCGGGCTCTTTGCGCACATTACGGCTCTCTCTGCTCTGTGCTGAAGCCACCCTTCTCATTTACCCCCATCCTCTCTCCTCCGTTAGGGTTGGCATCGAGGCTTCGTCTAGGAATGTGGTTGTGCCCTTTTGCCAGATGAAGGCAGGCGCGGGCATCGCGTGGGAGGGGGGAGCCGCTGTCGCAAGGACTGGAGAGAAGCGCGGTGGGAAGGGAGGGGGCTCGCTGGATGCTGGCCATCCGTGGCGGGGGCTGGTGTGGTCTCGGCGGTCGGCAGCCTGGGATTACTCTGGCAGCCATATTGGGAGGATGATCTGACAAATCCTTTAGGAGCCAAGTCCCGTTGCTGGAAGGCACCGAGTGGCAGCCCTGGTAGCTTTCAGGGTGACTGGCCACACCGAAGCCAAGTTGTGGGGGTTGGGAGGCTACTCCAGCGAGCTAGTTATTGTTCATGCAACACAAAACATTCCGGGCCCTAAAACCAGAATGGAACTTCGAAATCACTTTTTTCCCCCTCCTTGGGGAATCGCTAATTGAGCATCCAAGGCAAAGTGCCTTCAAGATTGCATTCTCTTTGGGGTGAAATGATGCATTTCTGTGTTCATCGTCTATGATCAGGGCTATGGACACAGAGGGATGGTGATGCCTTACTCGTACAAAGGCAGATCTGAGGATTGCTAAGGCCAATTTACCAGGGTGGAGGCCTGGAATTATCAATAGTATATTGCGTCGCCGGATGGATAGATTTTCAAAGTAGCTCAATATGCAGAGGTGAAGTCAACTGGAATAGTCTAATGATGGGAGAGGATTGCAGCAGTATTTTTGAGGACGCAGGTTGTCATGTTTGTGGAATCTCGAGGCGGCTGAAATTAGATTGTCAACAGATCCCTTGCTCACATATCTCTTTACTGTTCTAGGCAGCTGTTGTGGAGATACTGAACATATTGCTTTGTGTCTTAAATGGGTCTTTCCCAGCCCCCTGAAAGTGTAGTGGCTGGATTCAAATAGCTCTTAAGAGGTTATATCATGGTGGATATTTTATTTAAAGGCTGGCGTTTTGTCAGCTTAGCTTAGTCATAGTAAAATCTTAGCTTGTGTTCTCTAAGAAGTGAGGTGATGCTTTCTAATTAACTTGGTATGGCTGTTGGATTATGAGGCAAGTGAAATGGGTAAGGTACCACTTAAGGATGGAATATGAAGAGTGCACACATGTTAGTGTTGTAAGAAAAAGATCTGGATAGGAGCAGCAACTGCATTTAGCGTGAGCCCGTGAATCTGTCTTTTCCCACCTTCTAGGTGTGGACAGGCCTGGAGAATGGCGTGCCCACCTTTTCTGTGCTGTTGCTGTCATCCAGACTCCCTTTCTTACTGAGTACATTCCTGTGACTTAAGTGGAACTACTTAAACATTTTCAGATAAGGTTTTCTAAGAATAGTCTTAACACTTTATTTTTTATCATTAAGCTTTGCTTTTGAAACTTGGTTGAAATTTTTAAAAAATGACTTCAACAGAAACTAGTGTTTTTTGCATCTTATTAATAATGAGAGAAATACAGAATGTCTTGTTTTTAAATTCCATGCCCCAATTAAGAAATATTTCTGAGATGTAAGTTTTTACATTTATTTTATTAGTAAGCAAGATCTGAAGAATGGTGGTTAAATGTAGTCTCAGCACGTGGTAAAGTCAGACCGGAATGGGAGTCTGGGAGGCAAGATTTTGTGCAGCTCCACTCTGATGATTGTTTTTCCAAAGTTTATCCAATCAGGTACAACTTCTGAGCAGACTTTTCCTTTTCAAGACCAGAGACGAATGCAGTTTTCCTTTTTTCTCTCTTTTCTTTTTCCCACTTTGAATTTGTGCTGGGAATAAACTGCCAAGAGAAGTGCCAACAGAGGCTCTCCAAGGCCAGAGCTTTCAAGCTCACTTCCTGCTATGGTCTTGTCCCGGGTACAGAGTGAAGGACAACAAAGGGCCCCTGCTTTGTTTATAAGCGCTTCCCAGGGCTCTGAGCACACCAGGTCTTTCTCAGGAGTAAGATAGCCCTTTGGTTTTGAACCCATGTGATATAATTTCACAAGGCTCTAAAGTGAAAGGTATAGCATATCTACTTCATGTTGTTCTCTTTAAAAGGTGGTGTTGCTCAAGCAGATACTGGTGAATTTCTGGAGTTCATGAAAGCATGTGGATAAATACACATTTAGAACTTTTTCATCTAGTAGAAGGTAAATGAAGCAGATGCGGCTGTGACAGGAAAAACCTGCAAAGGATGCTTTGGACTTTTGACTTGGATTTTTTGATGACTGGCCCAGTAATTCGTTTATGCTCACTTTGACAACATTCATTCCGTGTTGAGTGTGTAGAGATGTAGTTCTTTACTCCAGGAACTTATGCTTTACCCCGTGTCTGTGGATGTGGTGAGATCAGGTTAACTCCAGCACCTTTCCGTTTTAGTACATATGGCTTAGTGTAGCACTACCCTTGCCATGGCGGTTTCTGTGATTTTCAGTCAGAGCCTCTTCCCTTTCTGTGTTGCAGTGTAATATGTATTATCTAATACTCAGTCGGTGTTTTTGTTTTGTAGTGGTTTGTATATTTGTTATAACTCACAAGATTGTAAATGGCTGATTTTAGAATATTTTTTACATTTAATATCAATTGTTTATGCCAAAGTGTATCATTCAATTACACTGTCCTCTACCATTGCTGTGTTTGAAGACATTGGTGTGTGTCTTAGTTCTTCATTCCATCTGAATTTCTGACATCATTCTGGCAGATGTCCATAACTGTATAAACAACCACCATCACAACAATAGTGACAGGATAGCTTACTTGTATTGAGCTCTTTCTGTGTGCCAGGCTCTTTTCTAACCACGTTACATTCACTCACTCAATCTTTATAACAGCCATATAAAATACATACTGTTATCCCCATTTTATAGGTGAAACTGAGACAGAGGCTAAATGATTCCCCCAAGGTCACTAGAAGTGGTTAGTGTCCACTAGGCTGAACTTCCTTTGTAACTACTCTTAACTGTAGAATTCCTTAACTTCAGCTCAAAGGTAAGGTTCATTCTGTTCCATAACTCATATTGTGGCCGTATCTTCTAACACGTCATCACCTTCAGGTCTTAAACTCTGGTAACTTAGAGCTCTCACGTTAGTCTCTTGCTATGTGTTCTCCTGCCTCAGGTCTCTGGTCCTGTTAGCCCCTTTCAGATTGTACTTCTTCATCTGCTTTTTCTCCACTGTCATTTCCAGGTGCGTTGCCTCGGCCATTTTCTTAGTAGTACTTGCAGCGTTTATTTCTTCTCATGCCAGTCTTGAGTTATTCCCATCATCCGTAGCCTCCCTTTTTAACAGTGTCGTGGAGACCCCTCACACAGTGCTGCGCGTCAGTGCCTCGTCGGGTGTCTGGGCTCGGGTCTCCCCTGAAGCTGTCTCTGGTGTCCGTCAGAGCATTTCTGCTCAGTCCCCTCTCCCGCTTTCCACAGTGGCTTTTCTAAAATCTTGATCATTTTAGTTAGGCCTGCTTACTGCCGCACAGTGAGGCAGTCTCAAGGGAAAGGTTACTCTCTCGACTTCCGCTCACCCCTGGGCTTGTGTTTTGGGTATCATTGCCTTCTTTTCGTTTGGGACTTGCTGTATTGGCTACTTCCCTTTCCCTCTTTTGCTGTTTCCCCTCAGTTTTCCCCTTGAAAACAGCAGACACAGTCCTACGTTAGGGCCTTTGCTCTGACTCTTTGTGCTACTTGAAACACTTCCCCTGAAATCTGCTTGGCTAATTCCTTCATCTGCTTCAGGTCTTTGCTTAAACTTAAACCTCACTACCTCAGCAAATCTCTCCTGACCTCATTCATGCATCTGCTTGGCACCCCTTCCCACCACACTCCTGATCCCCCCAACTTTGCTGTAATTTTCCTCCCTCATAGCACTTATATCACCTCATATTCTGTGTAACCTATTTTAATGTCCCCTCTGCCCTACTAGGGCTTCCCTTGAGGCTCAACTGGTAAAGAATCCACCTGCAATGTGGGAGACCTGGGTTCCATCTCCAGGTTTGGGAAGATCCCCTGAAGAAGGGAATGGCTACCCACTGCAGTATTCTGGCCTGGAGAATTCCATGAACTGTATAGTCCATGGGGCTGCAAGGAGTCAGACATGACTGAGAGACTTTCACTGCCCTACTAGAATGAAAACTTCTCCATGGCAAAGATGTTTGTCTGTTTTGTTCACTGATTTATCCCAGACTCCTGCAACTGCCTGTCACGTTGTAGGCATCCCATGAATAGCTGTTGAATCAAGGATAGAAACATAGAAGACTTTTGTATTAATGAAATGGGATGGGGAGGGGAAGCATTCTCCATTCCTGTTCCCTTCTGGCCATCTCTCTGCCCTCATAGGTTCTGGAAGCAGTGAGGGTACTTGCATTTCCAGTTCTTGCCTCCTCATTACTCCCCAGCCCACCGCAGACTGGCTTCCCTGATCCCCCACTTCACCAACACTGCCGGCGCGCTGATTTCCAGCCCTTTGTTATGATAGCAGGGGGCACGTTTCACGCCTGTGCAGGGCTGGAAGTACTGCTCACTTCACTCCCTCCTTTGTCTGCTTCTGTTCTGTGGGGGTGGTTTCAGTCTTCCGGGCCTTGTGCTTTTCTGGCCACTCACATGCCTATCATTTATTCAACACAAATTTTTGTGTAATTTTTAAAGACTTACTTTATTTGTTTTTAAGAACTAGAATTTTGACTACATAACATTTTCAGTGTCAAATAACAGATTAGGCATTACAGGAAAGTTTTATTTAGTTGTAATTTATATCACTTACTGCTTTGAAAAAGGTTTTGAGCAGCTTACCACAATACTGTAGATATGATGAGGCTGTTAAATATGGAGAAGAAACAAAAATCTATATGACAGGAGGAAAAAGTAAATACACAAATTACAGCAGTTTGTGTGTGCACGCACGCTCAGTTGTGTCCGACTCTTTGCAGCCCCATGGACTGTAGCCTGGCAGGCTTCTCTGTGTGTGGAATTCTCCAGGCAAGAATACTGGAGTGGGTTGCCATATATATAAAGTGTATGATATGTTATTGTAATTTAGTCTTGAAACTTTTGAAAGTCAGACAAAAAGGGAAAAGGAAATTATACAATTTTCATTCTGGTAAAAGAAAGGTAATGGTTTGTCAGGAGCATCTTTTTTCCTGGTAATGAATTCTAAAGAAATTTTAAGAGGAAAGCGTTACAGACATCCTGATGCAAAGATATACATACTAAGTGTTTTCAACAGATCTTTTAAGTAAAAGGAAGAAGTGTTCTTCAAAGACCTATTTTAAAAAAGTAATCCACCTGCTTTCCACACTGAGTATACAACATTAAAATATAACTTAAGTCTTTTCTGTGACTAATGTGGTTCGGGTATATAACTTTATGTAAAGATAAGTCTGAGTATCCCAGCAGAACACTCATTATTTAATAACTCTGGTGAGAACCTGGAATACTTGTATTTTGTGTTGTCATCTCATTGAAAACATACCTATTAAACTTTGGGTAGTGGTTTATCATGTGGCAAGACTGACACATTGTTGCCACATGGAGAAGTCTGACCTGCATTCTTGCCCAGCTAAGGAGCTACTTACCAGGCAGGTAGCTGCAAAGGTGTGGTCACAGGCAGATTTCAGAGAGAACCTTGACTCATACCAAATTTGAATTAACCTCTGATTGAAACTTCCATTTCTACATCATAGCCAAGCTGAGTTCATTTTAACCTGGACAGTTACCAGGCGTAGCTGTTGTCATCCACTTTGACAATAGAATTTAAGTGGAATATTGGGTTTTGGGTGAGTTCCCAGTGGATCTGTAAAATAAAAATTATAGGATGTGGTTTTAGTTATTAGATTGAATTAACTTACTAGATAGAGTTTAGTGTTAGCCATCCGAACAGTGAAAAATAAGAAAATAATGAAAAACTTTAATTTAGAATAGTTTATTTTAAGCCATAGGCCATAGAAGCTGTTGTTTCTGGATGGACCTCTTGGATTATGAGAATCAAATCATGTCACCAGTAAAAAGGAAGGTTCTTGATTTCTTCTTCTTCTTCTTCTTTTTTTTTTTTTTAACATCAAAGCAATGTATTAACAGAAAGCAATAATTTGAGGAGTCCTGTTCACAGACGGCGACCACGGTGACCCCCCTTCCTGCGGGTGCTGTCGGAAGGGATGGGGGTGACATCCTCAATCTGCCCAATCTTCATCCCTGAGCGGGCGAGGGCTTTGAGCGCTGACTGGGCCCCTGGTCCAGGAGTCTTGGTCCTATTTCCTCCTGTGGCCCGGAGTTTGATATGGAGGGCAGTGATGCCCAGCTCCTTGCATCTCTGGGCTACATCCTGGGCAGCCAACATGGCAGCATATGGAGAGGACTCATCTCAGTCAGCCTTCACCTTCATCCCACTAGTTACATGGCAGATGGTTTACTTGCCAGAAAGATCGGTGACGTGCACAAAAGTGTTGTTGAAGGATGCAAAGATGTGGCACGCACCAAATATATATTTTCTCCTTCAGCCGAGGCTGATGACCTGTTCTTCCTTCTTTTCCTTCCCCTTGCTAGGTGCCATTTCTGCGCGTCTTCTCCAGACTCTGCCACCGGAAACAGGTTCTTGATTTCTTAATTGCAGTGACAAGAAGACACATGTCTAATCTAAAAATTGTTTTGATTTATTTTCATAAATGGTTAAAACAGTTGGGTAGCCTAATTGAGCTAGTTTAATCTCATTTGAAACTGAAAATCTGATCTGTCAGGAAACTCTTCCTGTGCAGTCTGATTCTTGTCATTGGGTTAGAATGCAGAAAGAAGCTTTCCTAACATATGATCCATTTTGAGCTTTTGCAGCCTGACTCATGGCTGATTTTTATCCATAGAGTCAAAGACCAAGAATAGATATACATGCATACACAAAATACATATACACACAAAAATGAATTCTTACATTTTGGGGGCCATTTTATCAGTATAGGCTTGTTCAGTGACTCGGAGTATTGGATACTAAAGCCTGCTTGGTCCTCACGGAAAGTATTCAACCAAGAAGGCACAACTTCCATAATAACAAGGAAATTTTCACACCTTCCCAAAATAGGCTCATTAGCTGCAGATACTTATTTTGGGGGTATCCACTTATTCTTTGTTATCATTCTTTTTTTTTTTTTTTTTTTTTGGCTGTGTCACTCAGTTCCCTGACCAGGGATTGAACCTGGGTTTCTCGGTAGTGAAAGCGCCCTAATCACTGGACTGCCAGGGAATTCCCTAATTTATTCTTTAAAATGTATTCAGTAGAAAATGTTATCTTTTAAATAGATTGCTTGTTAATATTCTAAATTTGTGGGAATATAGCACATTGTATAAATGTTGAATTTAAAAGATTGCATTTCTTGGTTAAATCTATTTTTAGTTGTGAAAAACATACTGAACAAAGTAGCAATGTACGCGAGTTAACTGCTGACTGCAACACAGGGCAGAAAGAAATAAGTAGAAAAATGAGGAATCAACACAACATTTTTAGGGAACAATGAGATAGAAGGTATGACTTTAAGCTTAGAAAGGGGGATGTTAAGGAAGATATGACTTAATGCTTCCTGCCTCATGGTGGCCTTGACCTTGTCCTCAAAAGATATGGACTTGTAATAGGTTGGAAGGGAGATTGAGCTTCTAAGCATTACATGTTCGGTGTGCTAAGGATCTTGGTGAAGAAGGTTTCAAGTTGGACAGTGAAAACTGAGACTGGAGAAAGAGGTTGGATTGTGGAGGCCTATCAATTTTTAGGTTGTTTTCTGAGGCCTTGGGAACTAACTGAAGGCTTTTAAGAAGAGGGAATGACATGAATTGACCTCTGTTTAAGGAATATAATCCTGGCTGTTTTCTGTAAAAAAAAAAAAGGGGGGGGGTTATTACAAAACCCAGCCAACCAAAAAACTAAGATTATTTCATTCTTGTTTGTTCATTTTGCTGAAAAGTCAGTTTGAGAATTTGTCTTAGGCTCCCAATAATCCAGAGTGCTTCTGAGGGCACGAGAGAATTGCACAAGATTTAAGCAATGGGGCAAAAATTCAGAAAAATTCAAATGAATTAGATCTAAATGTTTTATTATCCCTCTATTGTTAGTGAATGCTTCTGGAATTTTTGCTCCATTCCACTTTATAATGCTTCTAATCATATGTCATAAGGAAGGAAAACTGGTCAGAGGAACAGTCTAGAACTGAGGCTATTAAGAGATTTAGAGTATGTATGGTTGCCTTTCCTACCTGCCTTTGGCTCTTTAAAACTTGGAAAATGTATTTTAATTTTTATTGTTTTCCTATAACTTCTTAAAAATATTCTGTAATTGTTATTTCTCACTGAAATTTAAACTTGATTTCAGATTTACATAATTGGTAATTTTTTTAAAGAATCAGGAGGTTTTGAAACTAATTCTTTGATGGACATCCATTATAAAAGAGATACTCTTTGTATGTAGGAAAGTAACAAAGTAACACTTGCTATAGCCCTCTTAACTGTAGTTTCTTATTTTACTGTATAAAATGTTAACTTACTTGTGAAGATAGTTGCAATTTTACAACAGGACAGTTAAATCAGAAAAAAAAAATGTGTTTAGGTTCAGGTTGTTTGGGGAAAGTAATTTTAAAACGTACATATCACTTCCAAAGAAGAATGACTGTTAAGCTATTTTAATTAGGGAGGAGTATGAAATTAATTTTATCCTTTTTCTTTTTCATCTGTCCATCTTTATTTTGAAACAGCTTGCTTTTTTATTGATACCATTCCAACATCAGTTTGTTGATACACAGTTGTTCAGTCACTAAGTCGTGTCCAACTCTTTGCGACCCCATAGACTGTGGCACACCCACTCAACCAAAATATTTTGACTCCTCTATTCAAGACCATGTGATATATGGGATTAGAAACATGACTAAAATTCTGTCTTGCCCTCAAGGAACTTTAAGCTGTTTTTCTTTATTGCTACAAAACAGCTTATTCTGCTCTAGATAAGGTTAATGAGTTGAGAAGTATTAAGTGGAGAAACATTTGCCTTTGGTTTGCAAGAATTGGAGAATCCATGACGGCTTTAAAAATAGGTAGCATATGAGAAGGTCCTGGAAGAAAAATTGGGTTTTGAGAAGAACAGGGGAGGTGGAAGAGTACACTGGGTAAAAGGAGCTTTGGAGCAAAGGCACAGGCGCAGAAAAACGAGATGCTCTCAGAAAACCCTCTCGTGGGTGGTTGTTAAGGAATGTGGATGGAAGGCAGTGTTTTGTGGGCTTGTAAAAATAGGTGGTTTATGTTACAGAACACATTGAATGCCAGTGTGGGGAGTTCAGTCGTTCCTTGATAGGCAGTGGAGAAACTTGGAGGATTTTTAAGTGAAGAAACTTGTGCTTCAGGAGTATAACACTGACAGCTTTGCATAGTGTGGATGGAGTAGATGAAAATGGCAGTAGAGTGTAGTGTGGTGGGGATAGGAGGAAGAAGGAGAAAAAGGGCTTAGGACAGTTAATAGTCTTGGGTGAGATGTATTGAAGGTGTAAAAGCGGTGGTATGATGGTGATGAGAGAGATTTTATAGGTGAAAGCCATGTAACTTGGCATTGATTAGATGGATAGGGGAAGCAAGCTCTTTGGCCTGTGGGAACAGGAGAATGGTGAGGACACTAAAAGAAATAGAAAAGACCTGGGGGAGGTGGAAAGTGACTTGAGGTTTGGGTGTGTCAAGTTGAATGAAATGCTGGGAGGATAGCTGGGTAGAAGGGTCAAACAACTGATGAAAAGTGTATGTATGGGGACATTCTGTATTAAAGATGTTAGTATTTTGGTTCCTGGTACTTTATATCAAAAGTCAGCAAGGAGATTTCAGCCTTTATTGTTTATAAGTCATTTAGCAGCAGCAGCAGCACTTCGGCAGGCCCTGGGTAGAAAACAAAAGAAGAAAGTTGTTTTTTTTTTTAATTTAAATATCCACAATATTCATTAATTGTCAACATTTGTCTCTTTTATTACCGCCTCCCTGCCCATCATGCTATTTAATTAAAGTTACTGGGTGTCTTGAGCTGTAGAGTTTTCTCTACTCTGGGTTAGGCTGTGATTGTATCTTCTGGGTATTGTTTAAATTGTTTCTTTGCTCCGGGCGTGTGTCCTGTAAATGAGTCTTGATTCTGTCAGTGTTTTTTTTAAGGGGGTGGGGTAAGAATATGTGCCAGGAGGTACTGTGTGTCTCCTGTTGGAGTGTATCAGGCGGCGTGGGCCACGTCGGTATCCCACTGTTAGTATTGTTAAGGTTGATGATCCTTTGGTTCAGATTATGTTACCCTAATTCATACAATATAATCTTCCCACATCAATCAGCCTTTCATTTAAGGCTTTTTTTTGGTAGATAGTGATGATGCAGAGAACCTTTTTGTTAGTAGGGGTGGGAAATGGTGACTTTCTATTTCTGTCATTTCTTCTGCATTTATTAGCTGGACTTTTTCCATAGAAAAGAACTTGCTCTCATTGACTATTTGACTATCCTGGAACATACAGGATACAGGGACTGGATGCGTGCTCCATTCCTGGTTTTATTTGCAGTTTTCAGAATAATGAGATTTTTGGAAGTATCGTTATGAACCTCTGAATTTATATATTTAATGTTTTGCAGTCCATATGCAGTGTGCCTGTATGTATGCATGTGTTTTTATGCTCCAGTTATCCCATCTTTGTCCAGTGGGGGCCCCTTTCAGTTGGCAGCTGTGTCTTTTCACCGTGACCCCATTCGTCTTTGATTTCATGCTTATGGTCATACTAAATGTTCCAGAATCAAACTGAAATTTCTTGCCCAGACTTGGAATTTGCCATTTTTTCAAGGAACCTAAGTTTCAAAGAGATTTTGAAGGAATAGGATGTTCACTTTAGGAAGCTATTAAAGAGCATACAAGCTGGAATATAGTCATGTAAAATGATAGCAGTGTTCTCACAGTGCATTTGGGGTTGGTTTTAAGTGCTGTAGGAAATACCAGTGATTCCTGGAATGTTTGGGTCCTCATTTGAAAGAGGTAAGACTAGAGCTTGAGCCATCAGCTAGAGAGAAAATGAAGGTTCTTGGGGGAGAAATTGTTAGAACACGTGAAAGAATGTGTGTGGGATAGTAAAGGCACTTGACCAGCCGCAGAGTACCTTGACTGGTTTTGTAAGCACTGAGGAGTAAGAAAAGTTTCTTGGATTTGGAAGTGAAATTGAAAGTCACTGCAGTAGGGTTAAGCAATTGCATAAAGTTGGGTTCTCAGCTGGAGGTTTACAACATAATTTTTAGAAAATGAAAAAAACAAAACAAAACAAGCCATATCTGGGCCCTATCTCAAAATCTGAAGTCTAGGCTCATTTACTTTTCTAAAGATCCTGTGATTGTTTTGTGCAAACCCCTTATCCTCTTTTAAAGACATGGATTAAAATTAAAAGCTCAAAGATTAGTTTCTCTATTGCATGTATGCTAGGCATGAGGTAGTAAGGACATGGATTAAGGTTAGGGCAGAGGAAATGAGAGGAGGGAAGGGATAGAAAAATGGAAATTTATGTTTTAAAAGTTTTCATGTAGTATTTCATGAATAATGTTACCACTAATGAAAGGATTCAAAGAGAAGGAAGCAAAGATGATTCCTAGCTTTATGGTATGGGGCCAGATAGAAATGGGAAGATTGGCAGAGATTGCTAGTTTTAAGGAGAAGATAATGGGACACATTGAGTGTTGAGATGCTGGCTGTATATTCAAGTGGACGCTGAGGAGTTAAAGTGTGTTCTGTGTCTTGCTTTTTGTGAATGCTTCATTCACTGTCTTGACAGAGTACTCAGCTACTGACTATAGGTCGTGTTATATAGATTGGAAGAGTTAATAATTTTAAGCTTTCATTTAATAAATTTAATTCAAATAAATGATGTACTAAAAAAAGAACCATCTGTTTATTGTAGAATAAAATGTGAAACAGACTGGAAAAAACATCACAGCAAATATAAAAATATTAATATCAATAAATATTGTAATCATTTAAAACATAAAAAAGTAAACCAGATAAAGGATAATTCTTACAATTGGGAAATATAATTCATTAGCTCATTCCTTCAACAAACATGTGGTGAACTCTTTCATCAGATACCATTTTAAGGTATCTGATGAAAGAGCTAGCAGACAAGATCTTCTGAGCATTCTGGTGGTGGTGTGAGAGACAGACAACAGACATGCTCCCAAAAAAACAAGAAATAAGATAGAGTATTTTTGCCTTTTCCTATGGAAAGCATTAGTTGTACAGCTGGAGGTGAGCATTCTTAACCGTTACTTAATTATGTGGAAGAAACTGGTCAGGACCAAAAATTTGGTCTCTGGTAATTGGACCCGTAAGTATTTTTCTTTTTTAGTTTTTTCTTTTGTTCAGTTCCTCTTGAAGATGTTTATATAACAGAGTACAGATTGAGATCTGTTGTTTCTTGTGGAAATTACTTATGTGGGTTCTTTTCACTGAATAGTGTTCGTTTTGTTCTGTGGGGAGAAAAACTATTCCTCTAGAAAATGTTCAGTTTTCCCTGTGGCTTCATTCAGTAGTGAAATGTAGTGAATTGATTCTGCCATGGGTCAGAGGATAGAACTTGGGTCTTTTGGAACTGTCTCTGATTATTGTACAGGATCGTTGTGAGGGCCAAATGAGATACTTAAGAAAGGGGTCATCAAAGTTAAAGGAAATCCTGGATACATACCTATAGGCAAAGAAGCTAGCTGAAGCTTATCTCTGTCCTTTGCTGTTTAAATATACACCGTGTAACTAGATGTTTCAAACTGAAATTAAAATATAAAAAATTCAGTGCATTTCTTTAAAAGCAGGTAATAAGTTGTTTTGCAGATGGGTAGTTTCTTGTGTAGGAACCTTCTTTAGCAGATAAACAATTTTTCCCATATATTATTGGAAATTGATCCAGAAAAACAGAGAGTAAATAAGATGTTTGTTATTTTGCAGTTAATATTTTTTATCGTTAAGTCTAGGGACTTTTTAGGTATGGTAAATAGATAATGGAACAGGAAAACAAATTACAATCTTTAACTTTCTATCTGATAATTTACTGTTGAGAATATAAGGTTTGTGGGGCTTCCCAGATGGCACAGTGCTAAAGAATCTGCCTGCCTGTGTTAGAGAACGCGAGTTCAGTCCCTGGGTTGGGAAGATCCCCTGGAGGAGGAAATGGCAATCCATTCCAGTATTCTCACCTGGAAAATTCCATGGACAGACGAGCCTGGTAGGCTACAGTCTGTGAGATCACAAAGAGTCCGACAAGACTGGTGACTGATTTATTCATGCACACATATAAGATTTATAGGGAAGAAAAGGGATGAGATTTTTAGAAATGGAAACAAATAGTACTAAGATTTAATAGCTCTTCTGCTCAAATTAGCCTTGTTTTCTTTAATTCTGCCTATCTTATATGAACTTTTTTTCTTTTTTAAAGGAAACTTGAACATAACTTCTTGAGAAGATTTGATTCTTTATTTCTGGACTTCGTATATATAACAAGACCATCAGAATGTCGGGAGCCTCAGTGAAGGTGGCTGTCCGTGTTCGGCCCTTCAATTCTCGAGAGACCAGCAAAGAGTCCAAGTGCATCATTCAGATGCAGGGCAACTCAACCAGTGAGTGCATGCTGTGTTCTGTCAGTCCTGTCTCATCTTCCTGTCCTTCCCCCTTTCCTTCTTGCTGTCATCAAAATAAATGAACATGTGGCTAGTAACACTTTGAACTTTGCTGTTCTGAATGTTCCACTGAATGTTTCCCCCTGTGATTTTTGCTGTAGCATATTTAAATATTGGCTGTTTATCTTCTTTACAATTGAGAATTCCCTAGAAAACTGAATGAATGTAGCTAGTGTTATTAAGTTGAAATCTTAATGATAGTGAAGGTGTAAGCAGTGATTTTTAGTAAATGATGCTGTGAAATATACCTTATTGAGGGTGCAAGATTGCTTTACTTCCTTGATTTTCTTTTTTTTTTTTTTTTAAAAAAGGAATTTGTTTATTGAACAAGAGGATGCAAGCAATATAAAAATCAAAAGCTTATCTGGCTTTAATTGACTTTTCTTTCTCTGCTTCTCAAAATGGAGTTGGATTTTATTTGTACATTTTCTATGGGTCCCATCTGCTCAGAAATCCTTATACAGGGGAAGCTGTGGGGCAGAGTCCTTAAGTGACCCTTTATGAGAATTCTTATCAGGGTGGGAGTAATTGCTCAGTGCTGCCTACTTCTTCCCCTTCTGCTTCATGTGTACTACAAAATAGTCATTGCATGCGATGGTGAGCCCAGCGATTAGCGAAAAGAAGCTCTGGAAGCCCACTTTGCCGTCTCGACACTGGTCCAGGTCCTTCATTATTTTGTCCACGGCCAGAGGGTCTTTTTGATTTTCCAAAAATCCAGGGAACTCCTTTTCCATGAGTACTCTCAGGTCTTCCTTTGTTAAGTAACCTTTATCACCTGCAAATTTGTGAAATGTGAACATCATGGTTTCCATGGCGTGCTCCATTTGAGACGGCATTTTGATAAAGTCTGTTGAAACCTTGGCGGGAGGCGCAGCGGGGACGCTCGGCTGGCGGGGACGCGCGGCCAGTGAGCCTTGATTTTCAATAGTACTTGAGCTTGCCAAGATGGTCTTAACAGTTACACTGCTTCCTTACGATGATTCTTTGAGTTGAACAACAGATATAGCTAAAGCAGATAATAAGCTTGTAAATTATTACTAAAAATGATCAGTCCTTGCTTCCTGGTTTGTTTCTCTGAACTATTCCTTAGGTGAAAAATGACAGAAGCTGGAGTTTTTGGTACTTGCATTAGTTACTTGATGTGGGTCTGTAGGCAAACTATTACTTAAATAATGGTAAGTTCTACCATTTTAAAGCCTGTAACTTTGGGATAAAGTAGAATTGTTCTTTGAGACCCAAGTTAATGCTAAATATTTGAGGAAATATGCTTATCTGTTTGTGGGCCAGTGTTCTGTGTAGAGGATTCTCCCAGTGGGAAATAAATCTATATGTTATGTTTGAGGTGTACAATGTGGTGCTTTGACATGTTTATACATTTTTAAATGATCAACACTATCTAATTAGCATATCCATCACTTTTCATAGATAGTTACCTTTTATTTTAAGGTAAGAACACTTGAGATCTACTCCTTCAGCAAATTTTACATAAACATCATTAACCATAGTCACCATGATGCACTTTAGGTCTCCAGAACTTTGTACCCTTTGATCAATGTCTCCTTTTCTCCCCCAGCTCCCAGCCGTCACTCTCTATTACTGTGTGTTTGCCGTGTGTGTGTGTGTATATATATATATATATGCACACACACACACACACACACACACACACATACATATTCCCCGTATACAACTTTGAACTTTCTTTTGCTAACACATTTTTCTGAACTTGCTAAATAGGACTTGCAACATTCTATTTTTTTGAAAAAGGGTCAAACGTTGGAGTCTAAACTGCTGTACCATTGTTTGTGTTTTACATTTCCTTGTCAGTTGTGCCAGTGATTCTGTGAATTATATATCCTATGAATAATTGTAAAAGAAAGATGCAGAATTTGGTATTATTCTCTAACTAATGTTATATTCTTAAATGTCACTCATCGAGGCTATGTTCTTATTTCTATTTCATTTTAAGAATTAAGTTTTACACAGTATATAACTAAATCCTTGGACAGGGCCTTGCTAGCCTTCTCTATATCATTCTGGTTTTAGTACAGGTGCTGCTGAAATGAGCACATTAAATTCTGATTATTGAGCCTCTTGTTTCTTTCTGAAAAATGCATTTATTTATAACTTAGTATGGAGGCATTTTTGACTGTTGGTGTTGCCTGTAAATGTCCTGGTATATCACAAGTTCTTTTAAAGGGTGGACATTAGGAAATCCTGGATCAGGAGCCAGAATTGATTCCAGAAAGGTCTACTTTTCTCTGATCAGTTTTGTATACTGACTATCCAGGAGAAATCCCCAGTATCATGGAGATGGAGTTTCATTCATGGTTGGGATATTGGTAATTTCTTTGTAGAGTTGGAAATCTTATTAAAACTTTTAAGTAGAGAGGGAGTATTAAAAGACCATATCCATGAATGCAAAAGTCATATGATAAAAATAAAGGAAAATGCTTACTAGCACAAGTAATAACACTAATGTTTTTCCTTGATGAGTAATCATTTTAGAATGCCCACATCTTAAATGGATTATATGTTTCTAGTTTTGTCAAGGTCAAATAGCATTACCTACTGCTACTGCTAAGTCACTTCAGTTGTGTCCGACTCTGTGCGACCCCATAGACTGCAGCCCACCAGGCTCCCCCGTCCCTGGGATTCTCCAGGCAAGAACACTCGAGTGGCTTGCCGTTTCCTTCTCCAATGCATGAAAGTGAAAAGTGAAAGGGAAGTCGCTCAGTCGTGTCCGACCCTCAGCGACCCCATGGACTGCAGCCTTCCAGGCTCCTCCATCCATGGGATTTTCCAGGCAAGAGTACTGGAGTGGGGTGCCATTGCCTGCTCCGAGCATTACCTAATTTCCCTCCAATTTTGATTTATTTTTGTGAATAGGTAGGACATTCACAGGGTATGAATTTCAAAAAGTATGAAGAGTATACAGTACAATCATTCCTCTTACCCCATCACATAGGCAACCAGTTCCTCTTCCCAGAAGTAACTTCAAGGGGGGATTTCCTTTGAGAGATAGTTTAATTAGTAGCAGGTGTAATAATAACTTTTCCTTCAGTCTTGACTGCATTGTAAACACACGAATAAACTTCATATTTATATCTTGTCAAAATTGGTTTTTTGGTGTTTTTTTTATTTGTTTGTTTGTTTTTGAGATTTTGGCATGAAAGGATATCCAAAAAAGTTAATAGGTTTTATTTACTAACAAGTATCTACTATATGTGTAATGATATGCTAAGTACTAAACAGATATAAAAAAGCTGATCTATTGACTGTTCAGGAGTAGGTAGCAAAATTAAAATTTTCTGTAGTTCTGGATAGTTACGTGAAATGGATTTGGGTCCACTTGATTTTCTTTGCTTTTTTTTTTTTTTTTATCATCTAGGTTAAAAACCTAGTTTCAGTTCAGTTCAGTCACTCAGTCGTGTCCGACTCTTTGCGACCCCATGAATTGCAGCACGCCAGGCCTCCCTGTCCATCAGCAACTCCCAGAGTTCACTCAGACTCATGTCCATCGAGTCAGTGATGCCATCCAGTCATCTCATCCTCTGTCGTCCCCTTCTCCTCCTGCCCCTAATCCCTCCCAGCATCAGAGTCTTTTCCAATGAGTCAACTCTTCGCATGAGGTGGCCAAAGTACTGGAGTTTCAGCTTTAGCATCGTTCCTTCCAAAGAAATCCCAGTTTACTAATGGCTAATAAGAAAGGTATTAGTCTTCATTGTATCTAAGATATATGGCTGCCGTTTTTACTTTATTATTTTGATGGTATAGACAATAATGTTAGTTTGGGGGAAAAAGGTAAAATTACCCAAATACTGATATTCACTCTGAATGAAAGATTTCAGGTGTTTTCTCTGGTAGATTGCAAACTGAAGAAGGAAATAAGATTCCTGGTTGAACATTTTCTAAGGATAGGGCCATAAATTTTGGAGTTTTGTTTACTCGTTCTTGTTTGTTTCCCACAAAGATATCTCCAGAATTATTGAAAATATTTGTCTTTTGATGAAATATTCAAGAATAAATGCTTAGTTTTTATTAAAAGTAATTAATGTGGTTAGAATAGACTTGGGGAAAAAAAAGTAGACCTGGGCATATTCTACTACTCCTATGAAAACCAGCCTTTGGACCAGCTTAAACACCATGCTGAACTACCAATGGTTTTTCCATCATATTTTGTCCACATCCTTTCTAGACAGCAGTCTAAGTGGCTCTGATCTGCCTTGATCTTTCTCTTCCTCTTTAACACATTAAGCATGCATGTGTGCTCAGTCACTCAGTCATGTCCAACTCTTTGTGACCCCATGGAGCCCTGCCAGGCTTGTCTGTCAGTGGAATTTTCCTGGCAAGAAATACTGGAGTGGGTTACCATTCCTACTCCAGAGGATCTTCCCCACCCAGGAATCTAACCTGTGTCTCCTGAGTCTCCTGCATTAGCCAGTGGATTCTTCACCACTGTGCCACCTGGGAATCTCCTGTAACACATTGCCTCTTTGCATTTAAACATTCTCCAGGAGAAATTTGTGACTTTTAAAACAACATTAGTCTCCTGAAACAAAAACCCCTCATTAGCCTTAGAAAAAGTAGTGTTAGTTTTCTAGCTGAATGCTTTGTCATGGTTCAGTAAATTTGGGGTAATTTTGGTTCCTCTGAAAGGTGTTTGTTCTTCAAAAGCTAATTCACTAATTGTATCAGAGACATTTTCCTCTAGAATTTTTGGCGTTTTTCAGTTTTCTGCTGTTTTCTATTTTTTTCCCCCCTGCAATTTTATATGGCATTTTCTTAGTAATTTGACTAACACGTAATCTAAATAACTTCTGAGTGAGAGATTTTACGTGAGCCAGTTTGTTATATTTAGAAAGTATTAATGGCTTGTTTTTTAAAAAAATTGGGCTTAAGATTGGGAGAGAGCATGGATTTGGAACCTCGAATTGTTGCAAAAAATGAAATGAATTTGCTATAGCCACATGTGTTAGCTGCATTAAAAGACTGCTATGCTGGCAAGCTGGCCTGGACTGCTGCTCACGGGGATTAAAGCTGATTGTAGATGGAATGCAGTGGAATGTTCCTGCCATAAGGTCTCTTATGAAAAAGTAGAAGAGGGTGAAGAGTACTTTAGGGAATGTGCCAGAGTTGAAAACTGAGTAGTGGCAGTTTTATTCAAGCACTTTCTGGTCTCAGAGAGAGTGTTTTCCATGGCACAGATAAAGGTTACTGCCTTGACATTTTGAAGACTAGAGTGCATACAAATAGCTTTGTTTAATAATACCCCGTTATATTCTAAGTTTCTCCCACTTTGGAAGCATTTTTTATTGTCTTATTACTTTAAAAAAGGAAAATGGGAGAAAATTAATGCTCTTACTGCTCACATTTATGGTTAGGTTATGTTTGTAAATCTGGAGACTTTGAAACTGCATAAATTCCCCTCTGATCTTTGGCTTTGTTTTTAACCGTAATAGTCTGTCTCCAGCCCTTTAGTAATTCCCCTTCATATTTTTATTAATCTTCCTGAGCCTGGGGTCTTTTATTTATTTTTTCCTTAGGCCCAGGTATTAAGGTGGGATAAAAGAAATCTTGGGTTTTTTTTTTCCCTGCTGATTACTTACATTGTACATTTTAAAAGGCTTTTTTTATTCACACATGTGCATTTCTAAACCACATGCTGCACATCACAACTGGTACAGAGAATGACTTCATGTCCATTAATGAAAATCTGGAATGGGGGAAGGACTGGGACAAAAGGGAGCTTGGCAAGGAAGACTTTTGAAAGGAATTCTTAAAAATCTGTATGCTTTTTCTGGCATAAATTAATATAACTGCACGAAAATAAATGGGACTTGCCTGGTAGTCCGGCAGTTACAACTCCGTGCTGCCAGCACAGGGGGCCCGGGTTTGATTCCTGGCCAAGGAATGAGATCAGCTTGGGTACCAGTAGCACTAAACTTTTTAAAAAATTCTGACATGAAACACTTTTCCTGTGGTCCAGACTTGGCGCTAGGCTCCTCCTCACCACGGGGGACAGCCACACCCTTTCTCTCTGAGTGTGCATCTCTGCCTTGCTTCTTAACTAAACAAACCACTTCTCTGTGTGCTCTCCCACTAGTTGTTGTGGTGTGTCTCTAATAATAGACTTTGTACCTGCAAAAAAAAAGAGAAAGACTTGAGCTATAGCAGTGACCTTTCATTGTGTGTGTTTGGGATGGAGAAATAAAGGTGCCCCTGAAATGGTATTATATTTACTCAGTTGGGGTTGATTGAAACCAGTTTTGCCCTTTAGAATGACTTTTGGAATGGGTTGATAAAGGGAAGGTCCAGGTGCTGCACTGTCTGTTGCATTCTCACAGTTCTATTTGGTACTCAATGATTTCTCATATGGCAACTTACTAAACTGACGTTTTGAAATGTATTCCTGTTTCTTAGGTTTTTCTTATACTGGATGAAGTTTATGGTCTTAAGGAAGGGCATTAGATTGCACCCTCTACTAGAGGAGATTAATTTTTCTGTAACTTAGTGAGCACATTTTTTTTCTTTTTAATTGGAGAATAATTGCTTTACAATGTTGTGTTGGTTTCTGCCATACATCAGCATGAATCAGCCATAGATATGCATGTCTCCTCCTCCTTGAACCTCCCTTCTACCTCCCCCCTCCACACCGCCCTTCTGAGTTGTCACAGAGCACCGAGTTGAGCTCACTGTGTTATACAGAAACTTCCCACTAGCTATCTATTTTACCTGATGCTGGGAAAAATTGAGGGCAGGAGGAGAAGGGGATGATAGACAATGGGATGGTTGGATAGCAACACTGGCTCAATGACATGCTTTTGAGCAAACTCAGGGAGAGAGTGATGGACAGAGAAGCCTGGCATGCTGCAGTTCATGGGGTAGAAAAGAGTCGGACATAACTTAGTGACTGAACAACAACAACAAATATATATGTTCCAGTCCTACTCTCTCAGTTTGTCCCACCCTCTCCATCCCGCCTGTGTCCATACGTCTGTTCTCTATGTCCGTGTCTCTATTCCTGCCCTGCACATAGGTTCATCAGTGCCATATTTCTAGATTCCATATATATGCATTAATATACGATACTTGTTTTTCTCTTTCTGACTTACTTCACTCTGTATGGGGCTTTCCTTGTGGCTTATCTGGTAAAGAATCCACCTGCAATGCGGGAGACCTGGGTTCGCTTCCTGGGTTGGAAAGATCCCTTGGAGAAGGGAAAGGCTACCCACTCCAGTATCAGGTGGCAAAGAGTCAGACATGACTGAGCGACTTTCACTTTCTTTTTTCTTTTCACTGCGTATGACAGGCTCTAGGTTTATCCATCTCAGTAGAACTGATTCAGATTTGTTCTTTTTATGTTTTGTTGTTGTTTATTCTCTAAGTTGTGTCTGACTCTTTGCAAGCCTATGGACTGTCACCTGCTAGGTTCCTCAGTTTATGGGCTTTCCCAGGCAAAAATACTGGAGTATGTTGCCATTCCCTTCTCTAGGGGTTCTTCCCCACCTGGGGATCAAACCTGGGTCTCCTACATTGCAGGCAGATTCTTTACTGTCTCAGCCACCAGGAAGCTCTATGTAGTCAGCAAGAACAAGACCAGGAGCTGATTGTGGCTCAGATCAGGAACTCCTTATTGCAAAATTTAGGCTTAAATTGTAGGAAGTAGGGAAAAACACTGGACCATTCAGGTATGACCTAAACCAAATCTCTTATGATTATACAATAGAAGTGACAACTATTTAATTCAAGGGATTAAATCTGATAGAGTGCCTGAAGAACTATGGACGAACGTTCATAACATTGTACAGGAAGTGGTGACCAAAACCATCCCAAAGAAAAAGAAATGCAAGAAGGCAAAATGGTTGTCTGAGGTGGCCTTACACATTGCTCAGGAAAGAAGGGAAGCAAGAAGCAAAGGAGAAAAGGAAAGATATAGCCAATTGAATGAATGCAGAGTTCCAGAGAATAGCAAGGAGAGACAAGGAAGCCCTCTTAAGTGAACAGTGCAAAGAAATAGAGGAAAACAATAGAATGGGAAAGACTAGAGATCTCTTCAAGAAGATTGGAGATACCAAGGGAACATTTCATGCAGAGATGGGCACTATAAAGGGCAGAAACGATAAGGACCTAATAGAAGCAGAAGATATTAAGAAGAGGTGGCAAGAATACACAGAACTGTATTAAAAAGGTCTTAATGACCTGGATAACCACCATGGTGTGGTCACTCACCTAGAGCCAGACATCTTGGAGTGTGAAGTCAAGTGGGCCTTAGGAAGCATTACTACGAACAAAGCTAGTGGAAGCCATCTGATGGAATTCCAGCTGAGCTTTTTCAAATTCTAAAAGATGATACCGTTAAAATGCTACACTCACTGTGTCAGCAAATTTGGAAGACTCAACAGTGGCCACAGGACTGAAAAAGGTCAGTTTTCATTCCAGTCCCAAAGAAGGGCAATGTTAAAATTGCTGTACAGTTGCACTCATTTCACATGCTAGCAAGGTAACACTCAAAATCCTTCAAGCTAGGCTTCAACAGTATGTGAACTGAGAAATTCCATATGTACAAGCTGGATTTAGAAAAGGCAGAAGAACCAGGGATCAAATTGCTAACATCTGTTGGATCATAGAAAAAGCAAGGAAATTCCAGAAAAACATCTACTTTTGCTTCATTGACTACATCAAAGCTTTTGACTGTGTGGATCACAACAAACTGTGAAATATTCTTAAAGAGATGGAAATTCCAGGCCTCCTTACCTGCCTCCCAAGAAACCTGTGTGCATGTCAAGAAGCAGCAATTAGAACTGGACATGGAACAAGGAACTGATTAAAAATTGGGAAAGGAATTCATCAAGGCTGTATATTGTCACCCTGCGTATTTAATTTCTAGGCAGAGTATATCGTGCGAAATGCTGGGCTGGATGAATCCCAGGCTGGAATCAAGATTGCTGGGAGAAATATCGACAACCTCAGATATGCAGATGATACCACCCTAATGGCAGAAATCGAAGAGGAACTGAAGAGCCTCTTAATGAAGGTGAAAGAGAAGAGTGAAAAAGCTGGCTGGAAACTCAGCATTCAAAAAAATAAGATCATGGCATCCAGTGCTATCACTTTATGCCAAATAGATAGAGAAAAAGTGGAAACAGTGGTAGATTTTATTTTCTTTGGCTCCGAAAATCACTGTGGATAGTGACTGCATCCACGAAATTAAAAGATGCTTATTGTAATTCAACTATTTTTCAATAAAGTATATATATATTATGGGGAAAAAAGGTACTTGCTCCTTGGAAGAAAAGCTATGACAAGCCTAGACATTGTATTAAAAAACAGAGACATCACTTTGCTGACAAAGGTCCATATAGTCAAAGCTGTGGTTTTTCCAGTAGCCATGTACTAATGTGTCAGTTGGACCAGAAAGAAGGCTGAGTGCTGAAGAATTGATGCTTTTGAACTGTAGTGCTGGAGAAGACTCTTGAGAGTCTCTTGGACAGCATGGAGATCAAACCAGTCAGTCCTACAGGAAATCAACCCTGAATATTCCTTGGAAGGACTGATGTTGAAGCTGAAGCTCCAGCACTTTGGCCACCTGATATGAAGAGCTGACTCATTGGAAAAGACCCTGATGCTGGGAAAGATTGAAGGCAGGAGGAGAAGGGGATGACAGAGGATGAGATGGCTGGATAGTATCATCAACTCAATGAACATGAGTTTGAGCAAACTCTGGGAGTTGGTGAAGGACAGGGAAGCCTGGCATGCTGCAGTGCATGGGTCGCAAAGAGTCGGACACAACTGACGACTGAACAAAAACAAAACACTTTTAAACATGATATAGCATTTAAAAATTTTTTGTTTATTTTTTACCCTATTCTGAGTCTTCAGTGCTGCTTGGGCTTTTCTCTAGTTTTGGCGTTGGGGGCTACTCTCTAGTTGCAGTGCTCGGGCTTCTCTTGTTGCAGAGCACAGGCTCTAGGGCGCTCGAACTTCAGTTACTGCAGCACATAGGCTCAGTGGTTTGGCTCCCAGGCTCTAGTATACAGGCTCAATATTTGAGGCGCATGGGCTTAGTTGCTCTGCAGCATATGGAATATTCCCAGATCAGAGATCTAACCCATATCTCCTGAATTGGCAGGCGATTCTTTACCACTGAGCCGCCAGGGAAGCCCCGTCAGATTGTTTTTTGTGGTTGCTTTTGGTACCTAAATTGTTGTATTCAATGGGAATATACATTTAAAGGCAGAAGCAGTTGAGCCTGTCATTAAAGGAGGAGGCCATTGGTATTATATATCTGGAATTACTTTTTATTATAATGTATAATTCAGAGTTCTTTAATTATCTAAATAAGTTGTTTTCACATCTAGATTGTGAAACAGCAAAGAGGGAAGACTGAAAAAAATCTTTTAGGAAACCTGCTGCTTTGCATCTAGTCAAAAGAGGTTGTCTTGATTAAATCCAGACTATACTTCAGGTGGCCTTTTTGTATGCATATGTTGCTTTTTTCAAAGGGGAAAACAACCATGCCCAGTTTTGTTGTTGTTGTTGTTGTTGTTTTTCCAATGCCTTCTTTGTGATTCTCAAGAAATATTTTGGAATTCATTTTTTTTTTTTTTAGTTCATTTTTGAAAGTCTGTGCCAACATCGAAGTGCTTATTGCTTTTGGTAGCTTCCCAGTGAAGTGTGAAGCACTGCAGTGAGAGCTAGGAAGTCCGGAGCAGTTAGAGACTGAGAAAGGAAGGGGCTGCTGCTGCCTGTCATCTCGTGGGCCAAGTTGATTTTTGAAGATTTAATTTTTGGTCATATATCAACAATGTGCTTATTTTATGAAAAAACATTTCTATTGGGGTAAGAACTGTTCTTGGCTGTACTGTGTAGAGATGAATGCTTTGTACAATAGGTGGTAAGAAAAAGAAATAAGAAATTAGGTCCTTGAGAGCATCTGTGGGAATTGAGATTTTTGTTATTCAGCAAGCATAGGCTGGGAGGCAACTAGGGACCCAGAGTGTGTTTAGTCTGAGAGTTAAGTGATCAAAGCAGTGTGGTGACCTTTATGAGGCTTTAGGAGAGAGATCTGAATAATTGAGGGGCAGGGCCAGGAAAGATAGAGAATGTCTGGGAAGCCTCTTTTGTTTTGGCAGAACAGAAAACTGTAGGGCTAGAATTAGCAGAAGCTGTACAAATGAGGAAATGATTTAACTACAGTTACTGTTTCCCTGTGACATTGTTCAGGTCTGATTCCAGAGTTCCTTTTGTAGCTGTGAATAAAACAGAGAAGGTAAAATTGGTGAAGGGGGAAACAAAAGCAGCTTTTGCTTTTTAAATTGCCTTTTAGTGGGGGAAAAAACCACCACAATTACCAGTTAACACAATAATAAACACTTAAGCTGTGCCAGCCACTATTAGGCCCTTACAGACTAACTCATTTAATTATCAGAACAGTCCTATGGCAGATACTCTTATTTTCCCCATATTACAGATGAGGGCATGAATTCTGGTTAACTTGCCTGAGGTCTCACATTTAGGACTGAGAGAAATAGAAAATGAACTGGTGCTGTCTTACTCCAGAACCCTCATTTTTTTCCTTTTAATTGAAGTATAGTTGATTTGCCAACATCTGCTGAATCATAGAAAAAGCAAGGGAATTCCAGGAAAACATCTACTTCTACTTCATTGACTACACTAAAGCCTTTGTGTTGATCACAGCAAACTGTGGAAAATTCTTAAAAGAGATGGGAATACCAGATCACCTTACCTGCCTCCTGAGAAACATGTATGCAGGTCAAGAAGCAACAGTTAGAACTGGACAGGGAACAACAGACTGGTTCCAAATTGGGAAAGAAGTATGTCAGGGCTGTAGGTTGTCACCCTGCTTATTTAAGCTATATGCAGAGTACATCATGAGAAATGCTGGGCTGGATGAAGCACAAGCTGGAATCAAGATTGCCAGGAGAAATATCAATAACCTCAAGTGCAGATGACACCACCCTAATGGCAGAAAGTGAAGAGCAACTAAAGAACCTCTTGATGAAGGTGAAAGAGGAGAGTGAAAAGCTGGCTTGAAACTCAACATTCAGAAAACTAAGATCATGGCGTCTGGTCCCATCACTTCATGGCAAATAGATGGGAAAACAATAGAAGCAGTGACAGACTTGATTTTCTTGGCGTCCCTAATCACTGCAGATGCACTGCAGATGGAGACTGCCGCCATGAAATTAAAAAGTTTTTGTTCTTTGGAAGAAAAGCTATGACAAACCTAGACAGTGTATTAAAAAGCAGAGACATCACTTTGCTGACAAAGGTCCATCTAGTCAAAGCTATGGTTTTTCCAGTAGTCATGTATGAATGTGAGAGTTGGACCATAAAGAAGGCTGAGCGCCGAAGAATTGATGCTTTTGAACTATGGTGCTAAAGAAGACTCCTGAGAGTCCCTTGGATTGCAAGGAAATCCAACCATTCAGTCCTAAAGGAAATCAGCTCTGAATATTCATTGGAAGGACCGATGCTGAAGCTGAAGCTCCAATACTTTGGCCACCTGATGGGAAGAGCCAACTCATTGGAAAAGACCCTGATGCTGGGAAAGACTGATGGCAGGAGAATGGGGTGACAGAGGATGAGATGGTTGGATAGCATCACTGACTCAATGGATATGAATTTGAGCAAACTCTGGGAGATAGTGAAGGACAGGGAATCCTGGAGTGCTGCAGTCCATGGGGTCACAGAGTCCAACACAACTGAGCAACTTAACAGCAGCATAGTTGATTTACAATGTTAGTTTCTGGTGTATAGCAAAGTCATTCTGATATATATATCTCTTCTTATATCTATTTTCTTTTTGATATTCTTTTCCATTATGATTTATTACAGGACATTAAATAGAGTTCCCAGTGCTCTGTAGGACCTTGTTGTTCATCTACTTTTATATATAGTGCTTTGTATCTGCTAATTCTGAACTCCTAATTTATCCCTCTTCTACCCCCTTTTCCCCTTTGGTAAACATAAGTTTGTTTTCCATGTCTCTGAGTCTGTTTCTGTTTTGTAACTACGTCCATTTGTGTTATATTTTAGATTCCACATATAAGTGCTCTCATATGGTATTTGTGTTTCTCTTTCTGACTTACTTTTTAATACTCTGAGATTGAGTGCATAGTTGACCCTTGAATATCAAGGGGGTTACGTTGGCGACCCTCAGCAGTTTAAAATCGGCCTATAATCTGTTGACCGTTTGTATCCGTGGTTTGCATCCATGGATTTAACGAACCCTAGATTGTGTAGTACTGTGTATTTACTATTGAAAACAATCCACATGTAAGTGGACCCATGCATTTCAAACCTGTGTTGTTCAAGGGTCAGCTATGTAGTAAACATATACAGTACAATTTATCCTTTTATAAGATTTAGAATCTAATTTGTTATTTTAAATGATTAGGAAATTTTATGATTGTTGGTCTTTTGCTCAAATCTACTTTATGGTAATATACGTTATACCATTTTAATATATTTTGAAAATACACTATTCTGTGTTGGGAAGAAGCTGCTTATGGGGTTTAGTTTTATGGTTTTGGATATAAATTTAAGAAAAATGCCATATTTCTTAAATTTGGATATAGAAAGCTTTTGGAAATGGAAGTTGGTGCTGAAGATATCACTGGGATTTTTAACAAACTCAAAACATGCTGTTTTAGAAAAGTTAATTTACTCTGATGCCACAATGATATGTTAATTGTAGTTGCAGGCAAAATCTTTAATAGTTTGCCAACAACAGTGTAATTGCTACATAGAGACTTTGAGATATTAGATAAACAAATTTATTCTGGAGAATAAAAGGGCTTTTTGAGTACAACTCTTGTTTTGACTGCCTTGTTTTCTAGGACTTAGTAATTAAAACATTATGTCTGCATCTTGATGCTGAAGTAACAAAGTTGGAAAGAAGGCAAGGGGAAAAAGGGGGTTAATTTGGGGGACTTAGCAGTCTTTTAAAAGCTAGTTTTGACTTGAAGGGACTCCAAGAAAGAGAAGATGGTCTTATGGTTCATCAATAAACTAAAACCTATAGAACATTTTATGGAAATCATTTTAAAGGCATTTCCATTTATCTTGGATAAGGGTCTTCAGGCCTTTACATGAAAGATGCTATCCTCTTCTCTCTTCTCTAGTTCTCCTAAGGTAAGGGATATCAGCAGGAAGAAAAAAAAGTTTGAAGACAAAAGGGGCAAGGTGTGAAAGTTGCAGGGGAGGATAAATAAATGTGAAGTTATCTATCCTGTGGACTTGGGGAAGATACAATCAAATCAGACCTTCAGTTCTAAGGCTGCCTTTCTGATTTATAAAGGGAGACTTAAGGAAACAGCCTTAAAACCAGATGAGATGTGGATGGTGATGGGAACCAAGGCCCAGAGGTGAGGATGAGTAGAGTGAGTTATGGGGACATGAGTAGATCACCTGAACAAAAAAGACTCTTCCTCTGGGGAGTCCAAAGATGGTTATGATGATAAACACTAATGACAGTCGCTAACATAGCCTGACTTCCTTTGTCTCTTGTCTCTCAGGATCCTGTCCTCTCCTGATTGCCTGCCTTCCTCACAGGCCATTCTCTTCTCTTACCTTATTTCCTGTGTTGAATGTACACCAGGACTTCGTCTCTTCTCTTTGATATCTTTTCTGTCTTCAGAGAAGACAGACTCCCTAGGTGATTTCATCTAGGCTCAAGGTTTTAAATGTCTCTGAGGTGACAGTAACTCTCAAACTCATTTCTCCAGCCTGAACCCCTTTTTAGAACTCTAGACTTGTCTACCCAACTGCTAACTTAACTGTACTTAAAGGTCTAAGACGTTATCTCAAACTCAGCATGTCTTCAACAGAACCGATTTCCCCTCCTCACCCAGCTCAAGTGGCTCTCCTTCATTCTTCCAATTCTTTTAGTTTCTTAGACCAGAAATATTGGAGTCACTCTAGTCTTCTCTCTTTTTCTTACAGGCCATGTGTAATTCATCAATAAATCAATTCTGTTTTCTCTGCTTTCACCATCTCTCCTGAATCTGGTTACTTTTTATCATTTGCACTCTTGTCCAAGAACACTCCAGTAGCTTCCTGTCTTTCTCCTTCTGCTTTTGTTCCTATGCAGTAGCCAGAGTCCTATTTTAGACATGGCTTAAAACTCAACATTCAAAAAACTAAGATCATGGCATCCAGTTCCATCACTTCATGGCAAATAGATGAGAAAACAATGGAAACGTTGACAGACTTTACTTACTTGGGCTCCAGAATCTCTGTAGATGGTGACTGCAGCCATAAAGATGTTAGCTCTTTGGAAGAAAAACTTTGACAAACCTAGGCAGTGTATTAAAAAGCAGAGGCTTTACTTTGCCAACAAAAGTCTGTCTAGTCAGAGCTATGGTTTTTCCAGTAGTCGTGTATGGATGTGAGAGTTGGACCATAAAGAAAGCTGAGTGCCAAAGAATTGATGCTTTTGAACTATGGTGTTTGTTAGAGAAGATTCTTGAGAGTCCCTTGGACTGCAGGGAGATCCAACCAGTCAGTCCTCAAGGAAATCAGCTCTGAATATTCATTGGAAGGACTGATGCTAAAGCTGAAGTTCCAATACTCTGGCCACCTGATGTGAAGAATGGACTCATTGGAAAAGACCCTGATGCTGGGAAAGATTGAAGACAGGAGGAGAAGGGGGTGACAGAGGATGAGATGGTTGGATGGCATCACGTACTCGATGGACATGAGTTTGAGCAAGCTCCTGGAGTTGGTGATGGACAGGGAAGCCTGGCATGCTTCATTTTGTGGGGTTGCAAAGAGTCAGACATGACTGAGTGACTGAACTGAACTGAAACCTCATTGTTTCACCCCTGTGCTTTAAATCCTTTTTTGGTTTCTTGTCACTTTTAGAATATAACTAAAGATTCTCACCTTGACGACACGATCTGGCTAGCTCTCTGACTTCGCGGGTCATTATTGTTTATACTGGTGGTCCTGCAGTACCCTAAATGTCCTGCAGATCCCTGCTCAAACATCATCTTCTCAGACGTGGCAGTCTGCCTATTCTCATCACTCCTCCCACCTCCATTGCCACTTTGTATCTCCTAACTCTTCTTTACTTTTCTTCACCAGGTTATACTATCTCTCTTAGTTAACTGTCTGATTTCCTGGTTAGAATGTAAGCTCCTTCAAGGCAGGAACTGATTTTTCACTGGATACCTTCTTGCGTGGGGCATGGTAAGCACCCAAATATTTGTTAAAGAATATTGTGAATATTTACTTTATGCTAGGTCCTGAGCTAAAACTCTTGACGTTAATTGGTATCCAACAATTCTATAAAGTTAGGCTCTATTATTATACCCAGTTTACAGATAAGAAAATTGGTGCTTACTGTTTATTATGTGCCGAGTTATAGATGAACCCTAGAATGATATTGGATACTCACAGTGAGGTTAGATCAAATCTTCTATAGTATTCTATTTTCTTCATTGTTAAAATATTTAATAATAATGTCTTCTAGAAATATTTCCTAGATCATCATAGGTTTTGATTATTGAATATTGGGTCAAATTGTAAAACGAAATTCCATTTTGGATCAAGAAACACAATGGTTTTGATATAGACCTTTCTTTCTCCTGGCCCCCACAAATGCCACACACTGGAACTTACGGGTTTCTGTTGCCTGATGCAGTTCTCATGGGAGTTTTTATGTAAATGGCAAGCAGAAGTTCCCAAATGTTCTACAGTGGTGGTTGTGTTCTGTGTAATTGGCCTCCATGCTTCCATTCATGCTTTCTTCTAGTCTTTTCTCCATGCTGTAGCCCATCCATCACTGTAACCAAGTCACTCCAGTGGCTTCTCATTGGGCAGGGATGCACCCGCTCCTTGGAGTCTGCCCATGATCCTGAGATTTTAGTGCTTTTCTACTCTTTGCTGCTCACTGCACGTGAACTTCACCTGTCAAACCAGTACCTGTGATTCACAATCTTCTTTTTGCCCCAGGCCTTCTTAGTGGAGTTCCCTGGCCTGGGATGCACCTTGCTCAGTGGTTCAGAGCCTTGGAGCCAGATGGTCTAAATTCCAGTTCAGGCTCTGGCCTTGGGGAGCTCAGGCACTCCAAACGTGAAGTGGAGATGATGATTGCATAAGGTTATTGTGCGGATTAAATGAGTGTGTCCACGTGATGTGTTAGCACGGTGCTCAGGACATACGAAGTGTTCGTGCTCAGTCGTGTCCAACTCTTTGTGGTCCTATGGATTGTAGCCCACCAGACTCCTCTGCCCATGGAGTTTTCCAGACAAGAATACTAGATTGCCATTTCCTACTCCAGGAGGTCTTCCTGACCCAGGGATCAAACTCTCATCTCTGTGTCTCCTGCATTGGCAGGCAGATTCTTTACCCCTATTGCCTCCTGGGAAGTGTTGGCTAATATTATCAGCACTGTCTTCTACTTATCCTTCAGCCTGGCTTTCTCTTTCACCAAGTCAGAGTCTACTGACTACAAAGTGTCTGTTTTTTGTATATTTCCTTTTGTATATTCCTGTTTATATGTTCTTACAGGACCCAATGCTTGGGTAGCATGGATCTTGCCAGAATTTGAAAGCATGTATTTATTTTGTGGGATTGTATGTCTGTCACCTCCATTGATTCTGAGCTCTGGAAAGGCAGAAAGAACTCTTTTGCTTGCCGTCACATCCCTAGCCCAGTGCCTGGGACATAGTTTGTACTTCATAAATGTGCTCAGTACATGTGCCCAATGAAGAAAGGGCTGCTTAACTTTTCCTTTGTTCAATTAGGATCTTGGAATCTTCTGCAATAACCCTTCCTTTGAGAAAGAGTAATGTTAGTGTAGAAACTAGCTCTGTTTCAGACTTGGGAGCTCATTGAGTATGCGTACGCAGGGCAGGGACCACTGGAAGACAGGCAGAAAGATCAGGAGCATGGACTTTTCTGGATGGATGCTGTTGGGACAGTACTTTTGTTGAAGGGCTTTGAATGATGCACCATTCTGGTTGTAGCTGTGATACTCAACAGTGATTCAGCCACTTCCTGTTGAGTCTCTGCTCTGTGCTGGGCATTGAGCCAGATGCTGAGCGCCTCACCCTTCTAATTGAATGTATGTTTCAGGGGAACTACTTGGGAAGGTGAAACTACTTGAATACTGAGAACTTGGCATTTATTTACATCTTCTAGTGTTTATGATAGGGCAGTGCCTCTAGGGTGTGTGCCTTGTGTGTGAGATCAAGAATGTGTTTCATACCTACATAAGAAGTCTCACGCAAAGCAAGCTTATCATGTCTAGACCATAGGAGAAAATTCTGCAGCAATAGATTTCAATGGTAAGATACCTCTGTCTGCCATGAGATTCTGAATTTCCTGTGAAATACAAACTGTAAGCTGTTGTGTTGTTGTTTAGTTGCTAAGTGGTGTCTGTCTCTTTTGCAACCCCATGGACTGTAGCCTGCCACACTTCTCTGTTCGTGGGATTTCCAGGCAAGAATACTGGAGTGAATCGTCATTTCCTTCTGCAGGGAATCCTCCTGACTCAGGCAGGGATCAAACCTGTGTCTCCTGCTTGGCAGCGGGTTTTTTTTTTTTTTTTTTTTTAATCACCAAACCACTGAAGAAACAATTCTGAAGACCTGAGGAAGAGGGTTTTTCAATACCCATTCCACCCTTGTGCCTCCACCATATGACTGTCCATTATCCTTGCCTTTCCTGCTGTCCTCCATCAGTAATTCTTCTTATGCCTATACTATTTAAAACCTGGTCATTTTTCCCCTTGTTCCTGGTTTACCTACTACTGCTGTTTCCTAGAAACTGTATTTCTGTTATCTGGGTTGAAATTTAGATACCTCCTTCCCAGAGATTAATGATTCTTGCCAGAAGCTGAACACGTTGGCTACTCAGGGAGAAGACTCAGGAAGTAAGTGGTGTTGAGAGAGCTACCTTCCAGTTCACACATAAGCATCACCTACTTACCAAGTCAGCACTGTGAGTGATATAGAAAGAGGAGTCATGGTTTCCAGCCACAAAGAAGTGACAATCTATAAGGAAAGATAAAACTAACAAATTCATTGGCTCTTTGGTATATGTTGAGTATCTACCATGTGTAAGGCACTTTCCTGGTACTAGAGAGTAGAGCAGTGAATGAAACAAATTCTGGTCTCATGGAACTTACTTTCACCTCAGTGACTCATATAATAAGTCAGGTACTTATGAGAGCAATGAAGAAAAATCAGGCAGGGTAAGAGGATGGAGAGTGAAGTGAATGCTGATTTAAATCGGATGATCAGAAAAGGGCCCTGTGATAAAAATGATGTTCATTTGGAGACCTGTGTGAAATTGGGGGCATGTGCTGGTCAGATACCAGGGAGAAAGCATTCCTGCAGAGTAGTAAGTATGGAGACCCTGAGACGAGAATGTGTGTCTAGTAAGAAGGCCAGTGGGACTGGAGTGAAGGGTGCCTCTTTGGAGAGGAGGTTGCGGAGGGAGTGGAGTTTTGTTCAGTGTACGATCGGAGGGTTCCCTGGAGGCTCATCTTAGAGCTGGTCTGGATTGCGTCTGAGAAGGATCATTACCTTCAGAGGCCCAAAGGATAGTGGGGAGCCCAGTTAGGAGGTGTTGCATCCAGGTGGGAGAGAAGGTGGCTTGCACCACGATGGTGATAAAGGTGGTAGTGACAAGTTGTGGGATTCTCAGTACATTTTCAAAATAGAACTGACAACATAGATGAGATGTGGAGAGTGAGAGAAAAAAGTCATAAGTGATTCCATGATAGTCTACAGGAAATTGCTAGTGGAGGTGGGTCCAGATCTGGAGTACACAGTGTGTCTAGAGAAATCTTGATAGAAGAGGAGGCCTCGGGTGTAGAAGGAGTCTTGAAAAGCTGTGTGAAATAATTTTATATGAAAGCACCATGAAGTATAGTGCAGCACTTCATAAAATAGAATTACGTTTAACTCCCGTCCTCAAAATATACCAGGAATCCTTTCCTTGAAGAAGAAGTATTGATTTATCCTAGAGAAAGCCTGTACACTGATGACACTTGACCCTGGGAGGCATACTATATTTGTAATACCTTTTGCATTGATGAAGATATGGTTTAAATGTTGAACATATTCATTAATTGCTATAGTTCCACGCACATGTGAATGCTTTTAGTTCAGTTCAGTTGCTCAGTCATGTCAGACTCTTTGCAACCCCAAGGACTGCAGCACACCAGACTTCCCTGTCCATCACCAACTCCCGGAGTTTGTTCAAACTCATGTCCATCGAGTCGGTTATGCCATACAACCATCTCATCTTTTGTTGTCCCCTTCTCCTTCCTTCAGTCTTTTCCAGCATCAGGGTCTTTTCCAATGAGTCAGCTCTTCACATCAGGTGGCCAAAGTATTGGAGTTTCAGTATCAGTCCTTCCAATGAATATTCAGGACCAATTTCCTTTAAGATTTACCAGTCAGATCTCCTTGCAGTCCAAGGGACTCTCAAGAGTCTTCTCCAACACCACAGTTCCAAAGCATCAATTCTTTGGTGCTCAGCTTTCTTTATGGTCCAACTCTCACATCCATACATGACTACTAGAAAAACCATAGCTTTGACTAGATGGACCTTTATCGGCAAAGTAATGTCTCTGCTTTTTAATATGCTGCCCAGGTTTGTCATAGCTTTCTTCCAAGGAGCAAGTGTCCTTTAATTTCATGGCTGCAGTCACCATTTGCAGTGTTTTTGGAGCCCGAGAATGAGAGACAAATTAAAAGCCCTGCACACTGTGTTTTGGCTCATTTGACTTTGATACAAGAATCACTGTTTTAAATATTGCCCAGTCTTTTCAGTGATAGAGTTCTCTCTCTATTCGGTGAAAGTTGATAAAATTTATTGCTTTTTTTTTTTTTTTTAACTACTGTATTTTTAAATACTGTATACATGTATTTTACATGTATACTGCATAGGTATATACTGTTTTGGTTTTTCTTTTTTGTTGTTTTTCATGAAAATGGTGCAGGATTTAATGAAATTAAAATTATATGTGACCCATGGAGGACATTCATCTGAGTGCCTGCTTGATGTAGGGCAGCACAGAGGATCCATAAGACATGGTCCATGTACTGAAGGGATTTTTAATGGGGAAGGAGCACCAGAGATTTGATGTCACGTCTCAAGGACTCCAATATAGTATTGATTCATTGACTCTTGCCAAGAAGTTGAATTCTTGTATTATGCATTAGCTTATTTTACCAGTAAACTTTTCTCATAGAATATGGGTTATCATACCCATTGAGGGAATTTAAAACAAGATAAAATACCTAATTTTGAAAATTAGCATTTGTGTAGTGCTTTCCTCATTTAATCCTGTGAACTAGGTATTACCTCAGTTTTAGAGAGGATACGAAAGTGTAACAACACCCAAGGTTGTAAGAAAATCTAAAAATATTTCTTGTTCTTACTGATGCTGGTCCTCTGATTACAAGTCCTATATCCTTTACACATGTACACTCTCCTCTCTCCCCTCTTTTATTAATGCTTGGAGACATCCTGTTTCTTAGTTGACTTGAAGTGAGTTAGAGTTTAGCTCTTCAGAAAGAAAAATCCTCTGGCGCATCCTATCAAAATGTGAATTCATTGTCCATGAGCTCAAGTGCTGTCATTAATATTTTATCTTTATCACAGTTTTTTCTCTTTACAGAGTTATAGAGTCTTAAAATTTTTTGCTAGTAAATATTTAATATATTCAAGATAATATATATGTAATATATATGTAAATATAAAGAATAGTATAAAACAACTCTTTAACTGCTTCCCATTCTAATATATGGAAATAACCTATGCCTTCTGAGTGTGCCTACATTCCCCCCACCACAGGTAACAAGAACATTGAATTTTGCATTTTTCCAAGGTGTTTTATTTCATTTAGCAATTAAAAATTTTAAAATATTGTGGGTAAATTTCATCTTGTTTGACATAACTGTTAACATAAATGGCTCTTTAAAATTCTGTTTTTATTTATTTATGTTCAAGTAAAGATACTTTTGTTAATAATAAGGCAGTTATTTAAAAGGCAGTTTGATGTAGAGTATTCAGAAGTAGAAATAAAATGTTGTACACATGAACTTAATCTAATGCTGTAAACCAGTATTCAATAAAATATAAACATTCAATAGAAATTTGAAAAAGAAAAGGTGTATCTCTCTTATCTTTCTTTGTATACCAAACACAATACACAGCAAATGTGCCCCCACCCCCGCCAAAGTTTGTTAAATAAATTCATGCATCTGTGTGCTGAGTGGAATACGTAATAGCTGGAAAGCAAAAAAATAGATAAAAATAAAAAGCAGCTTGATTTTGAAGCTGGAAGTTAGGAATATTTATTAGTTTCAAAAGTTTCAAAGATCAGGGAGAAGGGTCTGTTAAGGAAGAGGAAAGGATTTTGTGTGATTCAAGGAAATTAATCGCTGGAGTAGTTTTTCTTTGCTTTACTAGAGAAAGGAGAGCAAAGGGGCAGGATTGGCACACTTGCCCTTTCTTAAGTTGTCCTTGGCAGCTTGGTGCTGCCGGTGAGTAGCCTAAGAGTGGATAAGATACGGCTTAAAGTTTTATGACAGCAGATGTTCACCATGGTTTTGAGTGGTGACGACTACTTCATAGGTCATTTCCTATATCTTGTGATTTTCCTTTTTGCTGAGCCACTGAAACCTGGAATCTGGTTCACCAAGTCTGATGCTAATTTCCGTTTTCTTGGTAGAGTTTCTGTGTGGTCTTTCATCTTTTAGGAACTGTAATTCTCATAGTTCCTTGTTTCATATGGATGAGGAGAGTTCTGAACAATGCCTATACAGTTTGGGTCTGAGGTGGTCATAAATGTACATGCACATGCATAATCACATGTGTAGAAGGGGCTTACTGTGTTTTCCTTGGTGATCGCTGCATGTGTGGAGTATTTGAGTGGTGGGTGTCTGGGCTCAGGAGCTGAACTTCCCAGATTCACATCCTGAATTGCCGCTAGCTAGCCCTGTAGCCTTGGGTTTTCCTTAACTTCTTTATGATGGTTTCTTTATAAAAGGGAGATAATAAAGCATCTGCCTTATTAAGTAATTGGGAGGATTAAATAGGTCTGTGCATAGAAAGTACTTACAGCCAGATTAAGTGCTCCATGAACGTTGGCTGCTATTTAAGTCTTGCAGGTAGGGCCTTTTGTTTAGAAACATACTTCTTTGCTTAGATTACCATTTGTGTGTGGAGGAGATGTTCTTTCTAGAACCATGTCTCCTTGTCACATGATTATGTGCTGTGAGCCTTATTAATCCTCTGTCAGCATTTGAGGTTGGAACATAAGTGTGGCCATACCCTGTGGAATCCAGTGAGAGAGAACTAAGCACCGTAGCAACTGTTGCTATTTGTGTCCCAAGCAGCAGCTGCCCGGGGGACAGATTTATTTTTTAATCCTGATCTCACTGATAGCTTGGGATGTGGCCCTGCCTTAGAGAAGTGGATTGGTTGAGATGCCTGGTCTTTGAGGCGACTTCATGGCCACATGTTACAAAGATTCTATTCCATGTGAAATATGAGGTAGTAAAGCTTTGTGTATGTGAAGGAAGAAGGGAGGCCAAGCCTCAGTATTCAGTCTAGTCCCTGAAGTATGTGACTGGACTAATTACCCAAGAAATCACTTTTGATGTAAACAGTGATTTCAGAAATAAAACTATCCTTCCAATGAATGCTTCCTTACTAAATGCTTTTCTTAAATAGATAATAAGATCTTTAAAAAGAGTTTGTTTCAAGAAGTGGTTGGATTAATTCAATAATTTTTCTATATTTATTTTTAATGTGTTGATATATTTCAAGCCTTAATGAAGTACCTTGAAATGGTCCCATAGCCCATTTCCAGATTTTTTTTCTTCTAACTTACCTAGATTCAGTCACAGAATATTTACTGAATACCTACTATATACCAAGCTCTCTTGTAAATCCTGGTGACATCTTGTAAATGTTGTTGGTCTGATTTTTTTTTTTTTTTTTTTTGAGTTCTATATGTAGACCCTATCTATTAAAAATTTGATTGATTTTATTTTTCAGTTGCCCTATTGTGATTCAGTTGTATGAGTTTACTGATTTGAATGTTTTGAGCTTACTGCATAATATCATGTTGAACTCACATTTAATTGAGTGACTTATAAAATCAAAACGTTTTCCTCCTGCAGGTATTATTAACCCAAAGAACCCAAAGGAAGCTCCAAAGTCTTTCAGCTTTGACTACTCCTACTGGTCTCACACCTCGGTGAGTGTACCCATGGTGCAGTGTAGTAGAACACTGTGGGTTTTAAATGGTTTGAAGGAGCCTGCGGCTCTACAGGGAAAGCGGAGATTACCAACATCTAGGCAAATGAAGAGTAGGACCTTTTGCAGTGTGCCCTTACTAATTACAGGACCCCAAATCTTGCTGGCTTCTAGTGATTGTTCCTAAAGTTTGCTTCTGTGTCTCTATTACACACTTTTTTTTTTCCTGTTTTGCATTAGAGTAGGAGATGTTTTAAAGTACTGCAAAGCCTAATTGCCAAGGGAAGAGTCTGTGAAAGGGACTGGAAAACATTCTCCAAAAGCTGTGTTATTGAGAAATAAGGGCACTACCTGGAGGGAGTTCAAAGAATTAGTTGTTGCATGTGGGATGCATTTGTTGCAATTTGTTGCATTTGGCATGTGGGCTCTTCCCCAACCAGGGATCAAACCCATGTTCCGCTGCATTGCAAACACAGTCTTAACTACTAGACTGCCAGGGAAGTCCCCAAAGAAGTATTTTTATATTTGGACTTGATCTTTGATTTTCTAGTCACGTTTCCCACTTAAGAAAATTTTCTTGGAGCTCCCTATGAATGGAAGAGTGATACTTTCAGGGTTATGGAAAATGAAATGTAATGATGTCAGATAATTTCATGTAAATATTTTTATGTATGGGTGGCCTGAATATCTCTAGTACCTGTGTGTGTGTGTTTAATGAGAAAAATAAACTATATAGGGGGCACTATTCTGATTTGAAACACTTGTTTATTATAGAAGTAATTAATAAGCATAGGAAAAAGTATGAATGAATGCCATTTATTTTTCCTTTTACAGCCCGAAGATCCCTGTTTTGCATCTCAAAACCGTGTATACAATGATATTGGAAAGGAAATGCTCTTACATGCCTTTGAGGGATATAATGTCTGTATTTTTGCCTATGGGCAGACTGGTGCTGGAAAGTCTTATACAATGATGGGTAAACAAGAAGAAAGCCAGGCTGGCATCATTCCACAGGTGAAAAACACAGCAACAAAAAACTTCTGTTCATTATTACTCTTAGTCCTTAATTACTTTAACAGTTTTTATTTAGCAAAAATTTACTCAGGGATTATCGTATGCAGGGCATAAAGGTTAAATCACCTGTCCCTTTCCTTCAGAGGAGCTCACAGCCTGATGGAAAAGACTGATATGTATTCAGAGTCTGTCTTTATATCCAACATTATGTTACTTTATCTTTAGAACAATGTTATCAGCTTCTTTTAAACATGATGGTAGGTGCCGTGTTCTGTTCCGAATCCTAGGAACACTTAGTGAGTGTTGGTCTGATATTTTTCCCCAGTTCATGTTTCTTAACATTATAAGCACCCAGATCACTTCTTAGGAATATGACTATTTTTGTTTTTTTGATTGCCTTCTCTTTTATTTTATTAAGTTAATTCTATCACTTAAACTTTGAACAGTCTGATATTTTTTTTAAGAGCAGTTAGTCTTGATTTTGTATTTTGTTTGGGAACTGAGAAAAGTTGTTACATAGGTATATTTAGAAGGAACTTCTTTTGCTAATAACAGGAATATGGTTTGCTTTTATTAGTGATATTTTGAATTAATTTTAATATGTTCTTTTACTGTAGGCCTAGCGTGGCCATTGCTGTATTCTGAAAATAAAATACATAAGGAGAAATAGCTACTTTTTTGAAAGGATTTATTGGATTTATACTTTTAAATTCAGCTATATAATTGAAATTATTAAAAAAGATTAGGACATTTTCAGAAAAAATTGAAGATACTAGCATACTTTTTTCTGTAAAAAGTATATGTCTGAATTAAGACATATGTTTGGGAATTGTTCTTTATGTATAGTAATGGTAATAATTATAATACTAGTTAGAGAAAACATTATGAGCACTCATCACGTGCCAGGCACAGGTCTAAGTTCTTTACAATTCTTAGCTCATCTGATCCTCTTCATGTGGCCCTTGAGAGGTCGGTGCCCTTGTTTCCCTCATTTATAGATGAGGGAACTGAGGCACGGAAAGAGCATGTCACCTGTACGTGGCAGATCTAGGATCCACGAGGAGGCAGGGTAGTTCTGGAGTCTTTGCTTTTACTTCTATGTAATAACTTTTTCAGCAGTAAAATAATCGTTCGTAGATTATAGCAAGTAACGTGAGTCATTTATCTTACCCCATTACCACACTTAGTTTCTCCTTCTCTTTTGTTTGTTTGTTAATGTAATTCTTGCATGGTTACATATGCATCTCTTTTCCTGATAAAATTTTGGAATATTTTAATGCCAAAGCATGAATTTTTAAAAAGATTGTTAAGTTCTAGAAACTGACACTTGTAATACATTTTAAGTTCTATTTGAACTTCTGGAGAATCATGAACATACAGCTCATTTTTCAAAGGTATGTGACTGCTTTAATATGAAGCATATAGCAAATGAAAATTCAGTGGATTTTTATTAATTATTCTTATTTAAAGCATCACATATTTTAAGTAAATTAAAGGATAGGGAGATTAAAATTTTATAATTTTCCTGATCTAGAAAAATTAATGTATTCCACCAGAAATGTCACTGTGTAATGGATTGCCTCTCATAAGAGGGGTTGGAATCTTAAGGCAGAGGTAAAGGGGAGAAATTATAGAGTCAAAACTCTTCTTGAAAATACCTTCATTTACTTCCTTCAAATAGTGTGTGTGTTCCCTATACACGTATGTGTGTATGTATAAATTTACAATATATATAGTAACTGATAACATATAATAAAATTTATATATCATGATAAATAAGTGTGGAAATTAGTAGTTTTACTTCTACAGTTATAATACTCATGGTAGAGTCACAGTTAATTCTAGTATGATATGAAGAGTTGCATTCCCATGAAGTGAAATCAATGACATAACAATAGAAGAGACAATTCTCTTCACCTAAATGTGGCTTTCTTTCTCAGGGAACGTTGAGGTGATATTGTTGAGGGGAAATAGAGATTAGCTGAGAGGAATGTATTCCAAACTTTGCTTTTATTTCATTCAAAGCATTTACCCTTGATGTTGATGCCATTAACATTTTGAAAAAGAGAAAAAAAATCTTGCTAATTCCTTTAGCACTCATGGGTAAGTTCTGACGTATGCCTTTCGTTCTGCTCCTACAGTTATGTGAAGAGCTTTTTGAGAAAATCAATGACAACTGTAACGAGGAAATGTCTTACTCTGTAGAGGTGCGTACAGCTGTGGGTTAAAAACAGTCCTCGGTGCTCCATTCCCTCAAATGCTACTTTTAAATAGTTCCAAATTATGACAGAGCTATAGATCACTTAACTATTTCCCCACTTCTGTACTTTGAGGCTATTTCTAAAGTTATGGTTAATATGAAGAATGTTGCAAATAAATCTTTGTTCAAAAGTCTGTGGCTTATGGTATAGTTTAAACTCAAAGGGTAGGGAGCATGACAATATGATTGAAATTTTCGAACTTAAAGGTAGTAGAAGAGGATGCCATTTTCTTTCATATTATGCAGAGTTCACAGGCCTTTTTGGAGCATAGGGTGGATCCCTGGTTGATATTTTGTTTTTCTTTACATTGGTGGGACCCCTACCCCCTCTCCTGTTTCTCTCCCTTGTTCACTCTGCTTCAGCCATTTCTGGAACACACCAGGAACATTTCTACCTCAGTGCTTTGTCACTTACATTTCTTTTGGCTGGAAATTTTCTTTCCAGGGTATCTTTTTGACTAAGTTTTAACACTACTAGAAATCTTATTTTCAAGCTTTTGGAGTAATTTTAATCCTCAGTTATTGACAACATCATACATTAGAAAAAAAGCCCCGTGAATAACTGATTTGTTGTTGTTTAGTCACTAAGTTGTGTCTGACTCTTTTGTGACCCCATGGACTATATGTAGCCCACCAGTCTCCTCTGTTCCTGGGATCTCCCAGGCAAGAATATTGGAGTGGGTTGCCATTTCCTTCCCCAGGGGATCTTCCCAACCCAGGGATCAAACCTGCGTCTCCTGCATCGGCAGGCAGATTCTTAACCACTGAGCTACCCGGGAAGCCCTAATAATTGATTACTAAAAGGGCTTTGCAAGTGGTACTAGTAGTAAAGAATCCACCTGCCAATGCAGGAGATGCAAGAGACATAGGTTCGATCCCTGAGTTGGGAAGATCCTTTACCACCAGTACTGAGTTATATCTGTGCTACTGGTAAGAGAATGAAAGGGACTGGAACTATGGCATTTCACACTGTAAAGGCTGTTGATCTCAAATTGTAGAGCTTTTAATAAAAGATGCAAAAATAAAAAGATTTAAACTTTTTAATGTATAGGATTTCTTTTTCCAAGTCCTCTAAATCACTTTAATAACATATTCTTAGGTGAGCTACATGGAAATTTACTGTGAAAGAGTACGAGACTTGCTGAATCCCAAAAACAAGGGTCATCTGCGTGTGCGTGAACATCCCCTTCTTGGCCCTTATGTGGAGGACCTGTCAAAGTTGGCAGTCACTTCCTACACAGACATTGCTGACCTCATGGACGCTGGGAACAAAGCCAGGTATGGGAGGAAACAGACTCATGATCGAGGTTTTTGGTACATTTTGAGTCCCTTAGTTCCTGGTTAAGGGTTTGAAACCACATTTATAGCTGTGGAAGTTGATTTTATCGTGGAGTGCTCTGATCCTTTGGCTGTGCAGGAAAAACAGTGGTCTCAGCATATTTGGTGTTCTTATCCAGACAGCACACTACTGATCCAAATCAGAACTTTGGTTAAGTTCTGCTGTTAGGTTTTGATCAAGTCATGGTAAAATGTTGGTCATCACATGCCTATGGTAGTAATTGATTCTGGAATAATTGAGCACTTAATGAACAATAAAAATCAGATGCCTTGGTGCTTTCTGAAGGTAGAGCTGGAGTATGAAAAATGATTCTGATGGGGTGCCTTTGAAGTTGGAGGTAGCTTGATAGGATCACAAAGTATTCAGAACAGTTTTGTGGAAATGGCAGTCTTGTAATATGAAGAAGTTTAAAACTGTTGCTTGTGATTGTTATGCTTATAATTTGGAGGCTGCTGTCATTTTAACATTCATCTAAGGATTCTATTATCATGTGATCACCTTTATATTTTTTAGGACAGTGGCAGCTACCAACATGAATGAAACAAGTAGCCGTTCCCACGCTGTGTTCACCATTGTCTTCACCCAGAAGAAACATGATACTGAGACCAACCTTTCCACTGAGAAGGTAGGAGAACATCAGTGTCTGGGCTTGAGTTGTGTGGAATGGAGGTTTCCGTAAGCCTCTCTTGCTACCTTTGGATTTTGTGGAAGGGAGGAAAGTGCCCTTTTACTTAATGGAGGGTATCTTATACTTTATGCTTGTCATTTATATTCCACTCTATACCAGTTCTGAGTGTGGGTTTTTAAGTGAAATTGCAAGGTAGAAAATAAGAAACAAACCAAGACACTTGAGTCTCAAAAACTACTCCATGCAAGAGGGTTAAGCAGTTCTGAAGGGAAGAAAATCCTTCCTTTGTTTCTTGATCGGAACCTCTCAATTACCTTACTAACATCTTTGGTATATGTATTTTACTTTTTTGAGCTCTGATAATATTACTGTGGAATTAAACTGTTTAAGCAAACAAGATGTGTTTAATTTTGGGGGATAAAAATAACTACACAGCATTTTTGGTGTTCTTCAAATGCCTGAGCTTGTTAATTTCTCATTTTCTATAGTGGTTGGCTGAATATAGTAGATTGGAATTAAATTGCTTGCTTTAGATCTTGGCTCTTCCATTTTTCAGCAGTGTTATGTTGGGCAAGTCACTTAAACTCTTTGTGCCTCAGTTTCTCTAACTTCATAGGATTGGTAAGGAGGAGTAAATATTAATATAGGTTAAGTGCATGTATCTAATGCCTGACACAGCATAGCCATTTAATAAATGTTAATTTTATTGGCATTACTAATAAACTTATGTTGATTTCTATTCTGCCTACTTTCCTAAGTAGCATGCAGCTGAATTTTTAAATCTGAAGTTAGTTATTATACTGGCTCTTATGAAAGATCTTGCCTGAGAACTTTGTGATGCTACTATCATTAAAAACTAAAATCACCTTTTACTTGATGACTTGTTTGTTTTTAGCTGAAGATTATTTTTTTAAAATATACTCTTCATATAAGTAATCAAATAGCTTGACACTGCTTAGCCAGAGGTTCTGTATTAATGTAATTTAGTAGTATTTGTCTGAATGGCACCAAGGAACATCCTGTGTGAAAGCATTTTTTTCTTTTCTTCCATGATGTCAGCTCTACAACAATAATGATATTAACCCCATAACCATAGCTTCCTTGACAATCCATTTTGGATACTTTACCAAAGCATTTTTTAAAAAACAACTTTATTGAGGTATTATTGAAGTATAATAAACCACATATATTTGGAGTATAAAACTGGGTCAAATATGTATATAGTAAACTCTTCCCCCCCATCTGCAGGGGATACTTTCCATGACCCTCAGTGGATGCCAGCAACTGTAGATAGTATCAAAACCCTTATATATATTGTTTTTTTCTCATATATGTATACCTGTGATAAAGTTTAATTTATAAATTAGGGACATTAAGAGATTAACAACAGCAATAATAAAAATAGGACAATTATAACAATATACTGTGATATTGATATATAAGTGTTGTCTCTCTGACTCTCAAAATATCTTTTTGTACAAGCTTAGTGCCTTTTCCCTCTTAATGAAGCAGTTATCACATACTGTGGGCATAACTTTTGCAGCCTGAAGTTCAGCAGTGAAAACTAACAGGAATTTCTTTTTCCCTCTTCACAATTTCATGAATAGAAGATTCATTGCTACCGTAGATAGTAGCAACCTCAGCATACACTTAAGAGAAGCTCTGTATTTATATGTCAAAAGCTTCTTTTTGACATACCTGGATTATCAGTATTACTGCTTTTGTGTTTTGGGACCATTATTAAAATAAAGATCACTTGAACACCAGAACTGTGATACCCCAAGAGCTAATCTGGTAACTGAGATGGCTACTAAGGTACTGATTAGTGGGACATGCTGGATAAAGGGGTGATTGCATCCTGGGCATGGATGGGGATGGAGTGAGATTTCTTCATGCTACTTAAAATGACACACAACTAAAAACCTATGGATTGTTTGTTTTGGGAATTTTCCATTTAATACTTACCAAAGATCTACTAGAGAAGGGATAGGCTACCTACTCCAGTATTCTTGGGCTTCCTTTGTGGCTCATGTGGTAAAGAATCTGCCTGCAATAAGGAGGACCTGGGTTCAATCCCTGGGTTGGGAAGATCCCCTGAAGAAGGGAAAGGCTACCCACTCCAGTGTTCTGATCTGGAGAATTCCATGGAGTATAATCCATGGGGTAGCAAAGAGTCGGACACGACTGAGCGACTTTCACATAGTTGACCATGGATAACTGAAACCATGGGAAGGGAAATGAGATATAAGGAGGGGGTTACTGTACACCTGCAAAACTGGTACCACAGTTCAGATAATGAGGATTTCTGTTACCCTAAAGAGTTGCCTCATGCTCCTTTGTAATCTCTTCCACCCTCATCCTCAGGCCATCTCTGATTGGCTTTTTGTCACTATAGATTAGTTTACACTTTGCAGAGTTTTATATAAATAGAATCATATGGTATGTATTATTTTCAGCCTGGCTTCTTTCAACTTAGCATAATGGTTTTGCGATTCATCCGTGTTGTTGTATGTATCAATAGTTCACTCGTTTCCATGAGTGATTAGTATTCCATTGTGTAGATATCTCACAGTTTGCTCATTAATTCATCTGTTGATGGGCATTAGATTGTTTCCAGTTTTTTATCATTACAAATGAAGATGCCATAAACACTTGTGTACATGAAAGTCTTTGTGTGTGTGCTTGTTTTTTGTTTTTCATGGTAAATAACTCGTAGGATAGTTGAGTCTTACGGTCAGTTTTTGTTCAGATTCTTAAGACTCTGCCAAACTGCTTTCAAAGCGATCATATCATTTTGCATTCCCATCAACAGTGTGAGAATTTCAGTTGCTAAAGCTTCATTTTTAATATGTCACTTAATGGGTTAATGAGTTTTATGTATTTTTATGACATAGCATTTTAAGATATGTTTATTCTGAAATTCTTTTAAACCAAGATAATTGCTGTGAACTCGTTTTGCATGCTGTTTAAATTGACTGCCGTATATTTGTCTTCCTGTGCCACATATGAGGCCTAATTAATCTTTTTAGTGTTCCCTATGCCTTAATCTTTTAATTTCTTGCCTCTAAATGTTTTCTGCTTCTCCCTTGCTTATTTTTTAATTGCCTCAATGTTCTTTACCAGGTCAGTAAAATCAGCTTGGTGGATCTAGCAGGAAGTGAACGAGCTGATTCAACTGGTGCCAAAGGGACTCGATTAAAGGTATTTATTTTACCAAGTAAATAGCCTAGTCAGTAAATGCTCTATGACACAGGTTAGCAAGCTATGGCCAACAGGACAAATCAGCCCACTGCCTGTTTTCATAGATAAAATTTTCTTGGGACACAGCTGCGTCTGTTCATGTATTGTCTGTGGCTGCCTTCGTGCTACAGTGATAGGTTGAGAAGTTGCAGCAGAGGCCGCGCGGCCCACAAAACCATCGACAGAAGAAATTTTCTGACTTCTGACTTATAACTTCAGTGCAAGATATGTTACATGATAATAGTTAAGGAGGACTTCATAGTCAAGGTGAAAACTGAATTGTATTTTGAGGAATGGTTAGAATTTGGTTAGACGGAAGTAAGGGACAATAATTAGAAAACGGTACACAAATCCAGATGTGAGAACAAGCATGGTCTTTTCTAGAGATTTGCTTAACAAGAGGAGAAATTGCACGTCAGTGAGTTGTGGAAAGAAGGTGCATCTGTGAGTTTTTCGAGCACAGACATCGTGATGATAATTAGGACTGTGAGTTAGGCATGTGGTCTTGGCCTGTCAACAAGTGGAAAGGAAAAAAAATTGAGGGTTAAAGAAGGTTTTTAGAACTTGTGGTTGTAAATAAAAAAATAATGTTAGCATATGGCTAGTTGTATTTTATGTTATCATGTATGATGTGGCAGTAGTAGAATTCTTTATCATAATTCTTTTATGTTTGATATTGATTTCAGGAAGGAGCAAATATTAATAAGTCTCTTACAACTCTGGGTAAAGTCATTTCAGCCTTGGCAGAGGTGGTAAGTGTTACTCTTCATTGTAAGGGAAAGTTTGTCTACTCAGCAAATGTATTTGACTAATATTTTATGATTGCTCATAAAGGGTATTCTCTTTTTTCCTTTTATATCATGTCTTTCTCTTTTTAGAGCTTTTCAGATAAGATAGTAGGTATGGCACACTTTGACTTTGTACTGAAAATAAAAGCGATTAAGGCGAATGAAAGTAAATGTAGATCTGTAAAGGCTAGAATTAAACTAGGTCTTTGCAAAGACTTAAGGTTTGACTGTTTGAGCCTTATTTTGTAGCTCTTGTAAGAGCAAGTATATTTATTGCATATTATTTTCTATGTAATCTTTTCTAAACAGGATACTGTACATTTTGGAGTATTTTGAGCAATTTGCCTTGGCAAATGCTGTTGATTTGTGGGCCAATAAACTATTTTTTAAAGTAGTTTTATTTTTTCTTATTTCTTAGAATTAAAACAAAGCCCCTTATACAAAAATAGTTGAAACAATTTTTGTATAAGGGGCTTCGTTATTTAGGTTAGAAGCTAAGGAAGTGCTGGTTATTTTATGCTCTAGTTTAGTACCTCATTTGAATCTCTAAAAAGGATTAAATGTTTTCTTGCTTGTCTCTGAGAAGTGATATTCAATTTATGACTTAAAAAATTTTTTTTAATGACTTAAAATATTTTCTGTTTGGAGGCTTATCGTGTGTTCTCATTCTCTTTTAAATGCTTTTCCCCGTAGGATAACTGCACCAGCAAGGTATGGTGGGGCTTGGTAGAAATGATCTAGCTGTATAATCAGTTGCTGATTTTAAATCCTCAGCAGGATGCTTGGAGGCATAAGTAGGAATGGAAACTTGAAGAAGCATTATATTTGTTTTCTAGCTCTGGAATTTAGAATTGCTATTTAGGGTGACTGTGAATTATGAAATAGCACACCAATACAAAGAGGTTTAAGAAAAATGTAGCTATCATTTCAAGAAGCCAGCTATGTTTTAGAATGGTGCCCATAAAAAATTTATTTTATTGCTCTTAGGAGGCATATAGGTTACTGCCATATAGGTTTTCTGCCATGAAAAGTCATGGATTATTTAAATTATTAAATTTTTTTTTATTCTTTGATTATACATAAATTGAAAGCTCTAAGATAAAATTAAATTTCTAACTGTTTTTAACCGTTAAATGTTTCCAGAAAATATTGTTTGCATTCTTATTAATCCAGATACAGTAGATTTTCCTTTTCCTTATATTTCTACACAGATATTCTAAAATTTATTAATACTCTTTTGCATAAATAATAGGGCACTTAATAGTTTGATCTGAATCACAAGAGTATCATGGGGGAGAGAGGCAGTGTCTGCTTTGAAATACATTTAAAAATATAGATTTGCATATTCTCTAGTTCTATAAAAATATTTTTAAAAGTGCAGGTTTTCTGGGTTTTTGCTTTTTGTTTTGTTCTGTTCATTGGACAGAGCTGCCTGAGACTAAAACATCTCTCTGCTATTTGATATAATGCATGTGTAGATATTCTTCCAATATCTAATCTAGGTCCTAGAACAATGAAGACTTAAAATTTAGTGATTATTCTAACTTTTCCTGTCCATTTGCTCATCTGTTTACATCTGTATCAACCAGAGGAAAAGTTTACAAAGTATTTTTTCCGTGATTGCCCTCACTGATCTATGTCACAAAATTTTGCAAATGATCTTTTATAATATGTTTTATAAAACCCAGTTTAGTACTCTGTGTCTGTGTCATAAACTGTAACAGATCAGAAATAAATGTTAATTTTTATATAACAAGCATGATTTTTGGTGAATTAAGATGTATCATTATTTTCACTGGGAAGAGAAACAGGATTATTTCCATCCATACTTAGATAGTATTTTTTAGTGAGGTTAGTGATCTAAGTAAAGCTTGTTATGTAGCGGCTAAAACACTTAGTTTTTTAAAAAAATTGTGGATGTGAGAATAGGAAGGACATTAATTTGTATGAGAGCAAGCAGAGAAGAAATGGCTAAAGTTCTGGGATATTTTTAAATGGAAAAGATTGAAGTTCTATTTATACTTCTTCGTTTAGCTACTCCTTCTTAGTTTAGCCTAATTGACAGAAATGAATATGGAACATTTTAGAATCTGACACTGCTTACTTATTTTTACAGTCATTATAATTGGCATACTTTAAATCTTGCAGCATTTTCAGTACTAAGGATAGGCAAAGTGAAGTGTTTAGATGCAGTGGGGAATGGAGATAAACTGAGGTTGCAGGCCCCAAGGATTTCATGTGGAATGAAAGTCCCACTCAGCTATGAATGACTGAGAGGATTAATTCTCCTTAAAGGTCTGTGTAACTTAGGAATACAACCTGCTGTGGGAAATGATGTCCTCATAGGTGAATGTGTCTGTGGGTGGAGCAGGATGAGGTGTTGTTCAGTCACTAAGATGACTTAGCCTGACTCTTTGCGACCCCATGGACTGCAGCATGCCAGGCTTCCTCCGCCTGTCCTTCACTATCTCTGGGAGTTTGCTCAGGTTCATGTCCATTGAGTCGGTGATGCTATTCAGCCATCTCAAGATGTAGGGGACATGTTTGATGAGATGCAATTCAAGTACCAACTTGCCTACTTCCTTTCCTTCTCAACAAGTCAGAAGTCAGCTACTTAGTACTCTTTTTCTGAATACCCAGGATTTACTAAGAAGTAGATCATGCTCAATAACCTCAGATATGCAGATGCACCACCCTTATGGCAGAAAGTGAAGAGGAACTGAAGAGCCTCTTGATGAAAGTGAAAGAGGAGAGTGAAAAAGCTGGCTTAAAACTAAACATTCAAAAAACGAAGATCATGGCATCTGGTCCCGTCACTTCATGGCAAATAAATGGGGAAACAATGGAAACAGTGACAGACTTTATTTTCTTGGGCTCAAAAATCACTGCAGATTGTGACTGCAGCCATGAAATTAAAAGATGTTTGCTCCTTGGAAGAAAAGCTATGACAAACCTAGAAAGCATATTAAAAAGCAGAGAGGTTGCTTTGCTGACAAAGGTCCATCTAGTCAAAGCTATGTTTTTCCCACTAGTCATGTATGAATGTGAGAGTTGGACTATAAAGAAAGCTGAGTGCCAAAGAATTGAAGCTTTTGAACTGTGGTGTTGGAGAAGACTCTTGAGAGTCCCTTGGGCTCCAAGGATATCAAACCAGTCAATCCTAAAGGAAATCAGTCCTGAATGTTCATTGGAGGGACTGATGCTGAAGCTCTAGTACTTTGGGCACCTGATGTGAAGAATGGACTCATTGGAAAAGACCCTGATGCTGGGAAAGATTGAAGGCAGGAGGAGAAGGGAACAACAGAGAATGAGATGGTTGGATGGCATCACTGACTCAAGGGACACGAGTTGGAGCAAGTTCCGGGAGTTGGTGATGGACAGGGAAGCCTGGTGTGCTGCAGTCCATGGGGTCACAAACAGTCAGACATGACTTAGTGACTGAACTGAACTGAGGTCATCCTTAGTTTAATATGACCTCAGATTATGCTAGGAATAGATTATTAAACTGCCTGTTACTGGGGAGATGCCTATCAGTGAAACATGGCTTTCCCCTTAGTAACTTCTTTAATTATCACCACACAGTAGTCAGCCAGCAGATATTGGAGTAGCCAAAGCATTTGCATTGTGTTTTACTTTCAGAGGGTATAATTTCCTTCATCTCAGCACTGGTTTTGCATTGGTGTCTTTTGCTTTATCCTGTGATAATGAGATGGGCCATGGAGAGAGCAGTACAAGGAAACTTTTGATAAATATAGAAAGTTTATCTTGCAGTCTCTCTAAATCTCCTTATCAGCAAATTGCATCGCTTTCTTAGACCTTTTCACTTTGACTCCTAATTCTAATGGTCTGATATATTTTTGACATAATTTCCTTTTAAAGAAACCTAATATGTTTTACAATGTAAGAGTTACGAGATATGCAGTAACTACCTTGATGATTTGGTGGTTGACTAGATAAATTTATTAATTAAATGAGTTGCTCCTACACATCCAACCTGGAATGCACAAGATTCATATTTGCCCCTCTGTAAAAGTAAACATTATTATTTGAGGTTTGCTATTAGATGATATTAAAAAAATCATTGTTAATTTTGTTAAGTGTGAGAGTGGTCTTATAGTTACTTTTTTCTTTTTTATAAAGTCTTTCTCTGTTAGAGATATATACCTGAAGTATTTTTAGGTGAAATGTGGATTTGCTTTAGAGCCCTACACAAGCTATAAATGACAGGATATTAGATAGTAGTGTTACATTGGTGTTAAATTTCCTGACTTTGGTCATTGAACTGTGGCTGTGTAAGAGAATGTCCTTATCTGCTGAAGTGTTTAGGGATAAAAGGGCATAGGGTCTGTAGTTTCCTCCAGAATGGTTCAGAAAGAAAAAAATGTAGGAAAGACTTTGAGTGAAATTGAAACGTGATTGGTGAAATATGATAATGGTCAGAGCTGCGTGATGGATATATGGTAGTTCATTAGGGTATTCTCCAAACTGCTGTGAATACTATAAATTTTTCAGAATGAAATATAATAAGAAATAATTATTTATTAAATGAGCTTTTGGTTTTGTGAAGAACTGAAGCTGTGAGTGTTAAATTTCAACAGTGATGGCACCCCACTGTAATTTAATTTACTTGGAAGTTTTAGACTGGTTTGCCTTCCATCTGAATTATTCCTCTCTAAAAATGCTAAGAAAGGCTAAGGCCATTTCTTTCTGTTTAATAGAGTAAGAAGAAGAAGAAAACTGATTTTATTCCCTACAGAGATTCTGTACTTACTTGGCTCCTTCGAGAAAATCTAGGTATGTAATCATCTTTTTAAAGATGTGCAATCATCTTTTTGAAGCTGTTTACCAATTATCTTTGTGATTCATTTTCCTGTGTGTCTGCTTTTTGAGAAGAATAATCTCTGTTACTAACTTGAGTGATCTTTCTCTTTTTTCATTTTTACTCTTGATTTAAGTTGGTTGAATTTGCTTACCTTAATTGTATTTATTTATTTATACCAGTTTTTTTGAGATATAATTGACCATACAGAACTGTATAAATTGAAGGTGTGCAGCATAATGATTTGGCTTATATACATCATGAAATGGTTATCACAATAAGTTTAGTGAACATCTATTATCCTGTATAGATTAAACAAATTAAAGAAATAGAAAAATAATTTTTCTTGTGATGAGAACTCAAGATTTACTCCCTCAACAACTGTCATATATAACATGGTCGTCTTTCAGTCGCTTAGTCATGTCTGACTCTTTGCAACTCCGTGAACTGCAGAACACCAGGCTTCCCTGTCCTTCATTATCTCCTGGAGCTTGCTCAAACTCATATCCATTGATTTGGTGATGCCATCCAGACATCTCATTCTCTGTCATCCCCTTCTTCTCCTGCCTTCAGTCTTTCCCAGCATCGGGGTCTTTTTTAATGAGTTGGCTCTTCGCATCAGGTGGCCAAAGTATTGGAGCTTCAGCTTCATATATAACATACTGCAGTGTTAATTACATTTATCGTGTTGTAGATTATATTCCTAGTATTTATCTTGTAACTGGAAGTTTGTACCTTTGGACTACATTCATCTAATTTCCCCTCTGCCCTAACCACTGCCACTGTTACCACAAGTCTGTTCTCTTTTTCTGTGTTTGTTTGTTTGTTTTTGAAGTATAGTTGACCTACAGCACTCTGTTAGTTCCTGTTACACAAAAGGCGATTTGGTATTTCTATGCATTTCAAACAAATCACCAATAAGTTTACTTAATGGTATGTTACCATACAAAGATGTTATGTAGTTATTCACTGTATGTCCCAACTGTACATAGCTATCTTTATATGTGGATTATTTTGAATTATTGATCTAAGTTCATGCATTTTAACAACCCAGCCTTTTTACTGCTCCTCCAACTCATGTTAATGTTTTAACATCGTATTTTACATCTTTTGTTTTGTGTATCCCTTAACTCTTTATTGCGGAGAAGGCAATGGCACCCCACTCTAGTACTCTTGCCTGGAAAATCCCATGGAAGGAGGAGCCTGGTGGGCTGCAGTCCATGGGGTCGCTAGGAGTCGGACACGACTGAGCGACTTCACTTTCACTTTTCACTTTCATGCATTGGAGAAGGAAATGGCAACCCACTCCAGTGTTCTTGCTTTGAGAATCCCAGGGACGGGGGAGCCTGGTGGGCTGCCGTCTCTGGGGTCACACAGAGTCGGACACGACTGAAGCGACTTAGCAGCAGCAGTAGCAGTAACTCTTTATCGAGGATAGAGATGATTTTACTACTTTTGTCTGTTAACCTTCCTACTTGCTTTATATACATGACTGATTTACTACCTTTACTGTATATTTGCCTTTACCAATGAGATTTTTCCTTTTGTAGTTCTCATGTTTTTAGTTGTGGCCTTTTCTTTTTTACTTAGAGAAGTCCCTTTAACATTTCTTGTAAAACTGGTTTGGTAGTGCTGAATTCTTTTTTTTTTTAACTACATTTGATTTTATTTATTTTTTTAAATTTTATTTTATTTTTAAACGTTACAATATTGTATTAGTTTTGCCAAATATCAAAATGGATCCGCCGCAGGTATACATGTGTTCCCCATCCTGAACCCTCCTCCCTCCTCCCTCCCCATACCATTCCTCTGGGTCGTCCCGGTGCACCAGCCCCAAGCATCCAGTATCGTGCATCGAACCTGGACTGGCAACTCGTTTCATACATGATATTATACATGTTTCAATGCCATTCTCCCAAATCTTCCCACCCTCTGGTTTGGTGGTGCTGAATTCTTTTAGCTCTTGCTTAAATGTAACAATTTTGACATCTCCATTAAATCTGAATGAAAGCCTTGCCAGCTAGAGATGATTAGTTATAGGTTTTTCCCTTTCATCATTTTAAATATGTTGTGCCACTCTCTTCTAGAGAGTTTCTTCTGGAAAGTCAGCTGATAGCCTTACAGTAACTTGTTTCTTTTCCCTTGCTGCTTTTAATATTCTCTCCTTATCTTTAATTTTTGCCATTTTAATTACAATGTATCTAGAGTGATCCTCTTTGGGTTGATCCTGTTTGTTGATCCTCTCTGTGCTTCCTGGATGTCTTTTTTCTTCCCCAGGTTAGGGAAGTTTTCATCTATTATATCTTCAAATGTGTTCTCTCCCTCTTCTCCTTGGGCAGCCTTGTGTTCATACACTTGATGTTGTACCAGGGGTCTCTTAAACCGTCCTCATTTCTTCTTATTCTTTTTTCTGTTCAGCCTTAGTTATCTTCATGATTCCATCTTCCAGCTCCCTAATCCATTCCTCTGTATCATCTAATCTACTGTTGATTCCTTCTAGTGTATTTTTCATTTCAGTTATTCTTAATTTTTTTTTTTTTTTTTTGGTTCTTCTTTGTATTTTCTAACTCTTGTTAAAAACTTCTAACTTCTTACTCTGTTCATTTATTCTTCTCCTGAGGTCTTTGAACATCTTTACAATCATTACCATGAACTCTCTATTTGGTAGATTGCCTTTTCCACTTAGTTCTTCCAGGGTTTTATCTTGTTCCTTCGTTTTGAACATATTTCTCTGTTGCCTCATTTTGCCCAATTTATTGTTTTTATTGTGTGTATCTGGTAGGTTGGTTAGGTGTCCTGACCTTGGAGAAGTGGCCTTTTGCAGGAGACGTCCTGTGTATCCCAGCAGTGCACTTCCCTCTGGTCGCCAGAGCTGTATGCTCTAGGGGTGTCCCATGTTTGGGCTGCATGGGTCCTTCTGTTGTGGCAGGCTGGCTGCTGTGGGAATTCTGGGAGGTGTGGCTGACCCCTGTTCTGGTTGGTTTCCAGGCCCTGTGTTGTGTGGAGGCTGCCATCCATTGGTGGATGGGGCTGAGTTCTGGAGCGGGTGGTTCCAAGGCTGGGGGCCTAGATGTGTTGTCAGTCTGCTGGCAGGCAGGGCCAGTTCCTGACAGGATGCTTGCAGAATCTGGTGTCCCAAAGCTGGTGTTGGCATGCCGGTGAGTAGGGCTAGATGCTAGAGTAGCTGCAGGGTCCAGGGTATCTTGGATGTGCTATCAGCCTGTTGGCAGATGGGACTGGAGCCCAGGACATCCTGGGGCTAGTGCCAGCCTGTTGGTGGGCACAGCTGGGGCCCAGGGTCTCTGACTGTAGGGCCCTAGGGGTCCTTGGGGCTGGGGCTGGGGCTAGTGCCAGTGTGCTGGTGTGGGGTAGGGCGCAGGTCCTGGGCACTCAGGTAGACAGGACTGGGTGGCTGTGGGTTCTGGGGTCTTAAGACAGCAGACCTGCTGGTGGGTAAGGCAAGTCCCAGCACTTATCAGCTAGAGGGAGAATTCCAAAGTGGAACTTTCTGTGCCAGTGTCCTTGTGGTAGAATGAGCTCCCCAAATTGGCTGCCTCCAGGGAGCACTCCTGGCTCTTGTCCTCCAGGATCAGCCCAGGGGTCTGACTTAGTCTCCTTTCAGGTTACTGCCTCTGTCCTGGGTCCTGGGGCATGTGAGATTGTGTGGGTACTCCTTAAGAGTGGAGTCTCTCTTCCCACAGCCCTCTGGCTTTCCCAAAAGTAAGCCCTGCTGGGCTTCAAATCAAACTTTCTGGGGGCTTATCTTTTTGGTGCAGGAGTCCATGTGGAGCTCAGACCCCTTGCTCTTTGTGGAGAACCTCTGCAGTTGCAATTATCCTCATTTGTGGCTCAACCACGCAGGGCTGTGGGTTTGACTATTCCATATCTCTGCCCCACCTACCTGTCTCCTTGTTATTCCTTCTTTAGTTTTAAGGACTTTTCTGCTAGTCGTTTGATTTTTCTTACCAAAAGTTGCTTTGTGAATAGTTGTTATTTTGTGTGCCTGTGGAAAGAGGTGAGCTCAGGGTCTTCCTGCTCTGCCATCTTAGCTAATAGAGTAACCAGGGTGCTACTTTAGTGAGCATCTTTAATATCTTTCCTGTGATATTATTGCCCACCTTTAAATCAGGGCTTGCTCCCATGTCTTGTTTACTTCAGGACATGAACTGTGGAGTAATTGTTTATCTGACCACACACCTGCTTCAAACTGTTGTTCCTTTTTGAAAACCCCATGCTCCTTTGAGAGAGAGGCACGTAATCAAATGTAACTCCTCTTTGCTGATGTTTTTGGATCTTTTACCTGTCATTCACTGTTCTTTTAGCCCCTTTCCCTCTTTCTTGATAAGGAGGGAGTGATTAGCTGTGTTACATGTTGCTGATGGAAGGAAGTGGCTGAGAATGGCTATTCATGTCACCAGTGACTTTCATATCATTAAGAGTGGCTTTAGTGGAGTATCTAGGGAAACTGGACACAGTACATCCAGACACCAAGATTTACATGTAATGATGCCTGGCCTGAGGACATTTCAAAAATTTACTGATTAAATCTTAGAATCTGAGGTTTTGCTGTCTTATTTGACACATTCAATGAAGTTTTTTAATAAAACAAGTATGATTTGAGATAATCATGATTCATATTTTTAGGTGGCAATTCTCGGACTGCAATGGTTGCTGCTCTGAGCCCAGCTGATATCAACTATGATGAAACTTTGAGCACTCTGAGGTACTCCTGTTTGATCTCAATAGCTAATGAAAACACAGTGTTCCCCATAAGTCATCTTGTTAGGCCATGGGTTGTCTTATGCTGTGTGGGTAGTTGCGTGAGTAAACAATGACCCATCCCTTTTATAACAGGGAACACACATACACACACACAAACCTGTTTATACTTTTCAATTTCATTGAGAAAAGTAGGAACTTTTTCATAGGAAAGATATTAAATTTGCTTTGGTGAGATTTTTGGGTAACTTTTAGATAATAGTAAAAACTTCTTAATATTTTCTATAAAAAAAAGTGTCCCCTTCTCATGTTTGTCATTATAGAAGTGGCTTACTCACATCATAACAAATAGTAAAGTTTTGAGTACATGTAATATTTTAAAAGTTATTGACAGAATGTTCACTAATAGGATAGTTTTGTATATGATTAGGTTCGATTACATTAATCTGGAACTTTCAACTCTTCTCTCATCAAAAACATTTTTGATATAGTCTAATAAATTAGTTTCGATATATATTTTGATATTAGTCTCATATTTATTTCCTTTGTGATCTTGAGGAAATCACTTAGATTCACTGGAGCCTTTTCCCACATCTTTATAAGGTACTAAAAATAATGCTTTCTACATATGTATTTTTACTAAGGCTCATAAAAATATGTAAACACTCAAGCTGTTTTTAGAAATAATGGTATGTTACTTATGAGAAGTAGAGCATTTAAGGAATGGCAAAAATGTGTCTTCTTTTTGGATCTAGATACGCAGATCGTGCAAAACAAATTAAATGTAATGCTGTTATCAATGAGGACCCCAATGCCAAACTGGTTCGTGAATTAAAGGAGGAGGTGACACGGCTGAAGGACCTTCTTCGTGCTCAGGGGCTGGGAGATATTATTGATAGTAAGTGAATTAAGGATCAGCACAAAATCTATTCCTTTCTAGGGCTCTTAAACTTAGAGTTAAGGAACTTCATGAAACTTGATGATAAAGAGTTTTTTGGGTTTTTCTTAACCTTTAAAGGAGTCCATTGAGGGTAGTTCCCTGGTGGCATAGTGGTTAGGATTTTTGGCTTTTACTGCCATGGCCCAGGTTCAATCCTTGGTCAGGGGAACTGAGATCCCACAAGCTGTACAGCACGCCCACCCCAAAAGCTCATTGAAAATGATCTCAGAATTTCTTTTATGTACCCATGTATCAGGTTTTGAACTCATGAAATTACTTTTTAAAATGTTTTATATCATTACTTATATTTGTTATTGGATTTCTATTTTAGATCAGCAGTGAAGTTTATTTGGAATGTTTATTCTCACTGTGAAATTAATCACTTCATAAGATTGTTACTTCAATTTTTTGTTTTTCTGTTTTGGGTTTCTTTGGATTAATGTAGTAGTAATACTGAATATATTTGTAAGAAACCCACCATTCCAGTCTCCTTTCAGATAAGATTTACCTTTGAGTGGTTAAATGCCCCCCAACTCACTCCTTTTAAACTTATGAAGGGGCAAAAAAACAAATCCTGTCAAGTTCAAGAATTAGACTTCCAGAGAGTCTTAGAATGTTGTCTTAAAATGACTCTCTAACCTCAGTGATCTGCCTACAAAATGTCTAATCAGAAGTTCTCCTGAGGGAGTTAACTAGAATATTCAGTATAATAGTATATGAGTTTACTTAATAAAGCATATTTTTATTTTTTGAGTTTCAGATTAATGTTATTATTTGGCATTCTAATAAGATTTTCAAGGCCTCTTCTAGTTTAGTTCTTCTTACTGATTAACACCTGAATTTAAATGAATACATACTTTTTGTAAAATGGTAGTGTGTTATTCTAAGTGTTAATTATTTTCAGCTTCCCAAATACCAAATACTGCTCTGTTCCCTCTCTATGTCAAAAACTACTGAACCTGAACTTTGACCCTTTTTATATTTTCCCTCTTGCTTACCTTCAGTTGATCCATTGATCGATGATTACTCGGGAAGTGGAGGCAAATGTGTGTATCTCATGTATTGGTGGTTTCCAGTACTCTGACTTGCTACTCTGCCTCTGCTGGATCAGCCTTAAGATGAGCTTTGCATGTCAGCGATCCTAACAGGGAAATCCCAGACAGAGCATAGTAGATTCAGAAATTATTCCTATTTCTGTCCTTTTCCATTAGCAGAACAGACTTTGCTGAATTTCAGCCTGTGGCTTGAATTAGGTCAAGAGGCTTAAAAACCTCTTATTGCTTTATTCTTTAGTTTTTCCACTTTAGTTTTGTGTGATTAAATTGAATCCAAACTCATAGATGGGGATGGTAGTGATGACAGCAGCTCACATGTATTGAGTGTTTATAGTGTGCCAGGGCCTGTTCCAGGTATCCTGAATATATTCTCTCTTTTAAACCTGTCAGTGACTCGCACAAAGTTCCTTTTTTGCCCGATTTCCCAAAGAGGACACTGCTGCCCGGAGTGGCTAGTTTGCACTAAATGAGATCCCGTGGTTTCTATGTGGTCAGACTGGGTAGTGTAACTAAGAGCCCTCATTTTTAATCATTATGGCACCTTTTGTGGCCTCATGATCCCTCACGGTCTGATTACTTATTAGAAAAATCCTTTTAAAATAGCTCTCTAACTCTGAGCCTTAGTGTATAAGTATAATTGAAAGAAGTCACTTCTAGTTGGCCAAATCTCTGGGCTAGAGTAGCTCTGTGATGTTGGATTAGCACTCACCTGTGCTTATGCCAAACATATTTCCTCCAGATATTGGACCTCAGCTTACTTGATGATTAGGTAAACTTTTTTACTCATTCATGAATTACAAATTAAATTTTTAAAAACTTGGGGGTCAAAAATGTGTGCTTGAAATGAGGACTTTTTATAAAGGGATCACACCTCCTTACTCTCTCCATATCTATCACTCTTTTAAGCTAACTCATAAATGAATAACTCATAAATAAATGAAGAATCTTGATTTGGGGGTGATTCAGTTTTAGATTTTTGTTGGTTTGTTTGTTTCTATGGGAGGTCATGTGATAGGGCTTGGCAGACACAGGAGAAGCCCAGTGCAGCCCTGGCTGCTGTCTTGAGTTTCGGCCTCTAAGGCCCTGTAATGTCCTAACCCACAGCGACTCTTGGACCGGAACTGCTCTGTCTGAGATTTCCGAAGCCAGCTGGTTCTGGTGTGGGAGAGACACCCTTTGTTCTTGCTTTTGTGCTGCAGGTGCTGCTGCTGCCAGCTTGTTGCCTCACTTTTTCTGAGCAGTTGTGGCATCTCCCAAAAAGCTATGCATGACTGAGTTTTAATTCTGTGTCCACGCAGGAGAGCAGCCCTGACGACTGAGTTTCCGTTTTGATCACTGCACTTAATGCCTTATAGGGCTTGCATGTGTCAGCTGGACCTTCCATCCTGTTCTTCCCCACCTTGCTGCTACCACCTGGTAGCTAATTTTTTGCAACAGTTCCTACCCCCACCTCCCTTTTAAAATTTGCTTGGTTTCCTATGTTCTATTTTTGCAGATGGTGGTTCTCAAACTGTCTTGAAGCAACCACTGGTTTTAAGGGGATTCAGGAACTGGCTTTGATTAAGTTCACATGGGATAGACTCAGAGAAAACTAATAATATTTTTTCTGACTTTTTGTATTGACTCATATCCTTTAAAGAAAATTTACTTAGTTTTGATATGAATTTTGAGCAGTATAGATTGTCTTACATATAAACATGAGCTAATTTAAAAATAAGAATGTATCAGTACCTATGGATTTCCTCTGGTGCCTACTGGAGAAAGATGACTAAGGAAGAAAAGTACAAATGGCAATTTAATGAATTTGTTGTTTGTGGCTCTTTTTACCAAAACTAAGTTTAAAAGCAAATCTTAGAATTCTGTTAAAGACTTAAGTAAATGAAAGTATCTCCCTAAAACTTGCATATCATACTAGGAACTCGGCTTCCCAGTGACTCATGGTTATTCCATTAGGCAAAGTGAGAGTCTTACTTAAATTAGTAGATAATCAGCCTTAATTTTTGCTTGCTCCAGTAGATGAACATGAGCTACACCGGATTTAATAATTTGCTCATTGTTCACTCATTGTTCATCCCTGTTGAGGTAATTAGCTCTGAGTTCTTAGCCAGGACTTATACAAGACTCCTGTAGTTTCTGCACTTACCTCTTCTTTTTTTAAAAGGTATATTTAAAAAATCCTTGTTAGCATACAAAGAACACTACTAAGTGCTCAGATTTTTGTTTTAATGTAACATATTCTTGGGAGTTTTTCCTGAGTCCCTTAAGATACTAGGCCAGGCTGATATATATTCATATTGACAGATAAATGATCTTTTTTTTTCCTTTGCTGTTAGAACTACTGGCATTTAACAGTTGTGTTAACCTAAGACATTACAGATTTGGAGCTGTGGATAGGATGGAAGGCAGGTAGCCTGGTTGTGTGGGGACAGGGCTTCAGCAGCGTCCTTGGAGGCTCTGTGCCCCTCTACCAGATGCAGTGTTAACCCATACTGGACTTTCTAGTTTCTAAATTTAGGAGTAGTTCTTAACCTCTCCAATGCCAGTATTAAAAACAAGACAGTCATGTTTGAGAACTGCCATCTAGAACAATTACAACTTGTCTTTGTATCATAACTTGTCTTTGTCTTGCTGCTTTAATGCTCTCTTTTCTTACACTGGTGTTCCTTCCTGTCTTTTTCCTTCTTCTGCTCCTTTCCTCTTTTCTACTTTTTCTGCCTTCCCTTGTTTCTATCTCCTAGATCTGAAAGATTTTCAGAACAATAAGCATAGGTACTTGCTAGCCTCTGAGAATCAACGTCCTGGCAATTTTTCCACAGCATCCATGGGGTCCCTTACTTCATCTCCATCTTCCTGCTCACTCAATAGTCAGGTGGGCTTAACATCTGTGACCAGTATTCAGGAGAGAATCATGTCTACACCTGGAGGAGAGGAAGCCATCGAACGTCTGAAGGTAGGTAGTACCTACTCAGACTCAATGGAAGGTATTCTGTGTCATTCTACAAGGCAGAGTAAGGATGAGAAACCATTGAGATGTTGGTTCAGGACATGAAAGAACTTTCTGACTCTCAGAGGTGTCCCGAAATTACTGCTTTGTAAGGTGATTAATTTCTCTTCACCAGAATGCTTGAGTCTGACATGGGTAGGCAGGGATGGGAGGGAGAGTTGCATGGGCAGGTCAGAGGTTTGCCAGGCAAGGTAACTGATAAGTAGGTGTGTCCATCTGTCATGTTGATAAGTAGATATGTCCATAGTTTATAAGTCATGGTGAAATTGTTCAGTTAGAAGTTTCATTGGAAACTAATTAATTAAACATTTGGTTTCTTTGGAAGATGAAATTCCGCAAAGCGCAGAATCTGCTTCTGTTAGTAAAATATGTAATCAAAAGAAGGTTTGCACATTTGAGTAGCTATACCAGCTTTATTCAGAGACAAATGAAATTATATTTTCTGGAAGTTCACAGAAAGCCCTGTGATCACTGCAGTGGAAGGGCTGCCCCTCCTGTGCAGGTGCACGCAGGTCACGGATCTTAGTGCTGGTGCTGTGTACTGGAGTCCCGTGTGTGCAGGTCACCCGCCATGCCACCCAGTGGCTTTCTTGTCTGTCTCTGTGAATATGAATGTTATTCCCCCTCTGTGACTACAACAAGAGCAGACAGTTGCCACCTGTGGTGGCATCCATCACATCATCGAGACAGCAACACAAATGCCTTTTCTTTTCCTGCTTGTCACTTCCAGGATGAGAGTTTGATGTGTCCCTTGTGGCCTTTGTATTCAAGAGTCCAGGGTGGGAAAATCAAGGAGGGCAAAGAAACTGTAAGGAGCTGGGGGGTTGCAGCCCTGTGCCCAGCGAGCAGTCCTTGTCACGTGCACTCAGCATTCTTCACCATGGCTGCTCATTCAAGGACTGTGGAGAACAGTGACATACTTTGACAGGTTAACAATAGAAAAAGTTTGCTGAGCCTTTTTGCTAAAAGGGAGTTTAGCTTGATAATTGTTGATGCTTTCATTTTGGTTTGCAGATGAGGCTGCAAAAGATGTTGAAGAATTGACTTCTGCCTCTCAATCAGCCTACCTTTTCTTTGACATTTCAGTCACTTCTAACATAAGGTGCTTCAGAAACAAAAGTAATGATCTGGCTGCTTCCTTCAGGATTTGTTAGTGGAAAGGGGGGAAATTCTCAAACACCTGACAAAAAGGGACAGGGAGTGAGAAATCTTTTCATTAAATATTGTAAAGAAAAGGATAATTTCTGCTATTGTAAAATTGACTTTGGAATTTTACTGAAGATGTTAGTGAAGGCCTATGCAAGAATTGTTTTTTGTTTCTGTATTTTATCACGATGGGCATCAGTGACAAAGTTGCTATGTAGGGTTCTCTTCAGGCCAATGGCAACATGCAGGGATTCTGTGGAAAGGAAACATGGAATCTGTCATTTATTATAAAATGTCATTTTTCTTTGGAAATTTGGAGTCTTACTATTTGAATCCTACTTTAATGTACAAATGAGATTACACTTTAAACACTACTTGATGTACAAAAAATTTTCTTCCCGACTGCTAAATGGAACCAACTGAAAATAATGTTGAATGTTAGCAGTCAAGATGTGAACTGGATGCTTTAAGTGTTAGGTCGCCCAGTATCTTCTGGATAGTTTCCAGGGAATAACACTGCCTTTATTCAAGGAACCCTCTCCCCAGCCTCCCTACTTCCCACCCAAAACTGTTTTATTACTTTTAGCAGAAATAAGTTTCTGTGTTTTAATTCTCCTTTAAGCCAATCTAAATGACATTTCCTTTTTTCACTAGCTTTAGAAAATAGTTTCTTTATGGTTTTGCATTCAGTCTTGTTTTTTAATGCAGCATGGTAGTAGTGTAAGCACCTTAGTTCTGCTCCTAGTTTGTGAATGGTGGGAATTCTGTGTCAGCAGACCTTCATTTTAATGCTGCAGGCAGATGACATCCTGTGTTCACAGGGCAAGGCAGTGGTTGTACGACAGAAATACTTGCAGATTTCTCATTTTGGAGACTGTTTCATTGTTCTGAATGTGAAGGAATGGCATTCCTAAGACATGAGACTGTAGGAGAAAAATACTGTAATGGAAAACAGTAATACAGGAGGGTCATTCATTTTCCTAACATTTTATGTCCCTTTGTTTCTCTTTACTTTTGACTTTTTAAAAAAAGGGTCAGTTGGTAGAATACTTTTACACAGGGCATTACTATTGCTTCATTCATTGAATATCCTGTTTCCATGTGGAAGAGACCCAGGTTATCCATCATAAATACCCTGGGCCCTCTGCACATCTCTGGCAAAGAGAGTAACATGTAACTGCTTTCTGTTTTTAGCTGCACCTCAAAGTGAGTTGAAATGTTGTATCCTTGATTTGGATTCCGACTTAAGAAGAAGGTTTTAAATATGTAGCAATGGCTACTAGGTGGTGCCTCTGGTGTTTATTAGTCTGGCATCAGTGTCAGCACTGTGAGTGCCATTGCTCAGGCTTTTAGACTATAAATATCCACAGATATCCATTACAGAAGCACGCAAGGGTAAATGCTGTGCTCGGCAGCCCGAGGGCCCCACACTTGGAGCTGCTCACTCATGAAGCAGGCTGCATTCAGTACAGTAAAACTTATCTGATGGCTTCAAGGAATGTTCTGTGTATAACTATTTAAATATCTTAATCTAAACTATAATTTTTTTTTCTGGGGAAATTATTCTGACTTGTTCTGTGGACGTGTCTGCCATCTTAACTGATCATGATGAAGATTTATTTGTGTTCAGCATTATGAACTGACTTAATAGCCAGTGCTGTACAGATAGCCAGACAGACATGATGTGAGATCAAAGGTGAAAGATGCCTGCGCCCAGCATGCCTGCAAGCCTGAAAAATGATCCTGATGTCACTCTGTTTTTCCAGGATTTTTTAATGTACAGTACCTGTAGGAAAGAAGACCTTTGAAGAGTGTCTCCTTGACTCCTCATTTCTAAAGCATGAATTCCAATTCAGTTTAATCTTAAATTCAGCTTCTAGAATAAGTTATAGGCAGTGCTGGATGTGCCAGGCCTGCCTGCAGAGTGAATTGGTGACTTAGACTGGAAGCTACCATCCTGTTGGCATCTCTGTTTCATTTATACTAAGTTTGTCATTTAGCCTTGAAGAAAGAATATTCCTCACTCTTTCTTAATTTATGGTGAGCTATCTCTTAGAATATCTTATTTAAAGCCTGTGGATTCTGCCTTAGTTGGAAGAAGAACACACAGGAAACACAGCCATAGACCTGGCTCTGGGAGAAATGTAGCCTGAGGATAGTCACTTAGTTTCTCTGTGTTTCTAGAATGTCTCTGGAATAAGTGGCTTTTTCCAGGGCTGAAGTTTTGCTAAATGACACTCAACATTGTTTCCTCAGAGTTAAAAAAAAATAACTTTCTAGACAACATAATAGTTGCAGCTTGAAGCTGTAATGAAAGAATGAAGGTAGTACCTTCCTCAGCTTACTCCTTAAATCTCTTTTCTACAAGGAGGTCATATTCTGACTTACCCTGCAGGTAGTGAGTAAAATTAGAGAGGTCACATAAGAGTTGGCAGCAAGATGGTAAGAGGATTCCTAGACAGTATTGCTATCTTGGGGTGAGTTTACAGTTGCCCCAAAATATCAGAAGAGTAGCTTTAACAGAGCCAGATAAACCTCAGCTCTGACATACTACTTCTCTAAAAATAACCAATCAGGAAAAATATGTATTTCAAGCATCTCATGGATCAGTTTGTATTTTATAACTGACATCAGTGTGGCTTGTGGACCACAGTATATAAAATAAGCCCTAGTGCAAGTGCTGTGGTTTGGGCATCATGTTATCCTGGGCCTTTGTTTTTGAAGTTGCCACTCAACATGAAGGTTTCTAGCCAACTGTCTTTAATAAGCCTGAGACTCTTACAGGTTATGAGGCCTGCTTGTATTGTACTTGTCCTTTGACAGTCATTTGCAGAAGCATTAATGCTCCCCTATTTGAGCTGTTGAATAACTTTGATGGTGAGTTAGAGAGGCTGTTGATCACTTGGTGCTCGGTACCCTTCCTTTCCTGCCCGTCCTCTTTTGGAATTGTATGCCTTTCTTGGCTGCTGGCCCTCTGTGGCGGCTTGTGGTTCCTCCCTTGGCTGTGGAGTGGCCTTTGCGCTGCAGATTGTTCATTCCTGTTGGAGGACTGTAGAGATGCCGTCAGGTAGCTATTCTAGTCTTTCAGTCTGTGAGTGTGTTCAGGGGATTAATGAGAGCCAGTTCAGGTGATTTTTGTCTCTGCCCTCCTGCCTTCCACTGTAGGCTGGCTGTAGCTTCTTGCACTTTGTAACAGACTCATGTCTGAGTACCCCCTACATGGCCCCCTTTCTGTCTACCTCCCTGATGCTTAGGCCTTTTCTGAGTGTTTTAAGTTTTGTCCTTTGTTCGTTGTTGCTCCTCCTCCTCCGCTATTATCATCACCCTCCTCCTCTTCATGCCCTCCTCTGCTGGCTCCTGGACTCCTTTGCTATAGCAGTTGCTTCCATGAGTCTTTACTCTGGGCTTTTACCATGCTCTCTTCCTCATTCCAGAAAACCAAGTGCCAGGTGCCTTAGGGCGTTATTGTATTAAATCTTCATAGTTTCTTTCTATGTAGGTATTAATACTTCTCTACATTAACTGTTCTACTCTTCTACAATTCTACATTAATTATATTAATAGTCATCTACATTAACTACATTACATTTGCCAGAATGGGCAATGTTCAAACTACCGTACAATTGTGCTCATTTCACATCTAGCAGGTAATGCTCAAAATCCTTCAGGCTAGGCTTCAACAGTATGTGAGCTGAGAACTTCCAGATGTTCAAGCTGGATTTAGAAAAGGCAGAGGAACCAGAGATCAAATTGCCAACATCTGTTGGATCATAGAAAAGGCAAGAGATTTCCAGAAAAACATCTACTGCTTCATTGACTATGCTAAAGCCTTTGACTGTGTGGATCACAGCAAACTGGGGAAAATTCTCAAAGAGATGGGAATACCAGACCATGTTACCTGCCTCCTGAGAAACCTGTATGCAGGTCAAGAAACAACAGTTAGAACCAGTCATGGAACAACGGACTGGTTCAAAATTGGGAAAGGAGTATGTCAAGGCTGTATATTGTCGCCATGCTTATTTAACTTCTATTCAGAGTCAGTACATCATGTGAAATGCTGGGCTGGAGGAAGCACAAGCTGGAATTAAGATTGCTGGGAGAAATATCAATAACCTCAATTATGCAGATGACACCACCCTTGTGGCAGAAGCTAAGAAGGAACTTCATCTGCTTTATGAAGGTGAAAGAGGAGGGTGAAAAAGCTGGCTTAAAACTCAACATTCAGACAACCTTAAGATCATGGCATCCAGTTCCATCACTTCATGACAAATAGATGGGAAAACAGTGGAAACAGTGAGAGAGTTTATTTTCTTGGGTTCCAAAATCACTGCAGATGATGACCGCTGCCATGAAATTAAAAGATGCATGCTTCTTGGAAGAAAAGCTATGATGAACCTAAACAGCATATTAGCAGAGACATTACTTTGCCGACCAAGGTCCTTATAGTCAAAGCTATGGTTTTTCCAGTAATCATGTATGGATGTGAGAGTTGGGCCATAAAGAAGGCTGAGTGCTGAAGAATTGATGTTTTTAAACTGTGTTGTTGGAGAAGAGTCCCTTGGACTGCAAGGAGATCAAACCAGTCAATGCTAAAGGAAATCAACCCTGAATATTTATTTGAAGGGCTGATACTGAAGTTGAAGCTCCAGCACTTTAACCACCTGATATGAAGAGCCGACTCACTGGAAAAGACCCTGATGCTGGGAAAGATTGAAGGCAGGAGGAGAAGGGGATGACAGAGGATAAGATGGTTGGAAGGCATCACCGACTCAATGGACATGAGTTTGAGCAAGCTCCGAGAGATGGTGAAGGACAGGGAAGCCTGGCATGCTGCAGTGCATGGGGTTGCAAAGAGTCAGACATAACTGAGTGATTGAGCAACAATTATTAATAGTTATGTTGGGGGATCACAGAGGCTTCATAAAATAGCCTGTTAAATGAATTTGAAATATTTTTTGAACTATGAAGACTTCTCATCCTGAATCACTACCATTATTGTTATCTTGTCATCATTATCATCATCATCTGAGTTTCTAATTTTGTATCCATGACTGTCATTTTCTCCTGCTTTTTGCATGTGCTCATCTCCCTTTTTGGTATCCCTTCTTCCTCCATTTTTTTTTTTTTTTTTGGCCTGAACAGTTCCTGCTTGTCCTTCATTCACAGTATGAGTATCACTCAGCCTTGACTCATCCACCTTCCGGCAGACCTGTGAGCACTTCAGTTCCAACATTGAGCACACTGCCTGCTGTTCTCCTACCATTCCCATCACAGTCCTGCAACTTGCTGCTCTAGCTTTGCTGTTGTTCCTGGAAAATGCTAGACATTTCCCACCTATTCCCTCACACATCCATGCTCTTCCCTTTTGTCTGCTCGTGTAGAACCTTGTCAATGAGCCCAGTTCTGACAGCCCCACTGCAGATTGCTTTCTCCCCCTACATTCTTTCTTTTCTTTGCTTTATTTTTCTACAAAGCTCTTATCACAGTCTGGGATTCTGTAAACTCGACATTGATTAAAATGGATTGATTATCTCTGTCTCTCTTCTGGAATATAAGTCTCATGAGAGGTAGGAATTTTGTTCCCTGCTACATCTTTAGTTACCTAGAACGGGGCTTGGCATGTAATGAGGTTATATATGATTACTGAATGAATGAATAATGATTACTTCTTTCTCTCTCTAGTATATAGTAAGCTCCTTGAAAACAGGAAACATGTTTTAGTCCTTATGTTTCTGGCACATAATAAACACTCAGCTGGAGATGGAAGATTGTCTCACTAGTGGCTACATGCCTTCAGATGAGATTAATATGAAGCCTTTCTATGTTGGGAATTGGGCTGTGTTCAAGGGGGTATTGTGTTGAAGGGGAGGAAAAATATCTTTCTTTTTACCCTTCTAGGTCCTTGGCTGGGGCTTCTGTAACAAAAGGCAGATTAACAAGTGAAAAGCCTACAAATTTATTTAGTATTTGTTTACATGACGTAGCTCAATGGTAAAGAATCCTTCTGCCAAATGCAGGAGATGCAGGTTTGATCCCTGGGTTGGGAACATCCCCTGGAGAAGGAAGTGGCAACCTACTCCAGTATTCTTGCCTGGGAAATCCCACGGACAGAGGACCCTGGTGAGATACTGTCCATGAGGTCACAAAAGAGTCAGACATGACTTAGTGACTAAACAGCAACAACTGTGTGACATGGAAGACTTCATAAGGAAGACCCAAAGAAGTGTTAAACGTGAGCATTTTTATGCTAGGGCTTCCCTGGTCACTCAGACAGGAAAGAATCTGCCTGCAATGAAAGAGACCTGGGTTTGTACCCTGCATCGGGAAGATCCCCCTGGAGAAGGGAATGGCAACCCAGTCCCATATTCTTGCCTGGAGAATTGCATGGACAGAGGAGCCTGGCAGGCTCTATGGTCCATGGGTTTGCAAAGGGTCGGACATGACTGAGTGACTAAACATAGACGCTTGGTGAAGTGTGAAAAGTGATGGAAAAGTGTGATAGAACAAGGGGGAGGTGAGCTAAGAGTATTGGCACTGCAGAGAGATTGCTGGTTTACTTCCAGAGCTCAGCAGTAAAACAAATAGCACAATAAAGTGAGTCCCATGAAGTTTTTGGTTTCCCAGTGCATATAGAAGTTAACTTCACACTATACTGTAGTCTGCTAAGTGTGCTGTAGCTTTATGTCTAAAAAAAACTATGTGCATACCTTAATTGAAAAATACTTTATTGCTACCAAATGTTGTCATCTGAACCTTCAGCAAATTGCAGTAGTGACATCAAAGATTACTGATCGCCTGTCACATAACAAATGTAGTAACAGTGAAAATGTTTGGAATATTGCAAGAATTATTAAAATGTGATAGACATGAAGTGAGCAAATGCTGTTGGAAAAATGGCACCAATAGAATTGCTACATGCAGGGTTGCCACAGACTTCCAATTTGTAAAAAACGCCTTACATGTGAAGTGCAATAAAGCGAAGCACAATAAAACAATGTCTGTAGCAACCTGGGAGACTTATCAAGGTTTGTCTGTTCAGATTCTTCTTAGTATTCCTTCATTTTCTAGAAATAAGGATGCTGCATTCCTCCAGGGGTAGGAAGGTTACATCTCATGAGGGTCTTACGAAGCTTCAGGAGGTCAGAGATTCCTTCCTGCTTGTACCATTTCTTAAATCACTGGGCTTAAAATACTCAATGTGTCAAGATATCATATTTTAGTGGAGCATATTCTAAACCCCTTCAGTGTTGTGGTGAAATTATAGTGAAACAAAAAGCAATGAATACCTTGCTGCTGTTGCTGCTGCTAAGTCACTTCAGTCGTGTCCTACTGTGTGCGACCCCATAGATGGCAGCCCACTAGCCTCTTCTGTCCCTGGGATTCTCCAGGCAAGAATACTAGAGTGGGTTGCCATTTCCTTCTCCAATGCATGAAAGTGAAAAGTGAAAGTGAAGTCGCTCAGTCGTGCCCGACTCTTAGTGACCCCATGGACTGCAGCCTACCAGGCTTCTCCGTCCATGGAATCTTCCAGGCAAGAGTACTGGAGTGGGTTGCCATTGCCTTCTCCGAATGAATACCTTAGAGCGCTTTATTCTTTTGTAGATGTAGCTGTTAGAAAGTGCTTTGCATTTGAAGATGTAGTATTACCTTTTCTTCTACACACACACATACACACACACACACACACACATGCACATACATCCTCTCTTTCTCTCTCTTGCACTGTAAAGGTATTTTTATTAGAACTTAAAGGGAATTAATATATCAGGGGCTGATTTCTTTCTTTACATATTAAGAAAGGAAAAAAAAAAACAAAAACCTCATCATATTAGATTCTGCCTCAGATCCTCTGAGGGCATCATCTGCTTCTTGCCATCCTTCCTAAGCACAGAAAGTTAGCTTACAAGACTCTTTGACACTTTAACTATGGACTTCCTCCTTAGGAATCAGAGAAGATCATTGCTGAGTTGAATGAAACCTGGGAAGAGAAGCTGCGTAAAACAGAGGCCATCAGGATGGAGAGGTCAGGAAGTTAAACTCTGGAATGTTTCTAAAATATCTGGGGAATTTGGATTACGTTTATAGTAAGAAAAGATAAAATAGAAGTTAAAAACAACCTTTCCTCCCCAAATACAGAACCAACAAACAAAACCTGTGTGAGACTTCTGGCCAGATTCACACTCAAGTGAAATTCAGATATTTGTTCTCTAGGCAGTCTTGTTCTTAGTTACCTACTACATGTTGCTAGGGAGCCATATAAAAATGGAAGATATTGAGGAATGTGTTCTCAATTTGCAAAAAGATTGCCTTTGATAAAGGCCCAGAGGAAAAAACCTGTTCTGATTATTGTCTTTCAGAGTGATGTTTCCTAAAACCTCTTTGGTAAGAGGTTAAGTAGTTTCAGTTGCCAAAATCTGTATTTTATCTTAACCCGATTTTCTACCCTAAGAATGAACATGACCTCAAATAATACTTTTTGCTGTTGGAATAAATAGATATTTTAGGGACTTCCCTGGTGGTCCGGAGGTTAAGACTCTGTGCTTCCAATGCAGAGAGCATGGATTCAGTCCCTGGTCAGGGAAATAATAACCCACATGCTGTGTGGCATGGCCAAAATATAATAAGAGTAAAGTAGTTGTTAAAAATATATACATTTTAGTTAATGTTAGTTTCTTCTTGCTTCCTGGAAGATGAGGTAGAAGTGAGCACTAATGTGTTGATAAAGTGAATGTATGAAACAGAATTTTCTTCTTTATTGTAGAGATTTTAAGCTAAAATTGTTAAATCAATGTGATGGTAGGCATGGGAACATGACATTTGAGAAAACCACATTTATAGATGGTACTCCCCATATCAGAGCTACTTTCTGACTGCTTTTGTTGATTTTTAAGAAATGGTTCCTTGAATGGGATGTATTGCCTTCAGGGTGTATTCCTTTCTTCCTTTTTTAAATATTAATAGACATATTATTTATGAATCATTTTCTGCTTCCAGAGTCAGATGTGACAAAGTTGCTATTTGGGTAAATACAGCTTTACATAAGACAGGAACATAATTTATTTTGAATGTACTATTTTCTCTTAAAGATAATTTCTATTTGATGAAGGGACAAGTAGATTCTTTCACATTTGTGTTACTGACTTTAAACATAGGTAATTGTTTTTGCTTTGCTTGCTTTACCTTCCAATTCATGTTAGACTGATATACTTATCATTTTGGTACTGTGATTCTGATGTACTTGTTGCTCTTTCTAGAGAAGCCTTGTTGGCTGAGATGGGAGTTGCCATTCGGGAAGATGGAGGAACCCTTGGGGTTTTCTCTCCTAAAAAGGTAGGAAACAGTGTTGTGAAAGTGAACCAGACTGAGACACTTTTTGTTTGTCTTGGTCCTCGAGGCATTTTATGTCTTTCAGGGCTGGCTCTTCTTCCTTTTCTTTTAAACCTTGAGACATGGCTTAATTTCTGATATTTTTTATTTCATCTTACACTGCAAGGCCAACCTGTTTCTAAAATGTTTTCAGAAATGTTTACTGTTTATAGAAATAAAATCCAAGGCAGTAAATCTGTAACTTTGGTCATTATTCAGTGTATTTACTCATCTTAATGGTTGCTTTCTCGTAAATTCCTAGCCTAACCTAGCACATCTTGCCTCAGTTTGGCTACTCTTTCTATGTAGATTTCCCCACAGGTACCAGCAACCCTGAATTATAACTCTTTGGAAGCAATTTCAGCTGTTCAGGTTTGTGTAGAAAAATACCACTTCAGTTTGCTTCTACACTTTGTGTGATAGCCATTGTCCTGAGTAAAGCAGTTTCTGTGCTATCCTTCTAGCCTCCTCTTCTCCCTTCTCATTTTTTTTTTTTAAACTTCAGTAGTTACCCTCCTACTTACTTAGGTAGTCCTAGTTGTTAAGCAGTAGATACCTTTTAGCTAATTAGAAAAACAAGTTGTTTTTTTTTTTTTACTAAGTTGCTTCTTAGTTATTAATAGACACTGGGAAGCTATTATGAAATGGTTATTTTGTGTGCTTATTTATCTATTAATAATAGAACATATACTGATGTACAAAGCATAAAATTATACTAATAACAAATGGTCTTTCATTTCAACTGACTTCAGATTGGCTACTGTATACTTAAACTTCTTCATGCGAGGGTCTGATGGTGGTCTCTCTAGGTTAGCATAGAACAGGGTATAGAGTTTTCAGTTGGTACTTTTGTTTTATTTGATATGAGATACTCCTGTGGTTTTTGTTAGGATATATTTGGTTAGGTTTTTCTTTTTTTTTTTTTCTTTTTAATAAATTCTGCTCTATTATTTTCATCAAAGAAGATTGATTTAAAGACATTTTAGATATGTGCTATACACCTGGAACAATAGTAACAGTATTTTATATGTTTATATTGCCAAAGGTCAGTGATTTTCATAATTTAATAATTTTTCCTTCAGTAAGACACTATTTTATTCAGATACATTATTTGTGATTTTAGAGTTTTTAGCAGTTATAGACTTAATAAAATTTAGATTGTGCCTTTGCATATATCTAAAGTTATTTTTTAACATCTTTTAGTGTTAAGAACAGTGAGGAAAATTTTTGTAACAACTTAAATAACTTGAATAAGTACTGTGTTATAAACAGCACAGAATTCCAAACTGAGATATCTGTTTCCAGAGCTTTTTCTTACTTGCTTTAACTTTCTAGACTTCTTCAGGAAAGAAAGGGATACCCCTAACCACATTCAAATTCAGTTTTAGAACCTATTCCTGATGTATTAACTTGATTGGTAATCCTTACCCATATATGTATCAAATTGACACCTTTTACAATCACATTGTACAACCTAAATATATGCAGACTGTCATTCATATCTCAAAAGAACTAGGAGAAAGTACTCTTCAGGCAAGAGAAAAAATGAAAACCTGTTCTTGAGGTTCTGGTTTCCTTAGGCCAGTGCTATGCTAGGTTTTAAAGAATGCTGCCCAAGAGGGTTTTGACTTTCTCAAACCAGCTACAGAGACATATTAGTTGGAAAGATGTAAAGGTTTTCCTAAATTTCTTTTAAATGATCTTTTGCACTCCCTTTTCTTAACCTGCTCATCTGACTCTCCTTTCATTTTTCTGCATTTGCTGGCACTGTATCTTGAGTAGATTTTGACCCCAAGACCATGTGACTTATTTTTGGATCCCAGTGGGGTATTTTCACCAAAAAAGGTTGGTTTTTAAAAAGATTTTAAAAACATTAAGAGTTAGATGAAGAGGATTTTATAAGATGTGTTATTGAATGTCAGTAATTTTTAATTCTTGTTTAAGAAAAAGAAGGTTGGTTTTTTAAAAGATTTTAGAAACATGAGTTAGATGAAGAGGATTTTATAAGATGTGTTATTGAATATCAGTAATTTTAATTTCTTCTTTAAGATAAAGACTGACAAACTAAAGACAATAACTGGGACCATGGAAGAACTGATAAAAATTATAGAGGGAAATGACAGGGGATGTGGGAACATTTTTATGATATAAATGAAAAATTACATATTTATTGGCAGTTGTAGGGGATGAAAAATAATTTTTCCTCTACCCTTCTGAATTCTTGAATGAGAATAAAAGACAGATTAACCAGGGGGGAGAGGGGGGATTTATTTAAACATGTGTACCTCGTGTATACATGGGAGAACCCCATGGAAAAATGAGTAACTCCCTAAGATGATTTAGAATTCTGGCTTAAATGCCATTTTAATAGGGAAAGGGACAGGGAGGCAGGCCTGTCAGGGGAAGGTAATTGGCTTTTAGGAAAAGATGAAGGGGCCCTTTGAAGAGCAGATGGTAGATATGACAAAGTTTGTTGGGTGTGGTGTCAACTTCTACTTTTCTCTCCTGGTTGTTAAGACTCCAGGAGGGGATTTCTAAGTTCCTTTTGGACAATCTGTGTTTAGGCAGGAAAGGGGATTCAGAGGAAGCCTCTCCCTGCCTGTGCTATTGTGTAACAACTCAAAATAATTAGCATGTCAGTGGAATATTAGGAGTGGCAAATTCTGCTGCTCTTTAAGAATTTTGAATGCTCTTCAAGTGTTGAAAAAAATTATGTTTTTTTTTCCCCTAGAGAATCAGCCTGTTCTGATTTTTCTATTGTGTTCTCCATGCTTTGACCTTATTAAGAATGGGATATTGTTCTTTATCCCAGAGCTCATGTTTTTAAATAGAATGCATTAGTGTGGTTTGGGAAGGCCTGAAGAGAGTTATTTTCTGTTTATCATGGAATTGCAACTAAGAATGAAAGAAGCCCTGCTTCTAGGCACTCTGGTAATCTAAGGAGCCATCCAGCCTCTTCTGCGCCCCTGTCACTCTCGCAGCCCTCTCAGTGGTGCTTGTTCCACGCTGATCATCTCTAACCTTTTTCAGACACCACATCTTGTTAACCTCAATGAGGACCCTCTAATGTCCGAGTGCCTACTTTATTACATCAAAGATGGAATTACAAGGTACATTTGTTTGTTCTTTTGCTCACTCAGTGCTTTCTTTTCTCTTAGGATGATTGCATAGCTAAAGGGAAGTTGTTTGGTAAAAAATTTCTTTTATTAATTTGCTGTTTTTCTCATCTGAAATAGTTATAAACTGTCCTCTGTACTCTTTTCAAATCAGTGTTTTAACCAGCTGAATCAATTAGCATGTGTAGTTCTAGAAGACTGTATGTAAAATTTATCCTCCTAACATCTTATATGAATTTTTTAAGTATATTAGTTTACTGGTATCTTTTTATGATGTCTCTGAGTTATTTGGTATATACAAATATTTGTATATACCAAATAACTCAGATATACCTCTTCATATCTTTTTCTCATGCAGGGAGGTTGATCATATATGAAAATAGAGTTTGCAGTTCACAGCCTCTGATTAAAAAAAAAAAAGCAGTACCTTTTTTGTACGTACCAAAGAATATTCTTTGGGAGAAAGAGGCTCATTGTTTGTGGTGCTTTCTGTGTCTGAATTTCCCTGGGAAACACTTTCCCTTGTGTTCAGGGTTGGCCAAGCAGATGCTGAGCGGCGCCAGGACATCGTGCTGAGTGGGGCTCACATTAAAGAAGAGCATTGTATCTTCCGGAGCGAGAGGAACAACAGCGGGGATGGTGAGAGTTCTCAGCTCAGCTTTTCCAACAACCTTTTCATTCTATATTATGAGAAATCCCCAAGACTTGGTATTCCCTGTCTCTTTCAGTGATATGTTTATATACAATCTAATATTTGAAAATGAGGGGACCTGGGCTGCTTATGAATGCAGGCATGAACATAGCTACTTTACATGAAAAAAGCCTGGACAAAAGCAGCACTTTTGTTACCGCTAAGAATTGAGTAAGACATAGGCAATTAGGCTTGGTCTTGAATCTTAATTATTTAATAGACAAGTAAGAAGGGAACAGATATCCTGGGTAGTGGGAGATTTGAAGGGCCTTTAGTCTTAATCCAGTACAGTTTATTTATACCTAAAAGGGAAGAAAAAGTCAATCTTGATTTTTGCCCAGGTTATTAATGAAACAACAAGCTAATAGTGTTTTTGTGCTATATAATTTCAGTTCAGTTCAGTCGCTCAGCCGTGTCCGACTCTTTGCAACCCCATGAATCGCAGCACGCCAGGCCTCCCTGTCCATCACCAACTCCCAGAGTTTACTGAAGCTCATGTCCGTTGAGTCCATGATGCCATCCAGCCATCTCATCCTCTGTCGTCCCCTTCTCCTCCTTCCCCCAGTCCCTCCCAGCATCAGGGTCTTTTCCAATGAGACAACTCTTTGCATGAGGTGGCCAAAGTATTGGAGTTTCAGCGTCAGCATCAGTCTTTCCAATGAACATTCAGGACTGATCTCCTTTAGGATGGACTGGTTGGATCTCCTTGCAGTCCAAGGGACTCGCAAGAGTCTTCTCCAACACCACAGTTCAAAAGCATCAATTCTTCGGTGCTCAGCTTCCTTCACAGTCCAACTCTCACATCCATACATGACCACTGGAAAAACCATAGCCTTGACTAGACGGACCTTTGTTGACAAAGTAATGTCTCTTCTTTTGAATATGCCATCTAGGTTGGTCATAACTTTCCTTCCAAGGAGTAAGCATCTTTTAATTTCATGGCTGCAGTCACCATCTGCAGTGATTTTTAGAGCCCCCAAAAATAAAGTCAGCCACTGTTTTCACTGTTTCCCCATCTATTTGCCATGAAGTGGTGGGACCGGATGCCATGATCTTAGTTTTCTGAATGTTGAGCTTTAAGCCAGTTTTTTCACTCTCCTCTTTCACTTTCATCAAGAGGCTTTTTAGTTCCTCTTCACTTTCTGCGGTAAGAGTGGCGTCATCTGCATATCTAAGGTTATTGATCTTTCTCCCAGCAATCTTGATTCCAGCTTGTGCTTCTTCCAGCCCAGCGTTTCTCATGATGTACTCTGCATATCAGTGAAATAAGCAGGGTGACAATATACAGCCTTGACATACTCCTTTTCCTATTTGCTACATAATTTATTCCTTGCTAATTAAAATACTGGGCTTCCCAGGTGGCTCAGCAGTAAAGAATCTACCTGTCAATGCAGGAGACATGAGTTTGATCCCTGAGTCAGAAAGATTCCTTGGAGAAGGAAATGGCAACCCACTCCAGTATTCTTGCGTAGGAAATCCCATGGAGCCTGGCAGGCTGCAGTCCATGGGTTTGCAAGAGTCAGATATGACTTAATGACTGAACAACAACAACAGGAATCAAAATATTAGCCTTTGGAGACTTCCCTGGTGGTACAGGGAGAAAATTTCTTCCCTGATGCTAGGAAAAATTGAGGGCAAGAAGAGAAGGGGGCAACAGAGAATGAGATGGTTGGATGGAATCACTGACTCAATGTATATGAGTTTGTGGAAACTCAGGGACATAGTGTTGGACAGAGAAGCCTGGCATGCTGCAGTTCATGGGGTCGCAAAGAGTTGGACAGGACTTAGCAGCTGAACAACAACAGCAACAACTGATGGTCCACTGACTGGGACTCCACGCTCCTAGTGTGGGAGCTCAGGTTCCACCCCTGGTCAGAGAACTAGATCTCACATGCTGCAGCTAGGACCCTACCACAGCCAAATAAATAAAATATTTTTTTAAAAAAAGAAAAAATATTAGCTTTTGATCATAATTTTCTGATTATTACCTATATCTCATACTTAAGATTTCTGATGGTTTTCATTTTTATATACTGAACTGTCCAGATATCACTGAAACTAACATTTCCTGTCTTCTTCTGAAGTTTATCAAATTCTTAAGTGAATTTAAGTATGTTTCTATCTGAGCCGCAGCCCTGGTCCTGGTGCCTTAAAGTGAACTGTTATATAGACACTGAGCCACTTGATTGGTTGCAGAAATCTATGCTAGTCACCTTGAATCCTCAACTGCTTCCCATTGTTTTCTTCCCATGGTCTGTGATGATAACATTAGTTTGCGTTCCTCTTAGTTATTGTGACTCTGGAGCCCTGTGAACGTTCAGAAACCTACGTAAATGGCAAGAGGGTGACCCAGCCTGTTCAGTTGCGCTCAGGTGAGACTGGGAGAGGCTTGAAGTCTTCAGAACACATGGCTTGCACAAGAAACTTTTTATTTTTAAATCTTTGTCTCAGGTTGAAGTGATAGCATTAGGATTTATGTTCTTGTAAAACTCCAGAAACTGCTTTTTGCTTTAGGGAAGGTGAGGCTATTAACCAAGATAGTGTACATTTAAAAAGTGATTTCTTAACCCTATTTCTATATTGTGCTAGGAAACCGTATCATCATGGGTAAAAACCACGTGTTCCGTTTTAACCACCCGGAGCAAGCACGGGCTGAGCGGGAAAAGACTCCTTCTGCTGAGACCCCCTCTGAGCCTGTGGACTGGACGTTTGCCCAGAGAGAGCTTCTGGAAAAACAAGGAATTGATATGAAACAGGAGATGGAAAAAAGGTACTGTACAGATGCAATGTGGCCCACATGACTAGCACTTCTTTTCAGCATTTAGTAGGATTCCTGAAACAGCTCCATGATTTTACAGTTTCTTTTCTTTCTTGCTCTTCTTTTCCTTGTAGGCTACAGGAAATGGAGATCCTATACAAAAAGGAGAAGGAAGAAGCAGATCTTCTCTTGGAGCAGCAGAGACTGGTAGGAGCCCATCCTACATTCTCCATTAGGAAAGGGCAGCTTGCTCTCATGTCCCACCTTCCCCGTCCCAGAGACGAGCACTCGCCCGTTGCTTCTCCCGCTCTCACTGACACCATGCACTCTTGTCTCGTGTCCTTCATGGAGAAGGACCTTCCATCTCCTGGTAGCCTTAGCCTGAAATACTGTCCTTAAAGGTACTACTTCTGTGCCTCTATGTCTTAAAGTCACATCTTCTATCAAAACCAAGTGCTTTTTGAGGAAATACTGAGAGCTTTTCTTGTAGCCTTGGCCTCTTGATAGTGGTTTTTAAATATGCACCAGGGGTGACTCTGTCAATAATAATTACTCTGAATATTGAATTTGATGGGTGTTTGCCTTGGTTTTGTTTCTGATCACCTGATAGTACTAATTCTCTGCTCTTGGGCTGACTTGGGGATTGTTCTTATGCTGGGTGGACTTTTTTTTTTGTAAGTTAAACTGTGTCTAAAAGTGTTGCTGCACAGTTGCATGTGTTAATCCTTTTCTGTTCCCTGCATGGAGTCTGAATTCTCAGTAAGGGTCTCCGTGGCATGTGTGGTGACAGTGGAAGTAGGGGCTGCCCAACCATCTCCAAGAGGAGAGGGAAGTCCGGTTTCTCTGGGTTGAGAAAGCATTTGTGTGAGTAGCTGAGAAATCAGTTTCAGGATGCAGCTTGTGATGCTAATGGCAATAGCATTTTATGATGTTAATTGGTTTTCTAGTTTTTATAGAAATTGAATTGCATGAATAAATAAGTTTATCCATTAGTTAGATTTTCATGTTTCAAGCCATCCAGTTTTGGATTACAAAGCCTTGGTTATAGGAACCTTCTAGGCATTCATTTGGTATATGTTATTGAGAAAAAGGCATAGCAACCTTTGGATACTGTGGATGCAGTTTAGGAATTTTTAATTTTTTAAGATTGATGGACTTCTTAGAGGTATTAGGGAGAAAGGGGAAACTGGTTAAGGAGGCATTAGTGAGAAAGCTGGGATACTGGTTTCTTCCCTTAGCATAAAATACAGCATATAGAATACCAAGTGTAAATACAGCATGTAAACCATAGCCTTACAGCTGTACTGTGCTTTGAAAAAGAGAGGCTGTTGCTAAATGAATCAGAAAAGCCAAGTCCTTGTGCAAAAGCAGTCTTTTCCAGAGCAGCTTGATTCTCACTCTTGGCAGTGCGTTAACTCAGTTTGTTATCTTGGAAATTATAGTAAAGCCCAAAAAAGAATGGCTTGCAAGAATAAATCAAGTGTTTGGGGCAAGATAATAGCAGTGTATTAGAGTCTCTTTAGGAGGCCTCGTTGGCATTAGTTTGTAATGAAAACACAAAGATTCAACTACAGTGTGATTAAGGGCTTGAAAACTTTGTGACACATGAAGGAGCCTTTAACAGTAATGTCTTGTATTTGTATACAGCTTTATAATTTACAGAGAGTGTTAACATCCATCATTTTTCTGATTTCCAAAATAACCCTCTTTAGTTGCCATATATATAAATAAAGTGACAGACATTTCCTCCGGTTTAAGTTGAGGAAGCAAAGTCTAAAAAAATGCTCCCTTGCCCATTCTTAACTGATGGGTCTGAGGCTTAAACATGAGTCTTCTGGCTTTCTTTGGTGTTCTGTCCAGTAGAGCAGTGCTTCTCAACATCTTGGGAGTCTTGTCAAATGCTGATGCTGATCCTGTAGGTTTGGGTAGGACCTGAGATTCTGCATTTCTAAGAAGCTCCCAGGTGATGCCAATGCTGCTAGGACCATTTGAGTCACTAACCAGGTGTAAACAAATAGTGATGGCTGGTGATCATCCTGTGCTCTGAAATAAAGACAGTGACTGTTAATAAACAGAAAGTAAATTCAGATAGTAAAGAATCTGCAACGCAAAAGACCTGAGTTCAATCCCTGGGAAGGGAATGGCTACCCACTCCAGTATTCTTGCCTGGAGAATTCAATTGTCAGAGGAGCCTGGTGGTCTACAGTCCTTGGGGTTGAAAAGAATCAGACAGGACTGAGCGAATTTCATATCAAACCAGATGGCTCCAGGGCACATTTAGTTTCCAGAGGACAAGTTTGCAAGTAATCAGGTTCTGATTGTCGATTGCTCTGTATCTGAAAGCAGTCTAGGATTTTAAGAGCAGCTCCTTAAAGCAAGGGGTTCTTTCCTCTTATAAGTCCAACTGTCTGTTCCACTTAAATTTCTCATCCTCAAAAGGAGTTGATTTCTAATACTTCAGCCTGAGGAATATTTAGCCATTAACAGTACTGAATTAAAAATGTATTTTTATAACCCTATATTAGTCAACCAACAGATAATGTTTTGAATGCACCCTATGGATAAACACTGAGAGGACACAAAGGACTTTATATTCAGTAAATGTTTATTATTTATTGTATGTGATTATTTTTGCATAATAACAGCATTACAAAAAATGGAATTCAGGCTCATGAGTTTTTTATTACAATAATTCCCCCCACTATGTCCCATTGTTACGTTGCTGAACATTCTTTCTTAGTTAGTGCTTGATTGTATGCCTGGTCCTTTCTCTGCTTGCTTTTTGACACATGTTTTGGGAATCATCTCTCTATTTTCATAGTCTTCAGGCAGAGTCTCTTCAGGAGGCCTACCTTCCATTTGATATTTAATCAAAACAGCAGGATCATTTAGTGACATGTGAGTTGGACAGATCTGAGTAGTTTTTCCAGCCCTGTAATAAATGAATCTAAATATCTTAAAATCTTTTTTTTTTGACATAAGATAGAATTTGAATCTTGGCACTTAAGTTTTGCAAGAGTTTTCAGTATTGTTGCCAGTAGTAAGTGATAAGGGTGATATGTGTGAGCTTTAAAGAGAACATATTCTACAGAGACAATATGACCAGTATTATAAAAAGAAAGAAAATTATGGCCACTTGATTTAACTTAGTTCTTTTGAATTTATGTAAACTCATTTAGTTATGTTTTATTTTAGAGTTTAAAGGCATAACTTTTATCACTTAAATATATTAAAGCAATAATTGGAATTGTTATTTCCTTAATTAGGTATTCATTTTCATCATTAGGCAACTTTTAAAGGAAAATAAAAGAAGCCCAGAGGAAAAAACTGGTAGTTAATTATGTAGAAAGAATCAGAGCGAATTTGTGTTCTATATAACTCAGTTTTTGCATATATACAAGAAAACCTGTTTAGACGTCAGACATACTTTTTTTCTCTAATGTTTATTAATGTCATCCTTTATCACTTAAGGTTAGATTTTATTACTTAAGATTTTTAAACTAAAAAGGAAAAGGAAAAAATAGTGTAGAGTCTATAAATTTAGCTTTATCTGTTTTTTGCTGATAAATTTTCAAATAAGTAGGTATTATAAATGATTTAGTATCCATTTATAGGCAAATGTCAATAATACAAATCAGTAACGTCTCCAAATTCAGGGGCCAAATTATTGCTATTATTGTTAGGGGTTATTTTTTCATTCCCTAGAAAGTAACTGTACATACAGAAATAGAAGTCTTTGGTCTAGAAAACAAGATACTATTTATCAGTTTCAATTCTTTTTTTTTTTCTAAACCTTTCCTAGAGATGATTATGGTAACCATAGCCAAGTCAAAGAGACTATTAAATAAGAACATTTTCATTTACTAGACTACCTTGAACTACCCTTTTATGAGTAGTTCTTTTTCCAGTAACTTTTATCTCTTGAATAGAGAGCCTTCCTTAATCTTGTCTGTCATAGGGAGTTCTTAAATCCAACCCAGCTTTCATTTAGACCCATGTTAGCAAGATTTGCTTGTGTTTGTTAAGAATAATCAGTTATTATCCAAATAGCCATTGAAATTGCTTAGTTGTAAAGTCAGACTGCTGTTTTAAGCCTAAGTAAAGTTGTTTGAAAAAGAGGTAATGGTGCAAAAACAGCTGGAAAGACAGAGAGTTGGAGATAATGTTTTAATAGCGTCCACAATCAGAATACATAAGCAGAATATAATCTTTTGTGTTTTACATGTTGATAGAGTTGTCAACTTAAAGTAATATTCCTCAAAAAACTAGAAACACCATAGGTTTTCATAGATGAAACAACAGATCTCTAGGTTGTATTTATTAAAATATTACTTTGGCAATTTTAAATAATGTTTAAATGAAAGTATGTTTTCCTAGCTTAGTTTATGTTCTGGAGATTTGTTTCCTAAAATTTTGGAGATGAGATTGGTTTAAGTGTGTGGAAAACAAAATAACAGACTCACTATAAAGATCCTTTTTTATGTGTCCTTATTGTATGGCTAACAAAATTTAATTGTAACAAATGAAATAGATCAATTTGTCATGACACAGGAAAGTAGCAAATCTGATGTGTGCTCATGAAAAGACTAGTTTCAGAACCCTCTTACCTTCTAGCAGAAAAACAATTTGGTTGATAAGAATCTCTCATGGTCTGCTAATAGGGATTCTTAGCATTTTTAACATCCCTGTTTGACTGCTTCTTTTTCTACTTTCTCATCTTCTAACTTTTTTCTAGGGCTGCTCTTTTTAGTAAAGCTAAACAAAACGTGGCATTCTCCAGCATTACTAACCTTTGTTAATCCGCCTGCTCGTCACATCTTGTATGGCATCTGTGCTCACTCATGGGGGAAAGAGTTTCTGGAAGAAGCAACAGCAATAACCAAGGCAAATGTGGGGAAGTGGCTGCATGGGTGTTAGCATGTGTGGGGTGAAGGTTTTAGTTCATTCTCTTGAGATAGCGGAGATGTTATTTCACACCATTTTGTTAATAACTTCATGTGACCTTACAGTGAGAGACTTTCTCACTGTTTCAGCCCTCCTAAGGAATTTGATTGCAGATTCCATCACTTAAGCCACAAAGTGGAAATTTGGATTAATGTTACTAGAAAAAAAAAAAAGCAAATCTTCATATTGATGATAATCTACATAAGCATATGTCTTAATAGACTTGCACATTATCTAGGGTTTTTTGTTTGTTTGGGGGTTTTTTTTTTTTTTAACTTTTTTAGTTTCATTTTTAAATTTATTAGGGCTTTCTTTGCTTGCTTTTTCTTCAATTTGAGTTTCCTTTTTTACATTTTAATTTTGGTTATTTTGGGGCCATTTTTGATTTTGTTTTTCCAAAGGACGCGGATTCTGATAGCGGGGATGATTCTGACAAGAGATCCTGCGAAGAGAGCTGGAAACTGATTACTTCTCTGAGAGAAAAGCTGCCTCCCAGCAAGCTGCAAACCATTGTTAAAAAATGCGGCCTCCCCAGCAGTGGGAAGAAACGGGAACCAATAAAAATGTATCAGATCCCCCAGAGAAGACGCCTGAGTAAAGACTCCAAGTGGGTCACCATCTCAGATCTTAAGATTCAGGCTGTGAAAGAGATATGCTATGAGGTTGCTCTCAATGATTTTCGGCATAGTCGGCAGGAGATTGAAGCCTTGGCCATTGTTAAGATGAAAGAGCTTTGTGCCATGTATGGGAAGAAAGATCCTAATGAGCGGGACTCCTGGAGGGCAGTGGCCAGGGATGTCTGGGACACCGTTGGTGTAGGGGATGAGAAGATTGAGGACGTAATGGCCAGTAGTAAAGGCGGGACTGATGTGGATGACCTCAAGGTTCATATAGACAAGCTGGAAGATATTTTGCAAGAAGTCAAAAAGCAAAATAACATGAAAGATGAGGAGATAAAAGTCTTAAGAAATAAAATGCTCAAAATGGAGAAAGTCTTGCCGCTGATTGGGTCTCCAGAACAGAAAACCCAAGGAAACCAAAAATCAAAGGAACCCAGTGGTGCTGGTGCCAGTAGCAAGCCTGAGAATGATGTAAGTAAAGGCGACAGCGGAGACCTTGGGAAAGAAGAACGTGTCTCCCAGCTGATGAACGGAGACCCAGCTTTTAGACGTGGACGTCTGCGTTGGATGAGGCAAGAGCAAATTCGGTTCAAGAACCTGCAGCAGCAGGAAATAACAAAGCAGCTTCGTCGGCAGAATGTACCTCATCGCTTCATCCCTCCGGAGAACCGGAAGCCCCGGTTTCCGTTTAAGAGCAACCCTAAACACAGAAACTCATGGAGTCCTGGGACACACATCATCATCACAGAAGATGAGGTAATAGAGCTTAGGATTCCCAAAGAGGAAGATGGAAGGAAAGGAAATAAGCCGGAGAACCAAGAAAAGGGGACTAGAGCAGCTTCTAAGGATCCCCAGTTACCATGGGGCCCTCAGGGCACTCGAAGTCAAGATCACATTCAGGTTAGCAAGCAGCACATTAATAATCAACAACAGCCACCTCAGTTACGCTGGAGAAGCAATTCTCTCAATAACGGCCAACCGAAAAGTACGCGCTGCCAGGCATCTGCTTCCCCAGAAGTGCTCGCCTCCCACAGTGGCCACCCCACCGCTGACCTGCAGACTTTTCAGGCGAAACGCCACATGCACCAGCACCGTCAGGCTTACTGTAGTTATAACACTGGAGCTCAGGTGGAGGGCAGTGCAGCCACTTCTTGTCAGAAGCAGACTGACAGACCCAACCATTGTAGCCAGTTTGTGACACCTCCGAGAATGAGGCGGCAGTTCTCGGCACCCAATCTCAAAACTGGTCGGGAAACCACAGTCTAAATTACTGGACAAGCTTGAATTCTTGGTGGAGGAAACAGGCGATGGTAGCTTATGATTTGAGTTGGTTCTAGCCTTGGCCTTGAGTTCTTAGTATTTACATTGTGATTGTAATGTTATGTTCCTAAAATATGAACTGATTTTATTGTTAAAAGATAAGACACTGGTAAATGTTTCAACACCTCCCTGTTGTTTGTATACCGTAAGTGGGCAGTTTCTGGAATTTTGGACAAAACACTGAGACCTCCCTTATTTTTCTGAGACTGTCTTCCTTTCTTGGTGCCTAGATAATATACTTACTTACCCAGACTGGTCTTGTTTGGTGTAAGTTTGTTATGTTTTTGTAAAACCTATAAATTTATCTGATATCCAGAAATAACCTGCCTCTTGGTTTATGCAAACATTCTAAAGAGGAATTTGAGATGTTGAATTGAATGTCAGTTATTTCCCCATGAATGTTAGACATTAGTTTAAAAATAAGAACACGCAGCTGTGGACACAGCTTTGGATTTCCTATCCGTGTCTGTTTCTTTCTTTAAATATCATTGGAAGTTTCATAAGCCAGAACTAAATGTCTTTGTACGTATTTTATAGTACACAACTTTGCATCTTCTGGGGAACTTCCACATCTTCTTACTCAGCTGTATTTTGCATAGAACTGATTCAGTAGGTTTTTTTCCCTTTTGAATACATCAGTGTTTGTATAAATTCTGTCATAATACTGAAATCTTTAAGTTGGCACCTGCTTGGATTTCTGTCTGTGGTTTGCATTTTGAAGTTTAACATCATTTCTCACACAAATACATACAGAAAGACACTGAACTATTCACCAATGTCACGCCAACAGAAATACCAACAAAATACACATGATGCTTTGAGTAGTACATATAAGTTTATTAAGGAGGTTATTTGGTGGAGAGAGGGAAGAGGTGACACATGGGGAGAAGGCTGCAGCCTTTGGCCGTGTGCTGCTTGTTCTCAGTGGGTGATGAAATACTGAAATAAGTTAACTTTGGTCTGATTGAGAATAAAGGAGATGATGTATAATAAACTATTCTTTGGTCAGCAGCAGTAACGCTCACAGATTCTCAAGCAAGGAAAGAGACGTCCTGATGAACAGTTACTGTATCAATACCTCATTTTACTGTGTTGTGGTCTCAGTTTGCCTCACTGGAGAATCCACTAAAAAAGATGGATTTTGATGGGAAGAAAAGAATAGTTTTCTACATCCTTCATTTCTTGAACTTGTCAGAAACTTTTTTAAGAGGCGGTGTGAAGAGCCAGAGATGTCTGTGAGATTGCCTGACACCACGTTGTTGAAGATCCCCAAGTCACACTAAGTCACCTGTCAGACGCTTGTCTTCCAGATGGTGTGAAAAATGACATCCAGGATAGCAGTTAATGTTCAAGGAAGCCTCACAGATTGTGGTTATATAGGATGTTTTTCCTTTGCGTGTGGGCACTATGCTTTATTAGAACATTGTTTTTAATCATAGTATTTTTTTTTTTTCTTTGCTTCTAAGAAAATGCTTTCATAATGCACAAAAAGTTGCTTCCAATTAACTTCGGGGGCTATTTTTGCTTTCATAGCTAGAGCAGTCCTAGTCTTCAGCTGAAGTTTTATGGCAGATTAGACAGGAGTGATGTTTGTAATGAACTGACTTAGTTGAGATGACAGTGTCCTGTACCAGGTGGTTTGAATGTACTTTGTAGGCTACTTCAAATCAGTCACTTCAGTGTATCTTGTGTACTCCGCATTTGTCCTTCTTAGGCATAGTTTTCTATTTCTTTCTTGCAAAAAGTTCATTTTCTAAAACTAATAATAATAATAACTCAGCTTTCAACTCTATATCAGAAGTGGGCTCTCAGTTTTCCAACTTGAGATAACATAGGATAGACCTATGTATTTTCATTTTTATGGTAGCCTTTTTAATCTTCTTATGGACAGGTATCTCCCTTTGGCACTGAACAATGGGAGTGAGTTTCTACTGGTGATCACAAGGCTGTAGAATGAAAAGAAATACAGTGTTTTCATTCACAAATGTGGGTTGTGGTAGGCACTATACCCACACTTGATATTCCAAAGGATTAGATTTATATTTGTGAGGCACCCTCAGATTACTGAAATGTTTAGATATCTAAACTAGCCCTTAATTTCAGATGACCAGAAAGAAAGAAACCAAGGTTTGATTGATTGCTATCTATGTCCCTTCATGTAGTTCAGAGCAGATACTTATTTTAGAAAATAACTATCTGAATGAAATTACTTTATTGACTGTTACTAAAGAAGTAACTAGTACCATGCTTTTGTGATTGGTTATATTGCTTTGTTTTGTTTTTGAATTTGACAGTATCTGTCCCCAAGCTTAAATCCTACAAGACCAAAGGTAAATGGTCACCACTAAGTCATTATTATATTACTGAAATATCCCTAGCTGTTATCATGGTGCAGTTTTTTAAGAAAAGTTTGCGCTGTTGAAATTACATAATGATCTGACAATAATAGACGTTGAGTCCTAATCAACTGGTACAGTTTCACAAATCAAACCACACACTGTGGTATTCTTTGCAGGGTTAGTTTGTTTATCTAACAAGTCTAAACCTTTATTTTTACTTCTTATTCTTTCTGGTGCTTCTCTTTTCACTGGAAATGCATTGAATGGGAATTGTTTATTCCATTGAAGTGACTTGAAGTGACCTCTTGTGCTTCAGGTGCAGATTGATGCTGGGAGGAAAAAAAAAAACAGGACAAAACACAGTTTGCCACACCAGTGTCTGCATTAAAGGCTGTCAGACTACAGGAAGTTACGTAGGTTTCCTCCGGTCAGCTGCTATGCCCCTGTGCCTTCCTGGTCCTTTGTAGACTTGCCTTAATGATATACACAAAAGACTGGGAGCAGGGGAAGCTGCTGTCCTGGAATACCTTAATGAAGATGCCTTCTTAGGTGCAATGCAAAGCAAGTACTTGTTCTATGCTGTCAGAGCCAGATTCTGTATTATGAACAGTTTTCATAATTGTCCACTTTATGTCATCTTTATGAGATTTAAAAATCTGCTCTAGATATTTAGTTTGAACCACTGTAGGTTGTGAAGTGTATTGGTTTCCTCCCATCATTACTGTAAAAAGAAGTTGTGAATCTTCTTGTTAATGAACTATGGATTTCTCCCCCAGTTTCTTTTTTAAAAAATGCTTGAAGATTGGTCTTTGAGTGTAAGATCTACCTTTTCAGAAAGGGAGAGTTAGTTTGTAATGTTAAAAAATAAAGTCCTCATTCAATAAAAACTGAAGTTACCTTTTAAGAGTGTGATTTGTCTCTGATGTGGGAGGAGGGGAGCGGGAAACAGCATGATGCTGATTAAACCTGAGCTTGACTTTTATTTGTTGCTTTTCATCTGAAGATGGTTACAAACCATATCTTTTAACAACATTTCTACATGAACTTCATTTGTTTAGAGCTTTTGCTTTTCTTACCCTTTTTGAGTTATCAAAATTCTGTCTTAAATGAGATCTTTAACTCTTATTTTATGCTACCTTTTACTTAAATAAAAGCTTTTCTACTTTTGACGATGAATGAGGATATCAGATATCCCTGTATAACTTCTCTGAGTTTACCTTAAACTGTATTTTCTATGTTTTTACTATGTAATTTTGATTTAAAGTTTTCTTTAAATGAAATGGTAAACTTCCCTTCATACATATAGGTAGACACGAAATTTCTGAAAAGCTTTGAGTAGCTCTGTTTAACTTTTCTTTTTTTCCTTTAACCATTGCTTTTCTCCACCCAGAGTATTGGTGATATGTTAGAGGTGAACAGGACAAAATGGAAGATTTTTCTGGAACAGACCATCAGTCTTATTGAACATTTGGACATGCATTATTTTTTATGTTGATAAAGAACATAATCATACATAAGAGAGTAGAATACAATATCTACGTGGGTTTTTTGTTTCCCTGCCATGAGTTTTTAATATGAAATCTGGAGCTGGGGGGAAACATTAAACTTGGATTGGTTTGCTTCAGGCTTTTTCTCTTTCCCTTCAGGTACTTTGTATCTCTCTACTGTCGGTGAAACTGGTGGAAAAGTGGCCAATATCTGACCACTTCTAGGACAGTACAGATGATTCCAGTGTAGTATAATATGTGTAGTGATATACACAGAGTGAGCGTGGGCAGAGTGGGAAAAGGTTTCTGAAAGAGGAAGCCCTGAACCAAGAGCAGAATCCCAAAGCACACGTGTCAGTGTATCCAAGTGAAGAATGGCAGAGGGAAGGAGGAAGCGTGTCAGGTCCAGGGACCTGCAGGTGACTTGGGGGTGGTTGGAACACAGCTGTGTGTTGGAGGGTGATAAGAGATGAGTGGACCTGGGGAGAGGGGGCAAGGGCCAGACTGGCATGCTGGGTTAATGGCATCCCATCCCATGGCTTGGGATTTTGTCTTGAGTGTGATGGAAGCTAACACATATTCTACAGGGAGATTGCATTGTCAGATTAACCTTTTAGAAATGGCTGAAGTTTGGGTGGGAGGATGAGTTGGAAGAAGGCAGATTCAGAGCCCAGTGCTTCAGTTGGGAACTTGCTGGAGGAACTAAATGAGAAATGATGCTTTCCAAGCAGGCAGGGAGAGAGGGCGTGACTGATAGATTATTTGGAAATAGAATTAATGAATCATTTTGTGGTGGGGATAAGCCTGTGTATGTATCCCATGAGGTGGTGAATGGCTCTTGCTTGAACCATGGTTGGAAAATAAAGTAAATGAGACCAAAGCAGGCCTGAGAGATAGGAAAAGACAGGGGCTGCACAGGTCTAAGAACAGGTGTTGCGGGACCCCCAGAGGCATAGATCTGAGGCTGTGTCTGCATGGTGCTGCCAGTGGTGAGTAAATTAAGGTGTTGACAAGAACTGGAACATGGATGTTTCCCTTCTAGCTATTGCTTGCTAGTTATAATCCACCGTGAAAAAAGGAATGCAGTATTAGCAAAAAAAGCCAAGCCTCTAATGTCAAAAGCAGCCTAACTGGAAAACCCAGAATTATGACATTCATTTTTGCCTTCAATGCCATCTCCTTAGAGATGCCCTCATTGTGACGCCATCGTCTCTCACCAGTAGTACCGCAGTAGCCTCCTAACGAGTCTCTTCTCTCCTGTTCCTGACCTCTGTACACCATTGTCCACACGGCAACCTGCATCATCCTTTGAAAACAAAAGTCAGTGCCAGTGACCTCCAGTGGCTTCCCATGGTGCTTTGTAGCCTCCAAGGCTGTCCATGTTTTGGCTTCTTGCCTGCCTCTCTGACTTCATGTCTTAACATTCCCTCACTGTGCAAGCACTTTGTTCTTTGAGCTTGCCAAGCTTGTTCCCACCTCTGGGCTTTGGCACTTCCTCAAGACTAGAATCCTTTCTCCTTGTGCCTAATTCCGCTTCCAGATCAATGCTCACGTGCCCCTTTTCCTGCTGCAGCTGATCCCAGGGCAGCCCACTGTTTAATATTAGCTCTGTGCTCTTATTTGGTCCTTGCATGAGAATGTAAATTCACCTAGAATAAGTACCTTATCTGTCGTGTTTTCTTCATCATCCATCTGTGTGTGTCACCCAGAAGAGTGGTTCTCAAAACTGTCGTGTGCATGAGAAGCTTCCAAGGGGCTTGTGAGAACACAGAATGCTGGGCCCACCCCCAGAGTTTCTGATTCAGGAGGTCTGCAGTGGGGTCTGATAATTGTGTTTCTGATAAGATCTCAAGTGATGCTGCTGTTCCTACTGCTTCTGGATCAGCATCTGTCTTTGAGAACCACGTCTAGAACAGAGACTGGTAAACCTTTTCTGTAAAGGGCTGGGTAGTAAATATTTTAGGCTTTGTGGGTCTCATATGTAAGTAAGTGTTAATCACTCAGTCGTGTCCAACTCTTTGCGGTCCCATGGACTGTAGCCCGCCAGGCTCCTCTGCCCATGGGATTCTCCAAACAAGCATACTGGAGTGGGTAGCCATTCCCTTCTCCAGGGAAACTTCCTGACCCAGGGATCGAACCCAGGTCTCCCGCATTGCGGGCAGATTCTTTACAGTCTGAGCCACCAGGGAAGCCTCCTATGAGCCTCATGGTCTTTATCAAAACTGCTCAGCTCCACTGTTGTAGCAGAATAGCAGCTGTAGATGATAAGCAAAGGGATGGATGTGGGTGTGTTTTGCTAAAGCTGCTGTATTTATAAAGACAAGCGGTGGTCTGGATTCAGCCTGCAGATTTGCCAACCTCCGGACGCTTCTGAGAACTGTTGACTAGGTCAGCACACAACTGTGTATCTACTCTAGAAGACAGACAAGTGCCAGATGCTGGTGATTCCGTGGTGAATGAGAGGTTCCTGGCTTCATGAAGTTCACAGAGTCATGGAGGAGATAGCCATTAGACAGTCACACCAGTGGTCATATAGTACTTTTGTGACAAATGCCTTGAGGGAAAATCACAGGATGCTCTGAAGGTTTACAACCAGGCGTCTCAGGAGATGAAAGATGGCCATTTTTTGCTCTCAGCTGCTGACTTCCATTTTGAGAACGAGAAGGAATCAGGAAGTTTTTCTTTTCGTCCCACGTCCAGGTCTGCATCCATGCATTCATACCCATTCCTGGCCTTCCCTCCTCTTGGTGGAAGAACTGTCTGTGCTCCTGTCTTAGCCCAGCCCTCGTTCCCTTCATTCCATTTTCTGAGGGACTTACTGTACACCTACCCCTTCTCTTTCACAGCATCTGATTTTCTCCTTCTACATTATTCCTGTCAGCGTGGAAACACCAGTTTCAAAAAAAGTTTGTGTTCCCTGTGATCTGCCACTGTGTTTGTTCCTTTTTCTAGAAATACTCCTGAAAGCGTTTTCTGTACTTTTGCCCACTGGCTACCTTCTTTTTCTTGTCTCCTGTCCCCATTCTTGAACTCAGTCCAGTCAGACTCATTCCCACATCACCACTGCAGCCAGTCTGGTCAGGGTCACCAGGAGTCTCCTTGGTGGAAAATCCAGGTGTTTTCTCAGTCCTCATTTTACTAAATCTGTCTAGCATCTTACATGGCTTGCCTGCTCTTTACTTCTCGAACCCTTTTGTTCTCTCGGCTTCTGATTTTTCTCTCGCTGCTCCTTCATGGTCTCTGTGGCTGCAGACATAGGCCATTTTTTTTTTTTCCCTGTATCTGCTCTTTCCTCCAGGTGACCTCACACATTTCTGTGGCCTCAGCTTCCGTGTTCACACAGGTGATAATGAAGACAGCACCTCCTGTTGAGCATTTACAGTGAACCTTTGAAAGACACATGTTTGACCTGCATGGGTCCACTTAGATGTGGATTTTTTTTCAGTGAATACATACCACAGATCCACATTTGGTTGAATCTGCAGGTGTGGAACCTTGGAAACCGAGAGCCGACTGTAAAATTATGTGCAGGTTTTCAGTGCCCCATCCTGTATTGTTCAAGGGTCAACAGTACTTGGACCAAATACATGTAATACATTTTACATGTATTAACTCACTAAATCCTCCTAGCACCCCTCCTCTGTGAAGTGTAGGTGTTGTTAATCCCATTTTACATACTTTCCCATCCTCGCACAGCTGCTCAGTGGAATCCAGGTCCAGTCTCAGGCAGGCAGTCTTGTCTGCAGACCCCTGCTCTGCCTCCCTCTCTGCTGACTCTCAGAGGTACTCTCTCCAGCCTGGGCCTTCCCCCAATCTCTGGTCACGGACGCACAACTGTGACCTGACATCCAGAGAGTTAACTGGCATCTCACATCTGAACTATCTAAACCAGAGCAGCTAGCTCAGACCAGAATCCAAGAGTGATCCTCAGTTTCCCTTTCTCTCTCACACCCCATGATCACATCTTCATCTGCAGAGCACACTTCTCCTGCCTCTAAAACATATGCCAGCTCCGTTTGCTTTTTAACACCTGCTGAGACCCTGGACCAGGCCACTGCCATCTCCCTTGAAACTGCAGGGACAGCTTCACGGCTCCTGGCCTTGTTCCAAGTCCACAGGCAATTCTCCATGGAATTGGTATTTTTACTACATATGCTAGATTTCCTGGCTGTAGGCTACCAGTGACTCCCTTAGGATAAAATCCACAGTCCTTTCCATGGCCTATAAACCTGTCCATAACCTAGTCCCTATCTGACAGTTGTCAACTGCTTCTCCAGCTCTTCTCATTCCTCCAGTCCACCCGCACCGGTTTTCTTGCTTTTCCTTAAATACACCAAGCTCCACATTAGGTCCTTTGTGCTTGCTGTTAGCTAAATATGACTGGAATAAGAAACCTCCACCAAGGATCTCAGAGTGCTTGCTTAGATCTCTGATTAAATGTTATCTCTGCAGAGAGACCTTCCCTGAGCACCTAATCTTAGCTTTCCTCCACCCATCTCTTCTCCCTATTGGCCTCTGATAATTCCCTTTCTTCATAGGACTCTCTCCTGAAATCATAGCATGTACTGTGTCTGTTTACTGTTTATTGTATCTCCATCACCAGTGGAACTTTTGTCTTATTGACCACTCACTATATCCTTAGCATCTGGCACATAATAGGAGTGAAGATGGTATTCATTTGTCAAATGAATGGACGGATAGTGGTTTTTCTTTGGAAAAAAATAGCATGCTCTGAGTCCAATTGCTTGGGTTCAGGTCCTTTTTCTACCACTTGCTAATTTTGATCTTTGGAGAGTTACTTAATTTCTTTAAGGTTTTTCTCCTTTTTTAACACAAGAATAACAATAGAAACATTTTCATAGCATTATTGGGATGCTTGGAACAATCCATGTTAAACATTTAGAATAATTCCTAGCACAAAATAAGCTTTAAAATAAGGATAGTCGGGTGGGAGAGAACATTTTAGAAGAGGAAACAGTTGGTGCAGTGCCTTTATAAATATGGAGCATATAGTCAGTTAGTTGGAACTTTTTATAAACAGAAAAGACTATTGGTAAATATAATATTTTTTAGCATGTTTTCTGTACTGATTCTAATTTTCTCCATGAAATGGACAGAACAGTAGTATCTGAATCTCTTTATCCATTTATTGCAGAAAAATCCAGGGCTTAGTATTTTTCCAGTAACAATCAAAATATCCTTGTTGGAAGCTCATATGCAGCCTGGTTTGGGGAAGAGGAGGCCAATTCAAGAATTGGTATTGACATTTGGGGGCTTCCTTGATAGCTCAGCTGGTAAAGAATCCGCCTGCAATGCGGGAGCCCTGGGTTCAATCCCTGTGTTGGAAAGATCCCCTGGAGAAGGGAAAGGCTACCCACTCCAGTATTCTGGCCTGGAGAATTCTATGGACTGAATAGTTCTTGGGGTTGCAAAGAGTCAGACATGACTTAGTGACTTTCACTTTCACTTCAGATTGACATTTGGACTACCAACTGCTTATAGAAATTTTTCCTGGTCAAAGTGCAGTTAAAGTTTTAGGTCTATAGCATTATTGAACATCTCTTTATGTCAGCTTTACTGCCACTAAAGCACAACTACAGCTTTTAGGAAAAGTCAGTCTCTTAACTGTCAGAATCTAAGGACTTTGTCTTCATTTGGTAGTTTGACCAGCTTGTAAACTCATTTTTTTCCCTTTTTTTAAAATTGAAGTATAATTGCTTTCCCATGTTGTATTAGTTTCTGCTGTACAACAGACTCGGTTGTATGTATATACATATCCCCTTCCTCTTGAACCTCCCTCCGCCTCTCCTGTCCCACCCATCTAGGTCATCACAGAGCACCAAGCTGAGCTCCCTGTGCTATACAGCAACTTCCCACTGGCTATCTGTTTTACTCATGGTGTAATCCTATTCTTGAGGAAATCCTCAAAAATAAACCAGTCACAAAAAGTCACAAGCATACATGATTCCACTTATACGAGATACCCTAGAGTAGCCAAAATCATAGAGACAAAAGGTAGAATGGTGGTTGAGGGCTGCAGGGGTAGGAGTTAGTATTTCATGAACAAAAAGTTTCAGTTTTACAAGATGAAGAATTCTGGAGCATGGACAGTGGTGATGGTTGTACAACATTATTAGCGTATTTCATGTGTTAAAATGGTTAAAATGGCAAATTTTATGTCATGTGTATATTGCTATAATTAAAAAATAGGGGCAAAAATGAAAAACAAAAAAATTCTCAAGCTAAAATATTGACATTTTTTTCCATCTGATGCTCTTTAGGTAAATCAACAGTCTTTCTCTTTTTGCTGAGAGAATCCTATGTCATACATAGGTTAAAAAAAAAAAAACCCTTTTATTTTGGAAAAAAAAAAAAAAGTACAGTAAACCTTTGTATACCCATATATATATACTATTTCTGAATCGTTTGGAGTAAGTTACAGATACCATGTTAGTTTACCCCTGCTGCTGCTGCTAAGTCGCTTCGGTTGTGTCCGACTCTGTGCGACCCCATAGATGGCAGCCCACCAGGCTCCTCTGTCCCTGGGATTCTCCAGGCAAGAATACTGGAGTGGGTTGCCATTTCCTATTCCAATGCATGAAAGTGAAAAGTGAAAGTGAAGTCACCCAGTCGTGCCCGACTCCTAGCGACCCTATGGACGGAGGAGCCTGGTAGGCTCCAGTCCATGGGATTTTCCAGGCAAGAGTACTGGAGTGGGGTGCCATTGCCTTCTCCGAGTTTACCCCTAAATACACGTAAATATCCTAAAACCAAGGATATTCTCTTAATACCATTATCCCATCCAAATATTTAATACTGATTCAAAATCATGTAACATACAGGTAATTTTCAAATTTCCATAATTGTCTAAAAAATATAAATGTTAGAAGTATGTATGTTTTTTTAATCCAAGGTCCAATCAAGGTTTACTTATTGCATTTGGTTCTTTTATCTTTCATTACATAGGTATTTTTGAAGAGTCAAGGTCACTTTCTAATTTGATTATTTCTTCGAGATTTGATTTAGGTTAAACATTGTTAAGAACGCTATTAATGTTATATTGTGTACTTCCATCTGCTTCACATCAGTAGATGTAAAATGTCAATTTGTCCTATTTTCAGTAATGTTTAATACATTTAGTTAATGTGTTTTTTTCTAGCGCTTTCTCATTAGTAGGCTCTTGCGATTGTGCGAATATTCTGTTTTCCATCTGTCAGTTGTGATAACTTGTATTAATGATCCTTGGATGATTCAGTTACTACATCTGGGGTTGCAATGTAGTAGTGATTTTCTGTCATTCCCTCTTCATTTGTTAACTGGCCTTTTGTTTTGTTTTTGGTAAGGAAGAGCTTTCCCTTTTTTCTCTCCATCTTTCAGTATCACTGTGGTCTCATGGATTCCTTTTATACTCAACATGCTATATATTCTTTTCCTGTTGTTATTATTTATTGACCAGTGGGAGTCTTCATCCTTTTGAAATGGTCCTGTTGGTCTTTGAGTACTCTGTGCTTTCTGGCACAAGATATTCTGGGGTTGCCTTGTATTTTCCTTGCTCCAAATCTGAAATCAATCATTTTCCTAAGGAGCCCTGGTTTCTGCTAGTGGAGAATGGTATTTAGAAACCAAGATGGGGGGCTGGATGTATGTAGACAAGAAACTCTAAAAACACTGCTTGTCATTTTGGTAGTATGTTGCCATTTAAGAGGACTTTCACATACATTTAAAAATGGTTTGTCATTTCGTCCTTTCTGCAGTCCTGCCTTAAAGTTAGGCAGGTGGAATAATAAAATCTTTATTTAAAAAAAAAGCCAAAATGAGGTGTTAAAAGGATTAACTTTCCCAGAATTATAAGACTAGTAAGAGCAGGTTCCAGGAGCAAAACCCATGTCTTTATACCTGGTACTTTATGTTTTTCTTTTTCTTTTTTCCCCACAGTACATGGTATCCTAAAAAGTATGTTTAGATGTCTTTAAAAAGCTATCTTGCTGATTCTTGGTCATTGCCAGCTCCACGAAAGAGAGAAAGCTTCCTTTGTGAGACTAAATGATAAATGACTAGAGCCTGGAGAATATTTGCGTCCTTCTTAGCATCGCCATCGGGAGCCCCTTTTGTGATGGAGTTCACTAACTGGGCTTTCAGTGATCCTCTGTATGCATGGGATATTTGATTTGTGACTTGGAGAGCCTAGTTTGAAAACAGTACATGGTCGTACCTAAACTATCTCTTTACAGCCTGTAATCATGCCACTCCTAGAGAAGCAGGAAGCCTAATAGTTTATTTTTTAAAGGCTGTGCTTAATGCTGTGATTTGGTATTTTACTGTGTGAAGCTCTTTTCCTTAACTTGTTTTGTTGTCAAAAAACACAAGCTTTTTTTTTCATGAACACACCAAGGAACTGTTTTAGACACTTTTTCCCCTGTTCTCTCTCAACTATGCCATTTTAATACCTCAGATATACAAGGTATCAGTTTACATACTGTGTGTATATTTGTGTTTTATACATTAAAAAGTTTTTTTTAGTCCCCCAAGAACCATTTTATTTTTCGCTAATAGTAGCGATATCACACTTATTGAGAGTGCATGGAAACAAGGGAGAAAGGAAGGATGGATATGATTTGTAATATAATAGTACATTTTATATTACAACAGTATATTTTGATATAAAATTTCTTTATTGAATAAATAAATGCAGCATGTAGATTATTTCAATCCTAATAGCACTGTGTTCTTTTAACACTGAGGTTCCCTGAAAGCTAAACTTATCCTACATCTGCAAAGATAGTAATATTTCATCCATAGAGAGTTTCAGAGTCTATGATCTGAATTTTTTCTCCCATCCAAACAGATAAGTGGAACTCTTAGCAATATTGCTGCTGCTTCAGTCGTGTCCGACTCTGTGTGACCCCATGGACGGCAGCCCACCAGGCTTCCCCGTCCCTGGGATTCTCCAGGCAAGAACACTGGAGTGGGTTGCCATTTCCTTCTCCAATGCATGAAAGTGAAAAGTGAAAATGAAGTCGCTCAGTCGTGTCCGACTCTAGCGACCCCACGGACTGCAGCCCACCAGGCTCCTCCATCCATGGGATTTTCCAGGCAAGAGTACTGGAATGGCGTGCCATTGCCTTAGTGAACTTAATCTTTTCCAGTATTGTTTTTCTTTGGAATTCTTGGATGTGTCAAGATACTATTTAAATGCATTTTAACCTTTAAAGGACACATGCATTTTTTTTTCCCTTGAAAAATTCTCCCTTTGCTCTACTGTAATCCCAAATAAAGAACTCTTGAGTCTAAGGAGTAGAAAGAGAGACTGCAGTTAAATTCCCTAGAATACAAGATCTTTTAAAGCATTTACCCAGTGCAGACTATTTTGGGTGCTTTATGGCTTTGTTCAGAAGCATTTCTCTGTATGTCAGTCTTTTTATTGTTGCTTCCTGCCGCTGTCTTCTCGTTTGTCTTTTGCTGTCTCTCCCTCTCCCAATCTTCCTTTCATTTCTCTTTTCCTTCCCTCCTATTTCCTCTCTCTCCTACATGTTATCTTCTTTGTTTTCGTTCAGGACTATGAGAGTAAATTGCAGGCCTTGCAGAAACAGGTGGAGACGCGATCCCTGGCTGCAGAAACAACTGAAGAGGAAGAGGAGGAGGAAGAAGGTGAAATCTAGAGACTGAAACTTTCCTCTGTAGATGTTTTGAATCTGTGTTGTCAAATTCCTGAGCCAGTTTAAAGATGATTTAAAAGATGCTTGAGGCTAAGAGTCCAGGCTGTACTCTATGAAGTGGGGGTGGGACTAATAGTGTCTCTTAGAACCCAAGGTTTCTGAGCATAGTCTCCATAGAAATCTCTTGGGCAGTTTACATAAACTGTCTCATATTACCATACATATGAAGTTTATATAGATGTGACAAGCAAATATAGAGCTTAATCTTTGTTAAGATGCCCTGTTTTACGGATTCCCCTGGTGGCCCAGTGGTTAAGATTCCACATTTCCAATGTAGGGGGCGAGGGTTTGATCCCTGTTTAGAGAACTAAGATCCCACATGCTGAGTGGTGTGGCCCAAAAAAAAAAAAAAAAAAAAAAAACAAACAAACCAGGATGCTCTGTTTTATTTGCTGGTTTATGTCAGGATTATCCCGTGAGGACTTTGGAATGTAGAAGCGTGCATTAAATCTCTTTCTGGCAGATTGCTCATCACATTGTTTTGTCATACCTACCTGTCTTAAGTTTTCTAGAATTTCTTAGTTGAAATTAAAATGCGGTGTGAACATTAATCATATTTTATTTTTTCACCCAGCCTCTTCAGTAATCTCAAGGCTTCATAATAACTTTAAAGAAACTCTTAATTTGTACACTGAATTCTTTATTTTTAAATATCTATGTGAAAACTGACCTTTTTTTTCCTCTACTAGAAAGGAAAATAGATCTGTTTCAAGTTGTACAACAGACTAAGGGTTTTTCTTTATTATAAGCCACACCGAGCTGTATCTTAAAAAAAAAGAAAGAAAAACTGGAAAGTAACTTGATTTTTTTAAAAAGCTGACGTATAGGAGGGATGTAATTTCTACATAGTTATGCGTCCACCATTAAATACACCTGGTTTGCTTTTTCAGTTCCGTGGACACAACATGAATTTGAGCTGGCCCAGTGGGCCTTCCGGAAGTGGAAGTCTCACCAATTCACCTCATTAAGGGACTTACTCTGGGGCAATGCCGTTTACCTAAAGGAGGCCAATGCCATCAGTGTGGAACTAAAGAAGAAGGTATGAAGGTTGTGGGAACAGGGACCATCCTGAGGCAGAGCTGAGCCTGATGGGCTTCATGGTCCTCGTTTTGAGACCACCTTTCCCTTGGGTGAACTCAGCAGCTTTTTGCTGTGAAACAGGTTTGTATATGCCTTCATTTAACATATGTGCCTGGAATGAAGTAGGTACTGGTTGTTGTTTAGTTGCTAAGTCATGTCTGAGTCTTTGTGACCCCATAGACTGCAGCACACCAAGCTTTCCTGTCCTTCACTATCTCCCAGAGTTTGTTCAGATGCCCATTGAGTTGATGATACTATCTAACCATCTCATCCTCTGCCACCCTCACCTCCCCCTGCCTTCAGTTTTTTCCAGCATCAGAGTCTTTTCCAATAAGTCTGCCCTTCACATCAGGTGGCCAAACTATTGGAGCTTCTGCTTCAGCATCAGTCCTTTCAATGAATATTCAGGACTGATTTCCTTTAGGATTGACTGGTGATCTTCTTGCAGTCCAAGGGACTCTAAAGAGTCTTCTCCAGTACCACAATTCGAAAGTATCAATTCTTCAGCATTCAGCCTTCTTTATGGTCCAACTCTCACATCCAAACATGACTGCTGGGAAAACCATAGCTTTGACTATACGGACCTTTGTTGGCAAAGTGATGTCTTTAAGTATTTGTTAAATGAAATTTTTAAAATAACATGTTTTCTAGCCTCTTTTATATATGAGGAGACTGTATTCCTGATGAGAGTTAAAGAAACATATCAGTAGAAAAATATTTCTCTTGGGTTCTGAAAATCTCAGTTTTCCTTTAGTTCTCTACCATTAAGATGGCACCTTTAAGTCCTCTGTGCCTTCTCCTCTACTAGGCTCTGAGAGGCAGTTTTGTGTAATGGACAAGCACATGCATTCTGCAACCAGACAGCCAGGTTCCTACCCCAACTCTCCCAGTTGTTTGACTCTAGTAACCTGGGCCTCTAGTCACTCACCTACAGAGGGAGTTTAGCAACTGGACCTGCTACCCAGGGTTTTTGTGATTTCCTGAGGGGTAAGAGAATGAATACCCATACAGTGCCAAAGTAGTGTCTACGCATGGTAATTGTGATGCCAGAAACATCATACCACAGTATAGATTCGTTGTTCTGCATGTCCCTCTGTTTGACAGTCTCCTGACTGCTAAGATTATGGGGAATAGGATGAGGGGGCAGTATTGAGAAGTAGGTAAGATCTCACACTGCCTGACTTTGGGGAAAAATCATTCTGTTTTTCTAGGGCTATATTTTTAGTTTTGTGAAATAGGAATAAAATCTCTTATTCTTTTGTAACTCCATCTCATTTTGTGATTATATATTAACTATTTTCCTCTTCAAATAGATTAAGTGATGGCAGGGACTAGGTCTTTTTTTTCTCACAGCTATACCTAGCATTTCATTAATGGTTGGTTAAAAAAAAAAAAATAGGGAGTTACCAAGAAATAAATGACATGATGAATGCAAAGCACTTTTCTGTAGTAAACACTTTTAAGAGTAACAGTTATAATCCTCTGAATTTAACAGAAAACCTTAGCACGTGTCCACCTGCTCTCATTTGGAGATGCATTCCTGGGCTCACCTTCTGTTCTCTATGGAAGTCTTTGTTCAGTCAACCAGGATATATTTATTGAGGTTTTAGGTTGTGCAAAAACACTGTGCCAGGCCAGGAAAACAAAGACTGTAAATAGCTAAATGATTAATAGACAAGTAGCCACGTTTCTCACTTAATCAGAAGCTGTTGACCACATGCTGCTGTTTGACGTCTTTCCCATTGGGCCTGATTATGTTGCCTTGTTTCCGAACCTCACTTGGAAAAACAAAAAGCCTATTTGTCCATGGTTTCTTCTGTCCCTTTAGGTGCAGTTTCAGTTTGTTCTGCTCACGGACACGTTGTACTCCCCTCTGCCTCCTGAACTGCTTCCCACTGAGATTGAAAAAACTCAGGAAGACAGACCTTTCCCTCGTACAGTGGTAGCTGTAGAAGTTCAGGATCTGAAAAATGGAGCAACACATTATTGGTCTTTGGAGAAACTTAAGTATGAAAACATTACATGTAAAGCCAGTTGCTTTTGTTTAGAAAATAGTAATGAATTGCTCACGCGGGCTCTTTTCTCTGTGATGTTGCCACTGCTTCCTTTCTGTGTATCTAAATGCTGTTGCTGGTGTTGGTAATAGCACTGTCCATTCGTTTTCTTCTAAGAGAACAAATCGTGCTCTGTGAATACCTTTGTCATTTGTAGAGGTGATTTACCCTCCATAATGTTCCTTTGGCAGCGTGTGTACCAAATTTGAAATGACGAAGGGAAGATTACATGGCACCTTGTGCAAAGATGGCACGCAAATCTGGCAGGGAGGGGGGTGGAATTAAAATTAATTAACCCTCCATAGACCCTCTTATATTTTATAACTCTTAATTTTATAATATCTGTTTCTGTCTTGGATCTAGTAATTATTCGTCTTTTCTGTCCTGGATCTCATGATGATGGTGAATAAACAGGAACGTTATAGCATAGCTTCCTTTGCCTTTAGTATAATGAAGTATTTTGTGCTGTTTCAGTATGTTTGAGATACCATATGCCATTGAACTACATTTATCCTGGGACTCAGTAGAGATTAGGTGGCCATTCTTGACTTTCTTGATGGCTTCTCTCTATATTCTGACACCTTGGATACTGAGTGTTAGAGTTTCTGTGCTTTTTGCCTTCATTCTTTTTTAATATCATTAAATGGTGGGAGCAGCTTTTTAAAACCTTGCATGGAAGATCCTTCCAGTGTGAAACTTTGATGTGACTTTGTGATACTAACCCAATGCATTTTACGTTTACTGTCCAGGCAGAGGCTGGACTTGATGAGAGAGATGTATGACAGAGCAGGGGAGATGGCCTCCAGCGCCCAAGATGAAAGTGAGACCACCATGACTGGCAGCGATCCATTTTATGATCGGTTCCATTGGTTCAAACTTGTGGGAAGGTATGTGATGATTTTATTCTTTTCAGGTAATGGTTTTAATTGTTTAAAGCCTCAAAGGTATTACATAAAGTTAAAGAAAAAAGTACAAAAAAGCCCCCATTTATAATCTTATTCGCTTACACATAGCCACTGTACCATTTGGTATATTTTCCTTCCCTTTTATCCAGCTGGCAGATTTAAGTCTCAGACTTTGAAACAAAGTAGCTGACAGTTTTCCCTGCCTCTCAACTCATTCACAAAATGTCTTAATCTTGACCAAGATAGATTTAAAAGAAAAAGAAAACCCGTGTCTGTATCTGGCATGGTTCAGAATCACAGTATGACATGCAGTTTATCAGACTACAATTTCTCCATGACCTGCTACGTCTCACTTTAATTTTTAAAACAGTGCATCTCAGTTTAGTCTTTACCAAGAGTGAATAGTTGCACACCTGAGTAGCCTACTTGCACCTCTTTTATATATACTTTAGTCAGCATTGAATGTGAGGCCATATTGAGTCAAGTTCTTAGAGATTTGGAATTTTAAAAGCAGAGAAATGTAAGTTTTCACCTTAATGATTTCAGAATTTGAATTATTTTCTGATTGAGAAAACTTTCTGACAGTTTTAAAGGACCTGGGTTCAAAGGTGAAGCTGAAGTTGTAGCATTTTGTAGAAATGAAATTAGTCTTTTTCACTCTACTCTGATAGTAGAGTGTGTTTTCATTTAAAGAGATGAATTGGCCAGACACATCTTACCCAAGCAAGGTATATACCTACTTTGCCATATATCATTCATCCATTTTGTTTTCTGCTCCACAATGACATGGAGATTGGAATAAAGATTTAAACTTTATTATTTCACTTGATATTGAGTGGCTCCTTTGAGGCCTGGCTGCTAATCTTTTGTGTGAACGGGAGAACATAAATGTTTTACAGCACGTTATTTACCTGGCATATTCTACTCATGTATTTCCTTTGCTTTTCTTATTCTAAGGACCAGTCCTTGTTCCCTTTCACCTGAACCAGATGATTTATGCTTATTTTGTCCTTTTGCTTTTCCACTTGCTTATTTTGTTTTGGTTCCTCAGTGGGTTCTGTCCTGTTGGCACCTGTAGCTTCCTGTTTAACCGACTGTTCCTCTCTCCTTGGCTGTGTCCATCGGCGTGTCCCCTGGTGTCTAGCTCCCCCATTTTCCACGGCTGTGTGAATGAGCGCCTTGCTGACCGCACACCCTCCCCTACTTTTTCCACGGCCGATTCCGACATCACTGAGCTGGCTGACGAGCAGCAAGAGGAGATGGAGGACTTTGATGAGGAGGCATTCGTGGATGACACCGGCTCTGACGCAGGGACGGAGGAGGGCTCAGATCTCTTCAGTGACGGGCACGACCCGTTTTACGACCGGTCCCCATGGTTCATTTTAGTGGGAAGGTTGGTGAGGTTAAAGTGAGAAAGGCGAAAAGGGACCAGCTCTTGCTCTAAAGAGGCTCCTTATGCAATTTTGGACAATTTTGCTTTAATCTAGTTCAATTCATGATGCAGGTGAGAGAGCCCTCAGGCAGCGTCTGGGAGCTACTTGGCCTCCTCAGTACAACATATGTGGCAGTGTGTGAAGACTTTACATGGAGGATCCCTTGTCTTAAAAGCCTAGTAATTTTGTTCTGAAGGAGGAGACCCCAGAGGAGAAAGTAATTAAGGCCAAGAGTCACACTGTTCTGGAGTTGGAGAGTGTTACTGTTGGTCTGATAGTTCCTCTTGTAGGAATGTGAGTGAGGAAGCCTAAGGGAGCAATATGAGAGGGAGAACAGAGCAAGTCCAATGTTAGGAGAAAGGGATTCTTGGCATCAGCAGGAATCACAGGGACAAACGTAGAGTCAGGAGTAACATTAGGTTTATTTCTTGCATAGTCTATGAGCCCAGAAAAGAATCAGGAACGTGAAATTCCCTCTTTGTCTAACTCAGATGGATACCTTTCTTTTGCAGTTTCATGGATCTTTGGCTTCTGCTAAGATTTTACCTGTAGGCATTGTAATGATGAATCTCATAAAAGTATCTGTTGAGACCGTCAACAATGGATATTTGTTCAGTGCTCCATGACACTGCCTTGTGTTGAGTTTAGCTGCCAAACTGAGGCATTGTCTCTGGCCCCATCTGTCAGTGATGCAGAGCTCTCATGCACATGTTCCTCATACTGGGATCTTTGTCTACATCCTTCCAATCTTCATGCTGAAGTAATTTTAATTACAAATTCAACAGTGCAGCACTCACTGGATTTAAAAAAGTATTATGTTTCGAGGTATTACATTTAATTTCAGTGGTAATTTAAAACCATGTTTTGTTGAACCCTTTAAAAATAAAGGGAAATTACTTCAGTGTTAATGGGTTAGCACAAGTTATCTAAAAATAAACTAAAGTGCAGCAAGTCTCCTGACCCACTAGGTATGTAAGGTTCTAAAGCTTAGCTAATAGTATGGTGTTGGTTGGTTACCTGGTGAGAATTAAATGTAGAAGATAATCAGCTTTATGGAAAGGGAGAAAAGAAGTGCTTTTTTGATAGAAATGAAGACCTCAGTTATGACCATAGGTTGGAATATTGGATTGGCATATTAGACAGCCTCAGGGTTTTATAATGGTAAAGGGGCATTTATTTAGGTTTTCCATGAATAAATGTAAAGGGATTATACAGCCATGAATATTGTCTGGTGTATGCCGGGAACAGATGTTCAGGATTTCAGAGGAGAAGATTTATATTAAAACTGAGGAAGGCAGTACTATGCACGAATCAAGGGGCCATAACGCGTTCCTGGTTTTACGGCCATTCCTAGCCTCTTTTCTAAGAGGGTCCGAAGTTGGAACCAAGTTTTTATGGGTAAACTGCTCAGTCCTGGTGCCGGTTGTGCAGCTTCTCACCTTCTCACGCTGCTCACTTTTTTTCTGTATCATCGTACATGAGGAATAGGTGGCTTCACACTATGTGGCATGTTGGAAAGAACACTGACCTAACAGGGCTGACAACTTAAACTGAGGCCTGTTGGGTTCTCAAGTGTAAAATAGAGAGTTAGGTAAGAAAAAAAAGAAATAGATCTTTTTATTCTTTCTTATTCTCTCATGCATTCTAGAAGAGTGAATATTCTGGTTAAGAGTTCTACTCGGAAGCATTTGTATTTTGAGCCAGTTGTATGGAAAACTTAAGTCAGAATCCCACTTAATGGGGAAATTCTCTGCCTTAAGATGTATGTATTTTCTCTCCTTTTAATCATATCAGATTGAATTGTAAGTATAAGGCAGTCACCTCTACTTCAATTTTCAAATAAATTACTTGTGGAACTATGGCTTAGGAATTGACTTTTCCATTTCTTTGTGTTCCCTGGTTCTGAAACTCCCTTGACTTTGCGAGGAAAGCAGTAGGGAGGAGGTGAAATCGTAGTGGTCAGCAGAGTGAAGGGTAGCTCTTTATTTTCACCCTTGATGGCATTTCTTACCTACAGACAATTCATAGCAACACAGTGTCACCCAGTTACATACCAGTCATTCTCTGTGTAAAAGGAGTAACTTCTTTGCTGTTTTTGTGATTCATGGGATTAGATTTCCCCTATTGACATATAATTGCAAATACAATTAACACAAAATTTCTAGTTTTTTAAAAAATTCCATTTGTAGGTTTTGATTCATGGCCTTGGCTGCCTCTGGTGAATTTTTATATGAAAATTAAAAGAGCTTGTCCCTTTAGCTGTTCTCTTATGGCATGCTGGGATGTTATGAATCATCCATCATCACTTGGGATGAAATGTGAAGTATTTAAGCTAGTCTTCTGGTTAAAGGTCTCCTGTGTTATTCTGTGACCTAAGTACCTGAACTGACATTCTTTCTGTAACTAGGATCATAATTGCGCTGGTCTTCATTATCTTTGTGTTGACAGAATTTGTTTCCCTTTTTATGTACCCTCACAGAACTTTATGCTAATATATCCTTTACATCTTCCCCTCTCTCATCCCTCTTCTCTTTCAGTCTGCTAGATCAGGATACAAGGATTCTCAAGAATGAATAATAACTATAAAAATTCCAGTTTTAAAAGCTTTGTAAGACAGCTTTTATAAAGTCCAGAGCATTGATTTTGGGTTGGAGAGCCTGTGTTCTCATAGGTCAAAGAGCTGTCTAGAGACTGTGGGGTTGTGTAGACACAGGGCCGATGCCCATACCACTGCCTTCAAATTCTAGAGCTCTCTCTCTGAAAAGGGAAATCCGCAAGGATACTTTGTATTCTTACACTTTTGAAGTAGCCATTGCCATAGACAGAAAGGGGATTCTCATCTTTACTGTGTGCTCAGATAGTACTTATTTCTTGGGACTTGCCTGGCAGTCTAGCAATTAGGACTGAGCTTCCACTGCAGAGACCCAGGTTTGTTCCCTGGTCGGGGACTTAGGATCCAGCATGCCATGTAGCACAACCAAAAAGTTAAAAAAATAATTTTTAAAAAAGGGTTCTTATTTTTGAATAGCTACTTTTAAATATGAAAACAGCTGTATAAATTAAATATGGTTAAGAATCTAAACATGTTGTATATAGTTAATATCTATTATGAGTATGACTTTGAAAAATCAACCCAATATAAAGTTGAATGGTGTTGCTTCTTACCTCTGGTTTAACCTGTTTTTCTGGAAAAATCTTCCACTTAGAGAGCAAATCATTTTCCCATTCACTTATGTCCATAGATATTCAGTCATTCAACAGCTATTTTTTGAGTGCATTTATTCAGTAAATCTAGCCAGGCCCTCTGCAGACAATGGCAAGTAAAACCAGACATGGTTCCTGCCCTCACGGGTTTTCCGTGTGGTGGGTGAGATGGATAGATGATTGCGTAAGTAAATGGAAATCATAGCAGTGATGGAGTTGTGTGTTACTGAGATCATAGAACATTGGGGAAACCTGTCCTAAGAGAGTGATATTTGAAATAAGACCTCAAGATGTGAAATCAAAGGTTTGGAATGGGTAGTAGAGCTCAGAGAGGACAGCAGACAGGGATGGAGCATGCGCCATGGCTCTTTAATAGTAAAGGGATTGGAAGGGGGCAGTGGCTGGAATGCTGGCAGAAGATGAAGGTGGTCTGTATGTGTGCTGACTTTGGAAGTGAAATGATTCATTTAGTACCTTAAGCCAAATTCTTAGTCTTTAAACTGTGTCATAGTAGTTGATGTTTGAGAGTCTTGTTTGTAATCCTTTTCAGACTTTTTATTTAAAGATTTTTTCACCATACAGCTTTTAGCCCTCTTTTTTAGCATTGCCCTCCCCCCTTTGGAGCAGACTGAAAGGGAAGCAGATGTCGTTTGATCTGATTCCATGTTCATTTGCAATTGTGGCTTTTTTTTGGTTATACTTTCATTCATATTTCATTTATGCTCTTTTACTTTTATTAACATTTGTTTTCCTGTGGTGTATTTTGTCTGTTTTCAGAATTGTTTTCATTTCTTTGAGTTGAAATCCCAAGAATCTACTCCATCTTCCTTTGCTTTGTTTTAAAGTAGATTCAGAGCAGGAAAAGGTGCAGACATGCATACAAGCATACCTCGGAGATATTGCTGCTTGGTTTCCAGACTACCACAGTGAAAGCAAATATTGCAGTAGCCAGTTGCATGCCTTTTTTGATTTCCTAGTGCATGTAAAAGTTATGTTTACATTACATTTGGTCTATTAAGTGTGCAAAGCATTGTGTCTAAAAAAACAACATACATATCTTAATTTGGGTTTCCCAGGTGGCTTAGCAGTGTAGAACCCACCAGCCAGTGCAGGAGATGCAGGTTCAATCCCTGATCCAAGATTACCTGGAAAAGGAAATGGTAACCCACTCCAGTGTTCTTGCCTGGAAAATCCTATGGACAGATAAAGCTGGCAGGCTACAGTCCATGGGGTTGCAAAAGAGTCAAACACATTTTAATAACTAAACAATGATGACCTTAATTTAAAAATACTTTATTGCTTAAAAAAAAAAAAATGCTAGCCGTCATCTGAACCTTCAGTGAAATAGACTCTGCTGGTAGAGGCTGCTGTTTGATAGCATTTTACCCACTGTGTTGTTACTGTGGAACTTTCCAAATTGGAATCAGTCCATTCGAACCCTGCCCCTGCTTTATCAAGTATATTTATGTAGTATTTTAAATCCTTTGTTAACCATTTCAAAAATCTTCCCAGTGGCTTCACTGGAAATAGTTTCCATCTCAGGAAGCCACTTTCTTTGCTCCTCCATAAGAAGCAACCCTTCATCCCATAAAGTTTTATAAGACAGCAGTTTATTCACATCTTTAGACTCCTCTTCTAATCCCTGTTCTCTTGCTGTTTCTACCACATCTGCACTTAACTTACTCCATCGAAGTCTTGAATCCCTCAAAGTCATCCATGGGGGTTGAAAACTTCATCTAAACTCGTGTTAATATTGATACTTTGACTTCTTCCCATTAATCACAGATGTTCCTAATGGCATCTACAATGACGTATCCTTTTGAGATCCATCAAAGAAACCACTGTCTATGGCAGCTGTAACCTTATAAAATGTACTTCTTAATTAATAAGACTTGAAATTTCGTCAAAATGACTTCTTGACCCATGGGCTGCAGAGTGTGTGTTGTGTTAACAGGCATAAAAACCTTAATCTCCATCAGGGCTCGTGGGTGACCAGGTGCATTGTCAGTGAGTGGTAATATTTTGAAAGGACTCTAGCTCCTGCCCCTGAGCAATAGGTCTCAACAGTAGACTTAAAATATTCCATAAAGCATGTTGTAAAAAGATGTGCTGATCATCTAGACTTCGTTGTTTCATTTATAGAACACAGACTACATTTAGTGTAATTCTTAAGGGCCCTAGGATTTTCAGAATGGTAAGTGGGGATTGGCTTCAGCTTCAAGTCACCAGTTGCATTAACCCCTAATGAGAGTCAGCCTGTCCTTTGAAGCTAGACATTGACTTCCTTCTAGCTCTGCAAGTCTTAGATGTCATCTTCTTCCAATAGAAGGCTGTTTCATCTGCATTGAAAATCTGTTATTTAGTGTTTTTGTTGTTGTTCAGTTGCTAAGTCATGTCCAGCTCTTTGCAACCCCCTGGACTACAGCATGCCAAACTCCCCTGTCCTTCACTGTCTCCTGCAATTTGCTCAAATTCATGTCCACTGAGTCAGTGATGCTATCTAACCATCTCATCCTCTGCCGCCCCTCTTCTCCTTTTGCCTTCAATCTTTGCTAGCATCAGGGTCTTTTCCAGTGAGTTAGCTCTTTGCATCAGGTGGCCAAAGTATTGGAGCTTTAACTTCAGCACCTGTCCTTCCAATGAGTATTCAGGGTTGATTTCCTTTAAGATTGACTGGTTCAATTTCCTTACAGTCCAAGGAACTCTCAAGAGCCTTCTCCACCACCACAGTTTGAAAGCATCCATTTTTTGATGCTCAGCCTTCTTTATGATCCAACTGTACATGACTACTGGAAAAACCATAACTTTGACTATATAGACTTTTGTCAGCAAAGTCATGTAATCCTTTTTAATATGCTGTCTAGGTTTGTCATATCTTTCCCTCCCAGGAGCAGATGTCTTTTAATTTCAAGGCTGCCGTCACCATCCACAGTGATTTTGGAACCCAAGAAAATAAAATCTGTCACTGCTTCCACTTTTTCCTCATCTGTTTGCTATGAAGTGATGGGACCAGATGCCATGATCTTAGTTTTTTTGAATGTTGAGTTTTAATCCAGCTTTTTTTCACTCTCCTCTTTAACCCTCATCAAAAAGCTCCTTAGTTATTTAGTGTTAGCTACCTTCATTAATTATCTCAGCTGGATCTTCTGGATAATTTGCTGTAACTCCTACATCAGTACTTCTGCTTCCTTTTGCACTTTTATGTTATGGAGACAACGTCTTTCCTTAAGCATCATAATCCAATCTCTGCTAGTTCCATACTTTTCTTCTGCAGCTTCCTCATCTCTCTTGGCCTTCATAGAAGTAAAGGGAGAGGACCTTGCTCTGAATTAGGCTTTGGCTTACGGCAGTGTTGTGGCTGGTTTGATCATGTATCCAGACCACACAAACTTTATATCATCAATAAGGCCTTTTCACTTTCTTATATCATTTGTGTATTCACTGGAGTAGCACTTTTAATTTCCTTCAAGAACTTTTCCTTTGCATTCACCGCTTCGCTGACTGACACACAAAGCCTAGCTTTAAGGCTGTCTCAGCTTTCAGCTTGCCTTCCTTACTAAGCTTAAAGTTTCTAGCTTTTTATTTCAGGTAAGAGACATGAGACTCTTCGTTTCACTTAAACACTTAGAGGCCATTGTAGGCTAATTACTTGTCCTGATTTCAGTATTGTTGTGTCTCAAGGAATGGGGTGGGGGCGGGGCTCAAGTATAGGAAGAGACAGGGGAATGCCTGTTGGTGGAGTAGTCAGAACACACATTTACCGAGTAAGTTCACTGTCTTGTATAGGTGTGGTTTGTGGCATCTCAAAACAATTACAGCAATAACATCAAAGGTCACAGATCACCATAAAAAATACAATGATAATGAAAAACTTTGAAATATTATGAGAATTACCAAAATGTGACAGAGAGTCATGGAGTAAGCAGATGTTGTTGGGAAAATGGTGCCTTGCTGGAGACATGGTTGCCACAAACCTACTTATAAAAAACGCAGTATCTGCAAAGTGCAAAACAGTGGAGCACAATAAAACGAGGTATGCCTGTATGTGTCACATTGGGTTACATTTGATTTCTTGACTTAAATGTTTACCTTTTGTCTTGTCTCGTGTCCAAGGATCAGCATATACCAAGTGGGAAGATAGGAGCAACAGTAGGAACTAGGTTGTTTGCCATCCACTAACTGGAATAAACACCCAAACTTTGTGATCACCAGTTTGTATTGCTTAAAGAAAAAATCAAAAGCTACAAAATTATGAAAGAAGATAAAAAGAGAACCAATGTGATACAACTTTGCTAGTTCATCTGAAGTAGAAAACGTTAGGTCTTATTTTGTGTATCTGATTTCTGAGTAAGGTTTTGGGCTCTGGAAGCAAAAGACACCCTTTGCGGATCGGTGTCTCCTTCCTTAGCATTTTTGTTGATGTCCATCCTGAGTCTCCTGCAAGCTCACTAACAGATATTTCTGGCTTCATAGCCTTTCTGCCCATATGTGTCAGTCACCTTGCCTAAATATAGTCATTTCTTAGGGTAAAAATAAAGACCCACAGTGTTGTGACTTGAAATCTATTTTAGAGTTATTAACTGTATTTCAGTCACATTTCTCTGGCCTTTTTTTTTTTTTTTTCTTTTTTTTTGATCTCCTGATTTCTGTTTTATCTATCAGGAAAAACAAAACAAAACCTCTTTATATAGTTACATGAAAAGGTTGAACTCCTTAATGGGTTCCCTTTTCCCCACCCTTAGCAGTATTCATATCTTAGAAGTCTACTTCCAACTGTTAACTCCTCTACCTGTTGTAATTTTTATAGGGAGTGATTTAGTGTAAGTTGATCTTTCACAAGCATTTGCATTTGTTTATATGTTATTTGTGCCGAAAAAGCATCTGGAGACAGTCTGAGAGTACAAAACAGAGCGGCAACCTTAAGACAGGGCCCAGAAGCCAGCTCACAGTTTCATGAAGATATTCTCGGTAAATCTGAAAGCCAGCCTCTCTGTCTGTGGGATGCTCAGATGCTTGTCTCCTGGTGTCTGTCTCTAGGGCCTTTGTTTACCTGAGCAACCTGCTGTACCCCGTGCCCCTGATTCACAGGGTGGCCATCGTCAGTGAGAAGGGAGAGGTGCGTGGATTTCTGCGTGTGGCTGTGCAGGCCATTGCAGGTAGGTGCCCCTCTTCTGAAATGAAAGCTGTGGGTTCTTTGCCTTGAGACAAAGCAGGCCGGTTCCGTATGGGCCGTGTTTCAGTTACACACTTCAAAACAAACCGTGGTGCATCTGACTATCTCAAAGAGAGCCTTTACTGCTTCCTTTCTAACTCTTCTTCCCAGATTTCACAGGTAGATCCTGTTTGGTTTGTAGTAGATCCTACTGCTATTTTTGAATAATGGGGTGAAAGGATTTCCTTTACCATGAGGAACAACTCTTGGATTAACTTTATAAAAGTAATTTGCATTTTAAATAATGGATTTTAACTGCTTCAGAAGTAACAAGATTTTCAGACATTTTCTTGCCTACTTTTCTCTCAGGATACAGCTAGACATTTTGTGCTTTGGCTACAGTTTTGTAATGCGTGGATCAAGATTTTGATACATTACACTTTTCCAAGATCCAGCCTACCTTCTGAGGAAAGAACATGGCTATTCCCTGTTAGCTTTTCTGTTTTAATTTCCAAATGCTGTGCTGTATTTAATGACCTTTCAGCTTTTCCCCATGGAAATGTGTGACAGTCACCAATGTTGACTTTATGGTGGTCTCCACAAATTCAGTCTAGTATTTTTCAAATATTTGTTGAGTATTATTGAATATAGGAAAGGGAACAGTATTTCTAATTATGATATTTGAGCAGTATCAAGAATCAAACTGATTCTTTATTAACTAGTTTCATTTGAGCAAGGAGAGGGGTATGTTTCCCTGAGTGGAGATGGAAACCCTATTTGATCTTACTGCTTTGGTCTCATTCTTTCTCATGCAAAAGACTTGTTCTTTAGTATCTCCTCTTATATTAAATTTTTGGGACCTTAAGTTTCCACTGCTTTCCTGTTTATTTTGTAATCCAATGAGTCATTTTCCCTCGGCCCCATATGTCATCTCATCCTTGCTTTTTTCTTTTCCTGCTTAGCGGATGAAGAAGCTCCTGATTATGGCTCTGGAATTCGACAGTCAGGAACAGCTAAAATATCTTTTGATAACGAGTACTTTAATCAGGTGAGAAATCTTCCAGGAAGAGAAAAGCCCTGTGGAAGGAGAAAGAAGTAGACAGATTTGTTAGGAGGATGGATGTTCAGTACTGGAGGGAAGTTCTCCCTAGAATTAAAGGGTGTAGGTAGCCGCAGGATTGTTTAATAGAACATAGGACATGTCTGACAGTTCCCAAGGCGAGGGTGAAGGCCCAGCATTTACACTATGTGGTATCACCTTTTCTCAGTTCAGTTCAGTTCAGTCGCTCAGTCGCGTCTGACTCTTTGCGACCCCATGAATCACAGCACGCCAGGCCTCCCTGCTGCTGCTGCTAAGTCGCTTCAGTTGTGTCCAACTGTGTGCAACCCCATAGACGGCAGCCCACCAGGCTCCCCTCGTCCCTGGGATTCTCCAGGCAAGAACACTGGAGTGGGTTGCCATTTCCTACTCTAGTGTATGAAAGTGAAAAGTGAAAGTGAAGTCGCTCAGTTGTGTCTGACTCTTAGCGACCTCATGGACTGCAGCCTACCAGGCTCCTCCATCCATGGGATTTTCCAGGCAAGAGTACTGGAGTGGGTTGCCATTGCCAGGCCTCCCTGTTCATCACCAACTCCTGGAGTTCACCCAAACTCATGTGCATCGAGTCGGTGATGCCATCCAGCCATCTCATCCTCTGTCATCCCCTTCTCCTCCTACCCCCAATCCCTCCCAGCATTGGGGTCTTTTCCGATGAGTCAGTTCTTCACATGAGGTGGCCAAAGTACTGGAGTTTCAGCCTCAGCATCAGTGCTTCCAGTGTACACCCAGGACTGATCTCCTTTAGGATGGACTGGTTGGATCTCCTTGCAGTCCAAGGGACTCGCAAGTCTTCTCCAGCACCACAGTTCAAAAGCATCAATTCTTCGGCACTCAGCTTTCTTCACAGACCAAATCTCACATGCATACATGACCACAGGAAAAACCATAGCCTTGACTAGACGGACCTCTGTTGGCAAAGTAATGTCTTTGCTTTTCAATATGCTGTCTAGGTTGGTCATAACTTTCCTTCCAAGGAGGAAACGTCTTTTAATTTCATGACTGCAGTCACCATCTGCAATGATTTTGGAGCCCCCAAAAATAAAGTCTGACACTGTTTCCCCATCTATTTCCCATGAAGTGATGGGACCAGATGCCATGATCTTAGTTTTCTGAATGTTGAGCTTTAAGCCAACTTTTTCACTCTCCTCTTTCACTTTCATCAAGAGGCTTTTTAGTTCCTCTTCACTTTCTGCCATAAGGATAGTGTCATCTGCATATCTGAGGTTATTGATATTTCTCCCAGCAATCTTGATTCCAGCTTGTGTTTCTTCCAGCCCACTGTTTCTCATGATGTACTCTGCATATAAGTTAAATAAGCAGGGTGACAATACACAGCCTTGACGTACTCCTTTTCCTATTTGGAACCAATCTGTTGTTCCATGTCCAGTTCTAACTGTTGCTTCCTGACCTGCATATAGGTTTCTCAAGCATCAGGCAGTCCTTAATCCATGTAACTTTTCAGTCACAATTATTTGTGGGGCACATAAACAGACGTAAAAGAAACGTGGGAAAAATATGTTGTCATACTACTTATCATCTACTTATGCTGCCTTGTTTTCAGAGTGACATTTCTTCGGTTGCATTGACCCGTTCTGGTCTGTCCTTGGAGGAGCTGAGGATTGTGGAAGGACAGGGTCAGAGTTCTGAGGTCATTACTCCTCCAGAAGAAGTCAACCGAATGAATGACCTGGGTGTGTAATCAGAGTGCTGTGACTGGGGGTGCTTTCCAAGAGGGGAAAACACTGACTATTGTTAAGGATGATCACTACTTTTATCAACTAGTGATGGAAGAATACACTCTCCTCTCTGAAAGGTGCTTTGTCATTATTTGAACCATACCTGTGTTCATTTGACCTGCTTTAGATCTGAAGTCAAGCACTTTGCTGGATGGTAAGATGATGATGGAGGGATTTTCTGAAGAGATCGGCAACCACCTAAAGCTGGGCAGTGCATTCACTTTCCGGGTCACAGTGCTGCAGGCCAGTGGAATCCTCCCAGAGTATGCAGACATCTTCTGTCAGTTCAAGTAAGTATGCAGACATCTTCTGTCAGTTCAAGTAAGCCCCACTTTGCTCCTCCTTCCTAGCCATTAACCTGGATGGTGACTTTTGTGCGCTATAGAGTGCTGTTAGACTTGCCAGATTGTACACTCTCAAGAGAGAAATGACTCCCAGACCCTGAAATAAAATGCTTTCTTTACTCTGGTTGGGAGTAAGAAGTGGAAACAGGCAATGGAACGAAACAGAGTTCATAGTGGGAAGGAGTGCGGCCACACATCCTGCTAGAGGTTCAGTTGTGGACTGTCCCCCTCTGCCAGGAGTACAGGGTCAGATCCAGTTAAGCTTACTCATCAGCCTTTTTAATGTTCTTCATGCCAAAATGTCTTGTTAATAAACAAGTCTGAAATCAATGAATTATCCAACTGCCAATTATGCCTGTTTAATGCTTGGGAAAGACAAAATGTAAGTCGTTTAAAGAACAGCAAAATTCTATATCCATTGAAAGAAAGCTAGTAAGTAAGTAGAGAAGATGTGACAGGTTTCATTTCTCATCTGTTTAATAAGCATTGTCTATCCTGTAACCCTCTGGAGCTCTGTGCTCTAGTTACTTTTGTCTCAAGACTTCCAAAAACATTTTTTTGGAGAATCTTAAGTTTTAATACTCCTAACATGAATATATCTTTTGAGTACTTGGAAAGGGCCACAGTATAAAAGAAGGAAGTTTGAACTGCCCCATTCCTAAAGCCCACGGTTTGCTGTTGGTGCCACCAAAAGGCTGCTTTAGGTTTCTGCCCTTCCTTTCCCCTCTGTGTGTGCCTTATCCTTTCCAGAGGCCTCATGTAGCTTCACTTTCTATGTAGTTGTCAGCCAAGTTCTCAATTAAATGTGGTTATTACGTAGTTAAGCTGTTAATGTCATTTGCTAAAACATAACAATTGATGAAATATTATCCATCCAGTATAGATTTGCCCATTTAATGTGTTTTCACTAACAGTCTCCATTAGTAGCTAATGTATTTTACGGAAAAGACCTGCTTGGTCAGCTGACATCTGAAATGGCAAGAATGGTCTATTAACTTCTGTCCCAAAGTCTCCTGAAAAGAGAGTAGCATCTCCACCTGGTGTAAGCACTGGAGGAAAGGGCATGTTGACTCATGTTGAAAGAAGACTCAGATTTTTCTGGGGTTTTTATAAACTCTCATCTGGCCTGCATTGGGAAGACACAGCTGTAGAGCACAGTCAGTGGCCTCAGGTATCACCTATGTGGAACCCCCACATATTGGTATCTGCTCCGAGGAGAGCGTTGGAGGAGTGTAGGGCAGAGGCCAGCTGATGCTCATGCGGCCTCTGGCAGGTGCACTGTGTGGTCTGGAAAGGAAGAAATTGGAAGAAAAAGAAAGGAGTAAAAAGTAAAAGAGAGGGAGAAAGGTAAGGAGAAATGAGAAGAAAGAAAATAGGCAAGAGTACGCGTAGTGTGGAAAGATGCAGTGTCACAGTGGTACGTGATTTGGTTACCTGGCAAAAGTCCACCACGGTCTTCAGGCTGAGAGAATTATGGTTGACCCTTGAACAACTCAGGAGTTACGGGCATTGACCCTCCTCCACAAAGTCTGAAACCCAAGTGTATATCCAGGGTTCCTCTGTATCCGCAGTTCCACATCTAAAGATTCAACCAACTGTGGATCGTGCAAAACCGTAAAATTTACTATTGAAAAAATCCACATACAAGTGGATCCACGCAGTCCAGACCCAGAACACCAGTGATGTTCAAGGGTCACCTGTAATATGGAAGACCAGGAGTTCATGGAAGACCTGGTCTCTCTGCCCACTGTTTATCCCTCTTTTCCTATAGGAGTGTGGGGTATCCTTCTAGTGGATATTTCTGTCTAGCAGTACATCTTTGAATTGTGTATTCTGTAATTCTCCACTACTTTTTATTTCAGACTAATATTAGGGAGACAGAACAATAAAATCTCATTATTTATGAGAATAAGTAAACATAGCCCAGTGATTCAGCAAACATTTCAGGAGTATTTTCTATATTTCAAGCCCTGTGGGAGACACACACTCTCTTTTGGGGAAACAGGCAAATAAATACATTATTACAAACAATGGTATCATTGCTATTGAAGAAATAGGCCCCTGTTGTTCTGGGAATGTAGAACTGTTTGAGTGAGTCAGGGAAATCTCCCTGGAAGAGGTGACATTTGAATCTACTCCTTGCTGGTGTTAGAGAGGCTCCCAGCAGATATGCCATCCACAGGCTTTAGTGCTACCTTATAGAAGCTTCAATCTGCCAAATCTTTTCTATACAAAATGATTTCAGTTTTTATTTTCAGTAAAAACCTTCTGCATTGGAATGAGAGTTCACTGAATTCAGTCTTCATGTGTTTTCGTAGCTAAGTGGTGTGTGCTCAGTTGCTTCAGTCATGTCCGACTCTTTGAGACCCCATGGACTGTAGGTTTCCAGGCTCCTCTGTCCATGGAATCTTCCAGGCAAGAATACTGAAGTGGGTAGCCATTCACTTCTTCCCTACCCAGGGGATCTTCCCTATTCAGGGATCAAACCCATGTCTCCTGCATTGCCTGCACCTCAGACAGATTCTTTACCATCAGGGAAGCCCCAGCTAAGTGGTAGGGTTAGTTGATTTTTCAGTCAGTTTTGAAATAAAATCTAAAATGTTATCTGTGTGATATGGAACATGTTCTCTACAGAGCAATGCAAATAACTTGTCTCAGTTAAAAACTCTGCTTAAGATGCTTCTTTCCATGGGATCCAAGAGAATTCTGATGAAACCATTTAATGCGAAATTAATGTGGGTTTTTGTCTTTTTCGCTCTCTTAAGCTTTTTACATCGGCATGATGAAGCATTCTCCACTGAACCCCTCAAGAACAATGGCAGAGGAAGTCCTCTGGGCTTTTACCATGTGCAGAATGTAAGTCACGTGGACATTTTTTGCCAGGTGTATTACAGGTTGGTGGTACCCCGAAGCAGCTGTGTGAGGCAGGCATCATGTACGGGCTCCCTTTGGCTTTCTCAGCCGAAGAAGGATGATTATCCGAGCTGCTATGCAGGGGGAGCTCTGTGGCGAGAGTGGACAGTGGAGGCAGCAGCCAGGGCCCTGAGCTCATCCTCATTGGACAGAGCAGCCAGCATCTTCTCTGAATGACAGTGGGCCTGTGCGTAGCATTGGGGGTTGGTCTGCCAGTAAATTCTTTGTCATTGAATTGTGAGTTGTTTTAGTGTTTCCGTCCTAGAAAAATAAGCATGTTTAATATGAGTTTTGTTAAAGTTAATATGTTCTTTAAACGGTAAGAAACATAACACTGTTTGGTTGCAAATAATGTAGAAACTGTGAAATTCTTTTGTAGCTAAACTAAGCTTCAGAATCTTTTTTCCTTTCAGCTGATTCGATGATTAATCCTTTAATGCCCCTTACAACTCCCCCATAAGTGGAATAAGAGAACAGACTTTCCATCTCTTCTAGAAAGATTTACTTAACCCCATTCAAAAGTTTTCGTTCTCATCACAAGAGCTAACATTCACTGAGAGCTTATGTTGTATCAGTCATTGTTAGAGGTGCTTTTTCTGTCTTAGTTGATTTAACCCTTTCTTTTATGCCACATACTGTCATAATCCCCATGTTATAGTTGAGATAACTGAAGCACAGAGCAGTTGAAGTCACTCACCAACGTTACCAAGCTAGGAGGAGGCAGAGGTGGGATTGAACCCAGGGAAATGTGACTCTAGCATCCAGAATCTTCACAGCTATACAGGAAACAGTCTCAGTCTCTTGCTAACCATAGTCCACTCTCTAAAATACAAAAGGGGGGACTCCCTTGTGGTCTAGTGGTTAAGACTCCACTTCCACTGCAGGGGAAGTGATCCCTGGTCCAGGAACTAAGATCCCTCATGCTGTGCAACTTGGCCAGAAAAATAAAAATAAGAAAGGACAACTCCAAAAATGGAACGAACAAACACAAAACATAGTTTTCTTTTTTATTTTTAATTGTATAAACATTAGCATGACTGTATATGATCAATATTGATTGTCTCCTGTGTACAAGGGCCATGCCTGATGCCACTGTGTGGAGGTGAGGGGGACACTTAGATGAATCACAGGGGATTATGCCTCTGAAGAGTTTAGAATTATGATAGGAGAAATAAAATGCATATTTATTTTATGTGCAGTTTATAAAAATAGTAGTACAACTTATGGACATATTTGAAAGCTATTCTTGAAATGCATTGGGAATGGGAAAAGGGAGAATTATTTCTACTAATGGAAAGAGAATTCTATGTTACATTCTTTGTTGAGGGTGGATGGTTGGATGGACAAAGAAGGTTGGGGAGCTTCCTGAAGGCTGTAGTGTAAATAAGAAAAGGTGGGTCACTCTTGGCCTTGTACCTGGCACATAGTCAGCAGTCCCAGTTTTCGTATCGTTGTTGCTGTTTGGCCTGGGCCTTGAAGTACAGGGAAAACAGGGACAGAGAAGTGGGAAGGCCTCCTGGGCAGGGCTGCTGTCTGGGCCCACCCTCAAAGTGGAGGAGAGAACAGGCGAAGGGAGCAGCCGATGCAGTCCTCATACTGACTGAAGGACACAGAGGGGCTGGAGGTCAGTTAGGGTAGGTGGTGGAACGCCTGGAGCTTGGTTAAGTTGCTGTAGAAGGAAAACCAGAGAAGAGCCCATCTCTTCTGATATGAGAGGCCTGCAGAGTAAAGTACCCAGCACATACTGGGTACTCAAAGTGCCTGAGTGCTGTTTGCTGCAGACATGTGCATTTTCCTGTAAAAAATCTTACCCTAATCGAGCTTGGCTCTACTCCTTATTAGATTGCAGTGGAGGTTACGGAATCATTCGTGGACTATATCAAAACCAAGCCGATTGTGTTTGAAGTCTTTGGGCATTATCAGCAGCACCCACTTCACCTGCAAGGACAGGAACTTCACAGGTTTGGACCAAATGAGCACAGATTTTTTTGTTGTTGATATTGTTGTTGTTATTGTTACTTGCTGGAAAGGAAGAAATCTTTTGAGGGCTTAAGATAGGTAAGTGACAGTTTTATATATTGTCCTACGTTTCCTTTTTAGAAATGTCACCATCTTTCTTCTAAGCCACCCAGTCACTAATTGTAGGAGGAGCAAATTGAGTTTTGCCCAGGGGGCCTTGAGTACCATCTTCTTGTAGGAAGAGACTTTGAATAGGATAAAGTTGAGGTAATCGAGACATAATGTGGAAATTGTGTATAATTATTCCTAACCACCTAGAACTGCATGGAGCATAGAGTCACTGTGAAACGTGTGTCTGAGTTGAGACACCAGAATGAGGGAGGAGACCATGATGGGGACTCTGGGATGATGGCAGAGTGTCAGTGTTAACAGAAAAAATTTCTTATTTGTTAGGTAAGACTTACAAGGGGACTTCTCTTAAAATGTCTTAGCCTCAGTTTTACTGTGTGGGAATATATCTGATATCTGATAATGTGCTAGTGTTGAAAGTACAGGTGATCTGCTTCTAAATGGGATTTAAACATGCCATTAGTATTAGCACGGGGGTCTTTTTAGTCTTGAAGAACTTTCATCTTCCTTTGCAGTCCACCCCAGCCGTCTCGACGATTCTTCCCTCCGCCCATGCCACTATCCAAGCCAGGTGAGTGCCAGCTGGGTTCTTTATATGCTGCATGACTTTTCAGGTAAAAAGTCATATTCAAATTCCTGCTCAACATCTGTGCATCCTGTGTGTTCCAGTATCTAGCAGGACCTAGAATTGTTGGTGAGAAACTCTAGGGCTTTATCCACTCTGGCACTCTGGTCTTGTTGAAGAGTTTGATAAACTCCCTGCTCCTCAGCCTCTCTGCTCTGTGTGTAACCCCTTTAACTTTAGTGGCGGGCATTTTTTTGCATGTTACATTTGTTCTGCATGTTCATGTATCTTGTTTTGACTTTTCTTTGTTTATTTTCATCCTTTTTCCTCATTGCCCACTTGCCACATTCCCCCCCACCCCCTGCTCATTCTCCACCTCTGTGCGCCTTACCTCTGTCCTGCCTTCAGACCATGAGAGAAAGATTGAACTGATCCGATTTCTCGTATCTGACTATGTGAATGTGCATGTGTTGGACACATTTTCTGAGCATGCCAACGTGCTTGCCTCCTCCGCCATTGCCACCTTCAAGGATGGGGCTGACCCATCACCACCTTTTCTCTTTCTGCCAGTTCCCAGCTGCCAGCCTGAGAGGGTACCTAAACGAGATGGTTAGTAACTAAATTAGCTCTGCCTTAGATGTAGAACCATCCTCAGGGGCCAGTCCCAAAGCCTGGCTCTCTGTGTAGGAACCACGGATGTTTCTGTTTGCTACTTGACCTGAGTGTAGAGTTCACCACATTGTCAAGGTCATGTCACATTTCTTTCAGAGAGATTTTTAGGGAGTACCTTCTTTGTTTATGCCCTTTTCACATCTTGGGGTGGGGGTGGGGGCTCCTTAGGTTTGTTGGTTTGGATTCTTTGCAGTGGTATTATTAATTTGAAGGATTTTTTAATAGTAGATGGCTTTAAAAAAAATGCTTCTGGTTTTGCTTTCTGACCCTCAGAGGCACACCAGTAACCCCTGGTTACCTTCTAGAGTAGCATCATCACCATCTCACCTGGAATTCAGCTAGGGTGAATAATGCCAACAGGCCATGCATAGTGCTGCAAGAGTCATAAAGCCCCTTTAGATTCATTGCATCAGTGGTTTCTCGCAATATCTTTTCAGATAGCTAATATTATGATCTTCATCTTAGAGGTGAGGAGACAAGACTCCCAGGGGTTAACTGACTCAACCAGAATTTCAAAGCTAGTTAGTGGTCGAGTGATAATTAGATCCCAGGTCCCCAGACTCTCACACCACTGCTCCCAGATTCGGAGCAGAGAACCCTCTTTGAATTGCCAAGATTTCAGGATTTCTATGTAGTGTTTCAAAATGCACACCTTGTAGAATCTGACATTCTTGGAAGTACTAGGATTTTGGTTAATGTATTTCATCAGTACAGATAAGGACATGGAATTTACATTTGAAGAAAATGGGTAACAGATCATTTACAGAATCCTGTATCTACAGGTTAGACCCGTGGTTCCCAGACTTGTCCATACACTGGAATCACCTGGGGGGCTTCAAACCTCTCAGAGGACTGAGCCCCATCCCTGTAGATTGTTCTTTAATTGGCCTGCGGGATGGCCTGGTCCATCTTTGAGATCCCCAGGTGATGCTCATGTGCAGGAGGTTCAGGAACCACTGGGTTAGGGGACAGGTGCTCCCCACACCAGAGAAGGTAATGGCACCCCACTCCAGTACTCTTGCCTGGAATATCCCATGGACGGAGGAGCCCAGCTCCAGTCCATGGGGTCGCTAAGAGTCGGCCACAACTGAGCAACTTCACTTTCACTTTTCACTTTCATGCATTGGAGAAGGAAATGGCAACCCACTCCAGTGTTCTTGCCTGGAGAATCCCAGAGACGGGGGAGCTTGGTGGGCTGCCATCTATGGTGTTGCACAGAGTCAGACATGACTGAAGCGACTTAGCAGCAGCAGCAGCAGCTCCCCACACGCACCACACACAGTGAGACCCTCCCCACATTGTTTCTCCCACGTTGTTATGTGCTCTGCATGCTGCAAATGTGAGAGCCTTAGGAAGGTTTTTTAATGGTTTTGTGAGCGCATTTATGCTGCACAAAGCCTGTGTTCTCATCATTGGATATTTTGTTGAGAGGGAGAGAGGGAGAAAGATGCTGACCCTCCGTTTTCCTGTTCCCTGAAGTTAGAGGTGCACATAGAGTTGGTTAAGTGTCTCTGGGTCTCCTGCACTGAAATCTGTCCCCTGATTCTTGCTGCCTTTCCCAAGTGTGTCCTTGGAGACTGACATTAGAGAAGCTTGTACCTTTGCAGAGTAGACTTGGACCACATGTTAACATTTTCCAAACACTTTTAAAAGTTCCAGCCACCAAGTTAAATACCATGAGCAAAACCAGCCTTGGCCAGAGCATGAGCAAGTATGATCTTCTGGTTTGGTTTGAGATCAGTGAACTGGAGCCTACGGGAGAGTAAGTCCAACTTTCTATATTTTTAAATATGACAATTTTGCAAAATTAAAAAATGTAATTTTGAGTCTCTTTGTCTTCAGGTTCACAAAACATCACATTCTAGTTTTGAACTGAATTTTAGGGGTGTTTATTCTTTGAATCAGATGTTTGTCAGAGAACTACCTAGTATTATAATTTACTTTTTTAAAAACTATTTTCTCATTTATTTCCTCATGGAACATACCATATTCTTATTCAAATGAGAAAATCTAGGCTCAGAGAAATTAAATAATATGACCAAGGAAGCAGTAGGGTGGGGTTTGAACTCAGGACTGTCAGCTTCCATAGGACATCTTCTTTTATTTCCACATTTTGTAACAGTAAACAATACTTACTGAGTGATTTAACTTCTTGTTAGCAGGAGCCTGGAGATTGGCACTTTGTTACGAGGGAAGACAACCTACATACTGGGTTTTATCAGCAAACAAGCAAAGAGAGTCAGAAGCATATTGTGCACAATGGGGCCAGAGACTTATATCCACATCTCAGGGGCTTAGGGGACAGAATATTTCCATAGACCAGGGTTTCTCAACCTCTGAACTGTTTGGGGGCAGATGATTCCCTGTGGTTGGGGGCTGTCCTAAATGTTACAGGTATTTAACTGCGTCCCTGGCCTCTACCCATAAAGTGCCAGTAGCCCTTCCCTCCAGTTGTGGCAATAGACATTGTCAGATATCCCATGGGGGCAGAATCACCCCCAGTTAAGGACTTTTGGCTCCAGTCAAAATAATCAGCATCGGCTTACTCTGAGTTGTTGTGTTAGACTCAGTGGCAAATGTAATCACTGTTTATACTTGTCTTGGAAATGCCTTTGAAAAACACAAAAGAGATCCCTCTCCTGAAACAGAGGGAAGAGGCTATATCAGTTAAAGGATAGGGGATAAATGTTATCTTAATGGTCCTCTGCTTATCATGCCAGGTACCACCATCACAGTTACCTCCAGGAAACATTTACTGAGTTCCTGCTGTGTGTGAGGTTTGGCTCTATCGATCCTGTAGTATTCAGCAGTAGTGGCATTACTTTAAGGAATTTGACTTTCTGTAGACAGATCCATAATGTGATTATAACTTGCATTATGATGGAGAAGAAGTTACAGTGAATGGTTTCCACTGAGTTAATTGCTTTCTGATTCTGAAAAATCTGAAGTTATCTCTTCCTCATCTCCTGACACTTGCCATGGCAGTAATACATTATTTATAGAGTATCTGTTAGACAGGGAGCTGGGATGGAGCCAAAAGGTGTTACTGCTGTTTGAACACTTCAGTCTAGTCAGGATGATGAGACATGAATACGGAGAAAGTTTTACTAAATGCAAATGACTGTGTGATTATGTGTCCACTCCAGATGATGAGAAGGACGTGGGATCGGAGTTTAGGAAAACAGAAACCACTGAGGGGTAGCACGACCAGGGAGGACCTTGCAGGTGAAGCTGCAGTTAGTTTTTAGCACAAGCATCCATCTAACCTCTTTCTTTCGTATTTCTTTTTTTACAGGTATATCCCAGCCGTGGTGGACCATACAGCAGGCTTGCCCTGCCAGGGGACATTTTTGCTTCACCAGGTACTAACGAAGGAGCCAAAAAGGGCCTAGAAGGGAACAACAAAAAGAGTTAGAATAAGAAACAGCCCTCTGTTTCTCTGCCTTTTTATCTTCATTTGAAGGGAATTTGGAGGTTGGGAGACTTTGCGCTATCCTTTCCTTAAAGTTTCTCAAACCTTGGCTTTTGTGTATAAATACACATATTAAAAGAGCTATTTTGAAAGAATTTGTTTAATTCAGTTATTAGAATGTATGCCACTCCCCTGTGGTTTTATGCCATTTTCACTCTGTGATGTTAAGAAACTCTGCTTTCACAGCCAGAAGATTTTAATGGAGATAGAGAAGTAAGGTTTTAGTGGACTGAAAATCCAGTCATGAAATGGAGGTCCCTCTTTGGCAAATGGAAAGTAGTTTTAATCAGTGCTCAGAAGTGCTTGTGAACCAGATGGGCTTACTCTGGGACTTACAGTCTGGGCAGTGGTTCTTGAAGCTGTATCAGCACCTGGCTCTTCCTCAGTCCCTCACCTGTGTCCCTTGATTCAGAATAACAGTGTGGACAGCACTTCCCATCTCTCTCCATACCTCCCCTTCTTGCCACCACCACACCAGATGATCCAACAAAGGGCAAACAAGAGGAAATAAGAGATGGCCCCAGCTAAATTGCAACCCTGCTCCATTACCTAGGGCATCCAGCGGAGGATCACAGTGACCATCATCCATGAGAAGGGGAGTGAGCTCCACTGGAAGGATGTTCGTGAGCTGGTGGTAGGTGAGTACATTTCTTCAGATGAGGACGGAGCCAGGGTTTTTTAGAGATGTGATTGGTCCCTGTTTGGAGCACAGGGAGTATGTGGAAGACTGCACTGGAGAACATGACCATCAGAAGAGAGACTTTGAGTTCAAAAGTACCCTTGTTTCCCAGCTCCCTTCATAGGTTATGCCACTGCCAGTATTTTTCTCAAGGACTATGGGAGTGGTTATGTGCCAAAGGCCCTGAGAAGGCCCCAGAGAAGCCTCTGCTCCTTGTGCGCTTGTGATCTAGTGAGGAACAGCGTGTGTATGTGTCCAGAGCTGTTTGAGGAGTGAGTACCAAATGAGGACAACTGAAACAGACCTGTGCTAGGAGAGTGGACAACAAAAAAGATCCAAGAGGACTGGGTTGGCTGGGTAGGAGATGCTCTGAGTAGATTAGAGAGAAATTGGAGGGTTTTGTTTGTTTTTTTTATAAGCATTTGGAGTTAGTCAGGAATGTCTAATGAGCAAATGGCTAGAAACCTATGGTCAGAGAGGAGAGACAGAATTGAGGTCCCATGAGAGGAAAAGATTGAACCAACAGCATCAGCTGTAGAATGAGAGGCTAAGGCAGGGGCCTGACCCTGTTTTTACCATGGACCCATTTGGCAGAGGTGAAGCCTCAGAATTACATTTTTAAATGTAGAAAATAAAGTACTTGGGATTACTAAGGGAACTAATAATACTGAACTGCAATTGTTAAAAACTAAACAAATTTGTAACATAAGCTCTCTATTGATGTGTTAAATAAGCAGAGGGTCTAATTTGTATCATTTCAAAGTGGTAATGAGTGTCATATAGTTGACATTAGTGTGATAACAGAAACATCTGTGATTTCTGCCTGGGACAAAGGTATAAGTACTGCTCAGTCTACTGTGGCTTGTGCCCTCCCCTCCTTATGGAAGGAAAAACCAGTTTCAGTTAGAGGCTCCTGAAAATAAAGTTGTTACAGTTTAGCCTTTCTGAATTTTATGCATAAACCTCTTGGGTGCCTACAGACCAAATTAGGGACCTCTGGAAGGATGGTTATATACTCTGTCCTATCCAGGACAGTGATTTTCAAGCTTTTCAAAATTAATTTTTACACACAAAAAAAGAGAGATGCTTTCTGACCAGAATGGGTGGTGAGCAGAGGCAGCAGTTATTAAGGCTTTTCTGTAACCCTATGGCTTATTATTTTTTTTAAACAAGCATGAAGTGTGGCAGGTGCTTTCCTAAATGCTCTAAAAATGTTAGTTCATATAATATAACATAACATATAATATGATCATAAAATTCTTTAAAGGGCAGAATTGTTTTTCCCACTTGGCAGGTGAGGAAAGTGAGGCTCAAAGAGATTGAGCGTGTGCCCAGGCCTCACAGAGAGTTAGTGTCGGAGCTGAGATTTGAACCCCGGCAGTCCTGCTCCAGAGCCTGTGTTCTGAAACTCTGTGCACTGCTGCATACCCTAGTCTTAGTATTTGAAAACAGAATTGTAAGATGTTAAACAAGAAAGTGGTATAATGAAGGCAGTGGCTTAAGAACATTATAGAAGGTGAGTGTGGGGTGGATTGACAAGGAGAGACATGAGAGCAGCTGGGAGACCAGTTAAATGACTGTTGCTTGTCTCTGATCAGAAGGGGATGACCTTCCCCTGATGAGCAGGGCAGTGATGTTAGAAATAAAAGTCGAGATGAATATGAGAAGCTCTTTGAACAATGAATAAATGTTCACAGTTGACTGAATTTGGGATGTAAAGGGGAGACGGAATATGGAGAAGAATGGAAGACTGAGAATTCCCACATTAGTCTTTGAAACTACAGTTAACCAAATGACTCTTCCGGCACCTGAAATTACACAGAGGTCTGACAGTCTCATTTTGGCTTAATGGATTACTGTTTTGTTTTTAAATGTCCCCATGTCCTGGTTTCTTTCTTGTCTCTCTCAGGCCGAATCAGGAATAAGGCTGAGGTGGATGAAGCTGCAGTGGACGCCATCCTCTCTCTCAATATCATCTCTGCCAAGTACCTGAAGTCGTCCCACAACTCTAGCAGGTGGGCCACCGGGGCGAGTGATGAGTCAGCCCTGGGAGTTGATTACTTCACCATTAGATTCTTCATTCATTAATGACTCCCCACCTTCTCACTTAAACTCCCTATTTCCTTCTCTGCCTATCCTGTTCTTCAGAAATAAATAACATAAACCATTGGAGATACTCATATGTTACTCCCAGAGAACAAAAATATTCTTTCCTTTGGGGAGTGTGAACGTTGTAGCACAATGTTAGAGAAAAAGCTGTAGCTGTAGCACAACGATAGAGAAAAAGCAGAAGAAGACTCAGCATGCCACTCAGCAAGGTTTTACATGTAGATTAACTATGGCTAAGACTAAATGTCTTCCTATGAAGTGATTGCTGGAGAAAGACCTCTCTCTCTTGGCCTTGGGTTTCATGGAAACCTGCTCTCCAAGGTGTAGTGAACTCTCTTGTGTTCATCTTTGCTGCTGCCAGTGTTGGCTCAAGGAGTTTCGCTATTTCACTTATGCATTAAAGGCAATAAATTATTATAAACTCTTCTGACCAAGATTGGCTGCTATAGATAATGAATTTTAATTTTAAGCTAGTTTCCCTTCAGAATTCCATTTTTAATCAAATAATGACAGAATGTATAAAGTACATAGCTATTCTGCTTTTCTGTATTGAACTATAAATAAATCTGCTGGGGTGCATTTCCCTCCCTGGGGAAGGAGTCCCCTCATTGTGCACAGAGGCTCTGTGTCTTTATGAAGTGAGGTCTGGGGAACAGGAGTGGCTCTGTGTTCTAATGTGGGTTGGAACACAACCTTCAAACTACGGGATTTCTCTGTGGTCTGTCTGCTCCTGAAAAGTTGCTCCTGTCTGTTGGCAAGCGGGAGAAGAAAAATAAGACAAAAACCAGAAGCAGAGTTAAAAGTTTGGGCCAGGGTTAATTTCTTTCCGTTGCTCCCTTGTGTTTCTGATTTTCATGGGAATGAGGAAAAGGAAGCAGATGTGTGTTTGCTTTTTTGCCTGTTGGAGAAACTGGCAGGGACTGTGGGCAGAATGGGAAGGTGACTGAGAGGGGTGTACATATGGGGCGGGGGGTTGGGTGGCAGAAATAAAGCAGGCTGCTCTCATCTCCCTTGGCCTCTTCCCTGGGCAAAATCTTGAACAACACCATTTCTGTGAAGTTAGCATTAATCCCACACAGCGTTCTCTCTGCTGCCAGACGTTTACAGAAAGTGTTCAGCTGGCATTCATCATGTTCTCCTTGCGACTGTCAGAAACATATCTTAACCCTCCCTGTGGTACTCGGTGAAAGATGATGAAACATGGTGTTTCGTTGATGTGCTGGTTGTGCTGAACTTGCCTCCATTAGAGTAACCTTAACCAGTCCTTTGACTCATGCCTGGCAGTGGGTTAGATGTGTAGAAGATCAATTTGACTTTGTTAGAAGCAACTTACCTTGGCTTCTCCTTTGTTCAGCAACTGTTCTGCCCTTTGGAACTCAGAAAAAGTCGTGGAGGCTGGAATCTAGCCTACAAGGAATGGGGGACGAAAAGGCCTTCACTTCAAGAGCCCCACAGGGCCCTGCTTGGCATCACCACCACCAGCAGGGACCTAGAGTCAGAATGACTGGCCAGGGACAACCTGGAAACTAACCCCATCACCCTAAAACCCGAGACTGTGAGCCATGTGGCAGAGCAGTCCTCCTGGGTTCCCTTACCCTTCTGCTGCCCACCCTGGTGCCCCTTCCCAATAAAATCTCTTGCTTTGTATTAAAAAAAAAAAAAAAAGAACCAACTTTATCTTTCCCAATAGAAGCTTAGAGTTAATTAATCAAAAAAGTTGCTAAAGTCAAGAATAATAAAAAGATACAGACTATAAACACTTTTTTAAAGTATGTAAATGTACATAAATTTGTCAAGCTCTTGCTCTAGGGCCAAGGCCTTTTCTTTAATTGTAGGCTCATTTATTAGACTTCTGACTGTCTTTCTGACAAAGCCACACCCATAATTTATCATCTATAATTTTCAGTTTGGTGGAACTGGAAACTTATGAAGAAAATCAAAGTGCAAAATCCTTTAAGCTTTTTATCATGTATCACTAAAATTTTATTTCCCTCTTTCTTTTACATTCATCTCACCCAAACTTAATTGAACAGCTGTTTTTTTAAACAACTCACTGTTATCAAGTCTTTTAAAGACATTTAGTTTAGTTTTCACACTTAGTTTTGTTTCATACTAAACAAAAATTCTTATTGCTCTCATGTTTCAGTGATTTATCTAATATTTAATTAAATTAGATCATTGTAATAACAAAAACAACTGCATAGACAGGTTTGGGACCAAATACTACTGATACTTGAGAAGCACAAAACTCAGCTCTTTGGAGCAAATTGTCTGGGCCTATGCATGCACTAAGTCGCTTCAGTCGTGTCCAACTCTTGGTGACCCCATGGACTGTAGTCTGCCAGGCTTCTCTGTCCTTGGGATTTCTCTAGGCAAGAATACTGGAGTGGGTTGCCATTTCCTTCTCCACTGGGCCTATGAGCTACCTCTTTATTTTAGAATAATGCTCAATGAGAATTGGATGTCAGTCTTTACATTCTAGGGTTGTGAAGAGCATAAGTTCATATGGTAAGTGGCTAAATGGAATTTGGTTAAGAGAGCTTTTGTTCTTTCTGCCTAAAGGTTTAGTGTTTCAAGTTGAACTTACAGAGCTCCAGTTGGGTGTATTGAGTGTACGTGATTAGAAGGCACTTGTGATACATTGATAGCAGAGTGCAGCTGACAAGAGCCATTGCTCCTTTTCTTCCCGGTCCTACATTTCTCTTACCTAATTGGTTTGGTTTTCTCATAACTCCACAGCAACTTCCTACCATTTCCAATAGTAAGTCACCTCCTAAAGGGATGTTAATCAAAACTGTCTCCCTTCTACGTCCAGCATTTCCTTAACACAATGACTCTTCTCATTGTAAGCCGTTTATCAAACTGTCCCATGAAATTTGCTGTTAATTGTCCACTTAAATTCACTTTGCTTGTCAGCAAATTTGTGTTTTATATCTGTTTTTTTTCTCTTCTCCTTTCTCTCTTCCCCTCTCTTTTTTCCTTTTTTTATTTTTTTTGACTTTTGCTGTACTAACGAAAGTTTTTTCTATGTTTTTGCAGGCTCTTTCTTGATAAGGATATTCCTAGGTATTTTCTGTTTGCTTTTTTGCACATAAAGATTCTGTTTTATCAGAATGCTTTATGTCTTCTGTTGCTTTGACTGCTGTTGTAATTTAGTAGTTTGCCCCTATGTAAACTTGCACCCACCTAGGAATAGAGCGAGACCTCACTCTGCATCGTTGCGCCCTAGGCTTTTCTAATGCATGTATAGTTTCGCTTGTAGATTCTCGAGTAATCAGTAGAGTTCATAATTATTTTCTCATTCCATTTAGTAAACCTGCTCATTTTATTCTTATGCCGTGTCAAGTTTTCCCTTCCACATTGCAAAGTAGAATGTTACTGCCTTCATTTCATATGGAATCTCAGGCTTTTGTGATTGTTAACCTTTTTCTTTGTTTTGTCCTGTGTAGTATCAGAGACCAGTTTAGTTATTTCGGTAGCTGAGTCTGTGAGAAATATTTTTTATTTTTAAACATTTCTCTTTGTCCTGTCAGGACTACTTGTCTCATTTATTTTCTGCTTTTGGAATAGAAAAAAATTCCTAGTTTGGTAGTGAAGGAAATTGCCTCCCATCTCTCTCTCCATCTGATTGAGGAAAGAAAACTGAAGGAAGTGACACATAACAGTATAGCCTAAATGGTTTTTAAGATGCATGTACACAAACACCCACACAGCGCATAAACACACGCTGCTTTTGTCTAGAATAGCTTGAGAAATCAACCTGGGGTTATTTCCTGACCACCTTAAAGCCATACAGGACAGCATGCTTTAGGACTCAGCCCTGTTTCTAACCGCCAGTTCTCTTGCTCGCTTGAGTCCATTGGCATTACTCACGCGTCCTGGTTGTAGTTTGTATGACCTCTTCTCAAGAACTGCCACCCTTGGTGAGTGTTTTGGAAAAAAAATGTGCAGCCGTAACTCCCAAGCACCAAACAAATCAAACCAAAACCAAAACAAAAACCACCTTTTTCTCCCCATCCCAATACAGGGAGATTTTAGTGATGTAAGAATTTTTCTATGTTAGCCAAGTTTCTATCAGAGAAATTTCTTCTTTAGGTTAAATGAAAACCAGACAACAGGAATGTGAAGAGGCGTTCTCACACACATTCAGAACACTTGCCTCATTTGAGAGGGACTCATGAACTGTAAATCCTGGCCCCAGGAAGCTCAAGTTCTGGTTCAATTTTTAATGAGTCACAGGTCCAGGCAGCAGGGCTAGGAATCACTGTCCGGTGTCTCCAGGGTAACACACACTGTCACCCTACAAAGGGGCTTTACTTGACCTCAGCACAGGCGGGCCCAGACTGCAGGGCCACAGGTAGGCCCCATTCCAGGTCCCTCGGCAGACTCTGGGACGCAATAAATGAGCCGTCTCAAGGACAGAGCCCTCAGGTGGCTTCTGCTGAAGTAATGGATTCCACCACCCAACGTCAGAATTTGTCTTAAACCAAACTAAAATTTAGATTCGATCAAAACAGGGCTCTGTAGGTTCATAAAGGGCTCTCTGGTGAGCCCAGGGGCAGGGGAGGGGCTTGTGTTGTCCTCTGTGGTTGCTGTTTGGGTCCCTTGGTTGCTTCGTCCATCTTTGTCTTGCTGTCTCTCTGTTCCTTTGGTATCTGTGTAGAGAATTTTCTTGACCCCTTATGCACTACCTGAAGAGCTAGATCTTTGTAAGAGTATCATGTACAGCTGATGACCTTTGAACAACATGGGCTTGAACTGTGTGGGTCCACTTATGTGTCAATTTTTTTCAGTAGTAGGTACCACAGAACTCCGTGATCCGTGGTTGGCTGAACCTGCGGAGGCAGAACCTTGGATATCGAGGGCTTACTATAAGTTATACGTAGATTTTTTCTCTTTTTTGGCTGTTCTGGGTCTTCATTGCTACGCAGACTTTCTCTAGTTTGGGCGAACAGGGGCTAGTCTTGGTTGCAGTTCGCGATTCTCACTGCAGTGGCTTCTCTTGTGGAGCACGGACTGTAGGCACTCGGGCTCAGTAGTTGTGGTGCCCTGCAGCATGTGGGATCTTCCCAAACCAGAGCTGGAACCCATGTCTCCTGTGTTGACAGGCAGATTCTCAACTACCGGACCACCAGGGAGGTCCTATACACAGATTTTTAAGAGCATGGAGAGTCAGCCCCCTATCCCCTGTTGTACAAAGGTCAACTGTACTGCAAGATGACTTACAACTGTACTTCTAGAAGCAGCTACAAGATGAAATCATAAAAAACAAAAAAAAAGATGAAATCATCAGGCTGAACACTAGCACTCAGGATGAGGTGTGGTTACGGAGTTCATTTAGAAGTATTGTTTTCTCTGATTATTTCTGGAGAAAGAATCACAGAGGTGTGTTTAGAGAGAAGATATGCCAACTATTTGCCAACATCTAGAAAAGACAGCTGCAGTGAGATTACCATTTGGTATGGGGCGAGGTGGAATGTACTGGGCAGGGAATAAAGTGCGCAAAACTCCAGTTGTATCAGGTGAGGTGTGTTACACGTCCAGAGAGCGTGGTGCTGGACAGCCCACTCTGCAGGGGTGGACAAGGTGTTTTCCCTGGCAGTTCTCTCGGGGGTTGAGTTGGGAGTTGATCTCTGACTCTGCTGTTGAACTCAGGATGGTGTTTCAGGTGAGACCTGCTGAACCGGAAGGTTTAATGTCAAGTAGGGGCTATGGTGTTTTACTGGGAGGAAAAAAGAAAGGTATTAGGACAGTTTACAAAATCAGTTTATGGGTGTTTATTAAATAATCAAACTTCTAGTTATTTGAACGTTAGATTCTTACGTGGATTTTTGGAAAACTGATAAATAGTAGTTGGCTAGCTCTGGTACTAAAAATTATTTTCTTTTACTGAAATGTCAGCTAAGAATAACTTCATATTTTATTTAAAACAAGGTTCTCTATGCTGTCTCTCTCATCAGTCCTCCTAGATGTGTGCGTGATGTTTCTGAGGTTCAGCAGGATGGAACTGAGACATGAAGAAGGCTGCTTCAAATGGTTGAACCTCTATTTCCTGCCCTGGTCACTGACTCACGGAGAAGCTCACTTAGTCTTTCTTATTTTAGTTTCTGTCCATACTCATTTCTGCTTTTCATCTTAATTCTTTTGATTGATCTCACTTTGTTGATGTTTATAGGCAGGGAGAAAACAGGCTTGTCAAAAAAAAGAACATAGCTAAGTGTTCCTTGACAATGGGTGGGGGCAAGAGGCTGGAGGCTGACCTTTCTCTCCCAGGAGATGAAGGTTCCACTCTGTTGTCAGAGTTCGGGAAGTTGGAACTGTGGGTCACTGTGGGTTCTGCAACATTTCTGATTGTGGCACTATCTGGGCTAAGATGACTTCAGGGCTCTACAGCATTTCCAGCTGTGGCAGTACCTGCACTTAGGTGCCTGCAGCTTTAGGTGACCCCTCTTGCCTTTTCGACCGTAGGACCTTCTATCGTTTCGAGGCCGTCTGGGATAGTTCCCTCCATAACTCCCTCCTTCTGAACCGAGTGACACCCTACGGAGAAAAGATCTACATGACCCTGTCGGCCTACCTGGAGGTGAGAGGACCCACAACTTGAGTTGCCGTGACCTGCCAGCCCTGCACAGTGGGCAGGTTACAACAAGGAAATGGGGAGGAACCATGTGACTGACTGTGTCTTCCTTTCTCCCAGCTCATCCTCCCAGCTCATCCTTAAGTTACTTATTATATTATACTTTGCTAACTACTCTGGTTATATCAGGTTCTGTTCCCAGCCTCTAGTTAACCAAAAAGTCATATAACTTCTATTTCATTCTCAGTTTTAGTAGCCTAGTCCCTATCCATCAGAGAAAGCATGATTTTAAGAAAACGGCCTCTTGTTTTGGAAGTTGTGGATGGAGGCTAGTAGGGCTAACATCGCAGATGCTAGAACTAGCCTGTCTGAGTTTAGGTTCCCTGCGCTGTCACTTAATTGCCCTCCTGTCCTTGGAAGAGTGATTTCTCCTCTGTGCTTCAATTTCCTTATCTCTTGAACAGGGGTAATGATAGTATTAATAGCCTTTACCTAAGAAGGTTGTTGAGAGTCTCAAAAAGGGATTTAGGGCAAACAGTGCTGGGCATATGACAGATAATAAGTATCAGCCATTGCCTACAGAAAAAAACTTTGAAAAATTTTGAGAAAAGTAAATGCACCCACAAGGAATACTGCCTGACCTTACATGTATTGTTTTCTGATTTGCTGTTGAAATAAATTGCTGGTAGAGCTGAAGTCCTCCACGCACTATGTCTGGGACCAGCTTTCCAATGCCATCGTGCCCAGACTATGGTCACAGGTGTTCTGTCTGCTTTCAGCTGGATCACTGCATCCAGCCGGCCGTCATCACCAAGGACGTGTGCATGGTCTTCTACTCCCGGGACGCCAAGATCTCGCCGCCACGCTCGCTGCGCAGCCTCTTTGGCAGCGGCTATTCGAAGTCACCAGACTCGTAAGTTTTGGAGACAAGTGTCGCCTCAGGTTGGTGGGCCCCGTACAGAATGAGCAGTCTCCTAACTGCTGTTTTCAGGGTTCTCAGCCTAGAAACCATTTGGTAGCTGACACCTGGAGTGCAGTGAGGTAAATGTTGGCATTTAGTAAAATATTAACAGATAGGTGAGTAGTAAGGAAGGGAGGCATGTTCCATTGTGAACACTTCTCCAACAGTTTTGCAGGGACCGAGTGTTCTTTTAAATGTCATTATTATTATTTCTAACAGCTTACTGTTGGGACGTTCTTATTCTTAAGATTTATTTGTGTTTTAGATACATAAATGTACATCGAGAATAATAGTGACTACCTGTGCATCACTACTGAGCTTAAAAATGGTTACTAATGCAGTAGAAGGTTCAGTCCCCTTCCTAACCACACCCCCTAGAAGCTGGTGTTTATCATTTTCATTCTATTCAGACCTTTACCCCTTCATCTCTTCTTTCTTGTAAGAAAAGGCAAAATTCAATTTTCACATTTGAATTATACATTTTCCAGTTTATCATTCAGTTGTTTCCTAAGTTCAGAATAGGAGAAGAACACTGACTGATGAGCGATGTCTGTAATTTTACAGACATCTGAGGGTAGGTTGCAATTCCAGCACAGGAGACAATGCTTTAAGCAGAGAGAATTGAGATTCTTCCTGTTTTTGTGCTGTTTGAAATTAAGCAATTGTTTATTTGTTTTAATTTACATAGCAATCGAGTCACTGGAATTTATGAACTCAGTTTATGCAAAATGGCAGACACAGGAAGTCCAGGTAAGCTCTGTGGATCAGGGAAGGGAGAGTTACCTTTGCATTTGACTGCAGTACACTATATCAAAAGTTTATCCCACCCATACAGGATGGATATACATTTTTGAGACACCAGTTATATTTTACAAGCCACTTTGGTGGTGGTGGTAGGAGTTACCATTTTCGGAGTTACAATGTTTGCTTTATGACGTGCTATACAGTTATAAAAACTGTATAGAACAGATTGTTACTAGGCTGTGGAATATTATCAGTATAACAAATTCAAGCATGTTATGAGAATTCCCTGGCAATCCAGTGGTTAGGACTCAGTGCATTCACTGTCGTGGCCCCAGGTTCAGTCCCTGGTCAAGGAACTAAGATCCTACAAGCCTGAGTCATGACACCCCTCCCCACCCCCTCGCAAAAAAAATCAAATGTATTTCAGTGAATTTGGTTTGGAAAACTTCAGAGCCATTTCCCTTCCTTCCTTAGCCCCAGAGATAACTCGACAGTGTGACTTTACAGGTACCGTCAAACTAGAATTTGAACCTCCTATGCTGTGGAAAGACACATTATTAATATTAAGCTGAGCTTGTTCTGTGTCCCTTTTTATGTATCTGTGCAATGCTGTTATTCCTCCATTGTGGTGGCCTTAAACAGCCCTCTGCATTTCCATGTTTGTGAAACTGGAACATGGACAAAATTATGGGTTTTCCAAAACATTTAGTGTAAGTTTGAATCATTTTGGAGAAAATATGTGGAAAAGAGACTGAGGCCCACATGTAAGAATGGAGATAAAAGGAAGATTCTGAATATGAATCTAAGTCCCATAGCAGCTAATTACAGTGTCTAGAGAATTCCTTCAGAAGTTTTTAAATTAACGTAAGTTCATGTCTTTTAAGGGCTTCCCTGAGAGCTCAGTTGGTAAAAAATCCGACTGCAACTCGGGAGACCCCAGTTTGATTCCTGGGTAGGGAAGATCCACTGGAGAATGGATAGGCTACCCACTCCAGTATTCTTGGGCTTCTCTTGTGGCTCAGCTGGTAAAGAATCCACCTGCAAAAAAAAAAAAAAAAGAATCCACCTGCAATGTGGGAGACCTGGGTTTGATCCCTGGGTCGAGAAGATCCCCTGGAGAAGGAGAAGGCTACCCACTCCGGTATTCTTGCCTGGAGAATCCCATGGACTATACAGTCCACAGGGTCACAAAGAGTTGGACAAGACCGAGAGCCTTTCACTTTCACTTCACTTTCATGTCTTTTAAATTTGAAACCAGTACAGTTCAGTTCAGTTGCTTAGTCGTGTCCAACTCTTTGCGACCCCATGAACTGCAGCACACCAGGCCTCCCTGTCCATCACCAGCTCACGGAGCCTACCCAAACTCATGTTCACTGAGGCGGTGATGCCATCCAACCATCTCATCCTCTGTCATCCCCTTCTCCTCCTGCCCTCAATCTTTCCCAGCATCAGGGCCTTTTCAAATGAGTCAGCTCTCCGCATGAGGTGGCCTAAGTATTGGAGTTTCAACTTCAACATCAGTCCCTCCAATGAACACCCAGGATTGATCTCCTTTAGGATGGACTAGTTGGATCTCCTTGCAGTCCAAGGGACTCTCAAGAGTCTTCTCCAACACCACAGTTCAAAAGCGTCAATTCTTTGGTGCTCAGCTTTCTTTATAGTCCAACTCTCACATCCATACATGACCACTGGAAAAACCATAGCCTTGACTAGACGGACCTCTGTTGCCAAAGTAATATAATGTCTCTGCTTTTTAATATGCTGTCTAGGCTGGTCATAACTTTCCTTCCAAGGAGCAAGTGTCTTTTAATTTCATGGCTGCAGTCACCATCCACAGTGATTTTGGAGCCCAGAAAAAGAAAGTCTGACGCTGTTTCCACTGTTTCCCCATCTATTTCCCATGAAGTGATGGGACCAGATGCCATGATCTTCGTTTTCTGAATGTTGAGCTTTCAGCCAGCTTTTTCACTCTCCTCTTTCACTTTCATCAAGAGGCTTTTTAGTTCCTCTTCACTTTCTGCCATAAGGGTGGTGTCATCTGCATATCTGAGGTTACTGATATTTCTCCCGGCAATCTTGATTCCAGCTTGTGCTTCCTCCAGCCCACCGTTTCTCATGATGTACTCTGCATATAAGTTGAATAAGCAGGGTGACAGTATACAGCCTTGATGTACTCCTTTTCCTATTTGGAACCAGTCTGTTGTTCCATGTCCAGTTCTAACTGTTGCTTCCTGACCTGCATACAGATTTCTCAAGAGGCATGTCAGGTGGTCTGGTATTCCCGTCTCTTTCAGAATTTTCCACAGTTTATTGTGATCCACACAGTCAAAGGCTTTGGCATAGTCAGTGAAGCAGAAATAGATGTTTTTCTGAAACTCTCTTGCTTTTTCGATGATCCAGCAGATGTTGGCAATTTGATCTCTGGTTCCTCTGCCTTTCGAAAACCAGCTTGAACATCTGGAAGTTCATGGTTCATGTATTGCTGAAGCCTGGCTTGGAGAATTTTGAGCGTTACTTTACTAGCGTGTGAGATGAGTGCCATTGTGCGATAGTTTGAACATTCTTTGGCATTGCCTTTCTTTGGGATTGGAATGAAAACTGACCTTTTCCAGTCCTGTGGCCACTGCTGAGTTTTCCAAATTTGCTGGCATATTGAGTGCAGCACTTTCACAGCATCATCTTTTAGGATTTGAAATAGCTCAGCTGGGATTCCATTACCTCCACTAGCTTTGTTTGTAGTGATGCTTCCTAGGGCCCACTTGACTTCACATTCCAGGATATCTGGCTCTAGGTGAGTGATCACACCATAGTGATTAACTGGGTCGTGAAGATCTTTTTTGTACAGTTCTTCTGTGTATTCTTGCCACCTCTTCTTAATATCTTCTGCTTCTGTTAGGTCCCTACCATTTCTGTCCTTTATTGAGCCCATCTTTGCATGAAATGGTCCCTTGGTATCTCTAATTTTCTTGAAGAGATCTCTGCTGCTGCTGCTAAGTCACTTCAGTCGTGTCCGACTCTGTGCGACCCCATAAATGGCAGCCCACCAGGCTCCCCCGTCCCTGGGATTCTCCAGGCAAGAACACTGGAATGGGTTGCCATTTCTTCTCCAATGCATGAAAGTGAAAAGTGAAAGTGAAGTCGCTCAGTCCTGTCCGAATCTTTGCAACCCCATGGACTGTATGTAGCCTACCAGGCTCCTCCGTCCATGAGATTTTCCAGGCAAGAGTACTGGAGTGGGGTGCCATTGCCTTCTCTGGAAGAGATCTCTAGTCTTTCCCATTGTATTGTTTTCCTCTATTTCTTTGCATTGATCTCTGAGGAAGGCTTTCTTATCTCTCCTTGCTATTCTTTGGAACTCTGCATTCAAATGGGAATATCTTTCCTTTTCTGCTTTGCTTTTCACTTTTCTTCTTTTCACAGCTATTTGTAAGGCCTCCTCAGACAGCTGTTTTGCTTATTTTGCATTTCTTTTTCTTGGGGATAGTCTTGATCCCTGTCTCCTGTACAATGTAACAAACTTCTGAAACCAGTACAACATTTTAAAAAATTAATGGGAAATAATGGAGGCAGAACCAGTTGGTCATGTACCATCTTGACTGAGCCATGAAACATGAGGGAGGTGCATATAGTCCTTTCCCACTTCTTTCCTCTGAGTTTATTTTTATATATTTGAACCAATAGTGTGCAGACCATTTAATCTCTGTGTTTCCACTTAACATAATATCTAGCATTTTCTCAAGTTGCATTACCAGCTTCATAATTATCTAAGAATATAAAACCCAGTTTTAAAAGAAGTTCAGACAGTTGCTTTGGAGCAAAAGGGATACATTTTTTTATTAATACCCCATGTATCTTGAGACACAACTGTCCTAGTGTGCCATATGTATGAAGTATTCATTCCTTTTGAGCTAAAATTAGACTTGAGTTTTTCTGTGGGGGAAAAAAAAAGTGGTTTCCTCTTATCTCAGGCATGCAGCGGAGGAGAAGGAAAATCTTGGATACCTCAGTGGCGTACGTGCGGGGGGAGGAGAACTTGGCTGGCTGGCGGCCCCGGGGAGACAGCCTCATCCTAGAGCACCAGTGGGAGTTGGAGAAGCTGGAGCTCCTGCACGAGGTACTGGAGGGGAGGCAGGCGCAGGCATACTCTTGGGCGAGATGCCCCAATTATCATCTTATGCTCAGCTGCTGCCTATGACCAGGGCTTGGCAGTTCTCCTTCACAGTGGAGGCATGATATAATACTTTGCTTATTAACACCTTGATGAGCTTGCATTTGCTGAGGCTGTACTGTTGTTCTTCTTAGGTGGAGAAAACCCGCCACTTTCTGCTGCTCCGTGACAGACTGGGTGACAGCATCCCCAAATCCCTGAGTGACTCGTTGTCCCCCAGCCTCAGCAGCGGGACCCTCAGCACCTCCACCAGCATCTCCTCTCAGATCTCAACCACCACCTTTGAAAGTGCCATCACACCCAGCGAGAGTAGTGGCTACGACTCAGCAGACATTGAAAGCCTGGTGGATCGAGAGAAAGAGCTGGCTACAAAGGTGGGACTCCCTGTCTCTGCTGAGCACTTCCCCCTGAGGCTCTGTAAGCTGGTCTTTCTGTTTTCTCTTTTGCATTTTCATCTTTCTTTGAGGGCCTCTGATTCAAGGCCTGTGCCGACACTGTGAATATAGGAGTAAAGAAGACTTAATTTCTACCCTTAATAAGTTTACAGGCGAGTGGGTGACCAGCTTTTAATAGAGGTGTGATCTGAAATGCTGTGGGAGGCAGAGGAGAGGCCTGCCCAGGAGGGCACTCATGAGCTGACCTTGGGAGGATACACGGGTGAGAGCCAGCAATGTCCTGCACGACCAGTGTGAGGGAATCCGTGCAGGAGAGGGACAGGAGATGGAGTTGGGGAAACAGACCAGGGGCCAGATGACAAAGAGCCTGGGTGCTGGACTAAAACATTCAGAATATTCTGGGAGTGACCTGGAAATGCTTCAAATGGGTATTTGTGTTTTAGAAAGATTTCTCTGGCAGTAATAAAGAGGCTAAATTTGTGGTGAGGAGACTAGAGGCAGAAAGAATTCTTTATTTCCATGATCCAGATGAGAAATGATCAAGTTTTTTAACTATGGTGGGAGTATGTGGGATGAAGAGGAATCGTGAGAGAGATGTTTGGAAGGTAGAATCCACATTGTTTGTGCCTAGATACCACGGGAGTGGGCAGAGGGCTTGTTTGGGATGACCAAATAAGAAATAAGAGGGAGTCTGTGATTGTTTCAGTAATTGAATGGTCATCTAGTTGATTTAGGAACGTATGTCATCTAGAAATCTCCATACCTTTTAGTACCAGCGCAGGTTGAGAATTAGAGATGCTATTGGATTCTTAAATGCTTTAAACTGTGGTGTTTGCAGTAATTCACTTTTGCAGTTTTGAGAATGGCTTTTTATCCACTCATATTATCATCTTTATTAGGCAGGTCCAAGGCTTCCCTTGCTATATACCTAGCTAATTTCCCAGGTTCTTTGAGCAGCACCTAAGCTCCACTGTGGATCTTAGGCATGTTATTTTCCCTCCCGCCTTTAATTCAGGGCTTTGTTTAACCATCAAAACTTACTCTTCTCATTCTCTTCCCTAGTGCCTGCAACTTCTCACCCACACTTTCAACCGAGAATTCAGCCAGGTGCACGGCAGCATCAGTGACTGCAAGGTGAGCAGCTCGTGTTTCCTGTCCTCAGGTTCTGCTGCTTTTAGGTGGCTTGAGATGGTCCTGGTGTTATGTCTGAGGATGTCTGACATACCTCCTCCTGCATTTATTGATTTAACTTTTCAGTCAGAACACTGACTTCTAAAGATGAACATATCCTTCTCTGTCTCTTAGACCAATTATCAGATGGGAAACATGTGGCTTTTTCCCTGGATCCCTTGGAGAAGAATATTCTGTTGAGGGTGATACGTAATTATATAGCAGGGCACAGCAAGTTCTGAGTTCCTTAGTGGCATGAAATTTTGTTGCCCTCGATAGAGAGTAAGGTGAACACTTGAGAGAACTTCTGCTTCACCCTCCTTCCATCATCATCCCCTTTCCTGCTCTTCCCTAGACACGCCGAGCTTTCCACCTTGGGTCTGTGTACACGGCCTGTTCATTTGTCTGGAATAATCTTCCAGATAGTCCCATGATTGGCTTCCTTAGCTCTTTCATCTTTCTGCTCAGATATTGCCTCCTTGAAGTGAATTCCCTTAACCATCCTCTGTGAAGCCAGCAGCTCTCTGAAACTTTTTAACCTGCTACCCTGCTTTCTGTTTTGCTGTAGCATCGATCCCTACCTGACACTTCTTAAAGTGTTTGTTGATTGGTTGATTCTCTGCCTTCTCTACTTAGAATGTAAGTTTCAGGAGGGCAGGGCCTCTGCCATGTTCTTAGAATAGTACCTGTTATTCTCAGTGCTTGGTATGCATACTGCTACTGCTAAGTCACATCAGTCACATCAGTGTCCAATTCTGTGCGACCCCATAAACAGCAGCCCACCAGGCTCCTCCGTCCGTCCCTGGGGTTCTCCAGGCAAGAACACTGGAGTGGGTTGCCATTTCCTTCTCCAGTGCATGAAAGTGAAAAGTGAAAGTGAAATCACTCAGTCATGTCCGATTCTTAGTGACCCCATGGACTGCAGCCCACCAGGCTCCTCTGCCCATGGGATTTTTCCAGGCAAGAGTACTGGAGTGGGGTGCCATAGACAGGGTCATTTAGTTAATGAAGGAGGCTGTAGCAGTATAAAATATAGACATATTTTATAAATATAAAAAGCAAGCCTTGCCTCTTTTGTAAATTTCTTTATTCCTATTGTGACACTTAGGCCATAAAATATTTGTAGAAATTGTTTTCTTGAAAGACCCTAAACACAGGAGATTTGTGAGAGTGAGGTCCCTGGCTGCCAAAGCGCCTCACTGCGGAGGCCGTCGTGTTGCCCTGGGCCTCACTTGCCGGGCTCTGCTCTCTTCCAGCTGGCTGACCTCTCCCCCGTCGGCCGGGACCCCTCTGTGTCCAGTCTGAGCAGTTCCACCCTCACGCCATCCTCTACCTGCCCCTCTCTGGTGGATGCTAGGAGCAACTCCCTGGATCAGAAGTAAGTACCCGGACCTCGCCGAGAAGCTAACCTGAGAACTGAGGGAAATGCTGACCTTCTGCTCGCTCAGTGGTTCCCAGCCAAGGGCAGCACCATCTCCCAGGCAGCTCTGGGAGATATGTGGGAGCCTTTTCTGGATGTCACAGTGGCTTGGAAGGTGCTCCTGCCATCTCTGAATGTCACACCTTCCTAAATCTCTGCACCATATCACTGACTCCTCTTCTTCATCCCCCTTTGCTTGATTTGCTCTTCAGTTCACAACCCCGGTTGTCTCCCCATTCATATCAGACACAGGAAGCCCCATCTAGGGAAAAATATTTTGAAATGACTTTGGAAAAAATATTTTAATGACACAGCCAAATATATAGGTAAGAGTGGTAGAGACCAAGTCTAGGTCTCATGACTTAGTCGTTATAATCACTGCGGTGCAGTTGCCATCAGTCTCCTTCGCCCTGTCTCCATTCGTTATGCTCGCCTGTCCGAACCCACCTGGTTAGCATCCAACTGTCTGTCTTCCTGTAGCAGTACTGATACAGTGGGCTGCAGTAAACAACACAACAGGGTGGTTTAGTTGAATTTCACTGCCATCAGCTTTAAGACATTGTTTTTATGTGCCACTAAAAAACTTCCCTGTTGGCACTAGTGCTAAAGAACCCACCTGCCAATGCAGGAGACATAAGAGACATGGGTTCAGTCCCTGGGTTGGGAAGATCCCTTGCAGGAGGGCTTGGCAACCCACTCCAGTATTCTTCCCTGGAGAATCTCTTGGACAGAGGAGCCTGGAAGGCAATGGTCCATAGGGTCGCGAAGAGTCAGACATGACTGAAGCGACTTAACACATAGTGTGCGAGAAAGCCAAAGCACTGTCACTGCAGTGTGACGTGCCATCGATTATAAGATGCACCCCAATCCGAGGAGCAATGAAGTGTGAGAAAAACGGGCTTTTTGGAGTTAGTGAGATACAATTGATTAGACTAAGCTGCTCTACAAAGATAACAACGCAGAGTGCAGGAATTGTCTCTCACAGCAGCTTTGCTCCAGACAGTCACATGGGAACCCAGTTCTTCTCATTTGTTGCGTGCTGCACTGGTCCTTCAGGCAGTGGTTCTCAGACTTTAGAGACATCAGCACCACCTGGGAGGCTTGTGAGAACCCAGGTGGCTGAGCCCCATCCAGGGTTTCTGATTCCACATGTCTGAGCTGGAGCTGGAGAATCTGAATCTCGAACACTCTTTTTCAAGTGAAGTTGATGCTGCTGATCGGGGACCTCACCTTGAGAACCCCTGCCCTAGGTGGTGCCCTAGGTGTGGCCTGGGGACTAGACAGGAGCACACCAGGGAGTGGTGTTCATACTCCTCAGCCTTCTGTTCAGAGGCCTTCCAGACAAGAGGGGAGACTGAGAGACTCGCTGGTCGTCAGTGAGAATTTCCTTTGTGTTAATAACTGCCGAAGGATGACACCCAGTGGATGTGGGATTAATTACCTTTTGGATGCCAGCTCTGTCTTCTTAGCCAGGCTCTGACGACCTGATGTTGGCAGGGTCCCTGGTGTTTGGGGAGAAGCATTGTTTTGTGCATTGACCTCAGGGAAGCTCTTGGTACTCCCTTTCTTCCTAACCTCTGTCTCTTTTCAAGGACCCCAGAAGCCAATTCCCGGGCCTCTAGTCCCTGCCCAGAATTTGAACAGTTTCAGATTGTCCCACCTGTGGAAACACCCTATTTGGCCCGAGCAGGGAAAAATGAATTTCTCAATCTTGTTCCAGATATTGAAGAAATTAGACCAGGGTGAGTACTGTATGGAACAGAGATCCTGGGTATTAGAAGACAGATTAGTGGGAATTCACTTCCAACTGTTCTGCTCAAGTCTAATGTAGATGAACCTGGGATATGGGAAGGGGACTGGGTTCTGCTCCAGGTGTATCTCCATCCCCCTCACCTGGCACGGCCTGCCAAATAAATCATTGCCTGTTTCCTTCAACCTAGGGATGTGGCCTCAGTCTGTTTTGATGGACTTCAGCTTATTATCACTTTATTTTTCTGAGGAACTAACCTCTGCTGACTTGTCCTTTCAGCTCAGTGGTCTCCAAGAAAGGATATCTGCATTTCAAGGAGCCCCTGTCCAGCAACTGGGCTAAACATTTCGTTGTGGTCCGTCGCCCTTACGTCTTCATCTATAACAGCGACAAAGACCCTGTGGAGCGGGGCATCATTAACCTGTCCACAGCCCAGGTGGAGTATAGCGAGGACCAGCAGGCCATGGTGAAGGTCAGTCCTGCCCTCTCCACTGTTCATTGCCATTCACGGCCTGCCCTTTTGAGTTCTGAACCCTGTCGTGTGGTGCAGAATCTCTGTTTTGTGTTTGGTGTCTCTGAACCGTCTGTGTGAAGGGCCATGTGCTCTCTGAATGTGGCAGGTGGTCGCCGTTGTTCAGTATCCATAGGAACCTTCTTGTTCTGCATCTCTTTCAGACACCGAACACCTTTGCTGTGTGCACCAAGCACCGTGGGGTCCTTTTGCAGGCTCTCAATGACAAAGACGTGAACGACTGGTTGTACGCCTTTAACCCGCTCCTTGCTGGCACAATACGGTAAGAAGCTCTTCTTGTGTTTCCTTTCTGTCCTTGGCAGTTGGTTTCAGGGACGTCAACATAAACAGGAAAGGAAGTCTTGTTGAGAACATGTTTAAGTTGGAAGAAGGACAGGAGTGTGAGTGTGGGCGTAGGTCATCAGGTGTCCTGAGGGGCTCAGGGACTCTGGTTACATTTGAACCCAGTTAATCTCTTGCTTCAACTTGTTCTTCTTAAGGGGGCTGCAGCTAGAGGCTGTGGGACTGAGTAAAGGAAAGACTGGGAGAACCTTAAGGGTCCCCAGTGTTCAGCTGTGTGATCCAACCTCAGACCCTGAGAGGGGCCTCTGTCCCAGAATCCCCAGAGTGAGGAGGACCGTTGGCTGGCCTGTTTGTCCAGGGGCCTAACGACTGGGCCTGCAGTACAGGATGGGAGGAGGAAGGACATGAAGGAGGGGGCACAGAGAAGCAGACCTACAGGGCAGGGCCCTCTGAATCCCAGCTTCCAACCCTGTGTCTATCTCATCCTCTCATCCCTTTGTCGTCTGCAGGTCAAAACTCTCCCGAAGATGCCCGAGCCAAGCGAAGTACTAGGCGACTGCCAAGCACCCTCCTGAGAGATAAAGAAAGTGTTTCCCCTCATTTCTCTTTGTGATCCTTGACGGTTACTCTTGTGTGTGATCCTGTGGCTTAACTACTCGTCCCTCTCGTCCAGCACTTTTTCGAGTGCTCCTGGTCCCCATCCCCATTGCTCTGTACTCTTTTTTTTTCCCGTGCTGAGAATCTTGTTAGAAGCATGTGGTCTAACAAAAGTGGGGAAAAAAACAAAAACACACACACAAAAACCCCAAGGAGATCCAAATTATTTTTTGGTGTACTTTGGCTTCCTTTTGTATGATAGGTCCCCATTATGACCACTGACACCTGTGCTGCTGTCTTTGGATATCTCTGTCTGTTTTTCAAGACACCGTAATACTACTTTCTTTTCTCTGTTTGGGATATAATTTTAACTTTTCTTGGGTGGCTTAGAGACTAAAGGAGGAGACATCTAGTCTTTTTAGAACCCGAGGGGAAAAATCTTACCCTTCCCCTTTCTGTTGCTTCTTGCCATGACTAATCCCTGCATTTTCCATTCAGGGAAACAAATGGTTTAGTGAGCTTAGAGGTGGGAAAGTGTATTCTCTGAAATTGGGGCTTATTTAGAACATAGCTATGTAATTTTAACATAGTGGAAGAGAGGAGAAGAGAGGGACTTTTCAGCAGGTTTTGGACAGTGGCCGCTGTTGACCGTGTTAGACGGGAAGAGCCAGGGCTGTTGCCAGTGGGTCTCACAGGCCCGGGGGACTTGGCAGTGGTGGTCCAGAGGATGCCGGTGTTCCCTCACAGGAGGGCTCCTTGAGCGGTTTGTCTCACTGGGAGGGAGCCTCTTCTGAGTCCCGGTTCTGCTCTGGGCGTCGGTAACGATGGTGGCTCGGTTTGGAATTCCTGCCATGATGCCATGCACAAATGTCCCACCAGGAGGCGGTGTCTGCCTTCCTGGTGATGAACCTGATGGTCTTTGTCATCATCATGATTATGGTAAGGCCGGGTAGTGACCTTGTGATGGTTGTAGCTCCCTTTGATCAAAGAAACGTAGCTCTAAGAATACACTTGAACAGAGGAGCCTGGCGTACTGTAGTCCACGGGGTCACAAAGAGTCAGACATGACTAAGCGACTGAACAACAAGAAGATACACTCAGAAGCCTCCTTCTGAATCCAGTGGCCATTTTCAGTGATCCTCGTCCAGTTGGAAATCCCGTCAGTGATACTTGTCTTCCTCCGTGAACAAATAAATAAGCGAACGTGGCAGGCTTTGCTTTTTGGACCCCAGGATTATAACAGACTGCCTCGTACCACTGAAAGCAGAAGGACACCTGCAGGCAGAGAAGCAGTTCCACCTGAACCCTGGTCCCAGACGTGGTTGGTTGTCTCCTCTGTGGAAATCCTGCCAGAGGGTAGAGGAGCCCACTGCCCACAGCCTCCTGCTGTGACAACAGGCTCACCTGCTGCCAGAAGCCTTGGCAGAAGATGCGCCTCCTCTTCCAGCTGCAGTGAGTGTCCCAGGAATGGACAGGAGAGGAGACTCCGGGTACTTCGGTTCCTTTCCAGTTGACTTGGGGATGTCCTCTACCATCCTTTCCCACCCTTGCTCACACCTTTCTTTTACGATCCCCCAGGCGATCAGGAAAGTGTCTGCTCACTCCCACTTTGTGGAGACCGAAGGTCCCCACTCTCAAGGGCACTGACTCTCAGGCAGCAAGGGGGAAGGGCCCACGCACTCCTCAGAACGGATGCTGGGCAGGTGCGTCAGCACCCAGACTGTGGCCTTGCCTTCCTGCCGGGGTTCATCTTCTGGCTTCGTTCATAATTGCTTTGCAAAGAGGAGGAAAAGGAAGTCACTGGAGAGCTGAACAAGAGAAAGAAGAGTAATTAAAGGCTATGGCCTTACCTGAAAATTATTAAGAAAAACTGTAGTAGATTTTTAAACTTTCTTCCTCTCCTTAAATGAAACATAGGTCACTAACCCTAATATTACTTGTTTCCTAAGTGGTACTTGAGACTTTAACGTGGTTAGAGGTTTCTTATCTAATGGGCACAATATGCCCTTCCAGTGTCTACTCAAACCCAGGGTCTGTTTGTGCTTAGAGACAGCTTCCTGGGCTGAAATTAAGTAATTTCAGGGAACAAAGATGAGATTCGAAGGTTAACGTTTAGAGTTAGGTCATGGATGCTGCTGCTGTTAAAGTCTGAAAGGAGGACCCATGTCTGTGACTGAAGGAGGTGGGGAAGTGGAGGGACAGAGAAATCAAGTGACAGACTGACATGACTTGTTTTTGCTTCTCACTTAAACAAAACTGACTAGGAAAGTCTTTGCTTTGGATGTCAGATACTACGACAGGCTGAGGTCAGAAGGCCTGGTGAGGCAGTGGGGGCTGCGGCCATGGCTCGCCTGTACAGCCCCCGCAGGGGCCCCTCTTCTCCAGGGGCCTGTTTTCAGATTAAAGCTGGAGCAGGGGTTGATGTTCCCTTTCCAGGTAGGCCCATCCCCACTTTCAAGCTCTGAGAGGGAATTTATGGCAGGAATTAGGAGGCTTTTGTGGAAGAGGAAAAGTGAAAGAACTCAAATCTTTAAGGAAGCTACCTTTTAAGGTAGTTTTTGGGTTTTCTTTTTCCCCTAATGCACTCTTTTAAGCAAGCAGAATAATAACAAAGCAAGGAAGAACACTCATACAAATTAAGGAGAAATGAGTGCTATTTAAAAGTAACCGTCTCCTTCCTCCCCATGTCCTCCTTACTCCTGTCGGAGCAAAAGACAGACCCACGGCTTCCACCAGACCGGCGTCCGCACCCTCCTTGTCTCTGCGCAGGCCTAGGGGTCGATCAGCTCCTGGGCTGGGCTCTGCGGGGTCAGCCAGCCCGTGCACGGCCACCAGAGCAAGGAGGGGCTGCCTCTGGCAGCTGGGTGGGAACTTGAATTCCAGTCCATTTTTATAATGTGAGGAAAGTTGAGGGAAATGATTTCTCCCAAGAAACCACTACTTTGTTCCCCTTCAGCTGTATAGAACTTATACAACTGCTCACTTTCAGTGGGGTTTTTCAGCTCTTTTAAGATGAAGGAATCAGTTAAATCACTGCAAGATCTTTTGGTACCTAAAGTAAAAACGACTTCTCCTGGCACATATATCAAAGCAAAGACTTTGTTGCCTGCTGCTTGTTGTCTAATTTACAGGGATATTTAATTTTATAAGGCATTTGTATATTTTCACAGCTGTAATTAAATTGCACATTGAACTGGAAAAGCAAGCTGATGCGCTCGTAGCACCCGTCGGTACTTGGCACCCCTCATCCCGGTTCTACTCGGCTTCTCTATCAGGGCTTGTCCGTTTCTTGTTTGATGTGGGTCCTTCGTTTTTCCCTTTTGGTTCCCTTTTTAAAATGTGATTGTTAACCTGCTCTTTAAAAAGAAGAGACTAATCCTGCTGCTGCTCTCAGAAGGTTTGCTGAATGTATTTTCAATAGGACTCTAACTCCTGTGCACTGCAGCTGTCCCCTGCGGCCTGTGACGCTTCACCAAGGGCGGCCAGACCGTGACCGTGTAGCGGGAACGGATTGACTTGTGTTTCCTTAGTAAATAAACGGCTTGATCGGCTGAGAGACTCCCTGCTGCTGTTGTTCAAAAGGCCATTTATGAAACTTGAATTTGAGCCCCATCAAATTTTAGGAAAGCCTCTGATCGCTTAAAGGAAGGAATCAGAGTTGATACAAATTTCATGTTACAGAGTCACAGCCAAATGGCCTGTGCTCAGGTAGGAAGTCCTAGCTGATGTTGGTCTCTTGCCAAACCCTGGCTGTCGCCTGTTGTTTTCACGTCTTCGAGTTCATCCTTTTCATTTGCACATCCCGACATCAGTTCACCTGAGGAACCCAGCAGCCTTCTATGAGTCGTTCCCAACTGGTGGTTCTGAAGCATTTGTCCCGCGAGACTTCGGGTCTCGTCACCCTCCTCGTGCACAACCATAAGACCCGTGAAGCATAAGTGGCCTTTTTGAACCAAGACTTTGCAAACTGATCTCTCCCCAGGGAAGGAGTTGAGCACATTAGCAACAATGTACATTATTAATTTCAGATTTTCATTTTCATGTTTTATTATGTAAATATGATCTGACGTTCGGAGCTTGAGTATACAGAATGTAAATATAGTTCTTGTATTTGTACTAAATCTGGTTCTTTTGCTGTATAGCCTTAGGTGTGCAATGCAGACATTAACTGTGTATGGTAACCTTGCATCACGGAACTATTAGTGAACGAGGTCATATTAATAAAGGTACAACCAGTGCATCAGAAGGCTCTTGATGTGCTTTTATTCTTGCACCCTTTGAAAGGTATTTACATAGAGATTTTTCTTTACTGGAAAAGATACTGCTCTTCTGGGAAAAACGTCACAATGCCATGACCTACACGTTCCTTTCTGAGACTTCCAAACAACAGTTACTATGTAACTAGTGTGGTGCTGTTTCTTTGAAAGTACTCTCCTCCCAAGTATGGGAGTGGCTATTCTAGATGGAAGATTTGTCCCTTTTTTTCTGTTGAGGCCTCTCTTTGTAAACCTATCAGTGAGTCTGTAGTGTGTGGTATGGTAGTGATTCTGTAGGTAGTACAGTGGTTGGGATTTTCATTGTATCAGTTTAACAAGTTCCCATTGTGAGCTGTTCAGTGTCCTGGGTGTGTGGGGAGGAGTGGAAGCAGGGAGTTGAAGCGACATTCAGGTGAAAAGCATCGACTCAGTTGACACACATCCACCTGTGCCCGTGTGTGTCTGGATGCTGATAACTCAGCAGCGAACCAAACAGGCCTGGTACCTGTGGCCCTCCTATTCCAGTAATGGAAGATATTCATTACACAAATTTAAAATGTTACAGGGCAAAGTAAAGCTGAATAAAATGTTAGAAGGGATGGGAGGGAAAGCGCGTCTTTTTAGATGTGTGGGCAGAGAAGGCCTCTGTTGCGAGATGACATTAGAGTAGACTCAGTAAATGAATGGGTGAGCCATGCAAGGTGCACGTGTACTCAGTTGTGTCCCACGCTTTGTGATCTTGGACTCTAGCCTGCCAGGCTCCTCTGTCTGTGGGATTCTCCAGGCAAGAATACTGGAGTGGGTTGCCATTTCCTCCTCCAGGAGATCTTCCCAACCCAGGGATCGAACCTGTGTCTCCTGCATTGGTAGGTGGGTTCGTTACCACTGTGCTATCTGGGAAGCCTGAGCCGTGCAAATCCCTGGGCACAGAGGTGGTCTCCAAGCAGGGGTAATAAGTACTTGAGGCAGCTGTGTCCTCAGAAGGTTCCAGAATAGGGAGGTGGCCCGGGTGGAGACAGGAAGTAGTTGGGCCTGGGTGGTTTCAAGGGCTTAGTTAACTAATTTCATTAGAGTAAATAGGAACCAAGGGAGGATTTTGAGAAGATATATTCCATGATCTTATTTGTGTGTTTTGTTTGTTTAAATCTTTTAAATATTTATTTGGCTGCTCTGGTTGGGATTCTCCATCTTCGTTGCAGCATGCGGGCGGGTTCTTTCTTATGGCATGTGGGATCTAGTACCCAGGCCAAGGATCGAACCCGGCCCCTCTGCACTGGGAGTAGGGAGTCTTAGCCACTGGACCACCAGGGAAGTCCTTTATTTATGTTCTTAAAAAGGCCATTCTGGACAGCAGCCTGTGTGTGTAGAGACAGGGGCGTGTAGAGGAAGAGGGACCGCGTGGCAAGTTGTTACCCTAGTGTTGAGGGGTGGGGATGGGGGATAGAGGCTTGGACTGAGAGCGGCAAATCTGGGGAGAAAGGGTCAGATTCAGGACATGTTACCTGTTAGAACTTGGAGTTTGCTGAGTGACTGCATGTAGAGAAAGAAGGGAGGTAACCCCTGGGACGCATGCCTGAGCAAACAGGACAGGCTTGCATTTCCCTGGGGTGAAGGAGGCTAGAGGAGAACGGTGGAGGGCGGTACTGCGTGGATGACTTGGCTTTGGCCTGTTCGCTCTGAGACATCAGTACTCCCGCCTGCAAGTGTGCTCCCTGAGGCAGCTGAATGTATTCGCTGGATTCAGGGGGCCAGGTTGGCTAGAGACACATTTAGGAGCTGTCACATGAAGGGGACAGTAAAGGCAAGGTGGACTTCCCTGGCAGTCCCGTGGTTAAGACTCTGCCTTGCAATGCGAGGGACAAGGATTCAATTCCTGGTTGGGGAACTGAGATCCTACATGCCACGAGGCAACTAAGCCCGGCACCGCAATAAAGAACCCACAAGCTGCAACTGAGATCCGCCAAGGCCAAAAATAAGTAAATCAATAAAGGCAAGAGGTCCTCCGAGGAGATCTGGGGAGCGAGAAGCTGGTGAGAATCAGGGCTCGGCGGCCTGGGGCAGTCAGGAGAGGGGACGACAGCAAAGCCCAGGAGAAGTGGTCATGAAGAGGGCGTGGTATTTGGCAACCAAGTTAAGGAAGTGTGTGAAGATGGAGGAAGTGACAGCTGTGTCCGGTGCAGCTGACCGGTTAAAATACGAACTGAGCAGTGACCACAGGTTTGGGCAACGAGGAGGAGGTTCTCAGAAGTTTGAGGCACCAGTGGAAGCCATCACTGCTTCCCAGTTTCAGAGCCAACTGAGAAGGCAGAAGGGCGATCAAAATTTCACCTTCATTACCATTAAAGCTGCGATTGGAGAATGCGGCTTAGGTCCGGGGGTTAATGGAGTCCCTAATCCTGAATGTCAGAATTAGAGGGTGGGCAGCAGTGTGTCAAGCTTTAATGTGTACTGGACTCCTGTGGGTCGTACTAAATGCAGATTTGGATTGAGGAGGCCTGGAGTGGGGCCTGAGACCCTGCATGTCTCGTAAGCTTCCACGTCAGCTGAGAAGTTCCCTGATGGCAGCCGAGATTCCTAGAGAGAGAAGATGGCTGGCTTGGCCATGCCAGGGGCTCCTTCCAAACTCAGGCAGTTTCATTTCTCTCCTGTGTGGGGCTGGTGGAAGCAGGAATGATCCCGTAACAGAGTCACTTCACATGGGAGGAGAACTCAGTGGTGCCTCTGCTTGGGTGAGGTCTTCGGCGAGCAGACCGTTTTCTGAGATGGTGCCAAAGAGAGTCTAGCTGGAGTAGGTGCCAGGGAAAGTGGGAGAAGGGAAGGCTGAATGAGGAGTATGGTGGGGAGGGGAGCGGGGGAGACATCGGGTTACAAAGAAGTTTTTATTTTTATTCTAAAGCAAGGTGATGGCCCAGCATGTGTGTCTGCTGATGGGGACGAATGAACTGGAAGGGAAACGTGATGGGTGGTGTGAACCCCTGGATGTGGCTGGTGGGGTTGGATCTGAGACAAGAGGGGAGGTCAGACCCAGGTCCCGTGGGGAGCAGCACGGTTTATCTTAAGTGCTAGGAGGTGATGCCAAGTTGTGGGCAGCCCCCAGACAGACAGCTAAGTGACAGAGCTGGAGTGGGTTGTCCCTTGGACTCATTTGTCAACTGTAGGCCATGTCTTCTGAACTCCACCGGACTTTTTGCTTAAACTACGTTAGTTTATAAAGCGGTTGTCCCCTGCACTTGGCCTCATAGCGGGTCTTGTGGCCGGCACCATGCTCACAAAGCTGACGGCACCGAGCATCAGGAGGGTCTGTGGAACTGTGAGTGTTCATTTAACGCATCACTCCCACATCTGATTTTTCTTGGCATTCCACTTTCAATTTTAGAAACTTCTGGTCTCTGCACAGTCCTAAATCTTCAGCTTTTCAGAGCACATCACATGCTTACATTATTGCTTTTAGAATATATCAGTTCAGTACAGTCACTCAGTCGTGTCCGACTCTTTGCAACCCTACGGACTGCAGCACGCCAGGCTTCTCTGTCCATTACCAACACCCGGAGCTTGCTCAAACTCATGTCCATTGAATCAGTGATGCCATCCAACCATCTCATCCTCTGTTATTCCCTTCTCCTCCTGCCTTCAATCTTTCCCAGCATCAGGGTCTTTTCCAGTGAGTCAGTTCTTCACATCAGGTGGCCAAAGTATTGCAGCTTCAGCTTCAGCATCAGTCCTTCCAATGAATATTCAGGACTGATTTCCTTTAGGATTGACTGATTGAATCTTCTAGCAGTCCAAGGGACTCTCAAGAGTATTCTCCAAAAAAAAAAAAAAAAAGAGTCTTCTCCAACAACACATTTAAGAAGCATCAATTTTTCAGCGCTCAGTTTTCTTTATGGTCCAGCTCTCACATCCATACGTGGCTAATGGAAAAACCATAGTTTTTACTAGATGGACCTTTGTTGGCAAAGTAATGTCTCTGCGTTTTTTTTAAATATATATTTATTTTAATTGGAAGTTAATTACTTTACAATATTGTATTGGTTTTGCCATACATCAACATGAATCCGCCACGGGTGTACAAGTGTTCCCCATACCTCTGGGTCGTCCCAGTGCACCAGCCCCAAGCATCCAGTATCATGCATCGACCCTGGACTGGCAATTCAATTCATATATGATATTATACATGTTTCAATGCCATTCTCCCTAATCATCCCACCCTCTCCCTCTCCCACAGAGTCCAAAAGACTGTTCTATACATCTGTGTCTCTCTTGCTGTCTCGCATACAGGGTTATCGTTACCATCTTTCTAAATTACATATATAAATCACTGACCTAGAGCCAGACATCCTGGAATGTGAAGTCAAGTGGGCCTTAGAAAGCATCGCTGCGAACAAAGCTAGTGGAGGTGATGGAATTCCAGTTGAGCTATTTCAAATCCTGAAAGATGATGCTGTGAAAGTGCTGCACTCAATATGCCAGCAAATTTGGAAAACTCAGCAGTGGCTACAGGACTGGAAAAGGTCAGTTTTCATTCCAATCCCAAAGAAAGGCAATGCCAAAGAATGCTCAAACTACCGCACAATTGCACTCATCTCACACGCTAGTAAAGTAATGCTCAAAATTCTCCAGGCCAGGCTTCAGCAATACGTGAACCGTGAACTTCCAGATGTTCAAGCTGGTTTTACAAAAGGCAGAGGAACCAGAGACCAAACTGCCAACATCTGCTGGATCATCGAAAACGCAAGAGAGTTCCAGAAAAACATCTATTTCTGCTTCATTGAATATGCCAAAGCCTTTGACTGTGTGGATCACAATAAACTGTGGAAAATTCTGAAAGAGATGGGAATACCACACCACCTGATCTGCCTCTTGAGAAATCTGTATGCAGGTCAGGAAGCAACAGTTAGAACTGCACATGGAACAACAGACTGGTTCCAAATAGGAAAAGGAGTATGTCAAGGCTGTATATTGTCACCCTGCTTATTTAACTTATGTGCAGAGTACATCATGAGAAACGCTGGGCTGGAAGAAGCACAAGCTGGAATCAAGATTGCCAGGAGAAATATCAATAACCTCAGATATGCAGATGACACCACCCTTATGGCAGAAAGTGAAGAGGAACTAAAAAGCCTCTTGATGAAGGTGAAAGAGGAGAGTGAAAAAGTTGGCTTAAAACTCAACATTCAGAAAACAAAGATCATGGCATCTGGTCCCATCACTTCATGGGAAATAGATGGGGAAACAGTAGAAACAGTGTCAGACTTTATTTTTTTGGGGTCCAAAATCACTGCAGATGGTGACTGCAGCCATGAAATTAAAAGACACTTACTCCTTGGAAGGAAAGTTATGACCAACCTAGATAGCATATTAAAAAGCAGAGACATTACTTTGCCGACAAAGGTCCATCTAGTCAAGGCTATGGTTTTTCCTGTGGTCATGTATGGATGTGAGAGTTGGACTGGGAAGAAAGCTGAGTGCCAAAGAATTGATGCTTTTGAACTGTGGTGTTGGAGAAGACTCTTGAGAGTCCCTTGGACTGCAAGGAGATCCAACCAGTCCATTCTGAAGGAGATCAGCCCTGGGATTTCTTTGGAAGGAATGATGCTAAAGCTGAAACTCCAGTACTTTGGCCACCTCATGCGAAGAGTTGACTCATTGGAAAAGACTCTGATGCTAGGAGGGATTGGGGGCAGGAGGAGAAGGGGATGACAGAGGATGAGATGGCTGGATGGCATCACTGACTCGATGGATGTGAGTCTGAGTGAACTCCGGGAGTTGGTGATGGACAGGGAGGCCTGGCATGCTGTGATTCATGGAGTCACAAAGAGTCGGACACGACTGAGCAACTTAACTGAACTGAATACTGTATTGGTGTTTTTCTTTCTGGCTTACTTCACTCGGTATAATAGGCTCCAGTTTCATCCACCTCATTAGAACTGATTCAAATGTATTCTTTTTAATGGCTGAGTAATACTCCATTGTGTATATGTACCACAGTTTTCTTATCCATTCATCTGCTGATGGACATCTAGGTTGCTTCCATGTCCTGGCTATTATAAACAGTGCTGCGATGAACATTGGGATACACGTGTCTCTTTCAATTCTGGTTTCCTTGGTGTGTGTGCCCAGCAGTGGGATTGCTGGGTCATAAGGCAGTTCTATTTCCAGTTTTTTAAGGAATCTCCACACTGTTCTCCATAGTGGCTGTGTGTCTCTGCTTTTTAATATGCCGTCTAGGTTTGTCATAGCTTTTCTTCCAAGGAGCAAGCGTCTTTTAATTTCATGGCTGCAGTCACCGTCTGCAGTGATTTTCAAGCCCAAGAAAATACAGTCTCTGGGTTTTTTCAAAAATCACACTTTCTTTCTACCTACTGTGTAAGCAAGCCATTTGAGATCAGCTGTGGGGATTATACAGCAAGTGAGAGACCGTATAATCAAATCCACCCCAACTAGTATGTGACTGACACACCCTCTTATGTAAGTAAGTTAAGCAAAGGATTCGACCCGGGGAGGTTTGCAGGAAAGGGTGGTTTCTGTAGAATTTCTGCTTAGACTTTGATTTGGGATTTGGGGAGTTAGGGCAAGGCAAAAAAAAAAAAAACTGATAAGATGAAAAGTGAGTTAACTTTAGCATTATAACCCAAGAACTTGAGGGTTTTCTAAAAACTAAAGGTCAGCCTGGAGCCATGACCCAGTCATCCTGGATCTATCCTCTTCATCTTAGGGGAGACTTGGCTTTCTCCCAGCCCTGCTCTCTTTAAACCAGTCTGCAGTAGTTTTCCAACCATATTGGGAAGCAGTATTTTTTTTTTTTTTTCTGGTTGTTAGCACTTTAACAAAGACATGAGAGGCTGTGTAGCATATACCATTAATAATAGAAGAAAAATGGATTGGCAGTTTAATTCGATGTTTAACACGTTTGCCTAAAATGATGCTTCACAGCAGTAGCTTGGGTGTGTCCAGATGTTTAGTCACATTGACTCAGCAAAATTTCTCCCTTGCTAAATCTCAGACTAGAGCAATCAATTTTTTTCCTGCAGCAAAATCTGATAGTAGGTTTTCTTTGTAACAGAGCCTCACAGAAAAAGGAAATAGTTGCAAAAAAGTTGAAAGTTCTGAGAGGCATGAAGGCCATCTTGAAGAAAGCACTTACAAGTGTGTTAAGTTCTGCCTTGTAAATTTATTACAAGTGCTGTTTGTTCCCCAAAAATAGTGACTGAAAGTTCAATTTACCTTTCCACTTTAAGTCAACTACATGTCTCTAACATACAGATACACCCAGATTCTCTGTGACAGTATGTCTCTGTGAATGTGCTTAAGTATGGGTTGCCTATCTAATTAGGAAAGAGTGCTGGGCTCAGCTCTAGCAGACTTGGGTTAAAGTTCAGTTCTGCTACAAATTAGCTGAGAAAGTCAGCTTCCCTGAGCTGAGTTTCTTATTTCAAATTAGTATTAATAGTGGTATCTTGAAATGATATAGCATTGGAAATTCTCAAGGAATTTTCATGTTGTGTTTCAGTTGCTCAGTTGGTTCCAACTCTCTGCAACCCATGGACTGCAGCATGCCAGACTCCCATGTGCTTCACTATTTCCTAGAGTTTGCTCAAACTCATGTCTATTGAGTCAGTGATTCTATCTAACCATCTCATCCTCTGCCGCCCCCTTTTCCCTTTGCCTTCAATCTTTGCCACTATCAGGGTCTTTTTCCAATGAGTTGACTCTTTGCATCAGGTGGCCAAATTATTGGAGCTTCAGCTTCAGCATCAATCCTTCCAGTGAACATTCAAGATTGATTTCCCTTAGGATTGACTGGTTTGATCTCCTTGCAGTCCAAGGGACTCTCAAGAGTCTTCTCCAACACCACAGTTCAAAAGCATCAATTCTTCGGCGCGCAGCCTTCTTTATGGTCTAACTCTCACATCTGTACATGACTACTGGAAAAACCACAGCTTTGACTACATGGATCTTTGTCAGCAAAGTGATATCTCTGCTTTTTAATAACGCTGTCTAGGTTTGTCATAGCTTTCCTTCTAAGGAGCAAGCGTCTTTTAATTTCATGGCTACAGTCACTGTCCACCATGATTTTGGAGAACAAGAAAATAAGATTTTAAATCTGTCAGTGCTTCCACATTTCCCACTTCTGTTTGCCATAAAGTGATGGCACTTTCATAGACATTATCTTACTCTGATATGAGGAAGAAAGCAGGACACACGGAAAGTGGTGCCCTGTGGTCAAGGGACTGTTAACTCCTAGATGATGGCAGGAGTTTGAGGAGGTTCCATTCTGTTTGCCTTTTATGAAGCTTCTCTGCATTTTCTGATTCTGGGTCTCTCTCATTTGCTACAAGGGTGAGGTGTCAAATGCAGTCTGTGGAAGAGGATGGAGATCTCTGGAATAAAAAATACATAAACTAAATATAAGATATTTATATTTTAATTTTTTTCTCTTTATATTTTTTCTCTTAATTTTTTCTCTTTATATTTTTTCTCTTAATTGAAAAGTATATCAGATTATTTGAACTAGTAATTATAATATGTATTATTGGATTTACAATATATATTGATAAAAAATACATGACAGTAATAGAAAACAGGAGAGGGAGAAAATGGAGCTATATTGTAGCAAACATTCTACATTTATGTGAAACTTTCAATATTAAGTTGAAGTACATTATAATAAATTAAAGATGCATATTGTAATCCCTAAACAACCACTTTTCATTCCAATACCAAAGGGCAATGCCAAAGAATATTCAAACTACCACACAATTGCACTCATTTCATATGTTAGCAAGGTAATGCTCAAACTCCTTCAAGCGAGGCTTCACAGTATGTGAACCAAGAGCTTCCAGATGTACAAGCTGGATTTTTAAAAGGCAGAGGAAACCAGAGATCAAATTGCCAACATCCACTGGATCATAGAAAAAGCAAGAGAATGCCAGAAAAATAACTACTTCTGCTTCATTGACTAGCTAAAGCCTTTGACTTTCTTAAAGAGATGGGAATACCAGACCACTTTACTTGCCTCCTGAGAGACCAGTATGCAGGTCATGAAGCAACAGTTAGAACTGGACATGAAACAATGAACTGGTTCAAAATTGGGAAAGGAGTACATCAAGGCTGTGTATTGTCACCCTGCTTATTTAACTTATATACAGAGTACATCAAGCAAGATCCAACCATATGTTGTCTACAAGAGACCCTTTAGATTCAAAGACAAAAATAGTTTGGAAAATTTACCACATAAACAGTTTAATCACAGCAGAGCTTTAAAGGCTATGTTAACACCTGACAAAACTGACTTTTAAGGCTTCCGTGGTGGCTCCATGGTCATTAATCCACCTGCCAGTGCAGGAGACATGGTTTCAATACCTGGTCCAGGAAGATCCCACATGCCATGGAGCAACTAAAGCTGTCCTCCACATCTACCGAGCCTGTGCTCTAGAGCCCAGGAGTGGCAACAACAGAAGCCACTGCAAAGAGAAACCCATACAGCACTGCTAGAGAACAGCCCTCACAGCAATGAAGACCCAGCACAGCCAAAATCAAACAAACAATTGACTTTAAGGCAAGAAATATTAGAAACAAAGAATATTTCATGTTGATAAGGGGGGTCAAAACTTCAGGAAGTTACAACCATTATAAATATATATGGATCTAGCTTCAGAAGCAAAATCTTACAGAACTTAGAGTTAAAATACATGAGGTAAATCTTAACAGAAAAGAGAAATAGACAGCTGAAAAGTCACAAAATTCTCAACAAATGAGGACTAGAGAAATCCCTCAGCCTTATGAAAGGCAACTGTGAAAAACCTAAACTAACACACTTAACAGTGAAAAACTGCTTTCCCTCTAAGATGGGGAACAAGGCAAGTATGTTTCCTCTCGCCACTTCACCATAGCACTTGAGACTGTAGCCACTACAACAGGCCAAGGAAAGAAAAGAAAAGGTGTTCAGATATGAAAGAAGTAAAACTGTGTTTATTAAAAGATGAGATGCTTGCAGATGCCAAAGTCTCCAGACAGAAGATCAATGTACAAATATTAGTTGTGTTTCTTTGTATAAACAATCTGAAAATGAGATTAGAAAAATTTCGTCCACAGTAAGAGCAAAAATTGTATTTGGAATACATCTAATGAAGGAAGCAAAGACTCTACACTCAGACTCCAAAACACTGCTGAAGCAAAGAAGATCTAAATCAAGGAGATGGGAACTCTTCCAAATAATCTATAGCTTCAGTACCCTCTCTATAAAATCCTAGGGCCATTTCGGGTAGAAATCAACAAACTGACTAAAATTTATATGGAAATGGCAAATGACCTAGAATTAAAAACTGTTAAGGTCACAAAAACAACAAGAAAAGGCCAGAAAGTGTCATAACCCAGAGAATGAAGGTGACATGGTGACATAATGTTCTGGAGAAAGCAGAACAGGAGAAATGCGCTAGTGGGAAAATTGTACTTCTCTTTCAAAAATACTTGTTTATTTGTCTGCTCGGGATCTTAGTTGTGGCAAGAAGGATCTTTAGTTGCAGCTTTTGGGCTCTAGCTCCCTGACCAGGAATCGAACCTGCGCCTCCTGCATTGGGAGTGCCAAGTCTTAGTCACTGAACCACCAGGCAAGTCCCCAAATCAAACAAGGGAAGGGTCTAAATGGGTGTCTTTTTTTTTTTTTTAACTCACTAAAGAAGATACGTGAATAGTTAAGTACTTGAAAATGTCTTCAACCTTATTAGTCATGGCTGCTGCTGCTGCTGCTGCTGCTAAGTCGCTTCAGTTGTGTCCGACTCTGTGCAACTCCATAGACGGCAGCCCACCAGGCCCCGCCATCCCTGGGATTAGGGAAATGCAAACTAAAACCACAAGGAGATACTACTTGACACCCACTGGGATGGCTGTCGTCACAAAGACAGTATCAAGTGTTGGCAAGGATGTGGAGAAATTAGAAGCTTCCTGTTCTGTGGGAAATGGTAGTGCCCTTCAAAAATAGTTTAGCACTTCTTAAAAAGTCAAACATACACTTAGCATATAACCCAACAATTTCACTCCCAAGCATCTACCAAAGTGAAAACATATGGCCACGCAATGATTTGTGCATGAATGTTCCAAACAGAATTATTTATTCTTTATTGCCCAAACTAGAAAAATCCAAATAGCCAACAGATAAAGGGATAAACAAATTATGCACAATGGAATATGGCTCAGCAATAAAAAGGGATGTACTACTCTGTAAATACAATAACATGGATAAGCCTCAAAAACATTATGCTAAGTGAAAGAAGCCAATCACAAAAATTACATATTATTCCATATTTCTAAGAATAAGCAAAACCATACAGACATTGGAGAAGGCAATGGCACCCCACTCCAGTACTCTTGCCTGGAAAATCCCATGGATGGGGGAGCCTGGAAGGCTGCAGTCCATGGGGTCGCTGAGGGTCGGACACGACTGAGTGACTTCACTTTCACTTTTCACTTTCATGCATTGGAGAAGAAAATGGCAACCCGCTCCAGTGTTCTTGCCTGGAGAATCTCAGGGACGGGGGAGCCTGGTGGGCTGCTGTCTGTGGGGTCGCACAGAGTCAGACACGACTGAAGTGACTTAGCAGCAGCAGCAGCATACAGACATTAAGTAGATCACATGTTTCTGGGGCTGGGGAGGGAGCAGAGATGAACTACAAAGGCATTTTTGGGGTGTTGGAACTTCTGGGGGTGATGGAAGTGTTCTCAAAAGGATTGTGGTGATAGTTACACAACAGTGTAAATTAAAAATCATCCAACTGTACATTTTTATAATGGATGAATTGGCTTGCATGTAAATTATACTTCAATCAATCTTTTTTTGAAGTACAGTACTATGAAGAAGTGATAATATCATTTTACAGTAGGTTGCCAATATGTCATTCAAGCCAGAACAATTGTGAGAAATGAAAGTGATTTCTGTGAAAACTATGTAAGAAAACAGGTGTGAAAAAGGACTGTCCCAGACCGACTGGCTTGAATGGTGCCCCTTCTATAAAACTGTCATTCAGTAGCAACCGTTAGTGACCGTCTGTTATGTGCAGGGCACAGGAGGGTGATAGAAACACACTTTGGAATGAGACAGACATGGTCCCTGTCCTCTTGGATGAATGGTACAGTGACGGAGATGGAAATGAAGGCAGGCTGCGGCAAGCACTGCTCCCGCAGGCACATGGCATCTAAGTCATCCTGGGAAAAGAGAGGAACCCGTGAGCCAAGATTGCAAGGTGGCAGGAGGTAGTAAGGACAAGAGCAGGCCAAGCAGCAACTCAGGCCCTTCTCTGGAACCAGAAAGTAACTGAGTGTCTGGAACACAGCCTAAGAGGAGAGGACAGAAGTGAGGGCTTGTCTCACACTGTTGTGTATCGGGGCGGGGGGCGGGGGCGGGGGGAAGATGGCAGTCCTTGCTTGAATTTGAAAGTAAAATGTATTACCTGGGCTGGAGATCTAGCAGAGAAAGGGCTGTGTTCACCTCCCTGGTTAGTGTGAAGGGCTTCCCTGGTGGTTCAGATGGTAAAGAATCTGCCTGCAGTACAGAAGACATGGTTCAGGAAGATCTTCTGGAGGAGGGCATGGCTACCCACTCTAGTATTCTTGCCTGGAGAATTTGATGCAGAGGAGGCTGGCGGCCTACAGTCCATGGGGTCGAGGAGAGTCAGTCATGACTAAGCAGCTAAGTCGATCCCATTGGTGAGCCCTGCGGACCAAGCTCAGACTAAGCGTATGTTCCAGACAATTGGGATCCTCTGGGGAGAAAAAAGCACTTTTAACAGGATGTACTGGGACTTCCCTGGTGGTCCAGTGGCTAAGACTCTGCACTTCGAATGCAGGGAGCCCAGGTTCAATCCCTGGGCAGGGAAATAGATCCCACATGCCACAACTAAGAGTTTGCATGCCCCAACTAAAGATCCTGTGTGCCGCAGTGAAGGCAGACGATCCTGTGTGCTGCAACTGAGACCCGGTGCAGCCAATAAGTGAAATTAAAAGGGGGAGGAAAAATTTAAAAAAATAAAAATAAAAGGGGGAGGGATGCTGGTGCATCCTAAAGAGTGCAGAACTGAGGTAATGATCATGGGGGAAAGGAGGAGATGCCTGGGATGATGTGTTTGGATTGGAAAAAACAGATGTTGTGAAATGCATGGGCGTGTCATTGTCAAGTGGGAATATTTTCTACAGCAAACAATTCAAGTAACAGACCACTTTCTCACCAGACGGGTTTGATCTGTGAGAACATGGCAAGCTGCAAAAGTGTTTTTCTACCCCTCTCTCCCCAGAAGCTTTCACAAGAAAGCTGAGAGCACTTTTTAAATTCAGTCCTATTTTCCACTGTGGTTTATGTCTCTCCTTTCTGAGACTTTCATAACAAAGGGAGAAACTAAGATGTGAGTTCTAAGTACCAGACGCAAGTCCAGTGGGCTTCATTTAACCCTAGTGCTTCCCTGTGAGATCCTGTCAATCCTGTTTCACACATGAGGAAACTCTGAGATTTGATAACTTGCCCCAGTTGCACAGAAAGAACTGGAACTGGAGCCAGCCAAGGTCACTGTCACCAAAATCTATTGCTTTTCCTTCTCCAGCCAGCAGCCTCCAAGAAAGACATTTTGGATCATTTGAGAAGCCATCTGATCTGACTTCTGGGACAACAGGCCCCCAACCACTGAGGCTGTCTCCTGATTCCAGGTTTACTGAGCAGGACTTGGAGAGCATCCAGTCCATCCCACCAGGTAGTTCTAATGTCTCACTGTGTGACTCAGCAAGTCTCGGCTCTCGGAGCCCCAATTTCCTCCTTCCCTAAAATATGAGTTGGGCTAGATCAGTGGTTCTCACGCTTGTTGATGTCAGGACAACTTTACACTCTTAAAAATTCTTGAAGACACAACAAGGTCTTGTTTATGTAAGTTATGTCTATTAATATTTACCATTAAAAAAAAAAAAACCTTGGAATAACTATTTTCCAAAACAAAAGGAAATGTAGTGAGATGAGTGGTGCGTGTGTGCTCAGCTGTGTCTGACTCTTTTGTGACCCCCGTGGACTGTAGCCCACCAGGCTCCTCTGTCCATGGGATTTCCCAGACAGAAAAACTGGAGTGGGTTGCTATTCTCTTCGCCAGGGGATCTTCCCAACTCAGGGATCACACCCCTGTCTCCTGCTGAGATGAGTGGTATTGTTTGACAGTTTTTTAAATCTAATGAACGCCCTGCTTCATACAGCTTAAGACAGATGGATTCTCATATCTGTTTCTACATTTAATCTGGTCTGTGTTACACATGATGCAGCCCCTAGGGAAACTCCACAGTACACTTGTGAAAGAGAATGAAGAGGGCAAATAATACCAGGAAATAGCTTTGTCCCCACTTCCCTGGAAAGGGTCTCAAGGACTTCCAGAATTCCTGATCACTCTGAGAATTCTTTCCTCCAGCACTCAGAATCTTCAGGGGGTCTTGACAAAATACACATTTCCTGGCCTATCCCAGACCTGTGGCCTCAGAATTCACTTTGAACAAGCTCCCTGTGGGACTTCTGTGGTGATCAAGTGGTCAAGAATCTTCCTTCCAATGCGGGGGATGCAGGTTCAATGCCTGGTTGGGAATTAAGATGCCACATGCCGTGGGGCAGCTAAGCCTGCAGCACTGCAACTAGAGAGAAGCCTGAACGCCGCAACAAAGATTTGATGAGCCAATAAATACCACTGGAGTTTGTAGACACTGGGCTGAAAGAGCTTCAAGATTCTGACCAGCTGGTTCATCTAAAGCTACCAAATCCCCCGTTTGGGTAGAAATGGGATTAAGGCTCAGGTCTCAGTGCAGGGCTCACTGTGGCAGTCAGCTTGCATGCTCTGGTTTGCCTGGCTTATCAGTTCATATCTCCCTAGTCACTTCCTTTCCATTCAGGGTAGCACTGAGGGCAGCTGGGCACCTTGTTATAGCTTTAAAATAAATACGAGGCTTGCTTACAGCTATATTCTGCACCCATAGAAGCAAGAAGGGACCCATGGGCAGGGACTGCTCTTACCCTCAGGAGGAAGTTCTATGCTAAGCTTGGCCCCACCTAGACATCTATGCAGTGAGTCAACCACAGTCCATGAACGTTGTGCCTGCCAGGCAACAGGAGAGTAAAAAGAAAAACTGTACACTAAGAAGTATTACTGTAATAAGGCCTGGCCAGTGCAAAACAGGCAAATATGGAAGCAACTCAAGGGAAAAAAAACTGATACAAAGAATGTCTCTAGTGGAGGAACCCTCATATAGGATAGGGACATACAAGATAAAGTGGGCTGTGATACCTTTTTTAAATTTCAGAGTAAGATTCCACTACTGCATTAACAGAATTAACAGAAACATTGCATTAACAGAAACATTGTTTCTGTGATTTAACTGACACAGGACTTTCAACAGGCTAAAAAGGGCTATAGTGGGAGCTCTGCTAAGGTGGAAGTTGTAACAGTATCTGTTAAAACCTATGTTACAAATTAACCTGTGCAATTGGTGCCGGAAATAGCCTTGAATGGGTCACAACTGGGTCACTATCTAGCCGTTTACTGGCTGTGTGAGTCTAGTAGTTAAGCAGCTGCTGAGCACTTACTGTGTGCAAGGCACTGTTAGGTGATGCCAAGCGTCCACAGAAAACAGAACAAAACTCTAAAAGATACCCGAGGAGCTAAGCTTCGTTCACCGGCACCTGCACAGGAGGCGGCAGGGCTCAGGGCTGAGAGTGAAGACGCCTCGTGCACCGGGGACAGCGCATGTGGGAGATGGTATTTAATGCCCTGAACTGCCCGTTCACCCTTACGTGGCTTCTCGACATCCAAGCCAGGCCCCATCACAGCCCAGCAAGTACTCCCCCACCTGCTCTCTGAGCCTGTTTCTTCACCTGTAAAAAGAGGCAACACGTCTCCCCCACAGGGTCGTGGTGAGGAGCAACGTTTCTTGGCACTCGTCGCACGTGTCTACAGACAAGAATACACCTTCGGGGACTTCCCTGGTGCTCCAGTGGCTAAGACTGCAGGGTCCGGGTTTGATGTCTGGTGGGGCAACTAAGATCCCCCATGCCACAACTGAGAGTTCTCATGATGCAACTAGAACTAAAGATCCCTTAAGCAGCAACTAAGAGCCAGGCGCAGCCAAGTAAATAACAATTTAAAAAGGAGGAATGCACCTCGGGCCCTGTCCAGGGTGGAGCAATTCCACGCATAATCCCCAGAGTACCCGCGGCGAAGGGAGGGAGTGATGGACACTTGAACAACAGGCGTCCAAGTGCCCGCTTCACTGGAAAGCGCGGCCCGACGTGAGCCACCACTGTTCCGGACCGAGGCTCGGAGCAGAACTCAGGCCCCACTGTCCTTTGCCGGGGACCCGCGCCCACAGCCCGCGCCACGCCCCCGCGGGCGAGCAAGAGATGTCATCGATGTGCTCGGAGCTCTCCTGAACCAGTCCTAGGAATGGGCGGGCCTACTTTCCTCAGGTGGTCTAACAGGCGCCAGGCCGGACCAATGGCGTGGCATCAAGACTCCGCCCCGTCCTTCCGATTGGCCAGCGCTGGAAAGCCGCCGCCAGGGCCTCGGGGGGCGAGCGGGATCGGGACTCCGCCGGATCATCCTCGCCGTACGCTCCCTGCACTTCGGGTCTGCTTGCTCCAGCCCGCTCTGCCGCCGCCGCCGTTGCCGCCATGGCCCAGTGAGTGGCCCCGCGGGTGGCCAGGGAACTTTCCGGGGGCCGGCGCGGACACCGGAGCCGCCCCTGACGTCGCCTCGCCCCGGGGGTCTCCAGAGCCCGGCCTCGTGGCGCCCGGAGCCCGGGATCTCCAGAGAAGCGCCGGACCCCATGCCAGCCCCGCGGCCTCGCCTTTCCTGGGACCCAGCCCCTCTGCCCCTCGCGGTGACGCGGGCGGATCCCGTTCCTAGTAAAGGAGAGAGAGGAGGGGACAGGCGTGGCCGAGGGCAGCTCGGGCCCCTGGACGGCCCGGCTGCAGAGACGGAAGGCCTCGGACGCGTCATCACCAGCTCGGCCGTAGCACAGAAGAGCCTGTGCCGGGAACCCCCTCTTTGTGCATGTGTCGTTGGTCCAGGAGAACTTGGGGACCCGCGAAGTGGTCGATGGGGGGTGGCCTGAAGGCTGCAACCCCGGGGTCTAAAGTGCAAAAGGGAGGAGTGGGCTAGAGGAAAGTTAAGATGAGTTGTTAATTGTATCAAAAGCTAGAAAACTCTTGAGTTGTGATGAATTAAGTGCAACTGACAAGTTTCCTTTGTTCCTCTTCCCCTCTTTCAGAGCTGACATTGCCCTGATTGGACTGGCTGTCATGGGCCAGAACTTAATTTTGAACATGAATGACCATGGCTTTGTGGTAAGTGGGGAGGGGCACACTTCCCTTAGGGGTCCTCGGTGCCTTACCCTGAGTGCTGGGGACTGTTATGATTTGGAAGATCCCTTGTAACCTGGAATGTGGTTCTCTTTCTATTTGCTCTGTTGCTGCTTAACATTTTTGCAAGAGAGAGAACCCCTGCTTTACATGTGGGGGTGGGAGGCCCACTCTACAGTCCTCTCAGGAAGGAGTCCTGCTGAATGGACCGGCCCATTCTGCAAGGTGACCTTGAGTAAACCTGCCCCTCTCCTGAGGCGGAGAGATCCCTCTGAAAGTGTAGATCTCAACTTTATTGCCTAATGGGATCTGGAGGAAAGTTCGGGTGTGAGTACTAAACTGACTTACATACAAGGATTATCAGTGACAAAAGGTAACATCTGGAACTAGCCAGTTCCCAGATTTAAGTCCTAACCAAATAGTGACAGGCTCTGGCCCAATATGTTACGGGCAGTTGACCTTTGCTTATATCCAGTCCTTTGCTTTTTTATCCTATAATTAACTTTACGGTGATCCATCAGCACTTGGGTGGAGAAGAGTTAGAATCAGGGTCCTCCCTTCCCAAAACCTTGGGCTGTATAGAAACCCTTTGTCCCTTAATCCTCAGTCTGAAGGTCTTCTGTGTCCTAGGTCTACTAATCAGGCCCTTTGTCCTTCTAGGTCTGTGCTTTTAATAGGACAGTCTCCAAAGTTGATGACTTCTTGGCCAACGAGGCGAAGGGCACTAAGGTGCTTGGCGCTCACTCCTTGGAGGAAATGGTGTCCAAGCTGAAGAAGCCACGGCGGATCATCCTGCTTGTGAAGGCCGGTCAGGCCGTCGATGATTTCATTGAGAAACTGGTGAGGCTGGCTCTCTCCCAGCTGCCACTCATCTGACAGGACTTCCTTTAGCTGTTTCACTGCTTTTTGGTTAAGAACTTTTGTCCCTTTTCAGTTTCTAGATGCAATCTGCTCACTTCTGACAAAACTGCTTTAATGACTCAGTGGTGGTTAACTTGATTGGCGTTAATTAAGTAACAGTATATACTTGGGTGGTGATAATTCTTTGTATATAAAATTCTGAGGCCACCAAGAGACATGTCAGTAAGAATTCATTATCAACCAGAATAGAAATATCAGTAATCTCAGTGAAGTCTATCTTTGATGTTCAAAAAAAGCTTCCAGTTCTGGGACTTCCCTAGAGGTCCAGTGGTTAAGACTCCACTATGCCTCTGTTGAAAAATGATCTAGAAAAGAAGAACGTTGTGATAAATGACACACCAGATTTTTTGTGTAGTAAGATGTCAGGCTGCCCAGGACTAGTTTGGACGGAATGAACTGCAAAATTGCAGAGTACTCTTCACTGTGTGCGTGTGAGAGAGTCTGACTCTTAGGGAACCCCTGGACTGTAACCCACCAGGCTCCTCTGTCCATGGAATTCTCCAGGCAAGAATACTGAAGTGGGTAGCTATTCCCTTCTCCAGGGGATTTTCCTGACCTAGGGATCGAACGTGGTTCTTCTGCATTGGAGGTAGATTCTTTACCATCTGAGCCACCATGGAAGTCCACTCTTCAGCACAGGACAGTATTAAGTAATGTAAACTGGAGCCTTGTGCGGGGAGGTTGAATAATGAATCTCCCTTGTTGGGGGGAGATTGAATGATAAAGCCAGCTTAGTTGGCGAGCCATAGGAAGATATTCTTGTTCAACGCCTGGTCTTTTCCTGCCATCTTCAAATGGTGGTGATTAAATCATTTATTCATATACCAAACCATTAGATATTTACTGGACCCACTTTATGTTCCAGGCAGAGATTTTATAGATCTTTTAAAACTAATCCAATCTAGGAATACAAATCAGATACGTGGTACCCATTGGACATAGAAAATTTTCCAAGTAGGATTTGTTTGTTGTAAAAACCTTAGTTAAAAAGAATTATTTCAGTTGTGGAGAGTTCTGACTGGGTTTGCTTGCTAGCCCTAAGCTTAAATAGGGTTTCCCTGGCCTAGTGGCCAGACGGCAAAGAATCTGCCAGCAGTGTGCAAGACCCGGGTTCTCTCTCTAGGTTAGGAAGATCCCCCAGAAAAGGAAATGGCAAACTGCTCCAGTATTCTTGCCTGGAGAATTCCATGCACAGAGGAGCCTGGTGGGCTATAGTCCAAGGGTTTGAAAAAGTCAGACATGACTGAGTGAATGACACTTTGACTTTCAACTCTAGCCTCAGAGAGGATTGTTGAAGATTAAACTTTATACACACACACACACAGACACACACTTTCAGGCTGGGGTTATTTGGGATAAATTCTTGTTTGTTTTAACTGGTCAAGGTATATTCATTTTTGTCTTTCATTTCTTTGTCTTAATGCTGGTGTCTGGTTAACAGGTACCTTTGCTAGACATTGGTGATATCATCATTGATGGAGGAAATTCTGAATACAGGGATACCATGGTGAGTGTTCCTCAGTCCACTTTCTTCCGGGTTCTGGGAACACTTTAGAAAAAAAAGTAGCAGCGCTGCACATGTTACGGAAGAGTGGATATCCTTCTGTGGTGCTGATTCTTTGGGGACTGGCCATCAAGACATACCTGATGGATGAGGTTCTCACTGGTCACACATGGAACTCAGAAGGATGACTGCTGCTTAGACTCAGCAAGCTGGGCGTTTATGCTCATGTCCCTTTCTCTTCACCAATCCTTATACATCTTTGGGCAGTGTGGGTGAGGGCCACTGCTCTAATGGGTTCATGTGCTGGGAAAGTCCCCGTACAATCTGAGTGCCGAGTGGCCATAAGTCATGCTTGTATTAAACCACCTCTTCATTGAGTCTTATTGTACAAGGTCTGTAAGGTGAGAATGTATGTTTGGCTGTATTATTTCCCTTTGGGTTGGTTTGGTTTAGTTGCTAAGTTGTGTCTGACTCTTGCAACTCCATGGACTGTAGCCTACCAAGCTTCTGTGTCCATGGGGATTCTCTAGGCAAGAATACTGGAGTTGGTTGCCAGTTCCTTCTCCAGGGGATCTTCCCGACCCAGGAATCGAACCTGGGTCTCCTGCATTGCAGGCAGATTCTTTACCAACTGAGCTACGAGGGAAGCCCTCCCTTTGGGTAGCTATCTTAAACGTCCATGGATTTTTTTTTTTTAAGTTTCCAAACTGAGGGAATTAAATATCTTGAATGGCCAGGTTATTCTTGGATTCTTGGGTCACTGAAGTCAAATGTGGGATGTCCATACCTGTCTTATATGGTGGGAGAAACTGATTTTAGGAAACATGATGAAATTCTTTTTCTTTCCTGTAGAGACGGTGTCGAGACCTCAAGGAGAAGGGCATCTTGTTTGTGGGGAGCGGAGTTAGCGGTGGAGAGGACGGGGCCCGATATGGCCCGTCGCTTATGCCGGGAGGGAACAAGGAGGCCTGGTGAGTACCGCAGGCACCACCCGCATGGGCACAGGGAGCCTGGACCTGGAGATCAGCGGGTGGAGGCCAGCCCTGCCACCCACTCTCCTCTGTGTAGTCTGAGTGATGGCGATGGGAGATGCTGGACATAGTCTTTTATGTTTTGTTGCTTTGATGTAATGTGTGTACCTGTTTCTCTTTTCCTTTTTCTCTCTGTTATTTCCTCCAGTACCAATAATGGAAGTTCTAAGTAGGCTTCAAGGGTTCAGAGGCTTTAAGAAGGCAGCTCAGATAATGCACTGTCTGGACTTAGGAGTAAGGTTTGCCTCTTCAGCTCAGATATGTATAGTTAATCACTGTGAATAATGGCAGTCAGATGGGGCCTCTTCCGTTCCCTGGAAACCAGGTAGAGAATTTTTACTTAACTGAGGAAGAAACGAATTTTACATTGCCCACCGTGCTCTGTGTAAGAGGACGGGTAGTCGGCCAGAAGGGAGGTGCTCTGGTGATGATGTAACAGGTGGGCTGTATGAAACACAGGGGTTGGGGTGATAAGCCGGGTAGAGGATTAAAATGAAAAGATGCAAGTAATTAGTTGTATGTAACTTAGACTGAGGGAAACACCACTGCTGAGGCTGCAGGAAAAGAGAAAGCCAGATAGAGGACAATAGATGGAGCAGAAGAGAAAGAAATAGAAAAGGAAGGATCCCTGTGAGGGAGACATGGACAGGCAATGTGCTTTTTTGAATGAGTTTGGTTTCCAAATATTGTAGACTTATATTAGGCGACAAAGTAAAGCGTGATCGGGGACTTCCCTGGCAGCCTTATGGTTAAGACTCTGAGCTTCTATTGTAGGGTGCATGGGTTTAGTCCCTGATTGGGGAGCTAAGATCCCACATGCTTTGAGGCTTGGACAAAAAAAGTTTAAAAAAAAGAAGAATTTATTAAAACAGGAGTGATCAAATCCAGTCCCCAGAGATGAGGGGTTTATTGGGGAAGATTATTCTTTTAATTACTCCCCTAATGCTTAGTTAGTTAGTTCATTTGCTCAGTCATGTCCCACTCTTTGGGACCCTGTGGACTGCAGCACACCAGGCTTCCCTGTCCATCACCAACTCCCGGAGCTTGTTCACTCATGTCCATCGAGTTGGTGATGCCATCTAACCATCTCATCCTCGGTCACCCCCTTCTCCTCCTGCCTTCAGTCTTTCCCTAATGATTTTCTTCACAGTGTTAAAATCTAGAGGCAGAGGCCTTCCTGCTTCTCAAAAGCTTAAAAGAGTTACCTTGGGTACCGCCCAGTGAGGGCTGTTAGAATTGCAGACAGGACACAGGAAAGTGCTATACAGACATTCACGAGTGCTCCAGTTCCCTTGAATGCATTTTCCAGACTGGCCCGTCAGGAGCAGAAATGGTACTTTTACCTGAAAAAGTGAGTCAAGTTCAGGGAAGCTCTAAAGGGTTACAGTGGAGCTGCCTCGGCCCCTCATCCTGTGCAGCCCCATCAGGTTTCGTTTCTTCACCGAATCCCTTTTGTGAAGTAGCCTGTATTGGTTAGCAGTGAGAACAGAAGGAAAAGGTGTCAGAAGGTACAGGAGGCATGCAAGGAATGCAGAGCAGCTGCTTTTTCTCCGAACGATAAGGAGTACAGCTCTTGGAAGTGCTTCCGGGTTCTGTCTGTCCAGGATCCTGCCATCCGTGATAACATCATTCCAGACAATAGAAGGCTCTGTGGGAACGGTGGGGATCGATGTGTTTTCTGAGACGCACAGAAGTTTCTCCTGGGGCCTTGCTGACCCTTCCGCCCAGGCTTTTTGTCTCCTATCTCAAATCAGATAGTCCGCAGCTTCTGACTGGCTTACCTTGAGGACTTAGCTTATTCATGACTTTTTCGAGGGCACTCCCACCTTCCATTAGAAAAGAAAAATTGGGTGGGAGGGGCCGTCCTTGAGAACCTAAGGAGCCCTCAGCCCTTCTGTTCTTGGCAGCTGAACCACGCGCTTCCCTCCCACAGGCCCCACATCAAGGCCATCTTCCAAGGCATCGCCGCCAAAGTGGGGACAGGAGAACCCTGCTGTGACTGGGTAGGTTCTGGGCCCCGCTCGAGCCGGTTGGCACCGCGGGCAGAGGGTGCAGAGGATCGCTGCAGGCCCGGTGGTTTGCGTTGTCACATGAGTGCCTCAGTCTCTTAAGTCACTAGCATAGCTGGTGTCTAAAACGTGTCTGTTGTACATTCCTTCTATCTTAATATTCATAACTGGAGGTTGATATTAAAAGCAACCCTTCTCAATTCATCTAAAATATGGATTCCTTACAAAAGGATCAGGAAAGAAAAGGTGAACTAAGATTTTTTAGTCATATTACTTCATGGCTAAAGAAAGAATGCCAAGGGAGTTTCCTGGTGGCCCAGTGGTTAGGGCTTTACACTCTCACTGCCATGGCCTGGGTTCAGTCCCTGGTTAGGGAACTAAGATCCCACAAGCTGCACAGCCGAAAAAAAGAATGTCAGAATCAAATGTGGAGTTTGCTCCTGGGATGGGCACTCTGTGCTAGATTAGCACAGAAAAGCTGCAGCTTTTTGCCCTCACTGAATGTGACAGAGGCCAAGGCTAATACTTCCCCTTCCTATATTTTGTGTTATGAATAAAATACATTCTGTCTCTTGTTACAGCCTTAGTCCATCCCATCAATGAACAGAGCACTGGGCTGGGGACACCTGAGTTGTCAAGCTGGCTCCCCACTAACTAGAACTGTGACATTAGATGGTCACTGTGTCCCCTGGGCTTCAGTCACTGTCTTCCATGGTCTTCAGTCACTGTCCCCTGGGCTTCAGTCACTGTCTTCCATGGGCTTCAGTGTTCTCATTTGTCAAATATGGGGGTTGGGCTGGGTGACCTCCAAGATTGCTTTAGCTCCTAATCCCCTGAAATTTTATTCTACGTGCCATTTTTATGATGTTTTGTTTTACATGAGATAAAAGGCAGGGATGAAACAAGGACTCAAGGACACAGGGAAGGAGGGGCCCTCCCCATGCCTGGGCCTGACAGGGCCTGGTGACTAAGCTGCCCTCACACTTTAATCCGTGGTCACTGAGGTCAGTCAGAAACCCTTGTGTCAAGAGGGGCTGGTGCTGTGACTCAGAGGACTGAGTAAGTTCCTCACAAGTGTGGAGGATTGGGAAGGGAGTTTGTTCCTTGAATAAATTGCTACAGTAAAAATGAAGGTACAGTGGCAGTAACTTTTTTTTAGATACATTTAGGACATAACCATGGAGAAAATAACAGTACTTGCCTGTGTATCTTGGTCAACTCTCGTTGATTTTCCATAGCCCCAAGCCTTCCCCTTAGGTTATTGAAAAAACTGGTCTAGACACTAAAAGCAGGCCCCGCTTAGTTCAGTGCTGAAGTTACAGGAAGGAAGGGGTGAAGCAAGGTGTTATCAGCCATGTGATTTCACGGCCGAAGAAAGTGTCAAAACCAGGAGGGGGTAGGTCAGCAGTGGAAAGGTGGGCGGAAGCCTCTGTAAGGGTGACCTGGGACAGCATTCCTCCCGGCTGTGTGGCCACGGGGACACCGTTTTGGCCACCAGCACCGTCCACGGGCAGGCACGTCCCCGTCCTGGAGATGGCAGCACCTGACGTGCAGTCTGATGCCCCGTCACCCTCCCTGTCCAGACTCCCTGCCCTCCAGCCAGTTTTCAGGTACTCTGACTTCCCCTGTGGCTTGTCCACAGGGACAGAGGAGGGTGTCACTTGGACTAACACTGGTCACCACACAAAGTTAAATTTCTCATCATAAATTCACAGACTGGTATTGTGGTTTTATAACCTTGCTGGCTTTATTATACATCAGTGCCTTGTCCACTCTGGCACCCTGGCGAGAACACATTTCTGGGCTTACATGGTTGAGGGCCAGACCTTGTATCTGAGGTCTCCTTACCCCTCAGTGGCCATCACAACTACAGAACATTTCTACATTGTTTAAAGTACAAGTGGTTTAATTGGCCAGCTTCTTTTCCCCTTGCGGTTGAAAATACTATAGATACTTCTTCAATTTTTTTGGTCTGGGGAGGGAGCCTGGCCAAAGAATGGGACATGGGCTCCTCTGGTGTGCTTTGTGGCCCCCTGAAGGCCTCCTGGCTGTGGCTCTCACAGGTGGGGGACGAGGGTGCGGGACACTTTGTGAAGATGGTGCACAACGGCATAGAGTACGGGGACATGCAGCTCATCTGTGAGGCCTACCACCTGATGAAGGACGTCCTGGCCATGGGGCACGCGGAGATGGCCAAGGTGAGCCTGGGCAGGGGCGGGGCGGGAGTGCTGCGTGCTCGGTCGTGTCTGACTCTGCGACCCCATGGACTGAAGCCCGCCAGGCTCCTCTGTCCATGGGGATTCTCCAGGCAAGAATACTGGAGTGGGTTGCCACTTCCTTCTCCAGGGGATCTTCCCGACCTAGGGGTCTAATCCATGTCTCCTGCACTGGCAGGTGGATTTTTTTTACTGCTAGCACCAGCTGGGAAGCCTCAAGGTGGGTGGCAGTAAATCTTGCTCACTCTTTTTCCCTTGGTCATTCTGGTGGCCTGGCTGGACTCAGCCTAATCCAGGGGCTGCTCTCAGTAATAGGATCACAAAATGTGACAGGCGGTCACTCAGCCAGGGATGGTGTTTTAGGCCAGTGTCACTCAACTGCAGGGTCCCTCGTGGGAGGAGCAACAGAAGCCCGTTTTTTTGATCAAGGTGGGACTGGCTGACAGTTAATCATAAAGTTAGAGATGGAAACAAGCATTTCCACCAACATTTTATTATGAAAGTGTTCAAACATACAACACAACTGAAAGAATTTGAGTGATCACTTACATACACACAACCTAGACTGTACCGTTAACATTTTACTATATTAAGTACTTGCTTTATTGAGTATCTGTCCATCCCTCTATTAGTTTTATCTTATATATTTATTTTATATATATTTGAAATATATACTTCAAAGTAAACTGCAGATGTTAGTACTCTTTAGATACTTCAGCATCATTAAATAGGCAAACATTTATTTTTTGGCCGCATAACAGGTGGGATCTTAGTTCCCTGACCAGTGGAAGTCTTAACTGCTGGCCTGCCAATGAAGTTCCCTATTCTGAGCTTCCACTGCACAGGCCATGGGTTCCATCCCTGGTTGGAGAACTAAGACCCTACATGCCTTTCAGTGCAGTCCCCCAAAAAGAAAATACAGGAAGGTATGTTCAGAAGTTCACCCACCCGTCACTTTATGAGCGGTCCTTTTAAGTGTGGCTGTGCTGATCAGCATCTGTCAGCCTCCTCATCTGGAGCTCGTCCTTCCAGTTATTTCCAGTGGAACATGATTGAAAGATGCTTACTTGCAAGGTACACAGTGCAGAGTCCTTCCAGATTCTCTACTTTTCCTCCTAATTTTTAAATGTGTCATCCCCATTTACCTTGTTTTACTGACTTTTCTTTATTGTTCTTTCAAAAACAATGATTTACTTTTCATAGAAACATTACTTTTTTGTGTGTGTTCATATTTAATTGGTTTACATAATATGAGTACTGGATTATATGCCAGGCACTCTTCTATGTTGGGGATGTATTAGTGGAAAAAACAAAGTCCTGCCCTCATGGATCTTGAGAGGACAGACAATAATGACTGATTATAAAAAGCTAGTTCATGATCATTATTGTAAAGAAAAGTAAAGGGATGTAAGAGGCCACTCTCCAGATTGACTGCTGGAGAAAGGTGACTGTAGGGAGACCCATGCGAGGTGAGGGTACACCCGGCTCAGGGAAGCATAGTCTGGTGATCAGAAGACCAGCATCAACAGGCTGCAATCAGACGCAGCTGACTCTTAGCATAAAACTTAGCTGGTGGGAGAAGTGTTGGAGTGTCCTGGAGGGGAGCCGGTCAGCTTCAGGTGTGAGCAGCCGTCAGTGTTGACAGGGGAGAAGGATGAGTCCATTGGGGAGTGTCTCCTGCATAACCCTGGTTTCTCTCACATTGCTTTCTTTCATGCCTTGCACACAGGCCTTTGAGGAATGGAATAAGACAGAGCTGGACTCATTCCTGATTGAAATCACAGCCAATATTCTCAAGTTCCAAGATGCTGATGGCAAACACCTGTTGCCAAAGATCCGGGACAGCGCGGGGCAGAAGGGCACTGGGAAGTGGACCGCCATCTCCGCCCTGGAGTACGGCGTGCCCGTCACCCTCATCGGTAACGCTCAGCTTTTGACTGAACCTCCGTCTCGGTTTTGATCCTGGCATCCTTCTGGAGTGTTAGTGTAGCCTGCCCCTGAGAGCAGGCCTTTCAGAGCGCCTGTTCAAACTAGTTGGCTTTCCAAGTGCGGTCTGCTCTTTCTGCATTTGCATAAGGTTACAGTGTGAGAGAGGCTGAAGCTGCCTTTGAATCTCTTCTTTGTAATCCTTCTGCCAGTCATGTGAGCTTTGAGATGAATTCCAGAATCACTATCTGTCTTTTGCAGTTTGACTTTGAGGATTTTTTTTTTGGCTACCCTGCTCAGCTTGTGGATCTTAGCTCCCTGACCAGGGACAGAAGCTGGGGCCCTGCAGTGAAAGCACCGAGTCCTCACCACTGGATGCCGGGGAAGTCCCTGGGTCATTTTCCCATTAGGGACTTAATTACAGTCAGTGACTTAAGGTCTTTTTAATAGGAAAGGTAACTGTAATGGAATTTTTCATACGACAGTTCACACAATAATAAAAGCCTAGGTACTCAACATTTATTACTATTTTGCTAAGGTTTTTTCTCAGTTATCTAGAAAAATATTACTTATGCGTTTCTAGTCCTTTAATATTTCTTTCCTAAGTTCTTAGAAGAGTACTGTTGTCCTGAAGTTGTCTTATATCCTTCCCACCCTTGTTTTTTTATCTTAATGAGCTAAACATCAAACTCAAAAAGATGTAGAGAGAAGGAAATAATCAGCAGAGATAAAAATACTAAGAGGATTAATAGAACTGCATGATGGTTCTTTAAGAATAAAATAGGGACTTCCACTGCAGTGGGCACAGGTTCAATCCCCGGTTGGGGAACTAAGATCCCTCATGCCTTTCTATGTGACAAAAAAAACAAATAAAAAAGAATAAAGTAGATACACCTGGCAAGATTGAAAAGAAGAATGAAGGCAGGCTCTGGCCTGTTTACTGACAGGCTGTTCATTGCTCCTGGCAGAGTGGTTCCCCAGCACTGTTGGCTCTTCCAGAAACGGGTTGCCTTTCCCTCCTAATCTCCCACTTTGGTTTCGTGGTTAATTACGCTTCACTGTTCACATTGAACAGGGTGGTTGCAGGCCTGGTGAGGAGGGAAACAGTTAGTCCAGCTCTACAGAGAAGGAAGTGGACTGCTATTTAGCTAATCTGAATACCATCCGGGGGCGGGCCACATGACCAGTAACTGGGAGCGGTTCGTTCAACATCGACTCAAATATATGAGTATTAGAGCCCTCAAGAGAGTCCTACTCGGATGTTTCAGAGACTTTGTCCCTTCCTAGTGGACGGCAGGCAGGCTTCCTCCTGGCCAGGCGCCATTCTTGCTTGCTGAACAATGGGGAAGCGAGTCTTCTGTCTAATCTCTAAGCAACCCTGCGGTTACACCACGCGTGCCTTCTTGTGCTTTGTCTTTCGAAGCCTTTACCCATGACTGCTAAGTCATCGTGTGTGCAGGAGCCCAGAGAGGCGGACAGGGCCAGGGAGACACCCACTCTCAAGGCTATGGCCAGAATTCTTTCCTCAAAACCGAGTCCCCTGTTAGTTCCTAAAGATTTTACTTCATTTTGTCTGTTGGGAAAAATGGTCAATTATTCTAATTTTGCAAATTGTCAATTGGGCGACTATTTATAAGTGATGATTTTTAAGATACCAAATGGTCTTAATATTAAAATACTATACTGAGGGACTTCCCTGGAGGTCCAGTGGTTAATACTATACTGAGGGACTTCCCTGGAGGCCCAGTGGTTAATACTCTGCACTTCCACTGCAGGCACCGTGGGTTCGATCCCCAGTCAGGGAACTAAGATCCTCTATGCCTCACCAAAAAGATAAAGTACTATATTGAAATTTTTTTACTCAAATGAAATAAAACTGTTAAACTGCAACGATGATCATGGATATACCGAAAATTAAACTGTGAGAATTACAAAATGTAATTTTATGAAGGGTGAAGTCTGTGTTACTTCTGAATGTACTGGTTGTTTCAAAGTTGTGGGTATTAGTGCTTAAAAGAAAATAAATTGAGTTGTTGGTGAGCATTTAAAAATTAAAGTCCTCCCAGCTGAAACAGAAATTTTACTGTTGGACCAACACCGAGTTCATTCTTAATAATAGTGATTTTGCTGCTTCATTTTTCCCCTTAAAGCACCCCCTTTGAATTTCATGGTGGTCTTTGTGGTTGAATACCCGAGTTTATGTGGAAGACCGACTTGGACTTTTAATTTTCAGATTAACTGTTTTGAGCTTCTTATGAAAGTTTAACTCTGGTGGCCTAAGGTTGAGACTTTCAGCTCTTTGTAAAACTGAAGTCGTGCGCCCCTCCTGCTCCCCTCACCCACTCCGGCTTGAGCGCTCCTCCTCGGGTTCTGTGTGTGCACATCGGTGACACATAATCTACCCCCTCCCCCCACGCAGGAGAAGCCGTCTTCGCGAGATGCTTATCATCTTTGAAGGATGAGAGGATCCAAGCCAGCAAAAAGCTGAAGGGGCCTCAGAATGTCCCGTTTGAAGGAGATAAGAAATCATTCCTGGAGGACATTCGAAAGGTGTGCCGGCCCTGTCGGGGGTGGGTGGGGGAGGGGGCTGCTGCTGGAGAGATCCTGAGGCCACATGGAGCGGGGACAGTCCAGCCTTGCCCTTTGATCGGATCTGCAGCCTGTCCTAAGCTGTAGTCCTTGCACTTCGGGGGGTGGGGATGAGGAAGTAGGATCTGTGCTGCTGGGGGGAATGGGGAGGGGGCAGGGAGGATAGGGCATCCGTGTGCTGACTGCAGTTCTGATGAGTCTTGGTGTCCATCTTCAGGCCCTCTATGCTTCCAAGATCATCTCTTACGCTCAGGGCTTCATGCTGCTAAGACAGGCAGCCACTGAATTTGGCTGGACCCTCAACTATGGCGGCATTGCCCTGATGTGGAGGGGGGGCTGCATCATCAGGAGGTGAGTGCTGGTGGGGAACCAGGGGCTCTGGCGCTCTCAGGAGGGCTTTCCTGGAGCTGCGCACGGAGTCCTCTCACTGGCCACCAGGCAGCTTTAAGTGTCTCCTGTGTGTCAGTTACTTGAGTGTTTACACTGCCCCGTCTAAAGTGCTTCTGTGTGCACAGTCATGCCCTCTGCCCAGGCCTCTCGTGACCTGGGCTTCGGTGTTCCTGGTCCGTACAGCAAGCTTTAGGGGTGGGGTCGGGAGGACAGGTGCCTTCGTAGCTCGCTGGGGTTTCTGTTACTTCCCCTCCTTTCTGCCAGGCTGTCAGCCTGCTACTTGAGATTCATCGACTTTCTCTCGGTTATTTCAGTGTATTCCTGGGAAAGATAAAAGATGCGTTTGACCGAAACCCAGGACTTGAGAATCTGTTGTTGGATGACTTCTTTAAGTCAGCTGTGGAAAACTGCCAGGTGTGTAGCCCAGAGCTGGGTGGTACGGGAATTCCGTCTCTGGGTTTTGCTCTGAGGGGCATCTGCTCTTTCACGCACACTTGAAAGTCTGTTGTCTTTTCTGAGAGCTAGTCACTAGTTTCTGGCTTTGCTTTTCTGGCTCAGGACTCCTGGCGGCGGGCCATCAGTACTGGTGTCCAGGCAGGCATTCCCATGCCCTGCTTCACCACTGCTCTCTCTTTCTACGACGGGTACAGACACGAGATGCTGCCGGCTAACCTCATCCAGGTAAGCTTTAGGGTGGGTGGTGAACATCCACCTGGGTGGTGCCCGGAGTTCCGTGCCTGCCTCTGTCCTAACCAGCCTGTCCCTTGTTCCCCAGGCTCAGCGAGACTACTTTGGGGCACACACCTACGAACTCGTGGCCAAGCCGGGCCAATTCATCCACACCAACTGGACGGGCCACGGGGGCAGCGTGTCCTCGTCGTCGTACAACGCCTGATGGGCTTCTGTTCCAAGCCACAACTCCACAGACCGGGACATTCCGTTTGCCACACAGCACTGCTTACATGGCCCTCTGCCCTACTTTCTGCTCAGATCTTTTAAAATATCATGTGTCGTAAGAGACTCCTCTGAAGAGTTGGCCCGAGTCTCTATGTGTCAAGTAGTTCGGAGAGAACCAGCACGCCCTCTGCCCTCACCTCTTGGGACGGAGCAGGAGTGGAGTGTGTGGGAGACAGTGTGAGCCAGCTCCCCGAGGCAGCGTTCCCCGCGTGTCCCCTGTGGCTGAGGGAGGCAGTGGCTCTCATCAAGGTGGGGAAGGGTTTTGTAGAATTTGATCAAACTGGAACCTTTGTATCACACACCTGAACTCCCTTTCCTTTTACTTAATAAAAGAAAAACAAAAACAAAAAATCGTATTTATGCTTTTTCTCCAGACTCTTTAAGTAGTCTTACCTCATCCACACTGAGCTACAGCCTCACTGGCAGAAAGATGTGCACCCGATTTCATTACATTTGAATTAGTTTATTTCCTTTATTTAGTCTTGTTAAATATTTCTTTATTTTCTTAAAAAAAAAAATAAAAAAACAAAAAACCAATACCAGAAACACCAAAGTTAGGTAATGATTAACTCTGGAGGGAAGGGTGAGGAAATAGTCAAGAAGTGAGTGAACTAGCTTATGACCTACTAGCTGTATGACTTAAGACAAATAAATTATTTAAGCTCTCTGGCCTCACTTTTTCATTTGTAAAATGGGGATATAATCATACCTGCCTCCCTAAGACGCTTCCCTTGTGGCCCAGCTGGTAAAGAATCCACCTGCAGTTTGGAAGACCTGGGTTCGATCCCTGGGTTGGGAAGATCCCCTGGAGAAGGGAACGGCTACCCCCTCCAGTATTCTGGCCTGGAGAATTCTGGCCTCCTTAAGGCTATTTTGAAGATACACCTGGTAAAAACTGAACAACACTTGACACATAATAAGCATCTACATAAATGGTAATTATTACTATTGGTAATTACTGGTAATGGTAATAATTACCACTTGAGGGTGTGCCTGCCCTGGAGGCAGTGGTATTTCTGAAGAAACCAAATGTTACTTCTAGCAGTTACTGGTGAATTCACTTTACAAACCAGCCCTGAAACAGTTCCTGGCAGGGCTTCTCTGTGCTCAGGTGTTTAAGTTAAGCAGATCTTCACTGAATACATCACTAACAACCACCACCCTGCCAGGGGGTGGAGCTTGGCAGGGGTTGGGGGTGGGAGGAAGTAGGCTCTGAGTCAGTAGGTCTGGGGCGGGGAACCCATATTCTGCATTTCTTTTTAAAAATTATTTTTAGAGACTAATTACTTCACGATATTGTGATAGTTTTTGCCATCACATGAACATGAATCAGCCACAGGTATACCTGTGTACATATTCTGCATTTCTAACAAGTTCCCAGGTTCCCATTATGGCACAAGAAGGGCAAGATAAACGGAAGATATTTTTATTGTTAAAATAATATGAGTCCTTTGCCTGGGTGTTTTGTTTTTTTTTTTTACTATATATTATTTCATGCCTTAGGAATTTTGCATACCATGACCTATTAGAAAAATACATCGATTAAAAAAACTCCCTACGTTAGCTCTAGTAAAGGCAGCCCAGCCCAATGGTTAGAGCCTGGGCCCATACCTTAGAATCACCACTAATTCATGGTTACTCTGATCCTTAATCTCGGTACCTATGTGCTGCCTCGTCTGTAAAAAGATGATAATAACACCTGTTCACAGAGCTCTTTTGAGGATTAGTGTTTGCCACATAGTGAATCCTATTTATGATTTACTCTTTATTACCTACCTCCTGGTGAAGGTGAGGTCGTTGAACACTTCTAAAAGTGGATGGAGGTGGACACAGACGGGTTCTGCTCCCAGCCAGGTGGGTCCTGTCCAGCACAACTGCTTCAGGGACAATCTGGTGGCCGTTCTAGCAAAGGGCCTCCCTTGGCAAAAAACAAAACAAAACAAAACTGTAGGTCTGTTATGATGTCAGCCACAACTTCTTTCTGCTTTATTTGGGACAGAAAGGAGTTAATTAGGAAGATATATAGGGGATGGAGGGAGGCTCAAGAGGGTCGGGATATATATACACACGTAGACCTGATCGATGTTGTATAGCAGAAACTTAACACAATATTGTAAAGCAATTACACTTCAACTGAAGGAAAAAAAGAAAGATGTGGATCCGACAAGGGCGCAGACATGATCTTCAGCAGAGGCTTTAGTCAACGGACTTGCAGCTGTTGTCTTCGAGGCAGATGGAAGCCATCTTTTCAGGAGGGGTAGAGAGACCGTCAGGATGTATATGCCATGCTTAGTATGTATGTTAGCACAGACACATTCACCGTCTGGTAATGGATATGCTGTGCCAGTTTCTGCCCAGTGTGTAACAAACCATCCCAAACTCTGTGGTGTAACATAACTACCATTTTTTTATCCTAATTCTGAGGGTCAGAAATTTGGAAGGCTACCGGGGTGATGGCTTATCTCTGTTCCACAATATCTGGGGGCCTCAGCTAGGAAGACTTGAAAGCTGGGGGTGGTTCCATGGTTGGGACCATGTGGAGGTGTCTGTCTTCTTCATTCATCAGGTGGCCAATGTTGGCTGGGACCTCAGCCCCGCCTATCAGCTGGAAAGTTACATGGTGGCCTCACCATGTGGCCTCAGTTGGCCTTGCTGAGGCAAACATCTTACTCGGTGGCTCAGTGTTGCAGCTAACAAAACAAACACCACCTTGCCTTTAACGCCTAGTCATATTGGCAGATAGATGGGGAAACAATGGAAACAGTGACAGACTTTATTTTCTTGGGCTCGAAAATCACTGCAGATGGTGAGACTACAGCCATGAAATTAAAAGACGTTTGCTCCTTGGAAGAAAAGCTATGACAAACCTAGAAATCATATTAAAAAGCAGAGACACTGCTTGGCTGACAAAGGTCCATCTAGTCAAAGCCATAAGTAGTCACGTATGGATGTGAGAGTTGGACTATAAAGAAAGCTGAGCACCGAAGAACTGTGGTGTTGGAGAAGACTCTTGAGAGTCCCTTGGACTGCAAGGAGATCAATCTAGTCAATCCTAAAGGAAATCAGTCCTGAATATTCATTGGAGGGACTGATGCTGAGCTGAAGCTCCAATACTTTGGGCAGCTGATGTGAAGAACGGACTCACTGGAAAAGACCCTGATGCTGGGAAAGACTGAAGGCAAGAGGAGAAGGGGATGATGGAGGATGAGATGGACATGAGTTTGAGCAAGCTCTGGGAGAATAGTGTAGGACAGGAAAGCCCAGCGTGCTGCAGTCCATGGGGCTGAAAAGAGTCAGACACGACTGAGTGACTACACAACAACAATGGACGGAGCAGAGCATTATTTCAGCCATATCAGTTACAAGCGAGTCATAAGTTCAAGGGAAGGAGTATGGCTTTACCTCTTGATGGTGGGGAGTGGAAAGCTCTAGGGGAGCATGTGGGTCAGGAGATTTTTCCGTTTTTTTTTTTTTTTCAAATATAATCTGCCACATACGCTTCCTTTGAAAAGGACAATTTGTGACATGGGAAGGTTGGGAACTCTGGCCTTATTTGGGGATTTTCCTGACGGTCTCATATAGTAATCAATGGCACACATGAGAATATAATAATAGCTAACAGAGGGTGTGCCAGGCACTGTTTTAAGTTTACTTGTTTAATACAACAGCCTCTGAAAGAGGTACTATCACTATTCCCAGTTTACAGACAAAGCTTGAGGATGTGAAGTAACTTGTCCAAGGTCACAGAGCTCCTGCAGAACCGAAGTCTGAGCCAGAATCCACACACATAATCCCCAGATTATCCTACCGCTCGGTGTGCTCAATGGGTATAGTTACACATTGCTGTAACCATTTGTTTGGTGGTGAGAGAATCTGAACTCCTGACCCCGTGAGTTCTTGTGCTCAGTCACTCAGTTGTGTCTGACTCTCTGACCTCATGGACTGTAGCCCGAGAGCCTCCTCTGTCCATGGAATACTCCAGGCAAAATACTGGAGCGGGTTGCCATTTCTTCCTCCAGGGGATCTTTCCGACCCAGGATCGAAACTGTATCTGTGTGCTGCACTGGCAGGTGGTATCTTTAACACTGTGCCACCTGGGAAGTCCCCATACTACACTTGATCTTAGCCAAAAGGCCAGGAGCTCCTAGAATATATATAATAGCTGATGTAGATAGAGTTTTGAATTGAAATTTTACAGTGCAAATTTAGGAAAAAATAAACAATTCAACATTTATGGTCCCCTATTTAATGCAGCTGGAAAGGGCTCAGGAAGCCTGCACTGTGCTTGCCTGTTTATGCTGAGGGCAGTGGGACCAGGGCAGAGGATAAGTCCGTGGGCTCAGAAGCCAGGCTGCTTCAAATTTGGGCTCTACCACTTCCTGCCAGTTTTAACCTTAGGCAAAGTTCTTTCACCTGTGGGACCTTCTTCAAATATAAAATGAGGGGCAATAGTACCTACCCCAGAGGGCAGGGCACCTGGAGCACATTCATGAGCAAGTTAGTGCTCTGCTGCTGCTAAGTCACTTCACCCCATAGACGGCAGCCCACCAGGCTCCGCCGTCCCTGGGATTCTCCAGGCAAGAACACTGGAGTGGGTTGCCATTTCCTTCTCCAATGCATGAAAGTGAAAAGTGAAAGTGAAGGCACTCAGTCGTGTCCAACTCTTCGCAACCCCATGGACTGCAGCCCACCAGGCTCCTCCATCCACGGGATTTTCCAGGCAAGGGTACTGCAGTGGGGTGCCATTGCCTTCTCCAAAAGTTAGTGCTCAGTGTTAATCCCTGGTGATCACCAGTAGGGCCTTGTTTCCTGGTGTGGCGCAATGCTGCCACATAGTGGCCAGTTTGGAGAAGGAAATGGCAACCCACTCCAGTATTCTTGCTTGGAAGGTCCCCTAGGAGCCTGGAGGGCTACAGTTCAAGGGGTTGCAAAGAGTTGGACACAACTGAGTGACTGAGCACACAATAGCCAGTTTACATGGTAGCTTTTCATCCAGTAAAAACAGTTCCTACCAAACAGCTGACCCTTAAACAAGAGAGGGGTGGGGTTCTCCCCACCCCCACCCAACCCTTGAAAATCTGTGTATAACTTATACTCATTATACCCTCCAAATCTGTGGTTCTGCACCTGCAGATTCAGCCCACCTCAGATTCTGTGTGTGCTTCAATCGTGTCGGACTCTTCAGTCGTGTTGGACTCTGCAACCCTATGGACTGTTGCCCACCAGGTTCCTCTGTCCATGGGATTTCCCAGGCAAGAATACTGCAGTGGGTTGCCATTTCCTTCTCCATGGGATCCTCCTGACCCAAGGATTGAACCCATGTCTCCTGTTTTGGCAGGCAAGTTCTTTACCACTAAAGCCTCCTGGGAAGCCCCAATCAACCCCTAATGACTTTGTATGTTGAACTTCTCCTCCTCAGCACCCCAACCCCTGCTTAGGATTCAGCTGAGATGAGGGGTAGCTGTGGGCTGAGGAGTCAAAAGGAAACCCTTGTATGATTCTTCATCTACAGTCTCTCTCTTTCTCCTCTATCCCTGACTCCTCCATAGAGGTAGTAAGAGGGAGGCTGCTTGTATATTCTTCCAATGAAGCACAAATAAACAAACTCTGCACCCTTCTTCTCCTTGGTAGTTTTACATTTGTCAAGAAAGCCAGTTGATTTTAATCTGCAGTGGGAAGGTGCTGGAAAAGAGGAAAGGACTGGGATGTGATGAGGCCTCTAGGGGCTCTCAACATGAGTTAAAAGTAAGCACAGCACTACACTGTAAAAGAAGTGTGAGGTCTGAAAATACTACTTCCCCCTGATGACTGCAGTAAGGCTTTAGGCACCCCCGTCCTGAAAGTTCAAGTTCTGCCACTTGGTGGCGCAGTGGTAAGGAATGTGCCTGCTAAGAGACGCAGGTTTGATCCCCGGGTTGGGAAGATCCAGTGGAGGAGGAAATGGCAACCCACTACAGTATTCTTGCCTGGAAAATTTCATGGACAGAGGAGCCTACAGTCCACGGGGTCACAGAGTCGGACACGACTGAGCAACTGAACGCATACCTTAGCACCTGTTTTTGCAAACCGAAAGAGAATTTTCACTTTTACCAGAATAAAAGCCATAACTACAGTAATGGAGAACTTTGTAAAAAAAAAACAAAAAACAACAAAGTGGCCGAGGGACTTCCTTGGTGGTCTGGTCACTAAGACTCCATGCTCTCAATGCAGGGGGCTGCGGTTTGATCCCTGATCAGGAATCAGATCCCCCAAGCTGCAACTGAGAGTGTGCCTGCCGCAACTAAAGGTCTTGCATGCTGCAATTAAGCTCCAGCGCAGCCAAATATTAATAGATACACTCATAAATAAATATTTTAAAAAACGAAGAGGCTTACTGCAAACTTTCAAAGGCAGGGGATACCTGTATGTCTGAGTCAAATTTCTTTAAAAAAAAATTGGGGGCCCTGCATTGCTGATGACCTGGGGAGCTGGTCTATTATTAAGGAGCCTCTGCTTTTTCAGGACTCACTGAGATGCTGCTGTGAGTCAGATCCTCAACAAACACTCAGTGAGCCCCCACCACAAGCTGGGCCCTGGGCTCTCACTGGACCTGTTAAGCAGGCTGGGCACTCAGGTCTTTAAAAACTGATTTCAACATAGTATATTCTTTCCACTTGGGATTAATAAGTGCATACTATGCGCTAGGCCAGAAGTGTGCTAGAGCCACTTCCTACAGCGAGAGGTGAGTGCCTGATTTTCAAGAGAAGAGAAAACTAGAGACATACACAGGCATTACTAAGAATTAAGTTACAGTGCGACTTTCCTGAAGGTCTAGTGGTTAAGACTCTGACGTGTGTGCAGGGGGTGGGGGGTTGATCCCTGGTTGGGGAACTAAGATCCTACAGGCCACATGGTTAGGTCAAAAGATAAAACAAATAAGCAGATTTTTAAAAGTTTGTTTTTGGCTGAGCTGGGTCTTTGTTGCTGCACAAGGGCTTTCTTATGGTTGCAGCTGGCGTCTCTTGTGGCCGGGCTCTGGGGCATGCAGGCTTCAGTAGTTGTGGCTCATGGGCTCAGTAGTCGTGTACGGGCTCAGCTGCCCCATGGTGTGTGGACTCTTCCCAGAGCAGGTCTTGAAGCCAGGTCTGCACTGGCAGGCAGATTCTTTACCACTGGATCACCGGGGAAGTCCAACAAACAGATTTTTATAGACATTAAGAAGAAATTAAGTTACACAAATTCAGACTTAAAAAATTGTATTAAAAACAAAGGTAGTAAAAACTCAAAAGTCATCACTCCTTAGATATGCTACTGTGTTGCACATATTTCTATCATCTGTTCTTGGTTATCTCCATCTACTGTGTCTGAATAGTGGGTGTGCAGCATCTCTTCCCTGTGTGAAATCACACCCAAAGGGTTAACAGAAGCTCGGCGTGTGTCCTCCAGAATAGCAGATGAGGGAACTGCGTGTCAGAAACCTTCCTGCTTGCAGCTTCTTTACTGAGTAAGCCCATTCTCTAGCTGCATACCCTTTGAGCTTCACTTAGGCAAGGTAATGTATCATTAGACTTTGAAACCAGCCCTACAGATAATGCTTCTGATGTATGGGTCACTATAGTAATGGAGGTTTTACATTGTTTTCCAGAACTTTGGAGTTGGCTCCTGCCCAGTTCAGACCACTGAGCCTAAAGCTGGGCTGGTGCAGGACACAGATTGCCTCACCTTTCCTCTGTCTCCAATCATCTTTCCTCGTGCCTAAGACCACTTTCGGAGAAGGCAATGGCACCCCACTCCAGTACTCTTGCCTGGAGAATCCCATGGACGGAGGGGTCGCGAAGAGTCGGACACGATTGAGCGACTTCACTTTCACTTTTCACTTTCATACACTGGAGAAGGAAATGGCAACCCACTCCAGTGTTCTTGCCTGGAGAATCCCAGGGACGGCGGAGCCTGGTGGGCTGCCGTCTATGGTGTCGCACAGAGTCAGACACGACTGAAGCGACTTAGCAGCAGCAGCAGCAAGACCACTTTACTGCTTTTGTTTTAATTTGAGGCACGTGGGCCTTTAGTTCCCCTGCCAGCGATCGAACCTGCACCCCCCTGCATTGGAAGGTGGAGTCTGAACTGTTTTAACCACTGGAGCATTAGGGACATCCCTCCCACCTCCCCCCCCACCCCCACCTGCTTCTTTATCCCATAACTATCTCAAGCCTCTGGCCCTGGGAGTTGGATCTATGATTTGTTCTCCTTTTGTGATGACCTCATCAGCAAACTCTTTCTCTGCTGCAAACTTCAGTGTCAGGCCTGCTGCTGTGGGGCAAACAAGCCTGTTGTTTAATCTCTCAGTCATGTCTGACTCTTCATGACCTCATGGACTGCACTGCAGCATGCCAGGCTTTCCTGTCCTTCACCATTTCCCAGAGCCTGCTCAAACTCATGTTCATTGAGTTGGTGATGCCATCCAACCATTTCATCCTTTTCGTCCCCTTCTTCTACTGCCTTTGATCTTTCCCAGCATCAGGGTCTTTTCCAATGAGTCGGTTCTTCTCATCAGGTGGCCAAAGCGAAAGGTTGTTGTTGAATCACGCGAATACACCGGGATTCTTGGCCCCCGGAGGAGAAGAATTCAATCCGGGGCCAGAGACGAGGCTTGATCGCTCAGAGCTTTTGTGTAATAAAGTTTTATTAAAGTATAAAGGAGATAGAGAAAGCTTCTGACATAGGCATCAGAAGGGGGCAGAAAGAGTACCCCCTTGCTAGTCTTCAGCTGGATGTGATATAGTCACTAGCAGTCTGTTAATGAAAGAAAGGAATGTCTTATAATTCAGAATAGCACCAGGCCCCTCGCCCATAAGATGCATTTTGGGATAATCTTGGGCCATAAAATAATTAACTTGAATCTTAAAGAAGGGCAGACCACCATACAAATAGTTTCATTTACATAGATTAGGGGAACAATATCTGAGTATAACATACTGGTTTGTCAAGTAGGTTTTGGGCCCAGAGGCGACTTGGAGACCGAGTTTGGGGTAAAGGCGTAGTACATTAGCATAGCTTAAGACAAACATTTTCATAAGAAAAAGGCATTGGTTATCTCTAGGCTCTAAGAATAGCTAACTTCAGGCGGAAACCTGGTGTCATTATGGCAACACAGTATTTTAAGAGAAACCTCTCTTTAAATTTGTATAGAGAAGGAAAAAAATATTGTTAGTTTGTTTCCTCCTGTCGCTTAAGAGAGATAAAAATGTCTGACATTTGCAGGCTATTTCCTCCATTTGGAGACCCCTCTCTCCTTGGGGACCCCTAGATTTCTTATCAACCTGCCTAGGAAATGACTCTCTCAAAAGTATTGGGGCTTCAGCTTCGGCATCCGTCCTTCAGTGAATATTCAGGATTGATTTCCTTTAGGATTGACTGGTTTGATCTCCTTGCAGTCCAAGGGACTCAAGAGTATTCTGCAGCACCACAGTTCAAAAGCATCAATTCTTCGGTGCTCAGCCTTCTTTATGGCCCAACTCCCAAACAGGTCTCAGTTCAATTCAGTCACTCAGTTGTGTCTGACTCTTTGTGACACCGTGGACTGCAGCACGTCAGGCTTCGCTGACCATCACCAACTCCCGGAGCTTGCTCAAACTCATGTCCATCGAGTTGGTGACACCGTCCTATCAACTCATCCTCTGTTGTCCCCTTCTCCTCCTGCCTTCAATCTTTCCCAGCATCAGGGTCTTTTCTAATGAGTCAAACAAGTCTAGTTTGTAACAAATGCTGAGTTCAGCTTCTTCATATTGGTTGCTTGTAATCTGGCAATAGTGGGAGTATTTACAAGGAAACCTGCAAATCAGGGTTTAATTCCTTGTTGACTGCTTATGGAAGTGGGGGGAGGTGGATGTTAATAACGCAGATTGAACTTAAATGTGCATGGTGTCTGTACCCTTTGTAGCATGAATAGCATAAGTTGAGGAAATATTCTTCCAGTGCTTGACACTATTATTCAGTTCAGTAGAGAAGTTCCTTCCTCACATCATCCAAAAATGAGTGAAACTCCAAAGAGTGAAGCTGGGAAGGAGGAAAATAACTGAAGAAAGTTTGGAAGCAGTGCAGATCTAACTGTTAGGTTTCACTATTTTTCACTTCTTTTTTTTTTTTTAAGTCTTCACTGAATTTGTTACAGGGTTTCCCTGATAGCTCAGTTGGTAAACAACAGTGCTTCTGTTTTCTCATTTTTTTTTGCCACAAGGTATGTGGGATCTTAGCTCCCTCACCCGGGATTGAACTCCATTGGATGGACCACCAGGGAAGTCCCTTATTTCCCTTTTTTTTTTTTTTTAATTCATGGCCGTCTGGCATGTGGGTTCTTAGATCCCACACCAGGGATTAAATCCCCACGCCCTGCAGTGGAAGTGAGGAATCTTAGCCATTGGACGGCCAGGGAATTCTGTTAAGTCCCTTAATTCTTAACATAAAGGAAAATCAGCTAACACTTGGGTCAAAACTATATTCCTTTGGCAACGGCAATGGGCTGAGAAACTTTTTCGCTGAAGGGGATAGAAATCAAATATTTATCAGTGATCTGACTTTGTGACACTATAGAATTATAAAAAACTCACAATAGATTTTGCAAGGCATATCGAGGTTGCAGCCGCATGGAATTTACAACCGAGTTGCGAACCCTTGTCCCTACACACACACTGTTTCTGAGACCTGGTGTTGACAACTGTGCGGGGCGCAGAGCTGGGCCTGAGGTCCCCGGGGAGCTTGGCTGGGGCCAGGCGGGCGCAGGCGCGCTGTGAGGCCCCCTTCCCAGAGTCGCCGCCAGGGGGCGCGCGAGGCAGCCGGCAGCTTCGCGCTTTGGCCCCCGGCGCGGCCCGTTGTCCGGCGCCGCGGCGGGAAAATCCGACCAGGTCGCCTAGGCGGCCGCGTCTTTCCGTCCTGGACCGCCTGCCAGGATCCGCCCGTGGTGATGATGGAGGAGGAGGAGTGGTCCGAGGAGCAGCAACGCTTCTCTTACCTACAGGTACAGGAGAATGGGGTCCTGGTGGGGCTGGGGAAGGACGGCGTCGAGATTCTGCAGGGGGAAAGGTGCAGCCTCAGCTGAGCCTCGTCTTCGTACCGAGGCCCCGGGTCGGAGGTCGAGCTCGGCCCCCTCCGGCCTCTGGCGCCTGCGCATGAGCTGACCCGGCTGCCGCGGGGGGTGCTGGGAGACGGTTTCCTTGGTTTGTTGGGTCGGAGCTTGGGGTGGCTGAGCGAGAGGGAAGATTGGGAGAAAACACCTGCAGTGCACCGGGAGTCCGGCGGCGGAGGCCCCTCTGGCTTTGTGACAGGCTCAGTCTCCTCGGACAGGGTTGTTCTGAGGCACGCGGCACGAGCTCTAAAAATGTTGGCTCCTCTAATCGGTGCTTCCATCCTGCGAGGAAGGAGACGGCCTCGGAACCTGGTGCAAACCCGGCCGGCCGGCTCCGGAACCCATCGGATCTGGGTTCGAATCTCGACTCCTCACAGAGTGTTGTGTTGACTCTCCCCGAACGTATTTTCCTAGATGGAAAAATCAGGGTGATAATAACCAGCTCTCGGCGTAGTTGCTGGTATTCCGTCCTTTAATCAGCACCGCGAATAAATACCGTGTGAGAGTCTTGAGAAAAACCAAGAATCTCAGAGGATTAACCGAAGAGAATTGAGAATGAGCTCAGGAAAGGGGCGCTTCCTAAATTTCAGAAGGTGTTTACCCACCGCCTCCCTTTATTTTGAAGTTCGAGCCTTCAGAAAAAGTTGCAAAATTAGCGCATTCATCACCCAGGTGCCCCTCACCTCGATTAACCAGGGAACAGTTTGCTGTATTTGCTCCCTTCTTTTCTCGAAATTATTTGAGAATTAAATACACTTGATGCTTTGCCTTTAAATTTTAATGCTTTAACATGCTTCTTCCAAGAACAAGGTCATAATCTCTGATCACATTCAGGAAGCTTGATAATTGATAAAATCCTATTATCTCATATGAATCCATATACAGTTTTTCCCAGTTGTCCCAAAGATATTCTTTCATGGTCTTTTTTCCTTCACCCAGGATCCAGTCTGGGATCATGCCTTGTGTCTACTCCTGGCTTTGGTCTCTCCTGGAACGGTTCTCCACCTCCTTTGGGTTTCATGACATTGGTGGTTTTGAAGAGTCCATTCATGGCAAAGATGTGGGAGATAAACTCTTTGAGAGCAGGAACTGTTCTTTTCAGTTTTGTGTTCTCAGCCCCTAGTACAGAGCCTAGCTCTCAACAGACAATAAATGCTTACTGAATAAGTGAGTCAGGCTGCAAAGATGGACTGAGAAATTTGAACCTCATCCTCTGTGCAGTGGTGAGCTGATGGAGGATCCCACCGTTCACTCAGCCAGGTGTTCTTGGCACTAGGTGGACAGCCATGAACAGTAGTGAAGGGTCCTGCCCTTGAGGAATTTAGAGTCTAGTGACTTAGCCTCTGACCCAAGCCGGTGGCTCATTGGTAAAAAAATCCACCTGCAAGGCAAGAGACCTGCAGGAGTCCTGGGTTCCATCCCTGGGTGGGGAAGATCCCCTGGAGGAGGAAATGGCATCCCACTCCAGTATTCTTGCCTGGAGAATCTTGTGGATAGAAGAGCCTGGTGGGCTAAAGTCCATGGATTGCAGAGTCGGACATGACTTGGCAACTGAGCACACACAGGCATGACTTAGCCTCTATTGAAGAAGGCCCTTAACCTGTTCCAGGAGGTGGAGGAAGGGGAAGGATGGAGGGATGGAGGAATCTTCTGGAGCAATGAGAAGGATCCCTGTCCTGTTCGTCTATCCCTAACCACACCTCTCTAGTTCAGTTCAGTTGCTCAGTCATGTACGACTCTTTGTGACCCCATGAATCACAGCATGCCAGGCCTCCTTGTCCATCACCAACTCCCGGAGTTTACCCAAACTCATGTCCATCGAGTCGGTGATGCCATCCAGCCATCTCATCCTCTGTCGTCCCCTTTTCCTCCTACCCCCAATCCCTCCCAGCTTTGGCATAGTCAATAAAACAGAAATAGATGTTTTTCTGGAACTCTCTTGCTTTTTTCATGATCCAGTGGATGTTGGCCATTTGATCTCTCATTCCTCTGCCTTTTCTAAAACCAGCTTGAATATCTGGAAGTTCACGGTTCACGTATTGCTGAAGCCTGGCTTGAAGAATTTTGAGCATTACTTTACTAGCGTGTGAGATGAGTGCAATTGTGTAGTAGTTTGAGCATTCTTTGGCATTGCCTTTCTTTGGGATTGGAATGAAAACTGACCTTTTCCAGTCGTGTGGCCACTGCTGAGTTTTCCAAATTTGCTGGCATATTGAGTGCAGCACTTTCAAAGTATCTTTCAGGATTTGAAATAGCTCAGCTGGAATTCCATCACCTCCACTAGCTTTGTTCATAGTGATGCTTTCTAAGGCCCACTTGACTTCACATCCCAGGATGTCTGGCTCTAGGTGAGTGATCACAACATCATGATTATCTGGGTCGTGAAGATCTGTTTTGTACAGTTCTTCTGTGTATTCTTGCCACCTCTTCTTAATATCTTCTGCTTCTGTTAGGTCCATACTATTTCTGTCCTTTATCGAGCTCATCTTTGCATGAAATGTTCCATTGGTATCTGTAATTTTCTTGAAGAGATCTCTAGTCTTTCCCATTCTGTTGTTTTCCTCTATTTCTTTGCATTGATTGCTGAGGAAGGCTAACCCACATCCAAGGTGAGAGAAACCCAAGTAAGACGGTAGGTGTTGCAAGAGGGCATCAGAGGGCAGACCATAATCACAGAAAACTAGCCAATCTGATCACATGTACCATAGCCTTGTCTAACTCAGTGAAACTAAGCCACGCCATGGGGGGCCACCCAAGATGGACGGGTCATGGTGGAGAGATCTGACAGAATGTGGTCCACTGGAGAAGGGAGTGGTAAACCACTTCAGTTTTCTTGCCTTGAGAACCCCATGAATGGTATGAAAAGGCAAAATGATAGGATACTGAAAGAGGAACTCATCAGGTCGGTAAGGGCCCAATATGCTACTGGAGATCAGTGGAGAAATAACTAATGAAAGGGATGAAGGGATGAAGAAAGAATGAAGGGATGGAGCCAAAGCAAAAACAATACCCAGTTGTGGATGTGACTGGTGATAGAAGCAAGGTCCAATGCAGTAAAGAGCAATATTGCATCAGATCAGATCAGTCACTCAGTCGTGTCCGACTCTTTGCGACCCCATGAATCGCAGCACGCCAGGCCTCCCTGTCCATCACCAACTCCTGGAGTTCACTGAGACTCACATCCATCGAGTCAGTGATGCCATCCAGCCATCTCATCCTCTGTCGTCCCCTTCTCCTCCTGCCCCCAATCCCTCCCAGCATCAGAGTCTTTTCCAATGAGTCAACTCTTTGCATGAGGTGGCCAAAGTACTGGAGTTTCAGCTTTAGCATCATTGCTTCCAAAGAAATCCCAGGGCTGATCTCCTTCAGAATGGACTGGTTGGATCTCCTTGCAGTCCAAGGGACTCTCAAGAGTCTTCTCCAACACCACAGTTCAAAAGCATCAATTCTTCAGTGCTCAGCCTTCTTCACAGTCCAACTCTCACATCCATACATGACCACAGGGAAAACCATAGCCTTGACTAGACGAACCTTTGTTGGCAGAGTAATGTCTCTGCTTTTGAATATGCTATCTAGGTTGGTCATAACTTTCCTTCCAAGGAGTAAGCTTCTTTTAATTTCATGGCTGCAGTCACCATCTGTAGTGATTTTGGAGCCCAGAAAAATAAAGTCTGATACTGTTTCCACTGTTTCCCCATCTATTTCCCATGAAGTGGTAGGACCGGATGCCATGATCTTCGTTTTCTGAATGTTGAGCTTTAAGCCAACTTTTTCACTCTCCACTTTCACTTTCATCAAGAAGCTTTTGAGTTCCTCTTCACTTTCTGCCATAAGGGTGATGTCATCTGCATATCTGAGGTTATTGATATTTCTCCTGGCAATCTTGATTCCAGTTTGTGTTTCTTCCAGTCCAGCGTTTCTCATGATGTACTCTGCATATAAGTTAAATAAACAGGGTGACAATATACAGCCTTGACGAACTCCTTTTCCTATTTGGAACCAGTCTGTTGCTCCATGTCCAGTTCTAACTGTTGCTTCCTGACCTGCATACAAATTTCTCAAGAGGCAGATCAGGAACCTGGAATGTTAGGTCCGTGAATCAAGGCAAATTGGAAGTGGTCAAACAGGAGATGGCAAGAGTGAACATTGACATTCTAGGAATCAGTGAACTAAAATGGCCTGGAATGGGTGAATTTAACTCAGATGACCATTATATCTACTACTGTGGGCAGGAATCCCTTAAAAGAAATGGAGTAGCCATCATGGTCAACAAAAGAGTCTGAAATGCAGTACTTGGATTCAATCTCAAAAACAACAGAATGATCTCTGTTCATTTCCAAGGCAAACCATTCAGTATTATGGTAATCCAAGTCTGTGCCCCAACCAGTAACGCTGAAGAAGCTGAAATTGAACGGTTCTATGAAGACCTACAAGACCTTTTAGAACTAACACCCAAAAAAGATGTCCTTTTCATTATAGTGGACTGGAATGCAAAAGTAGGAAGTCAGGAAACACCTGGAGTAACAGGCAAATTTGGCCTTGGAGTACAGAATGAAGCAGGGCAAAGGCTAATAGAGAACGCACTGGTCATAGCAAACACCCTCTTCCAACAAAACAAGAGAAGACTCTACACATGGACATCACCAGATGGTTGACACCGAAATCAGATTGATTATATTCTTTGCAGCCAAAGATGGAGAAGCTCTATACAGTCAGCAAAAACAAGACTGGGAGCTGACTGTGGCTCAGATCATGAACTCCTTATTGCCAAATTCAGACTTAAATTGAAGAAAGTAGGGAAAACCACTAGACCATTCAGGTATGACCTAAATCAAATCCCTTATGATTATACAGTGGAAGTGAGAAATAGATTTAAGGGACTAGATCTGATAGACAGAGTGCCTGATGAACTATGGATGGAGGTTCATGACATTGTACAGGAGACAGGGATCAAGACCATCCCCATGGAAAACAAATGCAAAAAAGCAAAATGGCTGTCTGAGGAGGCCTTACAAATAGCTGTGTAAAAAAGAGAAGCGAAAAGCAAAGGAGAAAAGGAAAGATATAAGCATCTGAATGCAGACTTCCAAAGAATAGTAAGGAGAGATAAGAAAACCTTCCTCAACCACACGTCTACACATACCTAAAAAAAAAGATGATTTCGGAGGGTCTTTATCCCTCCCAGGGTGGTGGTCTCTTTGTCTCCTTCCACTGACGCTTTCCACTTATCTGCTCTTGTGACATCTGAAACTAAGGAAGGTACGTCCCTTTCTTATCTGTCTGGCCTCCCCTCGGAGCCCTGGACTCGTGTTCTTGCAGTCCCTCCTTGTCTTGCCTCTGCCATGAGCACTTGCTGGTAGAGCCCACGCTGTCTTGGGTTCAGCTGTCACCACATGCAGTTCAGCTCCGTCCCAGCAGGGGCACACACAGGGCTCAGCAAGCTTGTTGACATGAGACCAAGACCTTGGCGTGGCTTGTTTTGTTTCTTTACTCCTCCGCATGGGGAAGAAGTGTTTTCCAGCACTGGAAGGTGTTGCTAAGGAGCAGTGAGGGTCCTGTTGAGGCGGGCTAGCAAACCAGCAAATCAGAGGCCCATCCAGTGTGCCCTCGGGAGCCTTCCCCAGTGTCGTCCTGATATTCATCCTTTGTCTTGTGCAGGACTGGGACTGGCAAGGGCTTGAAGCACAGGGACCAGTCCTTTTGTATTTGCTTGGTTAGCTTCCATCTAGGGGCAAAAATCTCTCTCTTTTTTCACTGTGTTCCCCAGATACCTGGCACATTATTGACCGGGGGATTTTTTTGCAGAAACTAACACCTGTGGCCAGGAATTTGTTATGTAAGTGAATATTGAAATATCTTGGGTCAATAACATTCAGGTAGCACACATTAATACTAACGTGTTAGCACACGCCTTCACCCAGTAGGCACTTGGCGCATAAATGTGGAATAACTGAGTAAAGTTACACAGGCGCCTCCCAGATACCAGTCTGCCTTCTCTCCCCGCTGACCTGCCATCATTGTTCCTTATCTTTACTTCACCTAAATCATCACCATTAACTAGGAAGTGATGTTTCCACAAGTCACATTCCAGAGGCCCCATTGATTTATTTGGACACTGGAAAAGTCACTCAGCCATTATGGAAGGTGCGGAAGGAATTTAGGCTGAGCAGACCCTCTTCTTGGTCTTCATTTTTTAAGATGTGAAGAGCTCTTATTTGCAGTCTTACCCATGAAGTGTTTTGATTTTACTTCAGAGGCTAAAGGCAGCGGTTCACTACACGGTTGGTTGTCTTTGCGAGGAAGTTGCGTCGGACAAAGACATGCAGTTCAGCAAGCAAACCATTGCAGCGATCTCAGAGGTGACCTTTGGACAGTGTGGTACGCAGCCCTGGTCTTCCTGTGGGGGTGTGGGAAGCCTGGAGGTTGATTTTGCCTGGGAGAACTGCGGGCGGGTGCCACGGTGTATCTCCAACAGACAAAGAACATTATCACTGGGCACGTCCATGAAGCGTTTCTTCTGTTGGCTGTAAGAGCCAGTTTATGGGAAGAGCTATATTTTCTTCTATTCCAAGATTTTTTTTTCTTTCTGTTACACTAACAGGGGGCATCAGCACCTTTATTTTATTGTTTTAAACCACCCAGAATATTATTATTTTTTTTTTAAACAAGGGCCAGGACAGGCTGCCCTATTTATTCATTTAATTTTGGCTGTTCTGGGTCTTCGTTGTGGTGTTCTGGCTTAGTTGCCTGGCGGCATGTGGAATCTTGGGGGCTTTCCTGGTGGCTCAGATGGTAAAGAATCTGCCTGCAATGCGGGAGATGCAGGTTCAATCCCTGGGTCTCGAAGATCCCCTGGAGGAGAAAATGGTAACCCACTCCAGTATTCTTGCCTGGAGAATTCCATGGACGGAGGAGCCTGGTGGGCTACAGTCCATGGGGTCGCAAAGAGTAGCACACGACTGAGCAACTAACACTTTCACTTTCTTTCATGTGGGATGTTAGGTCCCTGACCAGGTATAGGAACGGTGTCCCCTGCACTGGAAGGCCGATTCTTAACCACTGGACCACCAGGGGAAGTCCTTGGACATTAATTTTTTTATTTCATTGCTTTATAACTTTTTTATATCACCCACAGTTTGTGTTTTTTTTTTTTTTTTTCACCCACAGTTTGACAGCTGGTATTTGCTTGACTTCAGGGGAGATAAATGTCTTCACAAGCCCTAACTCCTAGCACAATTTAAAATTAAGGGATAGTTTCTAGGGAGGAGAGGTGTAGCCACAATTACCAGAGGTTTGTAACGAAGGGTGGAGGTGGCAGGGAGGACACAGAGGTCGTAATGAATCCAGCAGTGGAGCCGCCCGAAGGGCCTCCTCTCACTTTCAAAAGGATTTGTACTAGTCACTACACTTACTGTAGACATTGAGATTTCACTTTTCTGCTTCTGAGTTAAGGTTGAGATAGGCTAATTAAAGCACATCTCTTTTTCTCTTTCAGAAAATTTTGCCAAAGACCTTGAAATGTTTGCAAGGTGGGTAAAGAGCTTGATTGTCGGATGCTGGGCTTGTTTCCGTGCTTTGATGCTCCCCATCTGGTGGTGAATTTCAGGGAAGCTTGAACCGCTCCCCGCCCCATGTTTTGTGGAGACTCAGTCTCTAATCATGATTCTGTAAGAATGGAACATCTGCTTTAATCATGTCCATTCAGACTTGATTGGGCATTTTTTGAAGTTTTCCTCGTATTTGTCGTTAAGGGAAGTGAAGTTATTCAGTTCCAGGTTAAAAAGGTGTGAGTCATGTCTCCAGGATTCTGTGCATGGTGCGCTTGCTTTTAAGACTGTTTCTGCAGGTGGTGTGCTGGGGGGTGAGGCTGGGTGCCGGGCTGGGCTGCTTCGTGCTTTGTGGGGCAGCGCACGGGTGTCAGGATAATACAGCCCACGGCCCCATCAGCCCTGCATTTGCCTGCTGGAGACAAGTGAGACACACGCTCCTTGAAAAGTGTGTGTGACTGGCTTTCAGCTGGTAAAGCGTTAGCTTTTACAGGTGATTTATGCTCCTCTCTTCAATTAGTTCCACAGGTAATTGAAAACAATTGCAGCAAATTGCTTTTATGAAGCAATTTGAATGACGAAGGCCTGAAAGGGCTAAAGCTTTCTAATTTGCTCCCACTTCTGATTTGGTGCCAGCCTCTCCCACACCCCATACTTTTCACCTTTCTCCTATAGCTCTTTGTTTCTTCGATGAATATTCTGAATGAATTAAAGCAGTAGGTTCTCAGAGGGCAGGCTCTAAATCTTGCCTATTCCTGCATATATGAGTCCCTAAAAACCGCTTAGCATCTTCAACTTGGCCAAAAGGGATCAGGATAATATATGGGATACTGACGGCTCCTGCGTCTTATCATCGTTAATTCAGGTGGTTGCCCCTGCGCCCACCCCCACCCCAAGTCTCCTGTGAAATACATTTACTGCCTTTACTTGCCATCTTTTTTTTTTTAAAGATTTATTATTTTATTTTATTTTTGGCTGCACTTGGTCTTCACTGCTGCACCTGGGCTTTCTCAAGTTTCCATACAAGGTCTTCTCATTGAGGTGGCTTCTCTTGTTGCAAAGCACAGGCCCTAGGCACACAGGCTCTATAGTTGTGATGGACAGGCTTAGTTGCTCCAGGGCATGTGGGATCTTCCTGGACCAGGGATCAAACCCACGTTCCCTGAATTAGCAGGCAGATTCTTAATCACTAGACCACCAAGGAAACCCCTTGCTATTTCTTTTCTTCTTTTTCTTTTTTTAACCATGCTGTGGGGCTTGTGGGATATTAGTTCCCTGACCAAGGATTAAACCCACACCCCCTGCATTGGAAGCATGGCGTCTTAACCACTGGAAGGAAATCCCTCTTCTTTTTTTAAAAAATATGAGTCTTTTATATTACAAAGGAAGACACAAAAACGTAAATTAATAGACAAATGGTTACTTGATTTGAACATAGAGCTTATCAGTATAGATCAGAGTTTTTCCACCTCAGCACTGTTGACATTTTGGACTGGATGATTTCCTCATTCTGTCCAGTGCGTTGTAGGGTACTTAGTGGCGTCCCTCGCCTCTACCCACTGGGCGCCAGGAGCAAGTCCCCAGCTGTGAGCTTCCTCCTCATTTCTGTGTTAGCTGTAGGAAAAGACAATGACAAATTTTAAATACTAGATATAAAAATGAAATTAGAGCTATTTAGCATTGTAACACGTTAAGTTTTCAGGTACGGTGTGTTTTTTATAGTTGAGAAGCCTACTTCTTTTTGCTGGGCCCTGGGGCAGAGAGGTAGGCATCCCAGGTGGCATAGTGGTAAAGAACCTGCCTGCCAATGCAGGAGACATAAGAGACCCAAGTTCGATACCTAAGTAGGGAAAATCCCTTCAAGGAGGGCATGGCAACCCACACCAGTATTCTTGCCTATAGAATCCCATGGACAGAGGAACCTGGCAGGCTATAGTCCATGGGGTCACAAAGGGTAGGACATGACTGAAGTGACTTAGCACGTACACACGGGGCCGAGATGTGTGGGCACCACGTGGACTGTCAGCTGCACAAGGAAGGACTCATCTTTTGGGTAAAGGAGTCTGTGGAGAGGCCGTCAGCTGATGCTTTCTGAGCAAGACTGTCAGAGGCTTTACTTAGAGATGTTTCCTCTTCTGCAGTGCTCAGGGGTGTATACCAGCACTCCTTAAACTTCCTCCAAAGGACTCTGAGCTAATTCAAGTGCAGATTTTCTTTGAATATTTATCTGTTGTCTTAATTTTACATTGTCAAAATATTCCTTTAAAAAAAAAATCCTGTTTTAAAGTTTATCACTGAATAAGACTCTCTGGTGGTCCAGTGGTTAAGACTCTAAACTTCCAATGCAGGGGGCCCCAGGTTCAATCCCTGGTTGGGGATCTGCATGCCATGGTGTGGGGGAAAAAATGTTTATCACTGAATAAAATTTAAAAAGCTTCCCTGGTAGCTCAGTCAGTAAAGAATCGGCCTGCAGTGCAGGAGACCCAGGTTTGATCCCTGGGTCTCGAAGATCCCCTGGAGAAGGAAATGGCAACCCACTCCAGTATTCTTGCCTGGAGAATTCCATGGACAGAGGAGCCTGGTGGGCTACAGTCTGTGGGGTTGCAGGAGTTGGACACAACTTAGCGACTAAACCACCACTACTGAATAAAGTTGATAGTCCCAGAGGGTCAGCTTTATCCTGTGGTTTTGAGTTTTCCCTGTTACATAATCCCTGCTCCTATATTACCCCAGTTTGAGAAATCTGAAATATATACTGCTATTTCAGGTTGGCTACCTATTAGATAGTCTTTGGAGGCTGGGAACCTAACTAGTATTTGTAACAATGTTTCTATGAAAAAAATGCACTTAAATTGTACATACTATAAACTCAGTTCACCTATAAACTTTGGAAAATAATCTCTCCACTTAAGTTGTGAATTTCCTTCATTTAATGTCTAAGTCACCTAATGTTAACATGGTAAAGATGAAACATTTTGAAGAAGATAGGTATTCTACAGTAAATGAATTCTAGGGGCATTTTTGTTGTTGTTCAGTCACTAAGTCGTGTCAGCCTCTGCCACTCCATGGACTGCAGCACGCCAGGCTTCCCTATCCTTCACCATCTCCCGGAGTTTGCAAACTCTTGTTCATTGAGTTGGTGATGCCATCCAACCATGTCATCCTCTGCTGCCCCCTTCTCCTCTTGCCCTCATTTCCCAGCATCAGGGTGTTTTCCAATGAGTCGGTTCTTCACATCAGGTGGCCAGAGTATTGGAGCTTCAGCATCAGTCCTTCCAATGAATATTTAGGGGCATTTTGGGAATAGTCTTTAAAACCTGTGTTGCTAAAAGTGTTGTATGAAAAATTGCTTTGTTATGTTCTCTAGAGTAATTTTCTGGAGCCAGAGGTTTGATTTAGGAGAGTCTGTGGTGTGCACTCGCTGGCATAGGATGTACCTGCCCCTCCATCTGGGACAGTGGTATCATTAAGACATGGTGCAGAGAAACCAGATGACCAGTCAAGTGGTGGAGAGGGTTGGCTCTGCTGTTTCCTGAATGTTTCTTGTGATCATATATGCTGATCTTACACTGAACAGTTCAGTGCTGCTTCTTCCTTACTCTTTGTCTGGCCCTTTAGGAAGGGGGTAACACCAACAGGGCAGCTTATCGTGTGATACAGACGAGGGCCACGATGTGTCTGTGACTCCTGACATCCTCCACGCAGGGCACCTCTGGACCGGTTTTGTGGTCTCTATCCGTCACTTTCTGTCTGACTCCACCCCCCCGCTGGCCCTGCCCACTTTTCTCTGTGCTAGTCCTTCCAGGCGGCTAATGAGAAGTTATCTTCTGACGTGGATATTATCCCAGGATAGTCAGATGCTGTCCGTCATGATGAGATGGCATGTGATCTTTTCACATTTGGCAGGATGTGAAGGACTAATCTGGCTAAATTACAGAATATAATTTCTGTGAGTTTTATCTTTAAATCAACAGATGTTTAGTGAGGACTTGCCATGTGCTGGTCACTCTGATAGTTAAGAACACAAAGATTCCCCCTTATTCCGACTTACAAAGTTCCTACTTATTTTTGGAGGAAGTTAGAAATGGCAAGAAAGGGTGTTATTAGAGTAATAAATTATTGAATAGAGCTCATTGTCTCAGATTACCTTTTAAAGCAGAGATAAGAGAACTGGAACAAGCACTTGCGTCCATGTTGTGAGCAAGAAACAGAGTCTAGTTGAAAGGGTGTTCTTTGTCCTAGCTGGGCTGTTGCCAGGGACACATTGTCTCCTAGTTGGGGAGGGACACGTGCACAAGCTTTTCCCTGTAATGTAGCCTTTGGGAAAGAGCATTAGGACCTTGGTATAAGCGAAGCTGTGCTTTGTGGAAATTCTATTTCTTCTATTTAGCGTTCATTTAAGCAGCAATGATCTTTGTATTGTGAGCTCTGTGCTGTTTTCTCTTTTCACTGAAGGTGCCTCACAGACCCTCTTCTTTTTGCGTGCTGGTCGCTGTGCCCACTGTGAGCATTTGGGAAGGCTTGAATGCCTTTTGCTCCTCTCCATGCTCACATTCTCCAGATACCCTTGGCCCTCCAGTGGAGGTGGACAGACTGGCTTCTGCGTGCTCTGTCTCTTCATTTAATTGGTATCTTGGCTCATCACTTCACTCATTTCTGTGTCACTGTCACTTAATGACTCTCACCTGAAAAGAAGGGCTACTTAGAGATCCTGCTGGTGTGAAGTCTGGCCATGAACTTTTGTGTTTCATCAAAACTTTAGATAATATGAAACATTCTGGCAAATTGTTTCTGTGCTTTCTACAGACATGCGAAAAGAAGCACAATTAACACTGAAGATGTGAAGCTCTTAGCCAGGAGGAGTCATTCACTGGTGAGAGATGGATTTCTTTCCTCACCCCCCTTTCCCATCAGAATACATTATTCCCAATTAATCACTGGCATCCACGAAGTGATTCCCCCGGGGCACCTTGCGTTAAAAATGAGACACGCTTCAACCACTCAGACCTGCCTGTAATTTACAGTCTTTCTTTCACGATGATGGATCTTGCTAAGCCAATTTGAAATTTTCTAATCAGTGCTCTCTGGATTTCATAATTTGCCTTTTCTGTAATATCTCAAAACTTTGGTCCCATGTTTCAGCTACAGCATGGTGTCAGAGACAGGTCACAGGCTAGAGTATCTAGGGGGTGCTTTTGTTACGGAGCCCACAGTTTTGGTGGGCCAGGTGTGGAAGGAGTATCAGTACATCTGGGGTGTGCAGGCAGTTGAGCACATTTTCTGTCTTTTCAGAGACGTCTAGACGTCATCCCAGCCGTGCCCTCACCTTACAGGTGATGCTGTGATCGTCCTAGGCTAGTGGCTGTGGCTGATGGCAGATCCAGGACGCCTGTGAGGTTTCCTGACTTAGTCTGATCTTAGCAGTCAAAATACTTCTACGTTCCTCCCCAGGATGTGAGCTCCACAAGGGCAGGGATTTTTATGTCTTTCTTCTCGACTCCATCTGCCATGCCTAAAAAAGGGCCTGACCCACAGTAGGGGCTCATGAGTAGTTGTTGAATCAATGAACTTGTGTAGCACTTGACATTTCACACAGGACTTCTGTGGGTCATATTTTACACACATCATTTAAAGCTCACAACCACCCTATGAGGGTTTTTCATAAAATGACTAATTAGCCCCATTTTATAGGCCAGACTACTAGAGTTAAGTAATTCCCCAAAGTTAAATATGAAGTTTTCTGGTTGACAGCTGACCCTTAACCTTCAAACCCTGGATCCAGTACTGTTTCCACTGGACTTTTTTCTGTCTCTGCTCTTCTAATATTGTTTCTCTAAAGTTTAAGTCAAGGTTAAGGATGATACGATTCCTAATAGCTCCAGTGCCTGGTGGTGCTGCATATCAATGGAAAAGACATTTTTCTCTCCTTTGACATTCTCCCTCAGAACTGTAACTTGGTCAGCTTCAGTAAGCAGTTTCTATCTTTTGCAAGGAATTGTCGATGCAAGTCATCTTAGACTGTTAATTGGGAAGTTTCCTGCTTATTGCGTATATATTTACCTCAGAATGTTGTTTTAATTTTGGACTGTTAAATTTTTGTCATCTGACAGAAGCCTGTTACTGAAGAGTTGCAGCTAAATTTGTGCATTTGACTGAATCTTCCCTGAGGGCAAGGACCTTGTCTTATTACCCTTGTGTCTCTAGGATCTGGTACACAGGAATTGCTCACTAATTTTAATTGGGTAAAATTTAGGGCTTTTGACTTTATCTGTGCTTTGTAGAGTATATTTGTGATTGGCATGCCTTTTGTAAACTACAAGTTTTAATTCTTCTGATTATTCAAGGAACTCCTATGTGAGTAAGCAGTGAGCTGACTTTTGTCATTGATTCCTTCCAGGAAAAAAAAATTGGAAGCTGTGTTTAACTCTGAGGAATTTAACCCTGGGTGGGAGTGGTTGGGAAATGGCATAGATTTTTTTCTCCCTGACTAGACTTATTAATGGCTTTACAATCAGGTAAAAATGCAATTAAAAAAATATTTTTTGTAGCTAAAATACATCACAGAGAAAAATGAAGACATCGCTCAGCTTAACCTGGAAAGAAAAGCAAAGAAGAAGAAGAAGTTGGAGGATGAAAACAGAAATTCAGTGGAGTCAGCAGAGGCTGGTGTAGAAGAAAGTGAGAATTAAACCCTGTTGCTATTTGGAGAAAGCGGCCTTCAGCAGGCAGAGTGGCTAAAAGCACATATTGCCAATAGAGGGTTCTGAAACGATAAGTGGAGATTAAAAGACAAAAGGCTTGGGTGCTTTTTGTATTGTACTCTCCAAGTCATTGACTACAAAAGCTGGTTTAAAAGAGAAGTGGAAACTCTTAAGCAAAATAGTTCCATGTCTTACTGAAGTGCGTGAAAAGGGCATGTGTTTGAATGGTATATGTTGGAAATTGTATCTGTTGTATTAATAAAATTATGTTAGCAAATACATATGGTTGACTTTTTCAAGCAAAAAAATCATATGTTCATTCTTTTATATCATTTTTCAGGCTGACAGTCACTGAAAGATGACTAAAGCTACATGCATTTAGTCCCTTTTTGGCTGCACCATGAAGCATCTGGGATCTCAGTTCCCCAACCAGGGATTGAACCTGGGTTCTCGGCAGGGAAAGTGCTGAATCCTAACCCCTGAGCCAACAGGGAAGTCCACCAATGTTGTTTTTCAGTCACAGTTCATTTGACTTTTCTGTGGCTATTTTGTAAGTGTGGTTGGCCACACTGGATGGAACTTTTGCTTGAGAAGAAAGTCTGACTACTCCTCCAAAACAGTTCATTGTGGGTCTTCTGTTTCAGGTTGTGAGAGATGATGGTTCCAGGAATCTCATGTCTTCTGTCTTCTCCTTGGGGTTTCTCAGAGGGCCAGGGCGAGCGTGTCTTTTAACCCATTGGGACAATAGCGGCAAAGAAAAGGGACTGGCATTTACAGAGCCCATTCTGTGTGCCAGGTCCTATTCTAGGTGCTCCGTATAGTATTTTTTCACACATTTTTATTTATTTTAAAATACTGATTTATTTATTTGGCTGCACCAATCTTAGTTGTGGCACAAAGAAAGTTTCGTTGCGGCATGTGAACTCTTAGTTGATTGGGATCTAGTTCCCTGACCAGGGATCAAACCTAAACCCCCTTGCATTAGGAATGTGGACTCTTAAGCCACTGGACCACAGGGAAGTCTCTGACTTGTTTGTATTTTAGACAAGTGGTCCTACCACACATTCTTCAGGGATTATAACACAGGGGTGGTCAGACTTTGTAAGGAGCAGCAGGGTGTAACCCCAAGTCCTCAGGAACTGCCCCTTGCCTACTGCATGTTCTGGCCAGGGTTTAGTTTACTCTGGCGTGTCCATGCGATGTCAGTCATCCTCTCCCATTCCATCTTTGCTGACCGTTGGCAGAAAGGAGTTGAAGGGCTCTTTCTCACAGGCTTGCTTCCTTAGAGTCCTGGAAGCTCGTCTGAACTTTAGACTAATTAACTGTGTAACCAGCTGACTGGCCATATAAAGCAGCACATGTCTTTGAAATACATGTGGCCTGGTAACATAGTCGGGGCAATTTACATTTATAATGTTTGTCTTCCTTGTTACACCAACTCCTTAAAAAAAGGTGAAATAAAAGATCCTGCGTTAATTTTTTATTACTAAATTAACAAACCAGGGACGTTCCAAAGCATCCCCTTCTATACACAGCAACAGCTGGAATATGCTGGTCGACACTTGTCATATACAGCTGATACCTCGACACCTAGACGTCTGGGAAAGTGTAATCAGGGCCCGCTTACTGCCTTTACTGAATTGTGGAATCTGTAAAGAACCCTTAGAGGTCATGGAGTCCAGTCTTCTCACCAAGTAGCCCTTCTACAGCACTGATGACTAGGGTCCCCTAGGCTCTCATGAACTCCTCAGGTGCACAGGGCCCTTTCTGTTAGTGGACACTAATTGTTGCGAGTTTCTTCTGTGTGTAGCGAACAGTCTTTCACCTTGTATCTAGGTCCTAGTTCTGCCTTTTAGAAGAAACAATCTCCCTTTTTCAAAATAATCCAGTACTGAGTCCCTTTTAATCCAAGTTCCCATAGTACATCTTTTCAGAAACTCTTTCTTGCATAAAACATTAGATTGTCAGCTCCCTATGGGTGGGCTTTGAAATGGTGATCACTTGGTGCCTTGTGTAGGGCCACACACACACACACACACACACACACACACACGACAGGTGCTCCATTGAATACTGGGTCCCTGGAGCCTGAGATGAGCGGCGGGGGCACACAGGAGGAGGAGCCCTTGCTTGGGTTTCATGGCTCTCACCAGGGATCTCCATTGTGTTGTGGTGGGGAGCTTTTCTTTATACTGTGGGGAATAAGGACTAAGGACTTGGAGTATCTTCTTTAAAAAAAAAAAATTATTTTTGGCCGTGCTGCTGCTTTGCTGCTGTGTGCAGGCCTTCTCTTGTGGTGTGTGGGCTTCTCATTGCAGTGGCCTCTTGTTGCAGAGCATGGGCTCTCGGGTGCCTGGGCTTCGTTGCTCTGTGGCATCTGGGATCTTCCTGGACCAGCCAGCAGACCACCAGCGGAGTCCCAGGGTGTCGTCTTAGTGACAGTTCCTAACGTGAGCCCCGTTGTGTTTTCCACTTGTGTTAGGTGCTTATCATGATCTTATTTGATTCTCACAATTCTAGGATGTAGGCAGTAGGTACTGTTTTTATCCCTGTTTTATAGATGAGGAACCTGAGACCCTAGAGAGGTTAATTAAATGGCAAAACCAGGATTTTAGTCTAGAGCCCTCACCTTGAGGTACTAAGATATATTGCCACCTCCTTGAAAGCAGCCAGTAACAAGATCACCCAAAGCCTTCCCGGCCTGCAGCTCATAACCTTCCTTGGCACATGTCACACTGAAATTTTACTTTTCTCTCATTTGCAGAACATGTCTCCTGCCCCTTAGTGAGGCTGGAACAGCCCTGTCGGGGTGGATGGTCTTTGTCCTTCTATGTAGTACACGCTAGGTGTTCAGTGTTCAATGCGTTCATTGAACAAAATCTTGAAGTTGGGTGAGCTACCATGATTATCTCATCTGTAAGAATATCTGGAGTGAAAGTCGTTCAGTCATGTCTGACTTTTTGTGACCCCATGGAATATACAGTATATACAAAATATATAAAAATACACTCAGAGGAAAAAAGTGGGAAAGGACTATATGCACCTCCTTCACGTTTTGTGGCTCAGTCAAGATGGTAGATGACAAGCTGGTTCTGCCTCCATTATTTCCTAAATTTTTAAAATGTTGAACTGGTTTCAAATTTAAAAGACATGAAACTGAAGTGGAAGTGAAAGTCGCTCAGTCCTGTCCGACTCTTTGTGACCCCATGGACCCCATTCTCCAGGCAAGAATACTGAAGTGGGTAGCCCTTCCCTTCTCCAGGGCCCCTTCCCAACCCAGGAATTGAACTGGGGTCTCCTGCATTGCAGGTGGATTCTTTACCAACTGAGCCATCAGGGAATCCTTAAGAATATCTAAACGTTTTAAAATATCATTTGTGGGAATTAGGCAAAAAAAAAACCAAAACATTTTTGGTACCAAAAAAGGACTAAAGCAAGATGCACTTTATGGCCCACGGTGGGTCATTTGGCTGTGCCGATTTTACCTAGCATCTTAACAAATGTGCAATGCAATGAAAAAAGTTGAGATTTCCCTCGCGGAAGGGTGTGAACCAGCACTTTGGAAAACTGAAAGCGTCAACGTTCACTTCTGGAACGTGCCGTCAGTTCTCTGGTCGCTTTACTTCCCTTTAGAACCTGGCCTCTGACGTCATCTTAGGTTTGCGATGGCTGTTTCTGATTTTCCTAGCTGTCTCAGGTGGAGAAGGTCTGTACATTTGTCTGTGTGATTCTGAACCTGGGACCCGGAAAGAGGAACCAGGGGTGGCAGAGACAGCTTGATGTGGATTCTCAGCAGTGGAGCTGTTGTCAGGAGAGGAGACCCTGGGAGCTGGTCAAGTGCAGGGCATTCACTGGGCTCCCCTGGGGGTCTAACGGCTGAGATTCCATGCTTCCACTGCAGGCAGGATGGGGCATGGCGGGGGATGGGGGGAAGCGGGCATGGGTCGGGGAAGTTCCACATGCCTCGAGGTGTGGCCAAGAAAAGAAGAATCTATCTGCATTTCCACCTTAATAAGGTGATTGACGCAAAGAGCCGACTCATTGGAAAAGACCCCAATGCTGGGAAGGATTGAGGGCGGGAGGAGAAGAGGGCAACAGAGGATGAGATGGTTGGATGGCATCACCGACTCACTGGACATGAATTTGAGCAAACTCCAGGAGATAGTGAAGGACAGGGAAGCCTGAAGTGCTCAGTCCATGGGGTGGCAAAGACTTGGACACGACTTAGCAATTGAACGACAACAAAAGGTGATTTGGGTCCACATCACAGTTTGGGAAAGCCTGGGCCAGAGGACTGTGGCCTGCTGGCGGGGAGGTGGTGCTGGGGAACGAGCACTTGGTGGCCCGAGGTGGTCTGGTGAGACCAGTGGATGCTCTGAGCGGCTCCCGGAGTCCTCACCATCTCTTTGTTGAGCTCATTCAGTCATTCTTTCATGTGGGCAAAATTGCAGATTTTAAGTTCCTTTGCTGTTGAAAGTGTTAGTCGCTCAGTCGCGTTTGTCTCTTGTGACCTCTTGGACTATAGCCCGCCAGGCTCCTCTGTCAATGGAATTCTCCAGGTAAGAAGACTGGAGCGGGTTGCCATTCCCTTCTCCAGGGGATCTTGCTGACCCAGGGATCAAACTTGAGTTTCTTGCTTTAGCAGGCTGATTCTTCACCACTAGCACCACTTGGGAAGCAGGTGGTGTTCCTTGTTGTTCAGTTGCTCAGTCACATCTGACTCTGTGCGACCCCATGGACTGCAGCACACCAGGCTTCCCCGTCTTCCACTATCTCCTGGAGTTTACTCAAACCCATGTCCATTGAGTCAGTGATGCCATCCAACTGTCTCATCCCCTGTCGCCCCCTTCTCCTGCCCTCAAACTTTCCCAGCATCAGGGTTTTTTCCAGTGAGTTGGCTGTTCTCATCAGGTGGCCAGTTTTGGAGCTTCAGCTTCAGTCTTCCAATGAATATTCAGGTTGATTTCCTTTAGGATTGACTGTGTTCATCACCATAAGCTCCTTATTCAAGGCTAATTTTGTATTATGTTAAATCACTTGGTTTTGTTCTCACGACTTCCTGATTGCTTTGGCATAATTGCGAGGAGGTGGAACTTCTAGGCAAGTGCACACGCATCCCCAAGTAGGAGCAAATCCACTCTTGACACAGGAAGAGCGCCGAGGTTTTAATGAAGGGGTTAAATCCAGTCCTGAAGCACTTTTGTGGGCACTGATTGCTCAGGCTCGTGCGTCACCACTTGAATGTGAGGGGAGACGGGGTACAGGCTTTAGATAGGCATATATAAAAAAAAACAAAAAAACAAAAAAACACAGCTGCAGGTTGAGCTGAAAATATCCCCCTCAGTCTGCAGAGAAGAGACTCAAGTCCACAAAGCACTGGTTTCAGGGGCTGCCAAGCAGGATGAGCAGCTCCAGAGCTGGAGAGAAGTACCAGCCAGCCTGCAAGATGCTGCCCCTCTGCTTGCTGCTGCCGCTGCTGCTGCTGCCCTCTGGGGCCACCACTGCCCTCTCCCCAGAGGGTGGCCTCGCCGGCCACGAGAGCGGGGTGAGTAGTCTGACTTGGCTGCGTGCTCACCCTCTTATGAGCTGTCCCTTCCCTTGGCACATCTGGCCACCCCGTGGATCCCCTTCTTCTCTGTGGCTGAGTGTGTGTGCAGGGCTGGACTTTGCTGGGTGCCCCTCAGCTGCCCTGTGCTGTGATGTCCACATGGACCATTAACTCACCATCATCTTCAGTCATTAGGAAACTTGTTAGAAAACGCTGACACTAAGGGGAGCTTCTTCAAGCTAGCGATCTCCATCTGCCAGTCTTTGAAATACAAAGCCATCACACTGGTCTATTGCAGTGCAATTGGTCTACTGCTGCTGCCACTGCGGTATTAGTCACACTTACTTGTAGAATCTTAATTTATACATACAGTGCAGGTTCTCACTGGCTTAGATTAATTGACATCATTACATTTTCCATTGTGAGAAGTTGTAACTTTATGAGGTGATTTACTTCTCTTTTTCATTTTGAAAAACTTCCAAGAAAGAGTACATAAAGTTGACCATTAAAAATGGATTTTTCTCTGAAATTAGCAGCTGAGTTCCAGAAAAGCCATTCATCATCAGATTACTCCTTAAAGCTTTCTAAGGAGTCTGAAAGGCCAGAATATAATGTCTCAATCTGATCTGTCTTAAAAAGCAATTTGTGGACAGCCAGGAGTAAGACCAGAGATGGAGAGATGGGATATCAAGCAAAAGGAGCCTCATCTAACTTGGGGGGCTTCTTATCTGCCAGTCACTTGTCAGGGAAAAGGAGACATCTCCCAACCTCTTATAATTAAAAAGATTAGGGGCAAAACAAATAGATTTTTTTCCTTGAATATATTCAAGTTTTTCTTTTCTCTAATTAGAGCAATTCTCTTGAGGTGTTCTCTTAACTTTGCATGCATGCTAAGTCATTTCAGTCGTGTCCCTTAACTTTCTCATCCTTTAAATGGAAATATGGCTTGTTCTGGAGCATCATTTTTTTTTTTTAAAGGAAAGAATTATATATCTTAATGCTGGCTGAATCAGATGATTGATTTATCTTTCCTTTGTCCTCTGCTTCTTTTCCTCAAAAGCACATGCAGGAAGTGGCAGAAATAAAGACAAACAGCCTGTTGACTTTCCTTGCGTGGTGGTACGAGTGGGCCTCCCAGGCCAGGGCAGTGCCCTTTGTAGGAGGGGAAGCCAGGGAGGTGTCCAAACGGCAGGAAGGCGCACCCCTCCATCAGTCCACGCACCAAGATAAAACGCCCTGCAAGAATTTCTTCTGGAAGACCTTCTCCTCCTGCAAGTAAAACTCCATCCATAACTACTCGTGCAAAGAAGTGTAACAGTGGATCTGAATAAAATGTATTAATAAGCAGCTGTGATATTTCTTCTTTGTGCGGTTGTCTTCTCTTTCTCATGTAATTTGAAAAGTAGTTTTTATGTAAACTTTAAAAACGCTGACTACTAGATGTCTTTAGTAATTTGGAACCCAAAGAGAGTATTTTATTTTTATTTTTTTACTGAAGTAGAGTTGACTTACAATGTTGTGCCAATCTCTGCTGTATAGCAAAGTGACTCTGGTATATATACATACATATATATATATATATGTATATACATTTTAAAAATATTATTTTCCATTATGACTTATCCCAGGAAACTGGATATAGTTCCCTGTACTATGGAGGAGAACCTTGTTTATTCATTCTAAATGTAATGGTTTGCATCTACCAACCCCGAACTCCCAGTCCATCTCCCTCTCTCCCCCATCCCCTTGGCAACCTCAGGTCTGATCAAAGAAGAGAGTTTTTGATAAAGATTTTTGTGGTTTTTGCCATTATTGTCAATGCAGCTATGGGGCTTTCCTTCCACATTCATTGTGCTTAGAAGTTGTTCTGTCCTCGTCTTCCTTGCTTTGATTTATAATAGGTAAAAGCTACATATTTAAGTGTTCAGAATAACATTTCAGTTTACTTTGATATAAACTGTCTAATGTAAAAAATATTTCCCCCATATTAAAAGCAATTTTTAAACACTGTTCTCAAAGAGCAAAATGATTATTCCTATTTTGGCTAAAATTAATTTAAAAACAAATATGCTATAATTAAACAGACATCATGATGATATGCTTATAAAGTTCCATTTGAACCTGCTGTTGTAAAATACCCATACTAATTATAATCAGTAAGTTAATATTGCTGTTACAATTCTTATGGATGAGAGCTTCAGGTTTATTTCAAACCAAATAGAGTGAGCGGTGCTACTTCCCAGCCTGTAGCTTGATTGCCTTAACTTCTAATACAATGACCTCCAGGAAATTCCCTGGTGGTCCAATGATTAGGACTCTGCCCTTTTACTGCCGAGGGTCTGGGTTCAATCCTTGATCGGGGAAGCAAGATCCTACAAGCCAGGCCTCAAGGTCAAAGAAAACAGAAAAAAAACAAACTCTGGGACCTACAGAGTTGCAGGATCTGGACTTGGTCTGAGACAGAGGCATATGTATTGAAATCTATTATGTATATAAATGTTTTATTTTCCCATTCCTCAATAATTTCCCACAGAAGTAAGTGGATGATGGTGAAAGGAGGGGGAGATTCCTTTCTCGTTTCTCTTTCTGTGATATAACACAGAGAAACAGTCGAGCCTCACATGGGCCAGGATCTGGGTCTGCTCAGATGGAGGTAGGAGTAAACACATGCTCAGGTTCAAACCCTAATCAAATTTTAATCCTCCCCATTAGCCCCGGAATCCTTCCTTGATTACACACCTTGTTTATGGCTCTTGAATCCTAGATGCTAAAGAAAACTTCCAGCACGTGGTTTTTTTAGATGTTAAACTTTAAAGCTTAGAGATTCCTACCAGGAGTTAGGGAAAGTTTCTGATGGTCAGGATTAGTATCAGGAAAACTGGCAAAGGCTGGCTGGAAGGCATTGCAAGGATGTTTTCTTCTCTGGACACCAGGGGAACAGACTCACAAAGTATGACTGCTGACCGTTCCTTTCCATCTTCCACAGAGCTGAGCTCATATTCGTAATTACTAGCGGAGTGAAGTATAATGTGATGGAAGAGTCTTAATAGCATCCTCATTTTCAAACACAGCGGCTTTCAGGGACCTGTAAGTGAGTCAGCGCACTGGTGGAAGATGCCTGCCTGAAGGCCAGCTGACCTTCAGGATTTAAGGTTCTTCTAGAAGAAAAGCATGCTCACTGTCTTTCAGTTTTGCTTAGAGCCATACGTATACATTCCTTAGGATTGGGGATTTTAACTTTTTAAAAAAATAAACGTTACCTTTGGCTGCACTGGGTCCTTGTTGCTGTGTGTGAGCTTACGTTAGTTGTGGCGAGTGAGAGCTACTCTTCATTGTGGTGTCAGGCTTCTCACTGCAGTGGTGTCAGCAAGACAGCACTGGTGCCCGGGCTCTAGGGTGGGTGGGCACAGGAGTTGTGGTGCATGGGCTTAGTTGCCCCATGGCATGTGGGGGGTCTTCCCAGACCAGGGGTCGAACCTGTGTCCCCTGTACTGGCAGGAGGATTCTTAACCACTGGAGCACTGGCAAAGTCCAGAGATTTTAACTTTTAACTAAGTAATATCTGAAGGAATTGAGGCTACATTAATGGCACCTCCAGGAAATCCATCAAGTTTAAGCCCACCTTAGTTCAGGGGCCTTAGAAAAATGTAAACTGGCATCAACTGCATGTTAGACTAGATTAACATGCTCATCATTAGTAAACTAGGGTAATTTCCTACCATCAGGTTTTTGGTTGACTCTAGTCCTACCTGGTTTAATTCCTGGGTTGGAAAGATCCGCTGGAGAAGGGATAGCCTACCCACTCCAGTATTTTTGGGCTTCCCTTGTGGCTCAGCTGGTAAAGAATCTGCCTGCAATACGGGAGCCCTGGGTTCGATCCCTGGGTTGGGGGGATCCCCTGCAGAAGGGAAAGGTTACCCACTTCAGTATTCTGGCCTGGAGAATTCCATGGACCGTATAGTCCATGGCATCACAGAGTCGGACACGACTGAGCGACTTTCATTCATTTGCATTTGTGTAGTTCAGTGTAGTCAAATGTGCAGATCTAGGACATTTGTTTCCAGTATTTGTCACCAGAGTAGATCCTTAACTGCTAAGGAGGAACTGATGTGACATAAGCATTCAACAGAAGTCCTTTCATAGTATTCGAATGTCAGGGCTGACAGCAAACCATTTCAGTGGAAACTCAGGCCTGTGAGCTCATGGGGGATACATACTCCTTGACCTGACAGTGCCTGCTGAAGGGATTACCCACATCCTAATAACAGCAGCTTCTTCAATAGAGACAGGGATTTGATCTTGAAGAAATCAGAATAGGATATGTCATTCAGCTGTTAAAAAGAAGGAAGTTTCTATTTCTAGACTAGGATGAATGAGGCAAAGACACATGGCAACCCCTTTTCCAGCTTCTCATAACTTTAATAAAAATTAACACTAATTTATCCTTTTTGTCTATAATTAAATAGTTAAGTGATAAAAGATACATGTTCTGTTCTTATTAAAATAATTGTAAGTTGGGGCTTCCCTGGTGGTCAACTGGCTAAGACTCCACGCTCTCAGTGCAGTGGGCCTGGGTTTGATCCCTGGTCAGGGAACTAGATCCCTCATGCTGCAGCTAAGAGTTCGCACGCCACGGCTAAAAGATCCTGTGTGCCACAACTAAGACCTGGCACAGCCAGATAAATAAATGAATAAACTACTTTAAAAAATAACTGTAAGCTGGAGAAAAGCTAGAATTTTCATGCTGATAGTTCCTGTAACATGGTGTTAGAGAATACTGAAGAAAATCTCATAGCTCTGCAGTAACCTGTTGGTTACTTCCTTGTATTGATAATTGTGGAAGTGCTGTCTGACTTAGTTTGACCAAAGAGCCAACGTTAAGGATGTGCAATCTGAAAATTCAGTGCATTTCCTGGGGAGGAAGGGATCTGTTCCGTTTACTGGGGGCTTCCTGACAGGGCAGAGGACCTCACCTGTCAGCTGTGTAGCAGATTCAGGCAGTGAGTATTTGGAGTAGATAATTTCCAAGGTCCTTAAAAACGTCAAGTAATATAAGACGCAGCCAAAATAACTTAAGGCAAAATACAACAAAATAGGAAAAGAAATGCTGAAGGCAAAAAAAAAAAAAAGATAATAAAAGTTAATTAGGAAATTAAAAAATCTGGTGAGTAAAGGCACATTAATAATTCTTGTAATTAATGTATTTTTTAACAGACTACTATTATTTTATTCCTTTCTTTCTGGAAAATGAAAAATCCATTAGTTTTTTTTCCTTTTGCTTTTACCCAGAAATTAAAGGTTGGTAAGTGGTAATTAGCACGGCTCCTGTCAAAGCCAATTGCCTAATGGGGACCGACATTTGACTTGAGTCCAAAGAATGGAATATGGCTAATGTAGAGTTCATTAGTCCCAGCTGCTTTCTTTGACAGTCTTTCTTCCTAACATCGGCTGTGCCCTGCTCCCTCTGTCTCTCCTATTTTTAGACTATTGCTCTGCTGCTCTGTTCTATTCTAGAAGGCCTGCAGGCACAGTGGTGCAGGGGAGGTAAGGGGTACTTGGGGCAAAATAACTTTTGACTCTACATTTGGTCTAGGGTTTGCAAAGGTCTCTGTTCGCACCCGCCTCTCTCTGGCCCTGGGGAGATGAAAGGGAACCACTCCCTCTATATCACTGTGCTGGTACTGAGCTCTTCCTCCTACTTGTTGCTCAGTCGCTCAGTCGTGTCTGACTCTTTGCGACCCCATTGACTGCAGCACGCCAGGCTTCCCTGTCCTTCACCATCTCCCAGAGCTTGCTCAAACTCATGTCCTTTGAGTCGGTGATATTCTCCAACTTCCTTCATTTAATTTAACCCCTTCCACCTTGGGCCTTAGGCTAACCTTTCATTTTTGGAAACTACTGTCCCATAAGGTTAGACTCCATGTGGGTCTGTCTCGTTCCAAAGGCCAAAGTACTTTTGCTATTCTCCTATGCAGCTGAGATGCTCAGTAGGTTTGTTTCTAATACAGAAGACCAATACCAACGCCCGGCCCATCAACTAAAGCTCTACTGTGTATCTGGTGAAAATAATTGGAGAAAACATTTTTCATTCAGTAGGGCAAAGATGGAGATGCTGATATAATTGGTGAACAGAGATAACTGCTGACACAATAGTTAAATAGAGATGCTGTTCTATTATTTCTGGAACCCAGGCTTCCTTTGCTACTGTGCTAACTATAATGTTCACAAGGCTAATTTCTTTCTTTTACACTACCAACACAAGGACTACATTTAGAAATCTTTTAGCAATCATGTTGCAAACATATTAGGTCTTTTTCATTTGGAGCTGAATTCAACTTATTATTCTGGTATTAACAAAACAAAATAATAGGGAAGGACGGGGAAGCCTGGTGTGCTGCAGTCCATGGGGTCACAGAGTCAGACATGACTGAGTGACTGAACTACAAATTAACAAAACCAGTGATCTGGATGTAGAGTAAAAGAGTATGTAGACTTAAGAGAAAATACAAGTAAGTGGAAAGAACACCAGGATTGCAACCAGAAGACCTAGGAATTCCTGGTGGTTCAGTAGTTAGGACTCTGTGCTTTCACTGCCAAGGGCCCAAGTTCAATCCCTGGCTGGGGAACTAAGATCCCACAAGCTGGGTGGTATAGCCAAAAGACCAAAACCTCAAACCAAAATAAAGCCAAAAGACCTGACTTTGAACCCTGGCCCTCCAATTAGCCTTATGATATGAGGCAAGTCACTGATCCTTCTTGAGCACGACTTTGCTCATGTACAAAATGAGAGCTGGCACGCCACACCCTCTTAAGCTCACTCAGTTTTGAGGCTCCAGTGTAGTAGGTGCTGGCACAGAGCTGACTGCAAACTGTCATAAAAATCAACTGGCATTACTGCCCCTCCAGGAGCATTTTGAGAACCTGGGGGCTCCTGTCAACTGTCTCAGTACCTGGAGGCTGCTACTGACACTGAATGGTGGGGTGGGAGGTAGGCTGCTACTCTTCCTGCAAAGCACAGGACAGTTCAACATAGTGAATTATCATCCCACATCCCACGTGTCTACCCTCCCACTGCCACCACATGACTTTCATGTCATGCTGGCTGTTCACAGGAATGAAAACCCATTCCAAATCAGCCCCAAACCTAATTCTGTTTTATATACAGAGTATTTTTTCCAGTTTTAACATTCCCTAGCTTTTTCAAGAATGCAGCCACCTTGTAAATCAAGGACAGATGTGGTATACTGCCCAGAACGTCACTGTTTTGGGAACTCCCATTATGAAGGGCGATGCTGCTTGTGGAATTTGAGTCACCAATCACTATGTACCATGCATGGCTGCTTCTAACAAACTCAAGGTAATTCAATTGTAAGGATAAGCACCTGAGAGCTTCCTTATGCCTTTTGATGGTCATCTACAGAAAAGGGCATACTGAGATGGATACAGACCATCTTATTGAAAATTATTTTCCTTTGTTTCCATTTGGAGGTATTGTGTTGATGAAGGTATACATGTAGGTAGGTTATCAGCTCTGGCTTTCATTTAAGGATAATTAAGAAAGCATTATAAAATATGCTATTAAAAAAGAAAATATTGGGGCAAGTGAGAACCAATGGCATAAGGCATTAGTAGGAGTATGCTGAGTAGACCTGATCCCTCCTTGAGGAAGGTCATAGGAGAAGCCAATAGCTCTTTTTGTTCTGTTTGTTTTTTGCATCTCTGCCTCACCTTAGGACTTATTGTTACATTTCTTTATTTAATAATTAGCCAATGTATTCTTAACAGTATTCCATTTTCCTCTAAGTATGCTTAAAAAGTAAGTCAAATAAGTCAATAACTAATTATCTTTTTCCCTGCAAGAGAAATTGCATTGTAGATTACAAAACTTGAAGAACAAGTTAGCACAGAAACAAGAGGAATATAAACCAGAAGTCTCTGTTCTGCACCCAGAGAGACCTGGAGTCGTATCTCACAGAGATTGATTTAACGACCTTTTTATATCCCCTGCTGATAAAACATATTAGAAAACTGGAAAGTTTCACAGTGGTAATGGATATAATTTCACAATACTGAATTAGATATTAGAAATGGTAAATTAGACTCTCTGTATGTCCCTATGGTCTGCAAATTTAATATGTGCCTTTAAACAAACAAAAAAATTCATTAACTTGAGAAATAAGTTTGTGACCATAATCAACATTGATGCATCACCTTCTCTACCATTATTTGTGTTTAAAATTCTGCAGTTCCATCTTTAGAATGAGAATTGTGCATCTGGGCTTCCGTGATGGTCCAGTGGTTAAGAATCTGCCTTCCAACGCCGGGGGTTCAGGTTTGATCACTGGTCAGGGAGCTAAGATCCAACATGCTTTGGGGCCAAAACACCAAAAGATAAAACACAAGCAGTGTTGGAACAAATTCAATAAAGACTTTCAAAATGGTCCACATCAAAAAAAAAAGGAAAAGAATAGTAGGTTCATTACTATGATGGTTGCATAGATTATATCATGAAAAGAGATATATCATTTGTCTGATGTAGAAGGAAAAGACAAAAAAAAAAAGGATAGTTGGTCTGAAACACGACAGCTTCTATTCCATGCCCTTCACAACTACTATACACAGAGAACATATGAACTTGCAATTAGAGGAGCTGGTGCAGCCTTATGGTTCAATATGTAAAGAAAGCTGGAATGGCTTTTCTGAAGAAGACCCAAAGCCCATCTTCTAGTCTGTTCCAGAACATTCTGAAAGGCAGGGGGCAGAGGAGTATGTAAGTAGCTATAATGACTAGGCTAAAGGCATTTACTGACACTGACACGCAACCCAAGGTTTTCTTTGGCATGTTGCTGGCCACCAGCTACATGGGGTCTCGTCTGGTTCGTTTGGGGTTCTCCACGTCTCCAGGCAGTGAACTCGTCCTTGCTGAAATGCTCCTCAGAGAACGCAAGCTCTGCACCTGCTGGAGGCGTAGGCTAAGTTCCTGATTACAGGCCTGTTGAACAGCTTCCGTCTTCTTTATGTCCCAGTTCAAAGCAACAGCCAGTGCTTTAGGGTCCTCCTTGGCAACCAACTGCGGTGAGAAGAAGAACCATTGAGAACCAGCCCCTCTGCTGCTCTCGCGATTTTCTTTAGGGGAGGTGAGAGTCGGCAGTATCAGTCTCTAGCTTTATGCTGAGATGCCAGGTTTCCTTCCTATTGAGCCGTCACAGGCGTCTGCTCACCGTACAACAACAACAGGAAAGGACCTCTAGAGAGCAGTTTACTTGGAGCATAAAGTCCTCCGCTCACAGGAAATTTAGCCAAGTTCAATTCAATACAGCCTCTTTCCCTTCTAGCTACACTGAGGTAGTTAGTGCTGGGGACAGGGACAAGGAGGAGCACCCACTCTGATGGGTTCCCTTCTAGTTCCCTGGTCTGAAAGTCAGTACAAGATGAGCCCGTTGCACAGGTCCTTCCCAGGAATATTTCATGTACCTCTGGGCCTGTGGATCTTTTTCAACCACTGGCAGATGCATCTCAGAAGCCTGAGTCCTGTAACTCCTCCCTGTCGGAGTCAGACATTTCATTACCTACTCTGGACTAGAGAATAAGATTCTCTGAGAGAGTGCACCCATTTTGTTTAAGATTCAGATTATGTGAGACGTTTGTAAACGCTTTGCATGTGGTGGTTTAGTTGCTAAGTCGTGTCCAACTCTTGGGACCCCATGGACAGGGAATCCTGACAGGCTATAGTTCATGTGGTTCTCCAGGCAAGAATACTGGAGTGGGTTGCCATTTCCTTCTCCAGGGGATCTTCCCAACCCAGGAATCAAACCCAGGTCTCCTGCATTGTAGGCGGATTCTTTACCAACTGAGCTATAAGGGAAGCTTTGCATGTAATATTAGGCAAATTGGAAGCTATGATTCAGGGTCTGCAGAGGTGAAAAAACACTGATACAAGTGTCTCCCTACAAAGGTCAGGGTCCCTGGTGCTCGCCCACCTCCAGATCCTGACTAGATAAACTCAGCTCTGGGGCAGGTTTCTCCTTCAGGGCCAAGAGGATCTGGCTCGCAGGTGTAACTTCCGAGGAGCTCTCTCTAATGCCTGTGTCAACAGCATCCCTCTCGTCCCCAAGGTCAGCTCTGGACTCTGCAAAGCAGATGTGAGATAGAGGACACATCAGCATGCCACACGCAGACACAGCCACACCAACAACCAGCCAGAGCAATCAGGCGGGCAGATAGCAGCCTGCCATCTTAGAATACCCACAGCTGTGGCATCACTCTTCTTGAGCACACGGGAAGCATCTGGCTCTCTCTCAAGGAAAGGCTCCTACTGAGATCTCAGCACAATGCCTACCTTGCTGCTTCGACAAGATGCCACCTTCCTTCTCCAGAGCCCGAAGGTAAAGTTCCAGGAGCTGCCTGGACTGACGGGCTTCCTCTCTTTGGTCAAGCACCTGCTGGAGGGTGTTCTGGAGCCCCTGGACTGCCACATGACTTTGGCCGAGTTCCTGAGCCAGCTCCGAACATGGGACATCAATGAGCATCTGACAAACAAATACTGGCTTTAAGACATCTGAAAGTACTTTCCGAATATGGTGTTATGTCTCTCAAATGCATCAATTTCAAAGACTCATTTCATCTAGTTCCCAAAGTTACCCAATATGGCTGCCTGAGAGTTAGGAGTGATGTGCTGTGCTGCGCTAAGTCTCTTCAGTTGTGTCTGGCTCTTTGCGACCTCATGGACTGTAGTCCTCCAGGCTCCTCTGCCCATGGGATTCTCCAGGCAAGAATCCTCTTGCAGGGCATCTTCCCGACTGAGGGACTGAACTTGCGTCTCTTAAGTCTCCTGCACTGGCAGGCAAGTTCTTTACCACTAGTGCCACCTCGGGAAGCCCGGGAGTCAGGAGAGAGGCATGTAACTTTTTCAGTTTCCCTCTGGTGAAAGAATTAGGAAAATGTTGCCTTTAGTACCTTATTAAAAACAAAACAGGATGTCCCTGGTGGTCTAGAGGTTAAGACTCTGCACTCCTACTGCAGGGGGCTCAGATTCGATCCCTGGTGGGGGCACTAAGATCCCACCTGCTGCACTCACTATGCACCACCGAGAAAACAGACGTAAAACGCTTAGGACAGAAAGTGACAAGGAGGGCTGCAGGAGTTTGTGAAAGGCTTCTTTGAGGAGCCACTTTATAAGTTACCCTTAACTTTGATATTGCATCCATTTTTGAACAAGTAATATTAATACACATTCATAAGGTCCAACATTCAAGAGGCACAAACTTTATGAGGGAAGTACTAGTATTACCACCATTTCATAGATGAGGAGAACGAGGCAAGAGCAGTTAATAACTTTGCAAGGATCAGTGTCAGTGCTAATCTTTAGGATCCTGTGCTCTTCCCTTCTCTCCCTTCCATTCTCACTCCCCATGGTTCCTTTACCTGCCATTTTTCTCCTACCTGCCATGTGGCCAGCCTCTGCAAGCTCCTGTCCTAAGCTTCCCTGCGCAGAGTCTAGCTGTCAGGGCTGGGTTCACTTGTATTCCAGCGTCCCTGTTCTGGTGAGGACTGTTATGCCCTTTATCCTAAGGGTATCATAATTTGCTAGTCTGTTGGGATGGGAAGGGATCTCATGACCCCTTTCTGTTTCTTAAAGAAGAAAAAACCAAAGAAGAAAAAAATTCCTGCCTTTCCTTTGCCTGGCCCCAACCTTTCCATGGCAGGTACCTCTTGTTCTTCAGTTTCTTTCTGTGTCCCCTCTTGGGACCTGCCAATGTTTCTCAACTAAACTTCTATGAATTTATTCTATGGACAAGCACGTGTGCAAAATGACACTGGTCTAAGTTTTTTTGCAGCACAGACTAAATAGCGAGACTAATAACATGCATGTCCCCCACTGGGGAGACTCATTAAATGAGTTATGGTGGGACTTCCCAGATGGTCCAGTGGCTAAGAGTCTGCTTTCCCAACGCAGGGGGCTTGGGTTCAATCCCTGGTCAGGAAACTAGGCCCCAAATGTTGTAACCAAGAGTTCACATGCCTCGACTAAAGATCCTGCATGTCACAACTAAGACCTGGCACAGCAAAATAAATAAATAGGAAAATGTAGGCATGAAATGGAATACTATGCAGCGATGAAAAAGAACAAGGTATCTTTTGTAAAGTGATCTGGAAAACTTTCTAAACTTCGTTGAAACAGAATGTGCAAAGTGTGATGAAAGTGGAAGAGGAGGACATGTATATGTAATTGTATATAAAATGGGCTTCCCAGGTGGCTCAGTGGTAAAGGATCCACCTGCCAATGTTGGAAACTTGGGTTCAATCTCTGGGTTGGGAAGATCCCCTGGGGTAGGAAATGGCAACCCACTCTAGTATTCTTGCCTGATAAATTCCATGGACAGAGGAGCCTGGGGTTGCAAAGAGCTGGTCACGACTGAGCGAGAGCATATATAAACTATCTCTGGAATGGGAAACTGACAGACTGGCTGTCTCCAGGAAGGAAAGCTGGGTGGCTGGGGACAGAAGTCAGACTTTCTGTATATCTGTTTTTTCCAAACAGCTTTATTGAGATATAGTTCACACACCACACAATTCACTGATTGAAGCATATACGTAAGTGGAGTTTAGTAAAATGAGTGGGCTTTTTTTGTGATTGTGCAGTCACAACCACAGTCTTAGAACAGTCACCAGCCCAGAAAAAACTGTACCCATCAGTAGTTACTCTCCATTCCTACTCACAGTCTCCAGAAACCCAACCCCCAGGCAACCACTAATCTACCGTCTACCCCTACAGACTTGCATAGTTTGGCCATTTCATAAAAATGCTATCATAAAATCTGTGGCCTTTCATGTCTGGCTTCTTTAATTTAGCCCAATGTTTTAAAAATTTCTCCACGTTATCGTCATTGTTAGGCGCTAAGTCCTGTCCAACTCTTTGCACCCCCATGGACGGTAGCTCACCAGGCTCCTCTGTCCATGGGATTCTCCAGGTAAGAGAATTGCCATTCCCTCCTCCAGGGGATCTTTCTGACCCAGGGATCAAATATGAGTCTCCTGCACTACAGGTAGATTCTTTACTGTCTGAGGCACCAGGGAAGCCTAATGTATTAATACTTCATTCCTTCCTATGGCTGAATAAAATATTCATTATTTGGATAGAGAACATTTTATTTATTCATCAGCTGATGGACATTTGGTTTGTTTTATTCTTGGCTATGTCTCTTGGATTTTGAACCATGTGAATGTATTAGTATTATTTATTCAAAATAAAAATACAAGATTAGAAAATAACCAAAAGGTCACCTCCTTCAAGGAGACTTCCTTGATCTCCCAATCTAGAGTAGCCCCCACCATCTGGGCACACTGCTGGTTTCGTCCACCTCCTTCCACCAGAATTTGAGTTTCATCAGAGCAGGGACTGTGTCTGGCTTGTTCACCACTGTGGGTGGTAAGTCGCTTCAGTTGTGTCTGACTCTTTGAGATCCCATGGACTGTAGCCCACCAGGCTCCTCTGTCCATGCGGATTCTCCAGGCAAGAATACTGGAGTGGCTTGCCATGCCCTCTTCCAGGGGGTCTTCCCGACCCAGGGATTGAATCCAGGTCTCCTGCACTGGTAGGCGGGTTCTTTTCCACTGCCACAACCTGGGAAGCCCTGTAACCCTGTGCAAAGAACTATGCCACACACAGGGAAGGGGCTCAATAAATATTTTTCTGAATTATCACATACTATTTTTACTCCAATTTTACTGGAGAGGAAACGTAAGCAGAGAGGGTAAGTGACTGGCTACAGTCTTTGTGATGGAGCTGAGATTTAACTCACATTCTTTAGCAGTACCTCCTTGTCCCACCCTTGGGCCTAAATAGTCTATGTGGGGCTGTGGCATCTGTATTTTTTAAAAAAGCTCCACTGATGATTCTGATGCAGAGTGAGGAGTAAAAAATTTCTGCTCCAAGCAAGAGAATTAGAAAAATGAAGAACCTTGGCTGTCATCTGAGAACTATTTAAAAATGAAGGAATAATGAAATTATGGTGGCAAGATGCATGGAAAGTAGGCCACGGAGGGCAGCAGAGGCCAGGTGAGTGTGGCTGCAGAGGAGGCTCACCTGGAGCTCCTCCTCGGACAGCAGGATGATGCTAGATAGGTCTTCCTTCAGCTGCCTGGCCACGTTTTTCCACTTCAACCCTGCCCCGCTGTCTGTTTCATCTCTGTCGAAGGACTCTTGGGTAATCCAAGCGGTACCTCCATCTGATACAGGGAGAAAATGCCAGTTAAGAGTCAGATTAACCTGCAGTGCTCTTTTCACTTCCTCCCCCAACTCAGACCTCCAGGATGTCAGCACGTCCTTCCGACCGACCATTTAGAATAATTTCGATGCTGAAGGAAGCACCTTTTCTCAGGGATTCATGGGAAAACCAATCCCCATCTAGGGCCTTAACTTTCCCACTTGTTCTATCTCTCATTTATTTCTGTGTGAAACTGGTCTGTATTCTTTTATGGAAAGCCACTTAAATCCAGTGTACGGTCATGCATACCCAGGGTGCCACCGTGCTTCCCTTTAGGTTAGTTTTTTGTCTATTTCCGTATCCAAAAACATTTTTCCTCATCAGCATATCTCTGTGCTTGGGGATGGGTCTGTCTCTCTCTTTTTAAACTTTTTATTTTGTATTGGCGTATAGCTGATTAACAATGTTGTGCTAGTTTCAGGTGGACAGCACAAGGACTCAGCCGTACATGTATTTGTCCTCCCCCGACTCCCGATCCAGGCTGCCACACAACACTGAGCAGAGTTCCCTGTGCTGTACAGTAGGTCCTTGTTGGCTATCCATTTTAAATACAGTAGTGTGAACATGTTCATCCCAAACTCCCTGTCGGGATGAGTCTCGTTCTTTTTTTTTTTTAATTAAATTATTTGGCAGCACAGGGTCTTAGGTGCAGCACTGGGGATCTAGTTTTCTGACCAGGGATCTAACCCAGGCCCCCTGCATTAGAAGCTTGGAGTCTTAGTCACTGGATCACCAGGAAAGTTCAGGTCTCATTCTTGACTGGAGGAGCTGCAGCCACTATTTGCTGTCTCTAGGGCCTGAGTAAAAAGGTGGTTGGGAAAGTCATTGCTGAAGGGTGATTTCCACACTTTGGTGGCCTGGGGACTCTCCTCAAGACACTTCTTTAGCTCTTTGATCCTTGCTCATCCATATTAGTTCCCTCTGCATTGCCGGTGAGAATGACGGTAATGATAGTGACAGGGAATACTGATTTATCTGACTGTATGCCAGATAAGCCCCACTCCAGTACTCTTGCCTGGAAAATCCCATGGACGGAGGAGCCTGGTAGGCTGTAGTCCATGCGGTCGCTAGGAGTCGGACACGGCTGAGCGACTTCACTTTCACTTTCCACTTTCATGCACTGGAGAAGGAAATGGCAACCCACTCCAGTGTTCTTGCCTGGAGAATCCCAGGGATGGGAGAGCCTGGCGGGCTGCGTCTATGGGGTCGCACAGAGTCGGACACGACTGAAGCGACTTAGCAGCAGCAGCAGCAGCATGCCAGATAAGATGTAAATGCTTTCTATCAGTGGCTCTTTCCTGGGAGTGATTCTGCTCACCACACACCTGTAGACATGTGAGAATATCTAGAGGCATTTTGGGTTGTCACAATTAAGGTGAGGAGATGCTACTGGTACCTAGTGGGTAAAGGCCAGCGATGCTGCTAAGTATCCTACAATGCACAGGACAGCACGCCCACAACAAAGAATTTCCTGGCCCAACATGTCAACAGCATTGTTGAGAAGCCCTGGCTTGATATGTACTATGTTCTCGCATCCTTACAACAACCCGAGGAGACAGGTACGATAACTACTGTCTCAATAAGGGGCTGAGAAGTTAGATAATTTGCTCAGGGTCACATGACTATTAAATGGCAGAGCTGGGATTCAGACCAGGTAGTCTGACCCTATCTGTGGCCCACATCCCTCTGCCCTGCTGTGTTTTAGTTGCTGTGGGTCCGTGAGTTACTTGAGACCTGACTGCATCTCATTCATCTTCATCCCCCGACTCAGCGTCACTCTGGCATACAGAAGGCGCTCAGTAATGCTTGCTGCATAAATGCTGAAACAGCCAAACAGCAACCAGGTGCCGCGTGTAGGAAAGTACATCATGATGGAGGGTATACTGTATATACGGCCAGCATTTCTTACCTGAATTGTATGTCCACTTCTCATTCCCAGCCAATACCACAAACTTAGTATTGGCAGGAAGACACAGGAAGTAATCATCATCATCCACTATGGTGCCATCCTCTGCCAAGACTAGGGTTACTGGTGCCAGGGACTTATCAATGGCCAGAATGTCACAAGCTGAGAGGAATAAAATATTTGGCAATTGACAAATATCCATAGGGAAATTATATCTGTCTTTGTACTCAATATGTATGCCCCCAGAGCCTAGAAAAATCCCTGGTAGCTAATAATAACTATAATGATGACCACTAATACTAATATAACATTTACCATGTGCCTGGTACTATACTAAGTGCTTTTCATATACAGTACTTAATTTCATAACAATTCTGTGGTAGATACTACTGTTACTCCCATTTTTACAGATGTCAAACCCAACACTCAGAGAGGTTAAGTAACTTGCTCAAGGTCACACAGTAAGTAACTGGCATTTAAACCCATACAGTCTGGCTCTTGAAAACGTTTTTTCTCCAGCTACTCAATACCCTCATTAGGAGGCATTCGACTCTTTCCTTGGATGAACAACCAACAAAAGTCTGATTTGATTCTTTGAGAATAAGCATCTTTCGTTCATTTTCTCAGTGGTCTAAATGACTCAAATTCTCCCATGTGTCCAGAGAAAAAGAAAATTTCAAAAAAGAAAGAAAAAAATACTTTATGTTCTTGCAGTATCTTCACAGTCTTACTAACCTACAGGAAAGAATAAAGGAGGCAGAAGACAGAAGATTGTAACAGGAACTTTTCATCTGTGTGATCAATGGGCAAGAGGTTTTGTCCAGGGCAGGTCTGTACTTGCCTAATGATGGCAATGCCTAAAATGCTAATGGGACTAGAGCACGCAGAAAAGTAGCTAAGAGACTACAAATATCATCGGGCAATATCGTCTTGCACCCAGCAAACCTTTCACAGGCCGAGCTCCAAACCCTGCATAGGCCGAGCTCCAGAAACACAAGCACTTATATGGGTCTCTGTGCCAAGTGCATCCAGCCACTGCACTAAAGGGGCACTAAAACTTAAGAAGCCTCACGCCAAGAAAAATTATGTAAACACTTATATGGCAAAAGCTATGTCACTGAAGCATTTAGAGTGCTTTGGTTGTTTCTGTGTCTCTGAAAGACTTCTATCGGATACGGGCTAGGCTGAGTGACTCTGGGAGGAAGCTCTGAACAGGCAGACATACATACACCTTCACTACCTGCCTAGGGATGACTCACACGTTTAACCTCAAGAACTTTTTTCGGTAAACAGTTTATTGCTACAGGCTAATAACTTGTAAGTCATTTGAATATATCATCTCCTTGGAGAGTCCCAACAATTCAGTGAAGCAGGGCTGGAAATATAGCCCCTTTGCCGAGGAGAAAATTGGGGATCAACAGATGGTTACCTGTAAGGTCAGGCAACTAGTAACAACAGTATGAGGCTCAGAACTTTTGAAAGCTAGGTCACTCACAGCAGCTGTTCCTTGTCTGGACCTCTGGGACGGTGGGTAGCGGCTCCCTCTTTACCGCACAGGTACCTGCTAGAGCTGACGGTGGAAACCCGCCCCCATCTCGCTGTAGGCTCACCTTGGGGCCCCAGTACCACCTTAGGGAGCCCGAGTGGCAGGACTACACCAGGCTGGGTTCGATCCACAATCTGAGTCACCGGAGGCAAGACACCGAAGTAGAGTCTGTTTTAATTCATTTGCATATTGCTTCCCGTCTGCCTTTCCACCATATGAATCTCACATAAAGTAAATTAAGTTAAAACGCTTGGCACAAACGCTGTGAAACTGATAAGTCGCTATACCCACGTGAGTCATATCTGTCCCAAGGCTCCTCCACTTGAGTTACAAGAAGCCCCAAGTCGTCTTTCTTGATCTCGGTTAGCCCCGCTGGACATCCTCACCCTGCCCTTGGCTCCCTTCAGCCCAGGCTCCAGCCCCCCAAACCCTCGCCCCGGTCCCGTGACCACCTTTGTTCCTCAGCTCCTTGAGGCAAGAGGCCGCCACGCCGTGCTGTTCCCGGCTTTTGTTGCGGCGCAGCAAACACTGCTTTAGAGCCCGGATCTCGCCGGGTTCCGGAGCTGCAGGGCCGCCGGGTACCTCCATCCTCTTCAGGGTGGGACCAGACCGACTAGAAGTCAGGGTGGCGGGGGCGCGGGAGTCCTCCCCAATTCCATCCCTCACGGCATGCCGGGAAATGTAGTTCTCTTCCTAGCAAATCACGCGTCGGACCAAGGCACGCCGGGAGATGGAGTTCTAGTTGCTGCTAATCACCTGCGGCTCACGGGAGCATGCCGGGAGCTGTAGTCTGTGGGTTCAAAGCCAACTTAGGTCGCGCAATTCAGTCCAGGAGGTGTTTTTGTTTTCGTACCTTATATTAAGGAGTTGCATTTGCCCGTTCAAAATGAGGTCAGTAGGGGTTAATTCTGCAGTATGATGGACACGCGTGTATATTTCCTTGAATTATTTCCTTGAACTCTTTCTTCCATGTATGTTGTTTAGTTGCTAAGTCGTGTCCCACTCTTTTGGGAACCCCTGGACTGTAGCCCGCCAGGCTCCTCTGTCCATGGGATTTCCCAGGCACGAATACTGGAGTGGGTTGCCATTTCCTTTCCCAAGGGATCTTCCTCACCCAGAGATCGAACTGGGGTCTCCTGCATTGCAGATTCTTTACCGCTGAGCCACCGGGGTCTCAAAGAGTAGGACAGGACTGAGCGAATGAACTGAACTAAGCCAACTGGGAAGCCTCTTTTGCATATATAGATGCATGATATTAATACTTAAAGCAGTGTCATTTTACTTTGTACTGTTTGTTTTTCCTTTCCAACCTGAAAAGATCTATAAAATGTTCACGCTGATTTGAAGGAAATCAGTTTTAAAAATTGAAGACTGTAGTTTTCAGTCTTGCTGAAGACATAACAGAGAAGCACAAAATACTCCCACATTTCCACGCATTCGATTCTCTGCTTCATATCTGTAAATTGGGTTGGAACCTCGTAATGAAATGCTTAAATATTAGGTTAAACATTATAATCTCAAATCAGAGAGAAAAGGGGAAATCTCATCACTGTTGAGATTGTCCAGATGCTGCTTGACAACGTTTGTCCTTGTTCTAATACTGCTACTTAGGGAAAAGTCTGTGTTTTTCACTCCTGAAAAACCAGCACTTAAGATTGAAATAATACAAAAAATATCAAAAAGTTTCCTGGCTTAAAAGGGGCGCATTTTATATAAACAAGGAATAATTTGTTATTTCTGTTATTCCTGGCCTGCTGCAGTCCATGGGGTCTCAAAGAATCGGACACGACTGAGCGACTGAACTGAACTGAAGGAATATTATAAGCCTGTATTAATTCAGGGTCAATCCCTTTAATATTTTATTAAAGGAAATCAGATATTATCTCTTAAGAAAAATACATTTAAAACAGTGTTTGGTAGGAAGAATTGTTAACTGAGGCAATACTTTTGAGTACGCCATCACTGATCAAACACAACTGCGATATGAACTGACTGATATTTCTAATGTACACAGCTCTTTCGTGCATGTAATGTTACAATTGGCTTAAAATCTAACAACTCAACCACTATAAAGTAATAAAGGTTCGTAGAAGCCTTACCTCTCCCAAAAGCACTCGCCTTCTGAGTTCTTCTAATAGACCTGCAGACAGTTATCGGACTCCTGTCTCCAAGATGTTTTAATTATGTGAGCGTGTGTGTGTGTGTGTGTGTGTGTGTGTGTGTGTGTGTGTGTATTTGCCCTGGACTTGAGAGCAGGAGTTGTCTTGTATCTTATTTCTCACACCTACCAAGCAGCCAATAGTAAGCACTCAACAAATGGTACTGAACCAAATCATCAATTGATTAATTAATTTCCAAGTCTCTTCACATTGATTAATTAACTACTTAGCGTGTCCCTACATGGGCTGCTGTCTATGGAGTCGCACAGAGTCGGACACGACTGAAGCGACTTAGCAGCAGCACATGTGCCCATGGGCAGAGATTTAATTCAGTAAGTATAATACACATATAAGAAAGCAAAGGATAGACTTCGGTTTTGCTGTAAAGGAGAGACCAAATGGAAATAGCGCATGTTGACCTTGTGGTGGGAGTTCCCCTCTTCTCCCACAGTGACCTGCCCCAACCCCCATCGATAGCTCAGTTCCGGCTACTTTAGTCTGGGCAGAGAGCGAGAGCGAGGGCGCTTGGGAGAAGCCTCGCCCCACGGCGATAGATTAGTCAGGCCTCAAAAAGATGGCGTCCTCGGAGCAGGCTGAGCAGCCGAGCCAGGTAAGGGGAGTGGGGTTGCCCAGTAGTGGTGGCGGGGACCCCCGCTGGAGTGGGGGGGGGTGGCTTTGCGGGTGGCTGGGAGCCCGGTGGGGATCCTGAGCCTCGGAAGCAGGCGCCCGCACCTCTAGCCACCTCCGGGGTCCCGCCCCTCGCCAGGTCCTCGCCGCCCGGCCCCTCCCCCGGTGACCCCTCTTTGACCACATTCCCGAGCCGGGGCTCGGAGGCGCCCGCGGCCCCCTCTTCCCGCCTGCCGGCCCCTGGGGTCCCACTTGTGCTTGGCTGGAGCGGTGGCGGGACCCTTAAGAAATCCCCCAGCCTTGAGCTGCGAGGGCTCCTGCTTGAGAGGGGTGAGAGGCTGGATCGTTCCCGGCCCTTCCGTCCCGGGAGGGGCCTGACTCCCTCAGGGTTCCCACTTCCCCGCAGCCTCAGCCTCCCTGGCCACCCTGCTGCCAGCCTCTTCGTTTTCAGTCACCTTTGCGCTTCCCCTGCTAAGTTGGAGGGTGGGAAATATACTTGGACTCTCAGTGCGTTGGTAGGAAGGGGACTCATTGTAAACAACAGACGCCACCGAGCTAATGGCTGGTAATCTGTCCTTGCTGCCCAGTTTGGTTTTCTCAGCCAGACTCCAGCCTTTCAGTCATAGATGCAGCCAAATCCCACTCCAGTTCGGGGACCTTGAAAGTGCTCACTCCTGTTAGGAAGCAGTGGATGATAAGGCTTCTGAAGGCGTTTGTAGTTCAAAGGTGGGGTGGACTGGGGGTAAGCGGTACTTTACAATTACTGAGTGTGTGCTATCATGCCGAGGACAAATTACGCTTATTATCTCGTTTAATGCTCATTACAACCCTTATGAAGTACAGGCTATTAAGCGCCATTTTGCAGGGTCTGTAACGAGCCTGATTAAGCCTGGATTTGTGTGTGACTCCACTAGTTAGTCCTGCACGTGTAAGTTTAGTTTGGATTGGACAGAGGAGGAAGAAAATGGTGTCAACCTGGACTCATCTTCATTTCTCACCTCCTTGAAACACCTGTGGACTTTTCAGCCGCCTACTGGTATTTCACTTCCTTCCTTGGCAGAAGAATACCACTTAGTGTTTCTTATTACTCTTTCATTGTTTATGATAAGTCTATTACAGGAATTGCACTTAGAGGAGTAGCGTGTTCCCCAGACCAGCTTCCGATAGCGAAGCGAATGATTCAGAGAGATGTCTGCATTGTAAAACATGAGAGATAAAGAGGGCTGCTTTGGTCTTCTCACTGTCGAAAATTCTGGAGTGTGGGGAGTGTCCTGAATTGGAGGGTGTGGGACTCTTCATTCTTGCCTTAACCCACTTAGCTTGCTGACATACCGAGGCTCCTCGGAGTCTGGGCTTCTCTGAACTGTTATATATTTGGAATGCCTATAGGCTGGGATTAAAGGATGCCAGAACGTGTAATTTTCCTGTAACTGTGAAGGTTTCTAGAATTTTTGCCACTGGGAGGCTTTTTAGCACCCAGGGAGTCCTTTGGTTCTAGAAATTGTCTTCTCTGTGCGCGTGGATGGCATCGAAGGTCCTGAAGGGGATTTGGCTGGCCTCTGGTTGGTTTTCAACTCTGCTTCTCCTTTGCCCTCCTTTCCAAAGCTGGTAGAGATGGGATTGCATCAGAACATGCTGGCAGACTGGGGCAAAACTTAAATGTTTCACACCAGATTCTGTCACTGTCTGACAATAAGCTGCAAATGCATGCATTTTAAGTGAACAGTTGCTTCGCATTTCCTTTTCTAGTCCTGATCAGTGTTTTCCCCATTTCTCCAGTAAAACACAGTGGAACTGAAAGAACTGTTTGTATATTCCCCCAAACCTGGTTTGGGTGTGAGAAGAACACATCACACCTGTGGGACTGAGCCAGTATTCTGTCTCTTGTAGATAGTTTGTTAGATTTGTGGCATCAGTCTCTTGTTTTGAAAGATTGAGGGTAGATAACCAACACTTTCTTTGAAAGGCAGTATAGAGCAGTGGTTAAAAGTATGGACTCTGAAGCCATCCCCACTGGTCTAGAATCCTAGCCCCACCACTTACCAACTGTGTTGGTCTTGGATAAGTTGCTTCTTTGGCCTTAGTTTCCCCATCTGTAAAATAGGAATAATACTAGTGCCTATCTCATAGCAGTGGTCTGAGGATTAAATGAATTAACTTGTTTTAGAACAGTGCCTAACACAGTGTGTTATCTATTAGTATTCCATGTAGTAAACTCTGGAGTTTTCACGCACAAGCCATCTAAGCCTTTCCTCAGTCCCTGTTGTAATATTTTTGGGAGTGTGAGTTTTCATATGTTGACCAGAAGTTCACTAAAGTTTTATCTGCTCTGAAGTAATCGCCTTAAAATTTAAAGGAATACCCTAACTAGTGATTATCCTTGCTGTCCTTTGTAACTTAGATTTCACTGGTATACTTGCTTTTTCATAAGGGTATAATCATTTTATTCTATCTTCAAAACAGTCTGTTGGAATTGCATTTATTGCTTCATACTCTTGTCGTGTTTACTCCACATTACTCTGTTTTGCAAGGCTAATCTCTTATCAAAGTCCCTTTTAGTCTGTACATGTTATGGCCCATAGGAACAGGAAATGTTATCCCTATTTCTGTACTTTCCCACCAGCTTTTCTGTCTTTAGTGAAGAGCACAGGCATGGTTCAATCCAATGGTTTAATGATTGTTGAGTATTGAGAATATTACGGAATGTAGGTTTCGAGTCTGTTCATGTTCACTGGATATAGTCGATTATGGACTGAAAAAACACAGAAGCAGGGAAGGAAGAAGAGTACAGCAAAGATGTTATGGAGAGAAAGGCTTGTTTTCCTGATTGATTTTGGTTTGAACTCCAGCACTCACTCTTGGACTTACCACTTGACCTCTCTGTGCCTCAGTTTTCTTCTCTGTAAAATGGGAGTGATAATAATTAACCTAGAAGGTTGCTTTGAGGGTTGACTGAAGTTACAGATTTTAAGAGTATGTGGTACATTTTGAGTGCTCGTGTTGTGAATGTTAATTTCCTTCTCCGGGTCTCTGCATACAGTTCTGGAAGATTACTGAACTTTTGAATAGCAAGTTCAAACAAGATATTTTGTCCCTCACTCTTACTTTGAGAAGTTTTCAACCTATAGAAAAGTTGAAAGAATAATACAGAGAATTCCTCTGAATCTCTCATAAAAGTGAACGAGATGCATTGTTTACCTTTTGCTGAATTTGCTCTATTTCAGTCTCTTTATATTTTTCTTTTCTTTGGGAAGGATTTGATAGTTACAGACATGGTATTTCATTCAAGAATACTTCACCTTGTCTCTCATAAGAATAAGGTTATTCTTCTACATAACCATAATACCACTATCACAAAGGAAGTTTGGTATTGATAAAATATTATTTATTAATACAGACCACATTCAAATGTTTCCAATAAAAAACAAATTCAGGATCCAGTGAAGAAATAGGGAGTGCATTGATTTGCCTCTTTAGTATAATTTAGCATGATTCCCTAGCCTTTAAAATTAAAAAAAAAACAAAAACACTTTTTATTGGTGTTTAACATACACCCAGGAAGTCCACCAATTATGTGTACAGCTTGGTGAATGTTCACAGAGTGAACACAATCTTGTATAACCAGTACTCAGATCAAGCAAGCAAACATAACCGGGACCTCAGAAACCTCTTCGGCATCCCTCCTGTTACTGTCCAGTCCCCAAAACATTACCCCTATCCTGACTTAATATCCGTATGTTAATAGCTTTTTGAGTGAGTCTTTGTGGCCAAAAGCTTTACCGTGGAATTCAAATAGATGTGTTGTGGTCAGTTTTGACAAATATATATACCTGTTTAACCACCACCACAGTCAAGATCAAAACAATTCCAGTATTCCCAAACATTCCCTTACTCTGCTTCCCCAGAAAATCCTAGCCTTTGGCTTCCGGGAATCTGAGCTGCTTTTTTACCACTAATAGATTATATTTGTCTCTCCTAGAATTACACGTGAATGTATTCATAATGTATATAATCTTTTGTGTCTCACTTCTTTTGCTCAGAATAACGTTTGTGAAATTTTATATTGTTGTACATATGGCTTAGCAGTAAAGAGTCTGCCTGCAATGCAGGAGATGTGGTTTTGATCCCTGGGTCAGGAAGATCCCTTGGAGAAGGAAGCGGCAACCCACTCTGGTATTCTTCCCTGGGAAATCCCATGGACAGAGGATCCTGGTGGGCTTTATAGTCCATGGGGTTGTAAGAGTTGTACGTGACTGAGCAGCTGAACCACCACCACCACCATGTATCAGTAATTCATTACTTTTTGCTAGTGTGTAGTATTCCATTGTATAGGTAAATCAACAGCACAGTTGATCTGTGTACCACTTGGGCATTTGGTGTATATTAATTGCCTGTCGTCTAACACTGTTATTACAAATTTAGCAGCTTCATGCAGCACACATGTATTGTCTCACAGTGTCTATGGGTCAGGAGTCAGGACACCATTTAGCTGTGTCTCCCAAGGCAGCAGTCAAGCTGTCTGTCAGGTCTGTGATCGCATCTGAGTCTTGACTGGGGAAGGATTTGCTTCTGAGCTCATGTGGTTGTTGGCAGCATTTGGCTCCTTGCGGACTGCAGCGTGAGGACCCCGTTTTGTCAGCAGCTGTCAGCTAGAGGCCGCCCTCAGCTTCTGCCACATGGGTCTTCCCCGGGCGGCCACTTGTTTCTTCAGAGGTGAATGGATATTACAGTCTTACGTAATGTAACCACATATGTGTAATTACATGTGTTCTGTCACCATTACCATACTGTATTGGCCAGAAACCTGTCGCAGTTCCTGCCCACTTTCAAAGGGACAACACAAGGGCATGAATGCCAGGAGATGGGGATCGTGGGAGTCACCTCAGAGACTCTTCCCCACATGGTTGGTTCTAGTTTTGGGCTACTATAAATACTCGTGTGTTTATGGAAACATGTTTTCATTTTTCTTGGTAAATACCTCCCAAGTGTAATTGCAGGGTCACATGATAAGTGTATGTTGCGCTCTGTAATAGATTGCGTTCTTGTTTTGTAAAGTTGTTGTCCTTGTTGTTGTTTAGTCACTAAGTCAGGTGTGACTCTTTGTGACCCCATAGACTGCCTCATACTGGTATTCTCTGACTTCCGGGATTGCCCAGTTTGCTGAGATTCATGCCCCTTGAGTTGGTGACACTATCTAACCATCTCATTCTCTGCTGCTTCCCTTCTCCTGCCTTCAGTCTTTCCCAGCATCAGGGTCTTTTCCAGTGAGTTGGCTCTTCACATCAGATGGCCAAAGGATTGGAGCTTTGGCAAAGTTGTACTGTTCTTCATTCCACCAACAATGTGTGAACGTTCTGATGGCCCCACACCCATACCACCACTTGGTATTGTCTGTCTGTTTTAATTTTAGCCATTTGAGTGTGTAGCTTGCGTGAGTGTGTAGTGGTATTTCATTGTGGTTTTTCTTTGCATTTTTGTGATGACAAATAACATTAAGCATCTCTTTTATGTGCATACTGGTAAAGGCTGAGGTTAATGTTTTTCCCCATATGAATAGCAGTTGTTCCAGCATCATTTGTTGATCTTACCATCTTTGTAAAAAAAAATTGAAAAATAGTATATATTAGATCAATTTCTAAACTGTCTTCTGTTCCATTTATCTATTACCTATATGCAAATGAAGTTTCTCCTAATGCAAATGAAGTATAGTTGACTCATGAGTTTGAACTGCATTGGTCCACTTGGATTTCTTTTTCAATAAATACACAGTACAGTATATAATATACTACAGTTTATGGTTTGTTGAATCCATAAATATGGAGGGCTAACTGATACTGATTTATAGTTCGTGTGTGTGTGAGTAAGAGAGAGAGAGAGAGAAATCTATATCTAACTGTCAAGGTAATACTGGCCAATCAGAATGAGTTGGGAATTTTTATCTTTTTTTTTTTTTTTTTTGGCTGTGCCATGCACCTTGCAGGACCTCAGTTTCTAGACAAGGGATTGAACCTGGGCCACAGCAGTTGAAGCCCAGAATCCTAACCACTAGGCCACCAGGGAACTCCCTTTCTTTTCTACTTTCTGAAATAGTTTGTGTAAGACTGCTATTACTGGGCACTTGCATGGCAGTCCAGTGGTTAAGACTTGTGCTTTCTGTTTTTTCCCTAGGGTCAGCTTTGACATAATGTTTCTCAAGGAATTTGCTATCATTTCAGTTGTCAAATATGTTTAAGGTGCTTCATAATATTCCTTTTTTTTTTTTCCCTAAAGGCTTCTTCTTTTTCCCCATTGTGGACCATTTCTATAGTCTTTATTGAATTTGTTATAGTGTTATTTCCGTGTTATGTTTGGTTTTTTGGCCACGAGATCTTAGCTCCCTGACCAGGAATCCAACCTGTATTCCTTGCATTGGAAGGTGAAATCTTAACCACTGGACTGCCAGGGAAGTCCCTCCATTATCTTTTATTTGAAAAGAAGTTAATTATTTATTTTATTTTTGGCTGCTCTGGATCTTTGTTGCCCTGTGCGGGCTTTCTCTGGTTGCGGCGAGTGGGGGCTACTCTTCGTTGTGGTTTTGAGGCTTCTTGTGGTGGCGGCTTCTCTTGTGGGCTGTAGTCACACAAGATCAGTAGTTGCGGCCCTCCTGTATCTTTTAGATGTCTATAAAATATGCAGAGATTTCCCCCTTTTCATTCCTACTATTGGAAAATAGTCTTTTTTTTTAATTGATCAATCTGGCTACAGATTTATCAGTCTTGGTATTCCTCAGAAAATCGGTTTTTATTTTATTTATTTTCCTCTGTTGTTTTTAAGTTTTAAATTTTCTTTCTGTTTACTTTAGGTTTCACTTGTTCTTTCTCTAGCTTCTTTTCTAAAGTCACTAACTAAAGCTGTAAACTTCCTTCTAAGCACAGCTTTAGTTGCATTCCACAAATTTAAATGTGTTGTGTTTTCATTTTCATTCAGTTCAGTTCAGTCCCTCAGTGTATCTGACTCTTTGTGACCCCTTCGACTGCAGCACTCCAGGCTTCGCTCTCTATCACCAACTCCCGGAGCTCGCTCAGACTCATGTACATCATGTTGGTGACGCCATCCAGCCATCTCATCCTCTGTCGTCCCCTTCTCCTTCTGCCTTCAGTCTTTCCCATTATCAGGGTCTTTGCCAGTGGGTCAGTTCTTCACATTAGGTGGTCACAGTATTGGAGCTTCAGCTTCAGTCCTTCCAATGAATATTCAGAACTGATTTCCTTTAGGATTGACTGGTTGGATCTCCTTGCAGTCCAAGGGCCTCTCAAGAATCATCTCCAACACCACAGTTCAAAAGCATCAATTCTTCAGTGCTGAGCTTTCTTTATGGTTCAACTCTCACATCCATACACGATTACTGGAAAAACCATAGCTTTGACTATATAGACCCTTGTCGGCAAAGTTATGTCTCTGCTTTTTAATATGCTGTCAGTTCAGCATATTTTTCTGTAATTATTTTGTCTTCTTGATTAACTCCCTTATTTTGAAAGTGTCCTTGTTTATCATTGGTAATATCTGTTAGTTTGAAGCTGTCTGAGATTAATACTGCCAGTACAGCTTTGTTATGATTAGTGTTTGCATGGTCTATCATTTTCCGTCCTTTGGCTTTTGAGCTGTGTGTGTCATTTTGTTTAAAATGGGTTTCTTATGGGCAGTCTATAGCTCAGTCTTGGGTTTTCTCACCACTCAGTCTGACAGTCTCTGCCTTTTAATAGTGTTTCATTTGTACTCAAGCTAAATATGAATGTGGGTGGGTTTAAGTCTGAAGTGAAGTCGCTCAGTCGTGTCCGACTTTTTGCGACCCCATGGACTGTAGCCTACTGGGCTCCTCGTCCATGGGATTTTCCAGGCAAGAATACTGGAGTGGGTTGCCATTTCCTTCTCCAGGGGATCTTCCCGACCCAGGGTTCGAACCCGGGTCTCCCGCACTGTAGGCAGATGCTTTACCTTCTGAGCCACAAGGGAAGCCCTCGGGTTTAAGTCTACCATCTTGCAATTTTTTTTTTCATCTGTTTTTTGTTTTCTCTTTTTTTGTCTTCTCTTGGATTGAATTATTTTTTGGATTTCATTTTATCTCTACTGTTGATTTAGCTGTACCCTATCAAGTTTTTTTTTTTTACTAATTAGTGATTGCTCTAAGGTTTACAATATGTTACTTTAAGTTACCACAGCCTATTTTCAAATGACATACTATAAATAATTCACATATAGTGTAAGAACCTAACAGAAATATGCTTCAGTTTTCCCTTTTATCCATTATACTGTGTGTCATAGATTTTACTACTACATATGACACAAACCTCACGGTACATTTAAATTATCTTTTAAAAATAAAAATTTGCTAACATGTTGACCATTTCTAATGTTCCTCTTTCATGTAGATTAAGTTTCCATCCAGTATTGTTTTTCTTCTGCTTAAAGAATTTCTTTTAATGTTTCTTGTGGTACAAGTATACTGTTGATGACTACTGCCTCTTTTTCCTTTTGAAAAAGTCTTTAATTTGTATTCATTTTTGAAAAAATTTAATTGGATATGGAATTCCAGGTTGACAGTGGTGGTCATGTCCTGTCCTCTGTGGGCATTTTAAAGGTATTATTTTTTTTGAAATGCCAGATGGCCAAGTTTTTGTGGTTTTATTAACACAAACGTGGTGTGCACACGAGCTGTCTGTTCATTTCTCTACCAGGCAGCCTGGCGTAGGATTGGTGACTCTGAGGGCCGGCAGGATTGCTCTTTCCACACTGGCTTTGAGTCCTTGGAGGAGACGTTGTGAGTAACCTAAGCACAGGAAGGCTGTTGCACGTCAGCATACTTCAGGCTCCCTGAAGTTGTGGACCAGGAACTTCCGGAAGCCACTGGGCAGTACGACCTTCGTGTTCTTGTTGCTCGCGTAACCAGCGTTGGGCACTCGTATCTGGCCCGTGAGTTTCTTGAGCACCCTGTTGTCAGTGCCTCTGGGTTTCCATCGTTCCACTTAATTTTGACTTAGCAGTCTGACTGGTGTGGGTTCAACTTCTTGGTCCTCTTTTTGATGAGCTTCACGAGGGGTCTGAAGGTGGCCCTGATGGCTGTCACCTCTGTAAAGTGGGCAGTGCTGAGGAAGAGCCAAAGATACTATCCCATTGTGTTTTTTTTTTTTGTCCTGCACAGTTATTGATCAGAAGTCTGAAGTCATTTTTAATCTTGATTAATATGTGTAGGTAATGTTTCTCTTTTTTTTCTGGCTGCTTATAATATTTTTCCCTTTTCATATATTTTTAGAATTTGGTTATGGTGTACTTTAGTATACTTTTGTGTTTCTTCTGCTTGGGGTTTGCTGAGCTTCTGGATCTGTGAGTTTCTAGTTTTCATCAAACTTAGAAATTTTTCAGTCATTATTCAAATATTTTTCTCTTTGGGGTCCCCCACCATCCTTCGTTTTAATCAATTTCTGCTGCAGTGTTTTCAAGAGCACTTACTTTTTTTCCTGTAATAGCTAATCTGCTGTCATTACCATTCAGTGAAATTTCTATTTCAAATATGTTTATTCATCTCTAGAAGTCCTACTCTCTTCTTATACCTCACATTTCTGTCCTTACTGTGATCATGTTTAAATTATTTTTTAAAAGAAAATCTTTATTTGGCTGTGTTGGGTCTTGGTTGTTGCACGTGGGATCTTTAGTTGTGGTGTGCAAACTCTCAGTTGTGGGATGTGGGGTCTGGTTCTCTGACCAGGGATCGAACCTGAGCCCCCTGAACTGGGAGCACGGTGTCTTAGCCACTGAACCCCCAGGAAAGTTCTCTTTTTAAAATTTATTGAGGTTTTTTACTTGACATACAGCATTATATTAATTTCAGGTGTACAACATGATTTGATATTTGTATTTTTTAATTGAGCTAAATTCTTGAATAAAGCTGGACTGGTGAGACTCATGGATCTTGTGGACTTGGTTCAGCTTCTGACAGGCAGTTTGGTTGCTCAGACCTTACCCCTCTTTCAAAACCATGTCTGAGCTGCGTGTTAAAGATGGGAGTCTGTCCTCCTCCTCGTCATAAGGAAGTGACTTGTTAGGATTCTTCCAGGGCTCCGATTGGTGTTTTGAGTGGAGCAGTCCTTCATTGTGTCCACTGTAGGGCATTCAGTCCCCAGACCCCTGCCTTCTAAATGCCTGTGGGGCTCTCTGGTCACTGTTGACAGCCAGAAACACCTCCACACACTTCTAAATGCCTGTCTGGGGGTGATTGCACCCCAGAGTTGAGATCCATTGGGTCATGACATTGCTTTGAGACTGGCCAGGTTTGTATTTTGGTGGTGAAATGCTCCAGGGAAAGACACTGCCATTGTCCTTTGCCTGCTTCATTTTGGCTTATGTATATGAAGTGGTTCCTTTGTTTTACTCTTTTAACTAAAAAATTAATTAAGTACGTATTAATTGAGTATCGATATCAGTTACATTCTAAGTGGTGAAGATCAGCCTTCACCAAGGTGGTAAAGTGCGTGCCTTCAAGGAACTGAAAACTAGCAGGGACAGACATTAATAAACAAGTTATATAATGAAGAATTTCAGATGGTATCATAAGGACATCAACATGCAGCGTAATAAGGATGAATGATGCCTGTCCTGGTTATCAAGAAATAGTTTTCTAAAGAACACAGGTATTTCAGCATAGAGAATCACCTGGAAAATAATCATATTAGGCAGTTCTCAGATTGGTAAGAAGTCATCTGTGAGGTCACTGTAAGGTCTGACTGACCTCACACAGAGCAGTGAATTGGAATATGATGTGGGGAAATGCTTGCTCCTTTCTCAGCAGCCCCCAAGAATGGTCTTGGAGGTTGGGCTTTGGTGTGCTGAGACCCTAGAAGGCTCTGTGAAGCCAAAATTTGAGGAATTCAGAGAGTGTTGCTATTGAAGCTCCTTGGTGGGGCTGTGATTCTTACACACTTTGAATATCCCAGACTGACTCTGTAAGGAGCCAGCATCAGTGGTGGGTCCCCAAGGAAAAAGAGGCTGTTGGGATGAGAAGGGAGCTTCCTTTTTAAATTTTTTAAAGCAGAGTATATTTACATGGCTCACATAAAAAGGTACAAAAGGATATATGATGAAACAGACTTCTTTGGTGCTGTGTATTGTTTAAAGTTTTTCCTCTGGCAAATATTAGCTGTTCAGGAGATGAACTAATTTAAAGGGAAGTTCCTTGGAGGTTATGATTCACAGTGATTAGTTGTATCTCAGGAAGAAAGTTTTAGTTTAAATCAGAATGAGGCTTCCTGAATAATAGAGCTGTTTGTGTTAGTTCCATCTAGTCAAATAACTTACATTATTATTTATGGGATAGCATTAAGGTTGTTGCTTAATAAAATGTGGTCTAAACAAAACTCGATTATTTTGATTAAGTAGAAGAGCTCCAGTCCTTTTGGTACCCGTCCTTTTAGCTGAGTCATCATAGGCAGGTTATTTAACCTCCCTTGCCTCAGTTTCCTCATCAGCAGTACTTCCATACATTTATTGTGAGAATGAAATGAAGAAGGAGCTAAGTAAATGTTTGCACTTAATACTTACCAGATGGACTGAAGGAAGCCCTCAAGAAGGCAATGAACTTTATATAATCTGTTCAAACGCAATCCATTCTGCTCTTTGTTGCCCGCTCATTCATTCAGCAAATATCTGTGGAAGGTCTGTGGCTCAGCAGGTGAAGAATTTACCTGCAATGTAGGAGACACAGGAGAAGCGAGTTTGATCCCCGGGTTGGGAAGATCCCCTGGAGGAGGAAATGGCAATCCACTCCAATATTCTTGCCTGGAGAATTTGATGGGCAGAGGAGCCTGGTGGGCTATAGTTGAAAGGGTCACAAAAGAGAGTTGGACACGACTAAGCAAACAAGCACATAACCTGTGCCTGATACTGACCCAGGGATACAGTGATAAGCAGACACAGTTTCTGCCCACTTGGAGTATATAATCCGGTGAGGACACAGACATCAGTTGGATATCACACACTTAAAATTGCAGTTCGGCTTAGTCCCTGAAGGAGAGGTACACAGTGTGAGTGTATATGAAGGAGATTTGAATATACAGATATTCTCCTGTCAGAGAAGGAATGCTTTCCCAAGAGTGACTTAGCTGGCATCTGAAGGATAAGTCAAGCCATCAGAGAGAAGGGAAGGAACAGCTGGTGCAAAGGCCCCTTGACTGAGGAAGAAAAGGTGAGTGTGTGCGTTGTGAGCAGAGCTGGGGAATGTGGTGCCAGACCTGGTATGTTAGAGGAGACGCATGGCCAAACTGAGAAGGTTTTCCTGTATTAGAATCATTGTTGTTTACTGGGGCGGATGGGTGGATGAGATCAGATTATTGTTTTGAAGAGATTGTCTGCTTGCAGGGTGGAAACTGAATTAGAAGAGAGAGCCAGCATGGATGTGAGTGAGCTGATGAGAAGGCTATGGCAGTGGTCCAGGCAGGGGTTTTTGGAAGCTTAGACCTAAGTGACGTTAGAAGAAATGGAGCAAAGTGGATGGCCTGATCCCATGGATGTTTAGGAAGGCATATGGGAAGACTTGATATGGTGTTTGCTCTGGCAGGTGAGGGGAGGCACTGCCCAGGGTGGTCTTTTGGATTCTAGTTTGCATATTTTTGTGGAAGGTTGACTTTCACCCAGACAGGGAAAGCAGAAGAGGTCATGTATGGTGGAAGGAGAGGATTATGAATCTGCTATGGGATTTGTTAAGTCCAGGAGAAGGCAGGAAGTTGTAGAACTCAAGAGAGGTGTGGGCTGGAGCCCTAAATGCATCAGCTTATGGATGCCTGGAGCTTTAGGAGGGAGGGAAGGCACGTTCAGGTTTCCAGTTACTTTCCATACTTTCTAATTTTATGCTGGCTGACCTTGTTGTCCTAGAGAAGAAGGGGCTCTTGAGAAGGACTTTGGATGAAGTGGTAGGGTCCTTCCAGCAGAGTCCTTGCCTCCCTCTGTGGGAGCAGCTGGGCATGAGGAATCTTTGGGGACCCTCTGTGGACTGGACTCTTTCCTCTCTCCACTTCCATTCTTTTTCCCAGAAGCCTTCGCACTTGCCATCTGAACCAGCTGGGAGGAGTTTGGAGGCTGGCTCCACAGATTAGCTCATTTGTCTGGATATTATCTGTGGATAATTGGGAATTGGTTTGAACATCAGTAACAGTAAACTAATCATGACTCTCTCAAGCTGCTTGTTTTCTTCCTTTGGAGATTTGTAGATTTCCTCCTAGGTTGTCTGTCTCTGTCTCTTGTCTCTCCCTTTCTCTGAGCTGTGGCCATGTCAGCTAAGGGTTGAAGGTAAATTTGAGGGTGAGGGGAGAGATCCAGAGAAAGACACAGACAAGGACCAGGCGAGTGGGCCACATGCTGCCTGCAGGTTGGTCTGTTTATCTGTTAGCTTGTCACGAGCTTATTTTCAAAAACCCAACTTTCTTTTCTGCTGGGGATTGGTATCCTGAGTGACAGGTGGTAATAGGAACCAGTGTTCATAGTTTACTGCTTCCTTGGCTCCAGATAGATGCTGAGTGTAGGCAACTGGGGCCCCCTTGTGGCTGGATCTGGTTCTTCACTTTTGCTCGGCTTGCTGGTCATTGTGGAGGGGGCGGTGGGCAGAGATGGCAAAAGGAAAGTTTGGCTCTCACTCAACACCTTTTGTGGACTTAGCTATTGCTGTGGGTTTCATGATGGTCCCCAGCCACTGCTACTCAGCTGCTTGGGCCCTCTGAAGCCAAATTCAGCCTTCTTGAGGTGTTGTGACTGTGAACCTGAACCCGGAAGCCCTCTCTCCATGTTCTCTAGCAAATTTGGGCTTCTTGGGCTACTTCTTATGAGGAACCCACCACAGACCTCTCTGCAGTATGGAAAACGGGTGAGAAGTGCCAGAAGTAGTTGTTTGTGTGTGTCGCTCCGGAATGGCACGCCTTTGGTTTTTTGATGTCCATTGGGTGGCACTGCAATCTTACTTTTGTTTTTATTTTTCTTTGCAGCCAAGCTCTGCTCCAGGAAGTGAAAATGTGGTGCCTCGAGAGCCGCTGGTAAGAAGCCACGATATATAGTATGAGTCTCTATTAATTAAAATACGTAGTATGATTCTCTATTAATTAAAACACTGAGTTTAAAGAAGCCTGATGATCCTATAGTCATGCGTCAGTAGTGCCCCTGAATATAGGAGTGGAGGTGTTCTGTGGAGACCGAGCCCGTCAGCGACCTCTCACTTCTGACTGCTTTTCAGGCATGCAGAGGTTAGCGAGATTCCCTCTTAGTAAAGCCTGGTCTTGTCTGGAATGAGGAGTACCCATCCTTGGTCTGGTGATGCACCGTTTTATTTATTGTTAATCAGTGGGATGTTGGAAACCTATGGTGGCTGAGCTGAAGCGAGGTTGCTGGACCTGACCAAGGAGCTGAGCGGCTTGATTGTCTGAAATAGCCATTCTGTTCCTCAGAGTGAGGGCACTTCAAGTGGCCTTTGAAGAACAGATAAGAGCGAGAATTCTGTTTCTGCCTGGCCTGTAATTAGGTTTGTGATGCTCACTACCAACATTCTCTGCTTACACAATTGATAGGGAAGAGGCCTACTAAGTGCTGAAGCTAATTTTCTTTACACAGTGCATTTGCCTTGGTGGTCTTAGCCCGAGTGCCTGCCCCATTTTCTGTTTTGCATTTCAAGGCCTACTGCAAATCCTCTTGGCTGAATATTAAGCCCTGTTCTGTACTGGAAATTCCCTGGCAGTCCAGTGGTTAAGACTCTGCACTCTCATTGCTGGAGCCTGGGTTCAATCCCTGATTGGGGACCTAAGATTCCACAGGCTGTGTGTCACAGCCAAAAAAAAAAAAAGACTTGTTCTGCAGATGAGTTTTACAGAGGGGCCAGCTTTACGTTTAACTTTGCAGAGCTTTTTCTTTCATTGAATAGTGATAGCAAGCTTAGGGATATACCACCAAGCTTTTGTTTCAGCAGGGCCTATAGTTTTACCCGTTTTCCTTCCCTTTCCTTCTGGAGGTAGTGGGAGGAGGTGACGTGAGGCCCTTAGCTGGTATGAACAAGTCTGAATTCCGGCCTGTGCTAAGACTTCCCAAGGCAGGAGGTGAATTGGATCTGGCTGAGCTGGAGGAAGGTTCGGGTGATGCCAGCCCTTCGGGGACTGGTGGAGAGAGTCACTGTTGCCCTGCATGTCACCTGCTCTTCCCAAGTACGGGTCACTTCCCACCACTCCCTTAGTGGCTTCATTTCTCTCTTTTGGTATTGTGTGGGCTCTTCCTTGTGGTCTGGGTGGTGTGAAAGCCAGAGGAGGCTTTGCTTGGCCAGTCCCTTAGGTTGGGAGCTTGTTTCCCATGGGGCCTGCCTCAGTGCCCCTCAGACTGAAGTTGTGGTTGACTTTGGACTAAAGTTCAAATTGAACACTCTAGTCCTCTTCAGTCCTTTATTCCTCAGTCTCTTTTCACATTTTTATCTACTCATTTAACTACTGATCACCAGAAGAGCAGCTGGACCATCTTTTGGGCGTTCTTTCGAGCAAGGAGCCCTGAGCAGTTGGTGGCATCTCTTGACTACTGGGTGCTTGGATCCCCGTGGCCCCTTCGCTCTGCTAATGTTTCTGTCCACTGCTCTTTTCCTGCTGCATTTGGCATCTGCATGTTGGTTGCTTGTATTTTTATTTCTTCTTTTCTGGGAGGCCCTGAGCAGTCTTCAAACCCTAGTAGCCAGCGATCGTCCAGAGTTCAGACTCATTCTCTCCAGGCCAACTCCACAATTACCTTATATTTAATTAATATTTTTTCCCCTCTTTACATACTTGCTGCATAATTGCTCAGAGGAAAGAAAACACATAGCAGCAATTTATATATATATAAAAAAACAATAATTAAAAAAAAACCCCGAAATAAACTCCCATCTCATTTGGGTTGATCCTATGAGTTGGGTAATTAGGGCCCTATTAAAAGGTAGACCCTTCCTCCTTCCCCTCTTTTTTTATTAATTTTTTTATATTAAACTCCCACAGTCTCTCAGTCATGCCCTTATTGCTTTTGGCCAACCATTTGCAGCAGCCTGATTAAATGAGGGCACCAGCCGAGTTGTATGCTCTTGTGTGAGCTACTTCTGCCTCTTGGGAGAGGTGGCAGGAGGGTGCCAGGCAGAGAAGCTGCCGAGGGCCAGCAGCGGCTTGTGTGGCTGGTCAGGGGGACGGGATGAGCTGCTGCGAACTGGCGGCAGGCCAGAGAGAGTCACAGGGTGCCAGAGAGGTGATGGGGCACCCACACACAGAAAGCCCCCTAGCACTCAGCCCAAGGGCCTATCTACACCCTCACCCCTACCCCCCAGGGAGGTTCCTCAGGCTATATGTGTTAGCTGTCTCCTGGGTGCTCAGGAGGAACAGACAATTGAAGAATAAAGCTAAGCCTTCTTCCTAAGTAATTTATATATCTTATTTGGGGAAGAAAATGCATTTATTTGTTACATGCAAGACAATTAGCAAATGGCACAAGGTTGTATATAATTTTAGCAAACAGTACAAAATTGTATATAATTTGGTGCAGAATTGCCTGGCTGGGAGTATAAGAGAGCCTTCATTATTCAGAGAAGGAAGAGTTCTCTGGTGGGGTGGGGTGGGGGGGTTCTTAGGGGTGGTTTTTGTGAAACTCGAGGCCAGGGCTGGAGGAATAGGATAGTCCAGTGTTGAAGGGAACACCGCGCTCAGTTATTTTTGGTTTTGTTTTTAACCAAGTGGAGTGCATATTTTCCACAAAATTCCTAAATGGAAGCTGCCTGTTCTCTATATTAATAAGGCTAAGCTTGGGATGCTGAAGGCAAATAATCTTGTTCTTTGTCTTCAGAACTAGATGAGCACTTTGGGGTAATTTTCCCCTTTATTAAAAGAGAGGCTGTACTGAGGAGTCAGCCTAGTACCGGTGACGTTGTTAGGCGGGCGTGTTCAGGTGTCTGCGCTATTGCTTTGCTCTGTTTCTAGGAAAGGAGGACCTGGTTTTCATTTCTGTCCTCTCTGGACCCTAAGAGCTGGCTTGTGATTTTGAGTTGATAAGTAGGCTCATTCTCGTCTGACTCTTTTGAGATCCTATGGACTGTAGTCCGCCAGGCTCTTCTGTGCATGGGATTTCCTAGGCAAGAATACTGGAGTGGGTTGACATTTCCTCCTTTGTGGGATCTTCCTGACCCAGGGATTGAACCCAAGTCTCCTGCGTTTCCTGCATTGGCAAGCGGATTCTTTACCACTGCACCACCTGGGAAGCCCTGATAGGGGTCTTGTGGTCTCTAATTGGCACACTTGTGTGTATAGCGATCCCCTCTCTGGCCGCCTAGTGATACTGCACGTTACCTTCTCTTGCCCCTGCAGACCTCCTCCCCTCACTAAAGAACCAACCCAGCAACTCTGGCCATATTAGTGGGGTAATTGCTCTATAATGTCATGATGTCCTTGGGGTGGTGATTGGTAAACAGACTCCCCTTGATAAATTCTGTGAACTCCCTGTTGAAATTCTCTGTTTGTTAATGACAGAACTCTTTGCCAGAGTTAAAATGGCTGATTAGTTTTTCTTTACACTTTGTTCACTGAGCTTTGCCTTCCAGGACAAGCTCCAGAGTACTGACCTCTAGCTTCTCCCAACCTGCTCAAAACCTGTAAATTTCCTGCAGACCTGGGTTTTCTCATCACCTATGTGGGCACATGCTCAAGCCGTCGCAGAGGCTTTGGGCTGGTCCCCACACTGCTCTGCCAGGATCAAGTGCTCCTGCCTGGTTGATAAACCTTTAAGAATGGCCGGACGATTGTCTGCATAGAGTTCCTCCCTTGCTTTGATACAGAAACAGGGGTTAAGTAATCTTCTTAGAGTCCTTCCAGTCATACAAGTTGAGGGTATTTGAAGCAGCTGTAAATATGGTTTCGTTTACGGTCTGCTCACTTTTTTCAGTACAAGTTCCTCAGTGTTCAGTACAGTTGCTTATGTACTTTATATAATGCTTATGGATATGGGCTAAACTAGAATTTCAGCATTTTGCTCTTTGAAACCAACTTATTTCTAATGGGTGAGTCTTCTGCCATCTTCTCTTCCTCTGACCTGTAGGTATAGGTTTTGTTTTTGTTTCTGTCCTTTTTCTGCATCCCTCTACCAAAATAACCTCACACAACAGCTAATGTTCCTTTATAAATGATGATGGTAATTCTACTTCATTACCTTCCCTGTTGCTGCTGCTAAGTCGCTTCAGTTGTGTCCGACTCTGTGCGACCCCATAGACGGCAGCCTACCAGGCTCCTCCGTCCATGGGATTTTCCAGGCAAGAGTACTGGAGTGGGGTGCCATTGACTTCTTGTATCACCTTCCCTAGGATTAATGCTTTTTGGTATGCTGAATTCTCCCCCTCCCTTTTTTTTTTTAACCTTACATCCCCATGACTTAATTATTCTATAACTGGAATTTTGCTCCTGTTGATTGTTTTCACCCATTCCCCTCACCTTCCTCTGAGTTCTGTTTTTTAATTTTAATTTTTTAGGCTCCACATATCTGAAGTACATTAAGTATCGTGTCTCCGCAAATTTCTCCTGGAGGCTGAGAAAGAGCCTTGCCTGGGGTGAAGGGGTTGGGTGGGTGGTTCATTTGTTTGATCTCCACCCTTCTTGGGGAGCTCTTTTACCTCATACCTGGACACCTAAGATTTTCTCTTTGGTTTTTAAGTCAGTTAACCAGAGGCTGGCAATCAAAAGGCTTTTAAGGGACTTCCCTGGTGGTACAGTAGTTAAGACTCTGTGCTTCTAATACGGGGGGTGGGGGTGAACGGGGAAAGGATTTGATCCCTTGTTGGGGAACTAAGGTCCCACATGCTGTGTGATGTGGCCAAAAAGTAAAATCTAAAAAATCTTGATGAATTCAGGGAGCTCCTCTTTAGGAGAAGAGCCCTGGCCGGTCGCCTGTCTCCTGGAAACCTCTCACACGTACCTCTGGCACAGTTTCCCCCGCATTTGTATCTTTTGTGGTTCAAATACTTAGGTAAACTTGTTAGTGGGCTCATGTGGGTAGGTGATTCTCATGTTTTTCCCCCACCAAAACATTTCTGAAAGATGATATTCACATGCCCAGTGCATTTCTTTGTGTATACTCATGTGAAATAATGTGTGTATGTGTGTATGTATGTATAGAACATATAGTACACATATATTTATTTTATAAAGTTCAAAGCACTTGGCAGAATAAAATTGATTTTAACGTTGTATTCATGAAAGTATTTTATAAGCATCGAGTAGTGACACTAGCCACTTAGATTTTAGGAAATTGTCATTTTTCCAGGAAAAATAAATAAATATGGCAAATCTAAAGTGTCAAGCATTATTATTTAAAGAGTCTGTAATGGTTCATTTCTGTGAGTGTAACAGAGTTAGGTTTGCTCAACCGAGCTGTGATTTCCATCTGTTTCCCACTCAGGGTCTACTTGGAGGCTGGTGACTGGGGATGATGATGTAGCTGCTGCTGTTGCTGCTAAGTCGCTTCAGTCGTGTCCGACTCTGTGCGACCCCATAGATGGCAGCCCACCAGACTCCCCCGTCCCTGGGATTCTCCAGGCAAGAGTACTGGAGTAGGTTGCCATTGCCTTCTCTGATGATGTTGTAGGGATAACCCTAAATCTGCTCTATTTATTTATTTGTAAAAAGTGAGCCATCTGCCGGTTTTGGTGCTTACTGTACCAAAGGCACAAGGCGCCCCTCACAGCTGCTGTAAGAAACTTGGAACCTAAATTAAATGTAAACACCCAGAGGGTGGGGCTTGTGGTACACCCCCGGCGTGTCGTGTGTCCTGACTCCAGATGTGGGGCTGGAGGTCTGGGCATTGCAGATTGGAGGAGATGTTGGCTTTCCTCCTTCCCCAATCCCCCAAAACGTTGCTCTTTAACACTGACACCCCTTGTCAGGAGGGAGCCTGAGATTCCTGCCTGTCCTGTGGATAGGGGGAGGAAACTGATGAGAACTAAATGCTGAAATGGTTGAACCTGAGAAAAGCCTCATTCTGTCTCTGGTGGCTTCTCTCTAATCTCTAGGCTACTTACTGATTTTGAAATTACTGCCTCTTCCTGCTCCGTCCTTCCTATTACAGACGGAGGAGGTTTATTGAATAGACCAGGCGGTGCCCTTTAAGTTTTTCCCTCCTCCAGGTAAATGAAGAGGTGTGGTTTTTTTTTTTTTTTTTTTTTTTTTCCTGTTTTAAGGTATCCTTTTGCAAATAATTATTAGATGAATCGAAACTCTTAGGAGTAATAATTAGAGAAATGGAATTTGAAATTGGTGTTCAGCTTTGTTTATATTTTGGGTTCCTGCTTTCGTGGTAATACTTTATATTTGCTGTAGTTCCGGTAATCAGAGGCCCAACTTTTGGATAACTGAGCAGTGTCCTCCTTCCGGAGATGTGGGAACTGGCAAGCTGAGTGCACAAGTGCCTTTTTTCAGAGCCATAGTGATCGGGGGATTGGGTTTTTAATTTTGTCACTGGCCTCATTGAAAAAGGGAAAGCCGCTCAGTCTTGTCCGACTCTTTGTGATCCCATGTACTGTAGCCCTCCAGGCTCTTCTGTCCATGGAATTCTCCAGGCCAGAATACTGGATTGTGTAGCTGTTCCCTTCTCCAGGGGATCTTCCCAACCCAGGTATCAAACCCAGGTCTCCTACATGGCAGGTGGATTCTTCACCATCTGAGCCACCAGGGAAACCTCCCTTTCCTCTTGGAAACATGGTCTCAGAAGTTCCTACCCAGGTGTCACTGGGCATGGGGTGTCTAGAGCTCTTATTTGGGCAGAGTGACCTTCTGAAAATGTGTTTTTGTTTAAAATAAGTCAGTGTCTTATTTAATTATTTTTGGCTGCACCGGGTCTTCATTGCTGCCCACAGGCTTTCTCTAGTTGCAGCGAGCGGTGGCTACTCTTTGTTGTGATGCATGGGCTTCTCATTGCGGTGGCTTCTCTAGTTGTGGCTTAAGGGCTGTAGGGCTTGGACTCAGTAACTCTGGCTCATGGGCTTAGTTGCCCTGCGGCCGGCATGTGAGGTCTTATTTCCCAAACCAGGTATCGAACCCGTGTCCACTGTATTGGCAGGCAGATTCTTAACCACTGGACCACCAGGGAAGTCCCTTAAAATCAATCATTATCTTATGTGAAAGAATCTTCAGGCAAAAGCTGCTTTTACAGTGTGACCTAAAGAGGGTTATTCTGTATGACAAATTCAGCAAATCCCCAACAAACCTCCAGTTTGTGAAGCACCGGATGTCATGCTTCGGGCAGCCGTGTGCCCTGCGCTCTCCAGGATAATTTCAATTTAAAATACTCTAGCCCCTTGTCAAACCATGCAGACCAATTTGGGTTTGAAGAATCCACTCTTATAGTTAACCAGCCCCACTCTGTGCTGAGAAGCCGCAGGAAGATAAAGTGGTGCTCGGGAGAAGGATGCGCTCGCGGCCCTCCCTCCTTCCCTCCCAGCTCTCCTTTCTTTTATGGTTTGTAGTTATAACCAAGATTTATGCCTGTTGCTCCACAAATCTTCTCCTTGCCATTATGAGTTTGTCTGCACAGTCTAGAGATGGGCCGACGCTGAGTGATGCTCGAGGTAAATCTGTGAGGGGTGCTCCTTGACACCGAGTCAGCCAAGAGCTGACTCCTGGCCCCGTGGACGGAGAGAAGACGTGCTGCCACCTTTGTGAACTCTTGCCTTGGTGACCTTGGTGGCACCGCTCTCCTGCTTGTGTTCACAGAGTCTGTGGTGGCACCAAGAGGCCTTTCTCTGTGTCTGCTCTGGTCCAGTTGGGCCACAGCAGAGCATCTCCAGGGGCAGGGCTGCCTTTTCCAGCTTGGCGGGGAGGAGCTGCTGATAGAATCCAGCACACAGGTTAATGATTGTACACGTGTGAGTGCCCAGTCACTAAGTCATGTCCGACTCTTTGTGACCCCGTGGACTGTAGCCCTCTAGGCTTCCTGTCCATGGGATTTTCTAGACAAGAATACTGTAGTGGGTTGCCATTTCCTCCTCCATAGGATCTTCCCGACCCAGGGGTCGAACCCGCCTTTCCCGCACTTGTAGATGGATTCTTTACCACTGGGCCACCTGGAAGCCCTGGTCACACATAGACACGGTTTAGCTTTTCCAGTTTGCTGAAAATGGGTTTACTAGACATCTTTTTCCCCCTTTCCTCATAGTTTCTATTTGCTGTATCCTTTTGTGTGTACCTTTGACTCATAATCTCTTATGAAATGAAGTGGTGGCACCAGTAAATACATATTTTAAGAAAAGTGTCAAGCTTGCATTAGACACCCACTAGCTGTCACGGCGCTGGGAAGCTACGTACCAGGCCTGGGCCCTCTGGCCCGTCGCTGCCTGGTCACACCCATACCCACACCCCTTCTGCAGACCAGGAGGGAGTCAGCTTGTCTTCAGTCTGTATGCCAGTTGATTTGTTAGCGAATTAGGCCATTTTATTAAATATCCTGTAAACAGGTGAAGTATAATGTGAACAGAGGGATCAACAAATATGGTGTGTTTTGTAAATATAGATGTAAAAAGAGGATTCTGTGAAAACTAAGCCAAATGTTTTGTTAAATGAAAATTGCTAAAAAGGTTGCTGTCCTTTTTAGGTGTGAGTGGGGAAGATACTAAAAATCTCGAAGCATTCTGTACTTAAGTTTGCTTTGCTAATGTCTTTTAAAGGCTTGCTTTGCTTTAGAAATTGTGAAGGGTGTGTTACGGGTGAAGTTTATGCAAGAAAGACGTCTGGGAACTTCAGTCTGTGGGCCCACACTCAAAGAAAAGCTCTTGGCTTCACATCAAAAGATTAGCAAATGACTGTACGTTTGTTTATAGGTTTTAAGTTCATGTGAAATGTTGAAGGTATGTAGATAGACTCCATTTTTAATGATTCCCTGCTTTAACCGATTTTTTGATTAACTAACCTATTACTAGCTCTGATCACCGAGGCCGGAAGGACTTCTGCTCTGTGATGTGCTGTCCTCTGTGCTGGTTTCTTTGTTTTCATTATCGTGTTTCATCCTAACAAGCTGGTGAAGATCCCTCTTCCTCGGGGTACAGCGAGGAAAACAAGCCCAGGTTCCCATAGCTAGTCAGCAACAGGACTGGGGTGTAAACCCCAAGATCTTGAGCAGGCTGGGGAGCAGGCGGGCGGCGTGCCCACCTCGTGGGGTCCAGAGGTGTGGGAGACTTTGGCTTTAGGCTTTTTTAGACTTTATTTTTTTTTTAGGCTTTGGCTTGTTCAGGTGCTGCCTGGTGAGTCTGCTTCTCTGAAGCCGCTGCCTTCATGCACTGTCGCTGGTTGGAGTCTTTTGTGCGCATCTTAGCTGTTGAAAAGGCAGCTATTAATTTATCACAGGTGATGTGGGCCTCCTTGTGCTTGGAGGAGGCGTCTGCACCCATGTACCTCACTAATGACGGGTTACGGGATGGAGGCGAGATAATAGGATCTTTTCATCTTCTGTCTGTCGAGCAAGGTGCTGTGTCCCTGGTAGCTCCTAGGGGGCAGCAGCTGCTTGTTGTTCCCTCTCCTGCTGGCAGAGGGGAGGGTCCACAACTGAGTGCTTTGCTTTCCCTGCCACAGAAGTCAAGACACTACAGACTTCGGGATCTTCCTCTCTGGCTTTCCCTGCCCATCAGGTAAATCCTTTATCTGGGTCTCCATCAACAGTCACAAGTCCTTCACTGTCAGTTAAGGCAGCAAAGATAAGAGATTAGAGATGTCTTTAAGAGAGTGAAATCTTTTTGTCACATCTTACTTGTTGCCATTGATAACCCATTCCAGTACTGTTTGGGTGTTTTGAAAGTTTCCCCCGTGAACATGGGTCTTTATTCTGTTGGGAACACTGCTCTCATGTGGTTGATTATCTGTTCTGCCTGTCAGCACGTCTCTTCATTTCCCCCAACCCCCCCCACCCCCACCCCAAGCCGGGCTGACAGAGGTTTCTCTTCCATTCTCAATGACTCATTGCATAAGCACATTAAAGAGGAAACTTCGGATTTGTCAATCCTTTTAGACTTTGGGGCCCACCATCCATATGGCCAACTTGTGCCTTGTTGAAGTGAGAGACTGACTCCCCCATGCAGAAGCCCCAGCTCTCAGATCTTCTTCCAGTTGTGTGGCTGAAGCAAGTGACGGAAGGGGAAGGTTAGGTTGCAGGCAGAACCGGATGGTTGCAGTACACACAGAAAAGCAAATTGGCTGCACTGGTTCAGCCCTGTGAGGTTTATTTAGGATTAGCTAAGAATCTCAGCCCTGACTCCGCTGTGGGAGGAGCCGGTGACCCCCGCTTCCAGGCTCTTCCTTCTTGCAGACTTTCATCCGAGGAATCTGAGGACCCTGGCACGCTGGGGACCGATGGGAGCTTCCTTGCCGGCTATGAGTGGCTTTCCTCAGAGACACAGCGGGCCTCCTAACCTCACCTCTCCAGCTCACTCTCTGAAAAATGGCAGTTAATAGAATCTGCTAATGAGCAGAAGTAACTAGAAATAGTGGCAGATCATTCAACAGTGGAGTGGTTTATAATTTCTGTTTATCAAATGATTGTTATTGTCATTATTGTTATTTCTGTTGGATTTTTGAGGAATTCAGCCTGGTCTCCAGAGCCTCATCTATAAGACACTTTATTTCTTCCTTTCTCATGTCTAGAAACAACTCTATTCCAGTGAAATCCAGGTCTGTGGTCCCCCCTGCCCGGCCCCACCCAGCTGTATTTCTCCTCTGCCTTTCCGCTCAGCTTCCATTATTTGGCGGGCTCAGGCAGGTGGGGTATCCCCGCCTGGCCAGACTGGCAGAGCTAATACCGGCTGGAGGCACGCTGCAGTGTTTGTTTTCGCAGTTCCTGGATTTGGTTTAATGTACAATTGATTTTTTTAATGTATTTAATCATTTTTTTCTTACCTCATAAGGATTAACCTGCACAAACCTCATTTTATCCTAAGTGTGGCTTTGGGAGGAAGGGAGAAGAAAATTGAGTTTCTCCAGCTTATTTTATTCTTTCACTTTTTATTTTCTGAATGGCTTTTCCTGCCGAAGCAGCTCAGTAAAATACAATGTATTTTAGTGGCCATTACTTACTCATTACTAACTGGTCTCTCCTGCTTCCCTTTGTCTGTGAACTAAATACAGGGGGCCTAACGATAATTGGTAGCTCCATCACAGACTCACCAATTATAGATCAACAGGGAGAGCAGCCCAGGGATGGTTTGTGGTTGGCACTGGCTGCCCACCTAGCACTCTTGAGTTCTCGTTCTGCATCTGTCCCAAGTCGGGCTCGACTTGGATGGGTCCTCTCCTGATTTCTTACCTTGGCTTCCCTAATTTCATCGCACAGTCTCCCCAGTTTACACATTTCAACCTCATCTCATCCCTGTGTGTGGTTTTCACGTCCATGTTGTTCTTTCTTAGTTCCTGCCCCTTTGTCACATCTATAAAGTATCACTGTGGAGAGACTCCATTTCTGTTTTCTGTGTGTTTCCCTGATGTCTAGGATGGTTAGGTGGTAAGCTGCAGATAAAAGATTATCTCGAAACCAGTGGTTTTCTGTACAGTTTCGTCTGCGGAGTCCAAGTGAAGGCACGTCTTTGTGGGTACCCAGTTTAGCCCTCTTAGAGCATTTATCTGGTTTGTATTCCAGCTTATCCACTTGGCTCTGGGACAGGACAGGAAAAGTTGCGTCTTACTGTTAGGCTGCTAAGCTCTTGCGTCAGGCTGCTTGGTGCTGAAGTAGCAGAGGAGCCCCTGTGATGCATGGCTGTATTTCCAAGCAGAAGACAGTTTTTGTTTGTTTGTTTCCTAGAGGTTTGGCACCTAGCCCCCTTGCTGAACCCTGCCTATCTGGGGTGGGCATATATCCGTACTCCTCAGCTCCCAGCAGAAGTAGGCACTGCACACACGTTTGTGGAGTGTGTGTGGGTGTGTCCTCACTTACGTAGGTGGTGGTGATGAGCCACGGGGCTGGGGTGCACTGTTGCTGCCTACCGGGACTCGAGGCGTGCATCGTGGCCACCAATGCACATACACAGATGTTTAGTGTACCACCACCACGCAGGCGACATAAAGCGGGCATTTTATGAAAGGGATCATCAGAGGAAACATTATAGCTGAGACCTTTATAGCCTTTCCATTATTATGGTTTAAATCTTGACAGTCTTTATTCGCAGTGACACTGGGACCAGCAGAGACAGTGCTCACTCCCACCGCCCACCTCCCCGTGTGCACTCCCCACATCCTGCTCTGAAGCAGTGATAGGCATCGTTAAGTGTGCAGGCAGCAGGGCTGCTTTGTAGTTTGTCTAGAAACAGCTCCTTTTGACTCAGAAGTTGGAAACCAGATGACTCACCATTCTATTTGTTTTATTGCAACTGTCATTTCATAAAATGCCCTGAAACCTTTAAATGCCAAAGTCAGGTTTTTGTCTTCCTTTTCTATTTTGTTACCTCTCCTGTTATCTCTGATCTTTTCTTTCATGTCTCTCTTTTCTGCTTCCCTTTCATGATTATTTTCCCTTTCATTTCTCTCTCTTTCTCCCTCTTTCTCTCCAGAACCATCCCCCCGCCCCCGGCTCCACCGCCTTTGTAGTTGAAGTGGTCTCTGTTAACATCATGACTTCTCTTCTGGTTTACTGCTGTCGGATTTAGAGTCTCCACCCCCCCAGTTTATGTGTGTGGTTTAGAAATGGAAACATACATTGAAGTTTATAAAGCACTCACTGGCTTCAGCTCTAGAAGCTAAGTGCCACGTCAAATCATAACAGTAGCTCACTTTTTGTGATACTGCCTTTTGCAAACTTGTGGGTCTCTCCCACAGAGCCATTTCCTCCCTTGAATGGGTACCAGACTCACAGTGTGACTGAGATCTCCAGGCTTTCCTAGGACAGCCGATAGGGTTCCTACATCAGGATGTTGATTGCAGGGAGAGGGGCCTTGATCTTATTAACCGTTTCTCTCCGGATATGGTATTTACCTGGAATTCCTGAAGTAGAGAGCACCTGCTCATTCTCACGGCTGAGGTGGGGTGTCAGGATTTAAATTTTTAAGGACTTGCGCTCTCCAACCAGGACTTGTTGGATCTTTCTTCTGGCAGTTTCTGACATTGTGGCACTCAATTGAGTCACCTGATGGATGACAGGAGCATCACTGGGTGTTCAACACCTGGCCAGGGAAGCAGGGACCCTCCATGGATCTACCCAAAGGAGGGCAGACGGATTGTGGAATTTTAATGAAGAGGGGTGGGTCCCTGATGTTCATCTGCTTTGGAGCATAACTGAATCCCAGCATTTACTTCAGGAATGTTTGTGGGGGTCCTGCACTGGTGTCAGTGGTTATATTCCACATTTGTCAAACTCATAAATCCTACCAAACTAATTTTAAAAGTTTAATTCGCATTGTGAGTGGATTCTTTACCAACTGAGCTATCAGGGAAGCCCAATTTTAAAAGTAGCTAATTATAATGAAAAAGAACAACAACTTCAAATGCACAGGAAGCTCTCTTAAATGTTCCTTGTTTTTCTTTTTTTCTTCTCCTTTTTTTTTTTAATGCCTTTGGTCTGTTTTGGCCTTCAAAGTGAGCCATCCTCTGAATTCTGTTGTGAGAAAACTCCTTTCCTACATATCTCCAAGGAAGGAGAGTGTTTTCCATGCTGTGAATGGGGGAAGATACGGTATTGTTACAGTATTTAATGGATTGATGGCTGTGAGCTTCAAGCATGAGTTCTGTCTGTCTGCTGGGCAGCACTCAACATAGAATGCTGTGTTTTAACCCACTTGGCTCAATGTCTGTTTCTGACACAACCGCTTTTCATGCTGCTGGAAAACAGAAAACCACAGGCTGTTAACTCAATACTCTTCCCTTCTGGGGCTAGGGTGGGAGCAGGGCGGGGGCACAAGGGGGTTCAAATCAAGTTACTCCCCACTGGAGAGACACATTCCCTCCTTCCAGCTGACAGTTTGGACAAGGATTCTAGAGTTCCTGGCCACTTGAATTAAACCTCAGTGAGGAGTGCCCTGTGGCCCACTTATGACCTGGGCATTTACTCCTTGGACCGGGAGCAGCCTGCCAAGTGTCTCTTGCAGGCTCCCTCTGGATTCCCTACCTATGGATGTCTTCTCCCTTCCCGGGCAGAGCCCTTTTGAGAGGAGCAGAAGGATCATTTAGTGCTCGTGGCCTGCTCATTCCTTGGCTTCTCTGCTGAGCTATCCAGCAGGGGTGCCAATTCTTCCATTTAGCTGACTATTATATAGCCCTTAAAAGGGAAGGGTTTATTTTAGCTGGCTGCTATATTGATTGCTATAGGGACGTTTCTATTTTCACTGGCTGCTATATTGACTGGGAAAAGGAAAGGGGCCGTATTGCCGGGAGCTGTCATATTGACTGTTACAGAAAAGATCTGTATTTAAGCAGTACCAGTGCACTGGGATCTCCCAGGCAGGATATTAATGCTAATTCATCCGCTCACCCCCTGCTGTGAGTGTTATTTGTTTAAATCTGTAGATTCCCACAGCGCGTTTATATCCTCACTAGAGTGAGCTTCGCTCCCTGTAATTATTTAACATTATATGCTGATATAAATTGTAACAGTTAAAGAATGGTAATGAGTAGCCAAAAAAGAGAAGAAGAAGAAAAAAGAAAAGAAACAGAAAAAAAAAAGAAAAAAGAAAATATAGTAGAAACCTGTATAATGTGTACATGTAATTTTTGTTGTATGCGTGTATGTGTGTGTGTGTGTTCGTATGACATTCAAAATGGCAGAGTCAGATTCTAAGATAGCAGTGAGGTATGTCTGCCATCCTTTCTCCCATTCCAGGTTGATTTGTACAGTGTTGCTGCATCCACGTATTGTGCATCTGTGTGTCCATACACGTGTGCACACGTGCTCACGTCACCCACCAGAAAGAGACTGTACTGACGTGTGCTCATACCATCTACATGTGTTCCGTGCAGCAGCAAGAAATTTCTCCATTAGCGCCTCAGCTTCCTGATGAGTAGCTGATGTTTCCTTGAGCTTCTTTGTCGGCTCAGGAGCTCCAGGCTCGAGACCCATACCCTGGGGAGCACTCAGTTGGGATTGAACTCATAGGCCATTGGGTGTCACTGTCGCTCTATTGTCTGTTGTCAAAAAAGGGCTGTTACGCTGGGGAGACTGGATTTCAAAAGAAAGTTGTTTTTCTGCCCAAGTGGAGGGTTGTTTGTTTGTTGGAGATGTTTTGCATTTTGAGACCCACGCCTCCCCTCTCTTGCCTCTTTAAAAGTAGCTGTTTTGTTGGCTGTTTCCACCATGGTAAGCTGGGCATTTTGATTTTGTTTTTGAAAATTGTGTGCTGTGTTTGAATACCACCTGGAGCACCCCAGAGGAGGACTTCCATGAGCAGAAAAGTTCCACGTTTAAAAGAAACTAAGAGGCAGCTCCACAGCATTCTGGAAACCCACTTAACGAGGAGTGAGGCCCTGGGCAAGAAGGAGGACGGCAAGTCTCCTTGCCCATCCTAAATGTGCCCTGCACCTGCAGCTTCCCGGCTGCCCGTGCTGGCTGCGTGGAGGTGGGAAGATGATGGTGAGTGAGGCGGTGGTGAGGCGCAGGCGCGTCTTCTAGCCGGCTGCTCCCGCAGCGTGGAGCTGTGCCAGGCTTCACCACAATTCATACTGTGTCAGTTTAATAAATGCACTACTTAAATTATGAAATTACAAAAGAAAAAAGAGAATGCACTTATTCAGACTCTTAATACATTAAAAATAAGGCATTAAAACTCTGACTTTTTTTTTTTCTTCCAGAATCAATAATGAACAGGAAGGGTTGTAGACATTAACAGTCATGGACATTCAAACTCTTATACATAAATTATCTTAGAAAAATGCACATAAGACTTGAATAATGTAAATACATTAATGCATTTAATAATTTAAACATTAAAGCGCAAGCAGGAATTTGAGGCAGAGGCTGTTCTGAGGTAAGGGATTGGTCCTGGAGCGAGTGTGTCCTAGGATCGATGGGTGATTTCCCCTTGAGACACCCTGGAAAGAGAGTGCCTGGCTGCCTGGTGTGAGCCCCCGTGCCAAGAATCCCTGGACATTCCTGAACTCTGCTACCTGCCAGCCCCTTATTTTTGTGTATTCTGACCTTCGTCCTCGATTCGGCATTCTCTCTAGTCCTGTACTTCTAATTGTTTATTAGAAAATTAAATGCTTCCACTTCAAAGAATAGTGGACTTTGAGAAGGTCTTGGTTGGAAAACCAAACTAAATTAAAAAAATCCTTCACCAGCAGGCTCTGGCTGCTTGTGATTCGGAAACACGGAAGTGGTTGGCTCCTCACAGCCAGACATGCTCTCAGCCTGGAGCTCCTCTCCAGCACCGAGGGCCCTGGATCCAGGCTGCGAAGTGATTGGAGACAGACCTAGTGGGAAAGCAGAGAGGATGGAGTGTGTTACCCTGTGGGTGCCGGGCATCACGGTGGCAGGTTGCCATGCCAGGAAACAAGACAGGTGCCATGGAGTCAGACTCCTAGGGCGGGGGTCATGCCTCGCTTTAATCTGAGGGTTTAACCATGGGATGGACTGATGTTAACTGTTTTTCCCTCCCTTGCTTACAAAATCGTATTTGCAATGGCAGAAAGTCACTGGAACATTAGAGCCCCCTTTTCTGGCAGAATGCAGAAATGGTTGAATTTCATTTTTAACACCTACACTGTAACGTGCTCTGGCAAGAATGAAGCAGCTAGGACCGTGTGACGAGGTTCATTGATCAGCCCCAGTGCTGTTCTCCAGTAGTTTCTTAGCTTCATTTTATAGCCCAGATCATGTGTGAGAAACTTGGAAAACCTCAGACCCTATGTTCAGTTCAGTTCAGTCGGTCAGTCATGTCCAACTCTTTGCAACCCCATGAATCGCAGCACGCCAGGCCTCCCTGTCCATCACCAACTCCTGGAGTTCACCCAAACTCAGTCCATCGAGTCGGTGATGCCATCCAGCCATCTCATCCTCTGTCGTCCCCTTCTCCTCCTGCCCCCAATCCCTCCCAGCATCAGAGTCTTTTCCAATGAGTCAACTCTTTGCATGAGGTGGCCAAAGTACTGGAGTTTCAGCTTCAGCATCATTCCTTCCAAAGGACACCCAGGACTGATCTCTTTTAGAATGGACTGGTTGGATCTCCTTGCATTCCAAGGGACTCTCATGAGTCTTCTCCCAACACCACAGTTCAAAAGCATGAATTCTTCGGCACTCAGCCTTCTTCACAGTCCAACTCTCACATCCATACATGACCACTGGAAAAACCATAGCCTTGACTAGACGGACCTCTGTTGGCAAAGTAATGTCTCTGCTTTTGAATATGCCATCTAGGTTGGTCATAACTTTCCTTCCAAGGAGTAAGCGTCTTTTAATTTCATGGCTGCAATCACCATCTGCAGTGATTTTGGAGCCCCCAAAAATAAAGTCTGACACTGTTTCCACTGTTTCCCCATCTATTTGCCATGAAGTGATGGGACCAGATGCCATGATCTTCGTTTTCTGAATGTTGAGCTTTAAGCCAACTTTTTCACTCTCCTCTTTCACTTTCATCAAGAAGCTTTTAGTTCCTCTTCACTTTCTGCCATAAGGGTGGTGTCATCTGCATATCTGAGGTTATTGATATGTCTCCCGGCAATCTTGATTCCAGCTTGTGCTTCCTCCAGCCCAGCGTTTCTCATGATGTACTCTGCATAGAAGTTAAATAAGCAGGGTGACAATATACAGCCTTGATGTACTCCTTTTCCTATTTGGAACCAGTCTGTTGTTCCATGTCCAATTCTAACTGTTGCTTCCTGACCTGTATACAGGTTTCTCAAGAGGCAGGTCAGGTGGTGTGGTATTCCCATCTCTTTCAGAATTTTCCACAGTTTATTGTGATCCACACAGTCAAAGGCTTTGGTATAGTCAATAAAGCAGAAATAGATGTTTTTCTGGAACTCTCTTGCTTTTTTGATGATCCAGCAGGTACGTAGTCCAAGAACTTTTACTCTACCAGTAGAAGTTGCATTAAGTGTGTGCACACTCAGTTGTGTCCAACTTTTTGTGACCCCATGGACTGTAGCCTGCCAGGCTCCTCTGTCCATGGAATTTTCCAGGCAAGAATACTGGAGTAGGTTGCCATTTCCTCCTTCAGGGGATTTTCCTGACCCAGGGATCAAACCCAAGTCTCTTGCTTCTCCTGCCTTGGCAGGCCGATCTTTACCACTGCATCACTGGTGCCACTTTAGGAGAGAGATGTTTGTTTGGTCAGTAAAGCAAATGTTGCCCCACTGGGTTTGTTGGGGGCCCAAGGGACCCCTGAGAAACGGTTATTAGATGGTGGAGACTGAACCAAACCTGTTTTTATTATTGCCAAATGCATTGGCATCTTCTCAAATCTGGATCTCAAATCTCCTAGCTGCAGCTTTACGTGGGGTTGCCTTGATTTGACTGAGGCCTGGTCTGTTCTGGTATCTGTGGCTTTGTTTGCTACCATTTCCCGTCTTTGTTGCAGCCAAGGGCAGCCTGCTTTCCAGCAAACATGGTTATGAGCCAGCTTTTAGCCGCTTTCAGGAGAGCGGCTCTAGCCTGTCCTGGCACATGCAGCAGGTACAAACAGTGTGGGGCTGTGCAGCCCAGAGCAGCCAGAAGGAGAGCCGGTTCTTTAAACACTGCTCGTCAGGCATTGACTTAGAGAGGAGTAGTGTCAAGGATCCGTGAGGACCGCCTGGGAACTTGAGGTCGGTACATTGTCCTTGGAATGTGTTCAGATTTTTCTACAGACCTTGTGCACAGTATCCTCAACGTCACGCCCCTTCTCCACCTGTTTAGCTTTAAAGAGGCGTGGCTTTTCTTACCCAGTCTTATTTCAGCTTTGGGATGCATGTCAGTTCCAGGCCTGTTGTGTTGTGTTCTTTTCTAGAGTTTTCCAAGCCCAGGCTGTTCCCTCTGTTGCTTGTCCAGCCTTGAACAATGGCAGCTGCCTGCACCCCAGGCTCTTCATCCCAGCAGAGGGAAGAGGGTGAAACCAGGGGTGCACTCTAGCTAGGAAAATCTCATTCTCTTTGGATTTTGTTGGTCACACCCAGGAAAGCTTCCTTCTCTTCCCTTACATTCAGTGAGATGTTTTATGGCCTTAACTGCAGAATAGGCTTGTGCCAGACTGGGATCGTCCATGGAGGCGGGACGCAGGGGTTGGTGGGGGCAACTTCATGCTCACATTGGGGTGCAGAGTGCTGGTGGCCATCACGCAGAGAGAGCAGAGAGTGCCGATCAGAGGTCAGGTCACCCCTGTGATATATCCCTGATGCAGATTTCCTTTTGAAGAGAGAGGAGTCAGGTTCATTAATTAAAGGAGCCTGGCTCGAGCGCCCTGTAATTATAGGTGCTAGAAATCTGAATTTTAAGAGGTCTGTGCAGCTGCATTTTGAAAAATGTAGGGAGGCACCGAGAAGTACAGGCTGTGGGCAAGAATGTGGCTGAACCAGATTTGGGAGGTTCGGGTTTTGGCAGAATTCCCCTTCAAATTCGTATTTATTCTTCCTATCTTTCTTTTTTTTTTTTTTTAAATGGGAAGCTGAAGCTCTGATTTTTTTTTTTTAATGAAGGTTACACCCTGTGACAGAGAGGCTGGTATTATCAGAGCATGGAAGGCAGACAGGAGTTGCCGTAAACTAGAAGGTGCTTTGTTTTGAAGGAAGCAGGGGATATCTTTGGGCTGTAGGGATGTTGTCTTTGAAAAAGTTATTTCTTCTTGGAGTGAGTGAGAGGAACAAGGAGCAGAAGGTTAATTTGGATGCAGTCTAGGGAGATAAGTCTTGGGCGTGTATAGGACTCCGGAATCTTTGCACCCATTTCTCTTCCCCAGAACGGTATCTCCTCCTGTCATAAATCAGCTTTTGGTAATGAACCCAGAGGTACAAACAGAAAATGGTAGACCTTTATGGGCAGTCCTGACCGGTCCCTTCTCTCATTTCCTCAGTTGTCGGTATCTTGATCATTTGCTTTGGGTGCTTTCTGTCTGCCTTTTCTTTTTTCTTTTCCTATTTGATTTATAAGGTCTCTTTTTACTTGTTGTCGAAAACCTTTATTTTGGTCTGTGACTATTTGCATCTCTGTTAATTAACCATGGCTCATTTGGGATGTGAACGGAAGCTTTCCAGGTGACTCAGTTGTAAAGAATCCGCGTGCAATACAGGACGCAGGTTCACTCCCTGGGTCGGGAAGATCCCTTGGAGGAAGAAATGGCACCCCACTCCAGTATTCTTGCCTGGAGAATCCCACGGACAGAGGAGCCTGGTGGGCTACAGTCCATGGTGGTTGCAAAGAGTCGGTCGTGATGGACGTGACTGAGGACACAGACAGGCATGCACTTGGGATGCAGGTGGGAGTGGAGAGAGTTAAGCTGAGTAGGGGGTCCCCTCTTTGCCTCCCCTAGGAAGGAAAGAAGGGACTCGTGGTGAGTGGGGGCTCGCTACAGACCTGTGTGCCCAAACACTTGGTCGGAAGCAAACCTGCAGCCGCCACCAGCCTCCTTTCGCCCTATTGGCTTTGCCTCCTTGGAGGGTATTGCAAGCATCCTCCCCATTTCACAGCTTGAGCCCTCTGCCCCTCCTCAGGGGTTTGCAAGGGGCTGAAAAAAACCACTTTGTATGATATATATATTTAAAAGATACTCCTCTGTAGTCTTTTCTTCCATTCTTGCATGTGTGTATGTTGGGAAATCTACTGCTTGTGAACCCATAAACTGTGGAGTATAACAGAAGTCTCAAGGACTGTCACTTGGTGCATTTACAATATGCAAATTGCAGTTCCAATTAGATTGAAACCTCTATTTAGCAGAGTGGTTTTGTGAAATAAATAACTTTTGAAGAAGGCCTACTATATATAATAAATACATATTTTTTCCTTCAGTTGCCGGCACGGAGCTTCCTGCCTTCCGCACATCGGCCTGAAACGCTGATTCAGAGGCAGGCAGCATCCGTGGGCCCTCCCAGAAGAAGAGTCTCTCCTTCGCTTTCCTGGCACTGGGATTTCATCCTTGATTTACAGTGTGCAGCTTGTTAGCGCCAGCAGACGGGAGTTGGTGTGAAGGTCATTGTGTCCGTTCTGTCCTCTCAGAGAGAGAGTGAGGGGGTGTGTTTCTCCCAGTGCGCTTGGGGTGGTGGTGGTGGGCTTCATGGCCCCCTCTTCTGTCCGAATTGAGTGATTCAAAACCCTGGCCTCTTGTCTTTTTCACCCTCTGTACTGCCCATCATTCAACAGGGGATTTTGGACACCTGATTCAGAATTTCAGGACGAGTACTGCACCACCAGCAGAGCGCCTCCTCCCCCCCCCCACACCCCCTCTCACGGTCCTCCCCTTCTCAGTCCAGCCGTGACAAACTGACAGATAATTAACAGATTGGGTCCTCCTATCAGGCGAGTCCGGGGCTGGAAGCAGCTCTTGCTTTATACGTAGGTCCTTCAGCAGCCCTGTGTCTATGCGTGGTGGTTCTCTGAGCCGTCTTGGCAGAGAGGGCAGTGAGTGCTGTGGGAAAAGCAAACAGAATGCTCTTTGGGAGAGAGAGTGCTTAAAAGGGAGTGAGGGGCAGGCAGGTGCCCAGCTTGAAAGCACCTGGTGAAAATACCTGGGCTTGCAGGGTTGCGGTTCTGCACACCACTGCCGGTCTCAGCGAGCAGCAAGCTGGGTTATAATAGGATGCTTGATTACAAAGACCATTTTGAAGGCCACTTAGTCCCAGGTCAGCCTGTGCATTAAGTGCGCTAATCCTTTACCATAGCACTGGACTGGAATCGCAAAATTTGAGCTACGAAGCCTGTTGTGTTTCATCTCTGGCTTTAAATATTTCTATACTGATGCTGCCCTGTGTGGCTTTTTCTCAACTATCCAACTTTTCTTTCTCCAGTGGAAAGAGAAAATTCATCATGAGAATATTCTTGTCTACCTACCAGTGACTTTGAAAACTGCTTTTCTGCTTGTCGTTTGTAGTCTTCATAATTTGTAATATTAATGTGTAGATAAATATAGCAACATGGAGGGGCTACACATAGGCTTGGGTCCTAGGGCCTGGCACATTGGAACAGAAAGAAATACCTAATTGCATCAGAACCACTCTTAAGTTCATGTATGTGGAGCCCATCAAGCTGAAAGCATGCAGACAGCATCTGCTGTTATCAAATCACTCGTGAGTCCAGCTAATTAAAATAGAGCTTCATTTTTCTGAACCATTGTTTGGCAGGAATTCGAAACGGGTATAACCCAATTTCTGTGTGTTTATGAGCCTTTATTATATCAGAGGTACTTTTCTGTAAATGTACAGGGCAGCGTTAAATGAATTGATCCACGCAGTATCACTGTAGACGCACTGTGGACTTGCTAATGATTTCCCTTCCAGCTTTCTGGTTTCCAGACATACTCCTTAAAGCTTTATGTTCTGTTTTTCTATCCTCTGCTCTTTGTCCTCTGATTTTTTTATTTTTTAGTCAAAAAAATTTAACGTTTTTTTCTTTGAAAACAGGAAACACTTTTTATTTGTTCCCTAATGAAGTTTTCTTTTCTGTTTCACTCTCTGTTTCTTCCTCTCTTCCTGTTTTTGCTCCTTTTTTAGGATTTGCCTTTCTTTATTTCTTGCTGCTTTCTGTTCCCTTCTTGCCCCTTATTTTTCTCTCTTCTTATCTCTCCTTCCTTTTACATTTTCCTCACTGCCTCTCCTCTGACCTTCTCTTTTTTCCTTTCTCTCTTCGTTCTACCTTCTCCAGTTTTGCCAGTAAAAGGTTCTTATACCTTTGTCTCTACATGCAAATACAGATTAAGGCAGAAAGCGGCTGCCTATGGAGATGAAGGCATCTGGCCTTTGAGAGATGATGTTAGCCTGTTTTGCCTCTCTGAATTTGCTTGCATACTTTATGTTTTTAAAAGATTTTTTTCAAACCACATCTACTCCACTTTATAGTCTAATAATCTTACTTTGAAGATCAAAAGTCTTACATAAATGCTAACTAATTATTCCTTCTAACACTTTTGGTGAGTCCCTAAGCAGTTACAGTTCCATTTTACAGATGAGGAAGGAGAAACAGGAAAGGTAAGTAACTCTCTGAAAGTTACTGAAGACGTTCGTGACCGAGTTAGAAGTAAGGCCGGGTCGCCTTTGGCTTTAATTCTTGATTACCACCTCCTCGGAGTTTCTGTTTCCCCCCCCCCATGAGGATCGTGTATCTTTAAGATGAGGGTGAGAGAACACGGTGCCCTTGCCCCCTTTGCTTCATGTATGTTTAGCCTTCTGAAGTTTCATTTGAAGTCTGTAGATGTTAAATGAATTCCTAGGTAATTCCTGGGAAAGAAGGATGCCAAACCACTTACGGGCTAGTAAAAAACCCCGTCCATTACAGTCTCGAAGCAGAGTGCTCACTTTCTGTTTCCAGCAGCTTCCAGTAAGTGGGCCCACGTCATACGCACTGGCCCTGGCGAGCATAGCATTGTAGGAAGCACTGCCATATTTGATTGAATTTAGCCATCCTGGAATGACGTCTGTATGAAGTCGTCTCTTGCATTACTGTGGCCTTTATTACTGTTAATGCATTCTGACATTACAGGTGTAGCCTTGGCTCTCCCAGAAAGGGCAAGGCTGCTCTTACCGGGCTTAAGAGCAGAATTCGTGAACCTGTTATGTAGTGAAACGGGTGTTCACATTTAGTTAATAAGCAGAGTAAGGGAAATGCTTTTATATAAAAGATAGCCAAGAGACATAGACCTCTCCTCCTTCCTCATCCAGCATTGTCTCAAAAAGTAGATCAGTTAGTATTATTCTCCAGCAGAAAACTAGGGTCAGTGGATAGAAGGTTCATGAAAGTAGATTTTAGCTCTGTTTCAAGAAGGACTCCTGAAAAGGAATTGACAGTCTTTTAAGAGAGTGAGTTCTCTGTTCATTATAAGCATTATAAGCATTCTAGTGGAGGCTTGCTAGTCATGTGTCAAGGTTGTTGAAGACGGAAGTCCTAGGTCATGTATGGGACCAGATGGCTGTCCTTGTCCAAGATTATAACTGCAAAAACAACATCTTTGCTTGTTGTTCTTGTTTTTTTAAGTGCCTGTTATTCTGTGTAGACTCAGTGAAGGTTAGTAACTTGTTCAGTCGCTGAGTTGTGTCCGACTCTTTGCGACCCCACAGACTGCAGCACGCCAGGCTGCCCTGTCCTTCACCATCTCCTAGAGCTTGCTCTAGCTCATGTCCATTGAGTCGATGATGCCATCCAGCCATCTCATCCTCTGTCGTCCACTTCTCCTCCTGCCTCTATCTTTCCCAGCATCGGGGTCTTTTCCAATGAGTTGGATCTTTGCATCAGGTTGCCAGAGTGTTGGAGCTTCAGCTTATTTAATCTTTGGCTTCCTATTTCTTACTCTTACTTGAATAAAAACTGTTTCTGTTCAGTTCAGGAAAACTACCCTCTCTGCCACCTTCTTGGAATAAGTCATTCTGGGTAGCCACACTGTTTAGATGCCCATTGAGAGCCATATGAAAACAAAACATGTAAAACTTTTAACTGGAAATTAAAATGGGTTATACGCTTTCTCTTGCTTTATAAGGTAGAGTATCTAAGACTATAATTTAATCCTGATGACTCAGTATCATCATTTTAGATGTAAATGTTTATATTGTATTTTAAATGTAGCTGTTTTCCAAACCTGTTGAAATACAGATCTGTTGTGTATTGGCTCCTCCTCTGAATGACTCCGCCTATGCCAAATGACCCCGGACTGATAACTTTTTGAGTTTTCTGTTTGCTTTTTATAGACGAGTCTCTCCTGACATTTGTTGCTAGGCTTTTTTCACTATCTTGTCTTTGTTCTGCGAGTATTTCTTGGCTGTCTGGCTTGATTCTCCTTTCTCATTTGCAGTTTTTAATCTTCTGTGATTTGGACACCAGATAACTAAGCTTCTGTATGAAATAGATAGTAAGTAGTGTGAATAGAGCTTTGCTATGTGTAATGTATATGGAATTTATTTCTTTTTTTGGCAGCAACAATGTCTTCTCCCTTCCCCTCTCTCCTTCCCCATCTTTGTTGGCTTTCTCCTATTTCTGGCTGGATGAGATTGGAGAGCTGAGCTCTGGAATAGCTCCAGAATAGCTCTGGGTCTGGTCCCTGACCCTCACCCATGTCCCTGGCCTAGGTGGCTGCCTGATGGAATCAACTTGGAAATTATAAAATGATGTGGCTTAGAGGGTCCAGAAGGCCATCTATTCAAGCCCTTCTTTTATAGAAATGAAGGAATCCGAGGCACAGAGCGGGGGTGTGAGGGGCCCGGTTCGAGGACACGTGCACATCAGGACTGGACTCCAGGCGCAGGTTTCTGGCCCACTTTCTGGCCTGCCTCTCTGCCACCTTCTGTTCCCAGCCATCTTTGAGCAGAATGGGTATGAATGGGGAAATAGAGGGTTTGCATAGGAAAATACTTTGCTGGCTGTGGGCAGGTTGAGAATTAAAGTACATAAATCAAAAAAGGCTTCTGTTTGTTGCAGTGTTTGGCTGTGTTTGCACTCACCGCTGATATTGATACTGTAGGAGAAGCTTTAATCCTTTCATTCAGATTTACAAGAAATGCTGTTTCCTTTCAGTTTAAAAAAAAAAGTCCAAGAGAGCATTTGATTTAAGGAACCAAAACTCTAGAAAATGTATCCGGGAGTCCTCGTCAATTTGGGGCATAATGAAATATAAAAAATACTCAATAAAAGCTCCTTTATTACTTTAACTGTTTAAATGTGGAGTTTTTAGCCATCAGGTTAATGTTTTGGTATCATTTTTTTATTTGATTGTGAGCACTTTTCCAGGTAGCGCTGCCACTCGAGCACTAATCAGATTCCCACAAATGAATGGTGCTAGCTGCAGCCTGACATCACCGCGTTTTTGCTTCGACATTATTTTATTTGGTTTTCCTGTAAAAGTTAATAATTCTGTGTCCATGTGTTTAAACAGGCAAGAAGAGAGAGAAAGGACAGTGAACAGAAAACGATGAGCGACGTCTCAGGACTCTGGCCAAATTGAGGAGATGTAGGGATTTTTGTGATTTTAGTCTCTCACCCTAGCACGAGTTAGGTACGGAGAATCAAGATTGCACAGCAAGATGGTGATTCTTAATCTTTCCTCTCTGTTCCCCAGACAGAGTGGGAAGGACTTAGAAATGAGTTGCCATTGATCTAAAGGAGAAGGAGGGTGCTCAGTAGAACCGATCTCGTGATGGTGAGAACTGGTTAAATCTTGCATTAATTGTAAGTAAAATACATGTAATTTTAGATGACTGAGATTGCTAAGAACATCAGAGGTAGGACAGGAAGACTTTCCTTTTTATCTTCCCATTAGAGGTAGGAGACCCTCATGGCCGAGATGGCTCTGGTGTCTGTCTATTAATAATAGGCCTCTGCAGAATTGTTTATTTTTTTGAAGGTATGTTTGTTTGTTGCAAGCTGTGGTTGTTTATGGTGTTTAGTGAAAGGTTACTGAACAGTTCAGAGCCACAGTGATTACCATTTAATTCCTTCTATGTGCTACGGATTTCTTTGCTCAGCTAAAAATTTCTAAATTGGTTTTGTCAGAGGAGGCAACTAGACTGGTACCTCTCTGTCTCTCTCTCTCTTTTTAAAAAGTATTTATTTACTTTCCATTTTTGACCACACCATTCAGTACATGGGCTCTTAGTTCCCTAACCAGGGATGGAATCCCTAACCCCTGCATTGGAAGGTGGAGTCTTAATCACTGGGCAACCAGGGAAGTCTCTTGATTCAGATTCTCTTCCAGATTTGCATCTTGGTGCTAAAGACAGTCTGAGGGTACAAATCCGATCATGGGTACAAGAATCAGTCCTGTGGTCTTTATCTCAGTGCCTCTGAAAGCTGTGTGAAATAACGGTGACTCACTCATCCATGTCAGGGGCGTGGCTTGTCTTGCTCTCTGTACTGTCCTCATTGTGTGGACAAGTTACTCCTGAAGACACCTGGAGCCGTGTGGCCTATGTTAGATACCCCTTCTTAGACAGTTGAACTGGCCGTCAACTTATTTCACGCGGCTGTGAGGCACGTCTGCCGTCACCCCCCCTTGCTGCCAGAGCTGGTTCCCAGACTGTACCATCTTGGCGGGTGGCTGTCCCTGGGCCCTCCAGGGGCCACTGTGCTTGTGAAGAGGGCAGCTTTCCCCTGAGAGGAGCTGATTCCACTTGACCGTTTTTGTCATCTTACTGTAAATTTGAAGATTTTTGAGTGCCAGCTTTCTCTCTTATGCATCATACTTTTGGAACTCTTCTAGTTTTTCCCTTAGATCACAAAAGAATCTAAAATAATAGCAGGAAGAATCAAGATTTGGTGGTCTTAGTGTGTGTGCATGCTCAGTCATGTCTGACCCCATGGACTGTAGCCCTCCACAGTCTTCTCTATCCATAGGATTTCCCAGGCAAAGTACTGGAGTATGTTGCCATTTCCTTCTTCAGAGGATCTTCTTGACCCAGGCTTTGAACCCACGTCTCCTGCATTGGCAGGTGGATTCTTTATCCATGCACCACCCGAGAAGCCCCTGAATGAGCATGGCTGTGTTCCAGTAACATTTTATTCATCGACACTGAAATTCGAAGTTCATATGATTTTCACATGACTTCTTTTGATTTTTGTTTTTCTTAGCCATTTAGAAGTGTAAAACTGTTCTTACAGACTTGTGATTGCCAAGATGTGGGGAAGGATGGACTGGGCGTTTGGGATTGTTGTTGTTCAGTCACTTAGTCATATCCAACTCTTTGCAATCTCATGGACTGTAGCCCACCAGGCTCCTCTGTTCTTGGAATTCTCTGGGCAAGAATACTGGAGTGGGTGGCCATTTCCTTCTTCAGAGGTTCTTCCCGACCTAGGGATTAAACCCCTGTCTCTTGCATTGGTGACCTGATTCTTTACCACTGAGCCTTAATTGATCACTTTTTTCTGCTTATCAGGGTATCTAAAGACAATTTTAAGGCTACCCACGTGTCATTTCCAGTTCTTTTCTTGCTGTCTTTTCGGATTCGAACTGTTTCTAAGCTGTGACTGCTTCTTTTTTGGTTTTCAGATCTTTATTTGTTTTTGGTTGAGCTGAGTCCTCGTTGAGGTGTGTGGGCTTCTCATTGTGGTAGCATCTCCTGTGGCGCACAGGCTCCAGAGCCTGCAGGCTTCAGGAGTTGTGGCATTTGGAGTCAGTACTTGTGGCTCATGGGCTTAGTTGTCCTTTGGCATGTGGGATCTTCCTGGACCAGAGATCAAACCTATATCCCCTGCATCAGCAGGCAGAATTCTTAACCACTGGACCACCAGGGAAGTCCTTAAATCTATTTTTTAACATTTAAACATGTTTAACATTTTTAACATGTTAAAAAATGAAAAATTGTCTTTCTTCAGTTTCCTTGTAGGATGTCTGGTAGGAGTGCCATTTAGCGACTCCTCAAAGTTTCAGTTTTGTGCTGTGTGGAGGGTGATGCTCGACAGCATTTCCTGATCCAGAGCTCATCTTTCTTGGAATCCAGGGGCCCATCTTGTTGCTCTCAGAGCAGAAGGTGCTTAGCGATCATGCAGGGACCTCGCCCTGCACCACCTGGTGGTCACCTAGTCAGCGTCTCACCCCCAGTGATGGCTCGATGCCCAAAGGTGTCACTGTCCATGATGCAACCTCTCTTCGCCCCCTTCCTAATCATCCCACTTCTCAGTAGCGCATGACTAGAGAGAGCTTCACACCAGGGTCCATCTGGCCCGACTTCAAAAGAAGTGGGAACTGAGGTTCTATCTGCTGAGCACACGAAGGTGCTGGCGTTTAGAAGTAACCTTTGGAAAGCATCAGATACAACTTGTGGTGGGGAGAAAGGTACTAGAAAGTAGAGGCAGCAGTGTCGTTAGGAAGGTGCCAGGCACTGGGAGCCACATATTTTTAGTGTTGGAGTCACCAGCCACTGCCACCGAGTGAGCTCACAGTCCTCTTCAGGAGCATCTTGGACACTGAGTCATTACATTCCTTTGGAGTGATTCAACTCAACAGCTTGACACCTTCATTAATTTTACAACATGAAGCCTGGGTGCTCTCTGCTTCCTCTTTAACAGTACAGGGGAATTAGAAGAATATGGGAAAAACAGCAAGGGAAACTGGAAGAAGGAGCAGTCAAGAAGCTGCTGAAAGACAACATGTGAGGAAATTGAACTCTTTGCCTTTTCTCGGTATCTCCTGGGACTGAGCACCCAAAGCTTGCCACCCGTCGCTGGCACACACAAGCCTTTTTCACTGTTCTGGCACGCCGGCTAACGTGCCGACTCGGAGCCAGCTCGTTTTGCCTTCTCTGCTGAGGTCACTGCTACCGTGATCCGTGTATAATGGCATTTTCCTCCTCTTTTCAGTATGGAGGCTATTACGGTTTCCTCTCTAAACAAGACTTCAAACAATTTGCTGCCAGTTGGATTTCAAAGCCAAGGAAAAGGCAAATGTCATCCTTTTTTTCTCTCCTCTTTGGGTAACTGCTTTGTTGGTTGCATCAAAAATTAGAGGGGCTGCTCTCTAAATTCAGGTGGGGATGCATGGGGACAGGCATTTAAATTTGCTTTTCTTTCTCCCCAAGGAGAGAACCCTTTTCCTTCTCAACCTTTCCTAAGAAGGAACTTTGATCTCGTCATCCCAGAAAACAAGGGTTTTTATTTTCCTCACAGCGAGCGTATGTACTACCGCGCTTTCTGTGGCGTGGTTCCGGTCGCCCTCCACACAGGCAGCTCTGCGTGTCAGCTCTGCTGCTGGAGCCCCAGCTCCCTTTGCGCTGCAAGTTGGCACCCAGAGTACTTTCCAAGTCACCCTTGCCTAAAATCACTCTCAGTTCAGTTCAGTTCAGTCGCTCAGTTGTGTCCGACTCTTTGCAACCCCATGAATTGCAGCACGCCAGGCCTCCCTGTCCAGCACCAATTCCACCTGATACTAAATAGTGCCTGTTGCCTTCCACATACATTTCTGGAAGAACTAATTTAATAAAATAACAAAACCACCAACATTCTGACAAGCAGTTTATGCAATATTTTTAACTAGGGCCAAGAAGAAAAATTTAAACACAGATATTTCATTCGAAGGGTAGTTATTGTGCATATGATGTTGCCACCTTTCATAAAGGCTGCATATATCAGTGTTTTTAAAGTCAGACTAAGGTCAGTAATGCGTGCTGTGGAATTCCCTAAATGCAGATTTACACAATAGGCCTCCACACATATTGTGTTCTATCATGTCAACTCACGTGCACTCCTACCAGAGATCTTTTATTTCTTTAATGCAAAAAACAAAAGAACAGAGTAAAGTAAAACAAAGGAAATTAGGGCCCACGACTTAATTAGTATAGGGTTGTAACCCAAGTCAACAATGGGAAGGACACAATGACAAAAAGCAGGAAATTCCAAGTTGAAAGAGAGGCTCTTTCCTTTAACTCCTTGAGAGCCAGGGCGCTTGCAAGCGCACTGCTCACCCAGGTGCAGGAGGCTGGCTCAAGTACAGCTCAGTGTCTTTATTTTTGAACTTCCTGGCTTTTTGTTGACTTTCCCCCCTCCTCTCCCCCCCAACCCCCATGTAAACGAAAGGTACCTTTGCATGTGCGTGTTAATTGTAGATAAACGGGGGGAAAGTACCTCTCGATTTTGTAACCCTCAGAGAAGGAGAAAGAGGGGGGGAAATTTCCCTGTCACTGTCATCTGTTCATTTTTTAATGAGCAATTTTAAAAAATTGAAAATAAAAGAGGAAAATGAATAGGTGTTGAACCAGCCCGTGATATGTAAATGCCAACTAGTAATTACCTAAAACCTCAATTTTCATTCTGTTTCATCTTGCAAAACATTTCATTTTCCCGGAGTGAAAACACTTGGTCGGGGCTCGCACGAGGCAGCGGGGCGGCCGCCTCCTTCGGCCTGCGCGCCCGCCGGCCCCGGCTAGGGGGCACTTTGGCTCCGCGCTGTGGTGGCCTCGGCCACGACCAGCTCAAGGTTATTCCCCTCTTGCCATTCCGGCGGCTCCGCTCCGCGCGGTCGTGGCGCCCCTCCCCCCACTCACACTCGTCTGGTTTCGGGGAGCCTCGTGCCTCCTTGTCCTTGCGGAGGATCATAGGATCGTATTGAATTTTGGCTGACCGAGCCTTCCTCTGCATATTAACTTTCCCCTCTTACCTGCCCGCTAGACCCTCGGCCTCCCTGAGTTGCATTTCACACCCTAAGAGCAGCTCTTCGCCAGGCTCCCTCTCTCCCTTGGCGATTTCAAACGCAGCAGTCTCTATATTCCGTTTTATTGCTGCTGTTGCTGCTTTTTCCTCCTCTAGTTTTGGAGGCTGGGGGTGGCTCTTTTTGACTGCTGCTCTCACACACGTGCTCTCCTGCCACATTAGAAGGGTGATTCCGACGTGTCTTTTTTGCATGCTCCTAGATTTTTCTCTTACTCTGGTTTAGGAGCTGTATTTGTGCAGCATCTTGGAATGTGGTTGGGGGATACCCCTGTTTCCGGACTGGTTGCCTCCCCCGCTCCCCAGCCTGTTCCCTGCTGGAAAAGAGAGTACGGAGAAGTGAGAGCAGTGAGCCTGCTCAGGACCCTTAGCTGTAGGTCAGAGAGGTTTCTGGATGCAGAAAACCAGAATTATGTTGTCCTAGGACCCTGGATCTGAGAGCGCTCTGCCTGGAATCTCAAGGAACACGGCCTCTTTAGTGAGATATATGGCTTCATAATTAGCCCGTTGCATTTTTTCACGAGTGCTAGCATCAGCGTTCTACGATGTGTTCCTCTGATTAACAGCTGCTTTGCAACTATTTCCTTGTGCCACCGATGACCATATTTGTCAAGGAACTCCTGACAGAGTACTGATTTCTTACTAAAATGCAGTGTTTCCATTTGAAGAGGGTTCTCTCCTTCTAGGCACTGCCCGGCTTTCCCAGTCACTTCTTGTAAAACCTTGAGTTGGCTTTGGTCTAACGCTTGTTAACAGGATTCGGGGTATCTATCTACTTTAAAGTATGCGCGTAGGAACCTTTCGCAGGCAGTTTAATCTTCTGAGCCGTGCATGTGTAGCGCTGCAGTGTTGGAATGGGGTTTTAAGTCCGCCTGTCGATCATTTTCTCTTGCCCTCTAGTTGTGATCTCTCTGGGTGAAAAAGGACTTGGCTTTGGTTGTTAGTGTCATTAATTTTAGACTATTTTTAATATTTTAAAATGGCTAATGAATGCTCACATTTTTGGGAGATAGATATGCGTGTTGCACACAGGAGTGCAGAAGTTGGTGACATTCCAAGTAAGTGTCACTGGAGACAGCACATCAGGTTCACATGTCAGGTGCAGAGTGCTCAGGCTCCCTCCAACCCCAGGTTCATTGTTAGGCAAGCTCTGTTCTCCCTTCCCCCGTGTGCAGAAAATACCGTGTGCGTTCTGAAGATGATAGTGTGCAGATCTTTTGTAGGAGAGTGGAAAGCATCTAGGAAGCATCGCTTCAGTGAGGACTGTCAGGAACCTCGCTGCTTCTCACCAGGGATTACTTACCCTACACAACGCATTTAACAGCACATAGTTCATTGTAGATAGCCCCTGAGTATACTGTATTCTATTGATTTATACAGTTACAAATCCTGGTCTCTCACACACAAATCTCTCTCAATTGGCCAATCATCTTGGATCCAAAGGTGTTTTTCAATCTGAAGTTCCCTCTTTTTCCCTGGGCTGCTGGCAGTCACTCCAGTGGACCCACTGCCAAGGCAAGAATTTGCTCCTCCTCTTTGCACCCGGGTTTTATTTCTAGCTTTATGTGATAAACAGAGTAAAATCATCAAACTTTCCTAAAATTGCAGAGTCGATGGTGACAGGATGGTTTTGTTTCGCTTTTTGAGAGAGGGAGGGTGGGACACAGAGCATTGGGTCACAGGAATGGGGTGATGAGAAACTTTGCTTCTGTTTCCTTCTGAGTTTGTCATCTTTATTTTTATGAGACCAGCTACTGGTAATTTGCCTTGCGCTCATTAAGAATGCTCGGGGTGCAAGAGAAGGGGAAAGGAGGGCCAGTTCCGTGTCTCTGAGGGACTCAGCAGCAAGTGGTCTCCATGATGCCATCGGAGCTTTTCACCAGGATTCTCCCTGGCTTGCTGCACTCCTACACTGGGCGCAGTAACGTTCCCGCCTCCGTTTTACATCTGTGACATTGAGACGGAAGGTTTGGCCTGAATTTATGTAATTTAGTTGGGCACAAATATAACCCATGAATAGTCACATTCATCTCCTAATTAGAAAATCAGACGATAATACAGGACAGGCTGCAGGCACCCCGTCATTTCATCCGACAAAAGGGTGTTGTGTCTGTCCGACCTCCGCCAAGGGAAGAGCCCTTGAACTGCTCTGTGAAGTTAATGAAAAGTGTCCAACAATAGTTGAATGAAAGATGCAAACTGAGGACAGAGTCCGTTATCTAGGCGTGTTCAAACCTTTGCATTATGGGGGAAGGTTTGGAGAAATCTTCTACCATCTATGCGTGAATCATAGGGCTTGTAAAATTCTGTGTTGGACGGGCTCTTCCCCACCTTATTGAAGTGCCAGGTCCTTATGAGGAGAGAGGAGAAGAGTGAAGAGAAGCTGGAGAAATAGCTAGTGAAAGGAGAGGCATTCCTGTATGTCCAGCTTACATGGATGGAGCTGCTTATCTGGGTATCTTTCTTCTAAAGCCCATTATGTTGAAGCTGTTAGTTTGGATGCTTTATATTTTTGCACCTGGTGTAGTGATACCAGTGCTGTTAAATATGCGATTTGCCTGTCGCCTGCATTTTCCTACAAAGATCAAGAGGGACATAAACAAGCCCCAGATATACTTTATGTAGGTGTTTGGCAGTATTATGTTATATGGCTTGAAATTAGTGAATGGGAACTTTAAAAGAAATTGTTCATATTTTTTGCAAGTTTGAAGTGTGCCGGGACTTTGTCAAATTCCCGTTAAAATAAATACGTCAATTTCACCTCCCTTCCAAATTCATTTATCTTGCTTTTTTAAAAGGTGTTTTCTACTTTACCTGATGTTTAAATTGGATTCTCCCGTTTATGCTGTTCTTTGCTGTATCCCCCACGTTTTTCTTAAATGAATTACTAATGACAGAGCACTCCATCATTCCCTCTCTGCAGCCACTTTAAGGAAAGCATGGTGATCTAAACCTTTTAACCTATTAAAGATGATTTTCCCCAATTGAATCAGACCCACCACAGGTGTAATAACTAATCATTTAAACTACACCTGCTATTATGTATTTTTAAGCCATTATGCGTGTTGGATAGATGATAATTCATGTTTATTGCATTGTCCGATGGATCCGTTTTGCCTACACCAGGCTGATTAATGTATTTAAAGAAATAAGAGATGCAATTTTTAAAAAAAAAAATTGATGGAATGCGCCAAGCACTGCATTGAGTGCACCATTAAACCCATCAGAACTTTGCTCTCTGACCAGAAATGCATATACCAAGGACTGTATTAAAAAAGCAAGGTGAAACCTGTGCGTTTTAGTGGTGGGATTCTGTTATCTTTCTCTGTCATGGAAAATTTTGGAAGGATGAAGGAAAGGTTTATGCTTCTACCAGTGAACGTCAGGAGCTGTGCCATTGGCATCTCTGGCTTAAGACCTGCCTGCCCACAGTTCCTCTGACACCTGGGATCCATCCCAGGGTGTGTGGAGCCTACAACATATACAAATGGTGTTCTTGTCTTGTATGTTGAAGGCGTGTTTTTTCTCCAGGTGAAGAGCAATTAACCCTAAGACACCTGATCTGGGCAGATGGGCCTTGAGCCCATGGGACCTGGGATGGTGCAACTGTCCACCTAGTCCAAGGCCAGCCTCTCTTCCTGTTTTTCTCCTTCACCACTTCCTCCTGGCTCTTAGCTGCTTTCCTTTTCTTTTTGCCTTCTTTTCTGTTCCATCTCCTCTGCTCATCCATCACCCCCTCCTCCTCATCATCTCCCTCCTTCACTCCATTCTGTTTCCCTTTTCTCTCTTCTTTCTTCCCCTGTCCCATCTCTTCATAAGAATGCAGCCATTTTGATGATGTTTGTCAGATTTTTCTCTATTTGGATGCAACCTGAGCGGCTCGGGAGTGAGTATGTAGTTTTGGGGTTCTAGAATCCTAAGCATCGATTTCTCTTTCATCCAGGACCGATTGGTTATCACTGCAGTTCATGATGGTAGTTAAAGTGTTCACAGTGTTGGACAGATTCTAATTATCCTTAAGGAATGCTCCTGTGTCTTATCGCTGACAGGTCCAAATTTGGGAGTTGGGGATACCTGACTTCGTCCTTGGGGGAGAGTGTCTGATGCAAGCCTCCTGTGGAGGGATCACAGGGGAAATACATCAGGGGTTTGCCCTGAATTTTTTTTTTTTCCTTTCTGATTTATCCTCATATCTTTTGTTACCAAAGAGGTGTATCTGGTCCCATGATGAAGTTCATATAAAATACGAAGAAGATATTTGTAGCTTGTATTCCATTTGTAGTCACAGTACTTTCTGTTTGAATCTCTGTTCAATTGCTGCCTTAGTTTGAAAAATCTTAGAAAACTTGCTTACATTTGGCCCCTTAGAAATTTTTTCTTTCAACAACTTATGTGCAAACTTCAGGGTCTGTTGACTTTACCTGTACCTGGAAACTAAGTGATTCTTTTGGTTCTGATGAGATCAATAATGCCAGTCATTTACAGTGGCCCCTTTCCTATGGGGGCAGGTTGGCATTTCCCACCCATCAGACTAGTGTCAGGGGTGGAGAGCAGACAGGTGGTGTGCAGGCACACGCTTTGTGTTCACTAAGTAATTTGAAGGTTAATACCATCCATAGTTTTCCTTCCACCCTCTGTTTGGCTCATTTGTAGATGTGTAGATTTCTTTAAATAATATTATTTCCAGAGGTAAGTAGATAATCTTTTAGTCTGTCAGCTTTTAGCCATGAAACCCTAAACTTTGTGCTTTGAAGGCTCTTTAGAATTTGGCTCCATTGCATAAGACAGACAAGTGTGAGTGGCTGTGACTTATGTAAGTCTTCCCAGCCAGTGGATGCTCACTGCTTTGCCTGGTTCTGTAGTGGCAGCCTGGTCTCTTCCCTTCAGATGCTAACAGTGTGGCTGGGGAGGCAGCCTGAACATTAGAAGACAGTAGACTTGTGTCTTCAGCTATATGGCACTCACCAGCTGCACCAAAGATTTGAGGAGAATGAGGAGATCAGAGATGGCTTGCTTATTCAGGGAAGACTTCGAAGAGTTAGAACAGCCTATAGCAAGCCTGGGCTGCTGCTGCATGTGCAGTGTTTACACTGGTAGAGGCTGGAAGGGAAGGCCTAGAAAAAAGGGCGTAGCATGGACACAAATGGAGTGACATGGGTAAGTGTGGCCAGAGAGGGCTCTCTGCTGAGGAGTGTGAAGAATCAGCTCGAACAGGGAGACCAGGAAATGATTATTGGGGGTCTTAAAAGCTGGGCTGAGGGGATTAGATTTGATAGAACCAGATATAGGAAGCCAGTGATGGTAGGGAACCAACCGAGTCTTTTATTTAAGCAGATTTTACATGTGAGAAATAACCGGTTAATTTGACCCCAGTATTGCGCTTATTTCTATGGACCTGGGGTAAACGTGTAGGATTCTTAATTTTGAAATGTAGACTGTTGACGTTTCCTCCTTTTCTTTGTTTTATCTCCCCGACCAGATTGCCACAGCAGTGAAGTTTCTACAGAATTCTCGGGTCCGCCAGAGCCCACTTGCAACCAGGAGAGCGTTCCTTAAGAAGAAAGGTACAGGTTCCCCGTGGCTGTGCCCAGTGGCCTACAGAGAGGGGCTGGGACGGGCGGACAGCAGCTGCTGTACTGCTGAAGGTCTCCTGTAACTGCCCCACTGGTGTGGGAGTGGGGGTGAGGGAGGCCCCCAGTGGGAATGATGCTTCTTTTCTTACAGTAGAGCAGAGATGTGAGGATTCAGGTAATTGAGCGCTAGATGTAAGGCCAACGAGTTGGCCCAGGGCAGCCTGGCATCAGCTGTGTTCAGCAGCAGAAGAGGCCCAGGGAGAAGACTGGGGAGGACTTCTGCCCTGTGTTCTGTTCTTCTGATCATGGCCATGGCTGCAGAAAGACTGGCCTTAGGTTATGAAGTCAGCTGCCTCAGTAAAGAATGAGAAAGAAAGAGATGAATGAAGGACGAAGGAAATGAGATGACTAAACAAGGTCAGGTTAAGGTCAAGTCTGGGGTCAGTCTGATTTACAGATTGAAGTGGTAAATTACTAGTTTTATGGTATTTCTGTAAGCAGGGATTAAATGGATCTTGACAAATTCAATATTGTCTGAAGCAGACAGAATCTCTTTTGGTTTTATTGAAATTTAAGATATGTTTCTTTTTTGTGAAATATATATTAAAAAAAAAAAACCCTATCAAACAAAGAAATTAGATACTTTGCATTCTTTTCATTCTTTGCATGTCTAATTTTCTGGAAAGCTAGAAAGTTGTTTAAAGGCCCTTAAACATTATGTGTGAGGGGAAGTGAGTTATCTCTGCTCTCCCTGCCCCTTCTCAGCCCAAACAAGACTCTTTAAGGAACTGGAATGTTGGTCTCAAAATTCTGGGTTTTTAGCTTAAATCAGTGGCTGAAACGGAAGAGGGCGTGGCTTGGTGGTGTTTCCTAGGTCTGCTCCATGGTATCCCACTGAAGTGATGCTTCGGACCATGTAAAACCAGGTCCCAGGGCTGCGCTTGCAGGGTTAGGGCGGGATCAGCCTAGAGGCAGCCTCAGGGCTGATCCCTGTCTGTGATTGAGTTGATGAGGGGCACTTCCTGGCGGCATCCTGGTTCCCCCCACCCCCAACAGTAGGAGATTATTAAAATTTGGAGTGCACTGGTTGGCCCTTCCACTCCACAGCCATCATGCTGTAAAAGAGTTTTTCCTTGAAATATGTGTACCTATGGGGAGTAATTAATCATAAAAGCTCAGGGGTTTCAGCTCTCTCATCAAAGCATTGAAGCTGGGGAAAGCTGAGCCTAAAAGCTGTGCTGATTACCCGGGGTAACCTGAGACAAAATCCATAGTTGCCAAGAGATCCTTTGCCCAGTATATTGTGCAATATTATAACTGCCTGATCTTCTCCTCCACTGACAATGACCAGTTATTCCTCATTTTCTCTCAAACGCAGCTGGGCTAGAATTTCATTTGCAGAAGGTATTTAGAGCAATTTAGAGACAAATGTCTCTGGTGTTTGCTCGGCACTTCCCCACTGCAGGCTTTGCTGAGCAGTTTGAGTATCAGGAGCTCCATCTAATCTGTTTAATTTTAATAAATCCCTGACTGGGAGAGGGAGAGAAAAGAGAGAGAGAGAGAAAGTCTGGGCCAAATAATACTTCTTTTGACTTGGTCGGCTAATAATTACTGTAGAAAACTGTCCTGTACAACTATCATTTGTTGCTCCTTTAAAAACCAACGACCATCATTTAATTAATTTAGCTCAGACTGTTTGCCCTGTGCTGAGAACAGAACAGACAAAACCCCTGCCCTCTCAGAGCTTGAGTTCTACCAGAGGAAGGCAGACAGCAAAAGAAGAGACAAAACGTGGTTTATCAGATGGCAAGTTCCATGGAGAGGAGTGCCTGGGTGGTGGGCTGGAAGGAGCTGGTGCCGTGTGGGGATGGATTGTGCTTCTCAACGGGGTGATTAGCAGGTGTCCCTCGGGGAGGGTGACATGTGAGCGAAGACCTGGAGGAGATGAGTATTTGTTGTGGGCGGAATTCCTTCTCGATCCTGACTGTGGTTTAGAGTTTTTAGAATGTTAGGCCGCAGGAAACCAGAGAGGCATCCTACCTTTCTTCCAAAGAGAGTTTACCCCGCACTTAAACTGGAGTCCGAGGACTTAATCACCCACCTCCATTATCGTCTAAAACGCTGCTTCAGTCAGTAATTACCTATTTCCAAGTTGAATCCCAATAGAGTAAGTTCTGGCAGGACCTTTTCTGGGCAGAGAATTCCAAGGTTTGATGGGCATCTGGGGAAGAAGAGCCCTCTGTGGATTTAAACTTCACTTTTCACATTTCCCGTTCTCAGGGTCAGGTGTACACAGATCACGTTCACAGAGCTTGGTACCATTTCCGATGGGGTGAGGGAGGAGGGGATCTTATAAAGGAGTGAGCGTGTGCCCTGTCCCTAACAGTAGTTGAGAAGGAAAGGGAGTTGGCTCTGTGGTCTTTGGGGGCCGGGAGTGCGTCTGGAGGGGAGGGACCAAGGTCCTGGCTTCCTCCAGTCCTGTCTCCCACAGGACTCGCTGCAGTGCAGGGTTGGAGCACTGGGTTTGGGGAGCTCACAGCTACTGTAGTCTTGGCTTTCCTAGCAAATGTCACTTCAGGGAATTGCAGTGGAGCCCTGTCTTGAATTATAATCTTGACTTTCTATTTTTTTAATAAACATCTCTTTCCCGAAAAGGCAAATCCAATTTTGTTTTTCTTTTAATATTATTTAATATTTAATATAGAAATCGAGGTCCCTGTAGTGCATGTCACTTCAGTGGAAAATGAGGGTTACTTTAAAAACATCAGCTGAGTTTGTTTTATTGTGAAGCTGCAGCCCTGAGTAGGGCCCTGGTCCCACCTCTGTAACTGACAGGTTAACCTATGCCCTCTGATTTCAGGGCTGGGGAGGCCGGGGGAGCTGATGGCATAGGGTTTGCAAGAGTCTTTTGTGGTTTTGTTTGTTTGTTTGTTTGTTTTTTGTTTCTTTGAGATCTCTTTTGGATGCTTCAGAGTCTGAACATGGAGTCATTAATGAGAAACATGAAGTTATTAGAATCATTTATCATTTTCTTTGAAGCTTGTGCTGCCAGTTTGTGTAATTTACAACATTTCTTTCTTTTATCGGGAATTTCTTTGGATGCAAGAGAAAAGCAGCTGTTCACCTTCAGAGTATTAGAATAAATGTTTTTGTTTTCCGTCCAACCACTTGATTCTGCAGATGACATCAATTGCGGAGTCAGCCACACATGAAGATGATTGGACTGTGTGTGGGGTTTAAGCCCTCATAGAAGGAACGGGTCTATATATAGAAGCAGTTCTTGCCAGGCAGGCATCGTATCTGGGGCTTTAAGCAGGCTACAGTCCAGGAGGTTAGAGTAACTTAAAAACAGCAGTTGGATCAGTCCAGAAAGTTAGGGGCTTGGATGCTGTCATCAATAAGCTTATGTTGATCTGACACCCTGTCCAACTACAAAATGTAGGAGGGTCTGCTTCCAAACACGTTTGGCAAGCTGAGTATAAGTTGGGTAAGAGAGAGGATCCTGTTCGTGGCGGGTAAAGGGGTAGATGAGATGGGGGGAGGTAGACTTCTCTGTTAGCTTTCTCTCATATATCTGTTGCAAGACAGAGTTCTAGAAAAGAGATGAGTGTCATCTGCTTTCCCATGTGATTTTGCATGGTGAGACCTGGGTGGTGCTGACTGACCCTTTGGCTTACCGTTGTCCTTCTCAAGTGTATAAATCAAGGACTATATTCTCCTTCATCTAATAAATATAAGAGGGCTGGGGGGAAGGTGAAGGAGAACGAATCAGATAAAACACACTATTACCGTGCTTCCTCATTCTAAAAGGTGAAACAAGATCTTATCTCTTCTGTTCCTGGAAGCGGAACCCCCAGTAGCAAAACTGCCTCCTTGCTGGAAATGAACTTGAGGAAGAAACCTGCTGGTCTCAACCTTGGTAGTGGGGTAGAGGTGAAGGGCTTCTCTCACTGGAATATTTTAAGGGGGAGTGAATTCTTACACAGATTTCAATTTAACTCTCTTTTATGACTTTTCTTTTTTATCATTTACGTCCATTTCATGAGGTAGTTTGCATGTCCTTGAATGGAATCTCGTTACCATGAAAGCTTTTTTAGCATTGATTTCATAACAGTCTTAATTTAATAGCTCCGTCATTACTGAGTAGCTCTGGGAGTGGGGCCCTGGCTTTCCAGGTCACTGACCTTTTAATTACAAACCTTGTTCTGATGGCCAGGTTATCGACTGGACAGCTCCCAGCTTGTGCCCCCAGGATGAAAACGAAAATAACTGTTTCCTCCCCCATCTCCAGGAAAAAAAAAATTGTAACCTCATGTGTTTCTAAAATTAATTTTCTCCTTCGGCTTTACTTTATAATTAATTCTTTAATGTGTCTTAGTAAAGCCAGAGTATTTTTATAACACAGTTTTTTTTTCTAGAGCTTGGGTCCAGCGGATAGCGTGGAGGGGGTAGGGATGAAGAGCTTGCCAGCTTCCACCCCATGCTTGATCAGGGCCTATCTCCTCGTCCTCAGAAACTCCTGCGGCTGAGCTGGAAAGAACAGTTATCAGCTCTGTGAGGGGCCATCCAGCCCTTCTGATTCTTTGCTAAACAGACAGGGATTGCAGCATCAAGATGTAGACGCATTTCTGCATTTGCTGGAATAATTGAACCTTGCCTATCACAGACGGTCCCGTTCTGAGAGAAGACTGCGGTTGGATGAGTCTTCTTACTGAGTCCTAGCTCTCTGCTAGTCATGGGTGACTGAAGGACACAGGGACCTCTGCATGGGGTTCTGCTCAGTTGGGAGCTTAGAGCTTGGGTCCATCTAGATTCTCACTGACAATGAAGGGGGAGAGAAAAAAGGGAGGACAGTGGCCCGTAAGTAGGATGACCACGGGTTCTGGTTTGCCCAGGACTGTCCCAGCTTTAACACTGGAATCCCACATCCTAGCCTGCCCCTCAAAGCCTGGGCAAACAGGTCACCCGGAGTGAGGGCTACTGAGAGAGACCAAAAAGGGTGTTTTGGGGAAGCCAAGGGAAGAAGTCCATTAGCAGTCAGTCCCCGCGAGTTGGTTCAGCTTGCCCTCGAGCAGCATCTTATTCAAGCACTGCCTGATCTCATTGCCCCGGCCCGGCCCTGCCCTGCCCTGACCCGATGGGGGTCCAGTGCAAAGAGCCTCTGGGGGAGCCCGTGCTGCCCTGCGGGTGAGCGAGGTACTGCCAGAGCCGGAGTAGGCCGGGCTGCGTGTGGCAGCCGCCTGCGTCCCGGGAATGATTGAGCATCGCCATCCATCTGTTGTGAGCGGAAGTCTTCCTTCCCTGCCAGTCCTGCATCTGCATGCCCATCACCCGCTGTTCAGGACCAGCTTATCCATCATCCTGACTGGTGTTCCCCCCATCCATTTTCCTGCTCCCCTTGTTATCCACACTTGTCTGGAACTCCGCAGATTTTTTTCAGCATTCAGGATGAGAGCTGCAGCAGCTTGGCTGGCTGATCACTGTGGCCTCCCCGTTCAGAGGGGGAGCCGGTAGCACTTGCTCTCCCCAGACAGCTGAGTCAAGTGCGTTTCTACTCCTCTCCCTGCAGCCAGAGGACGGCTGCACAGAGGAGCTTGAAGGGGAGGGGAGACAGCTCTTTTAGATTTAGTGAGTGGTTTTGAGAATTCTCTGAAAATGAAGAATGACTCCTTCTTTCTTGACTTGGGTGCCTGCAGCAACACTGTGAGGAAAAGCAACGTGACACCGCCATGTACATACAGTACTGTTTTTATTTTTAAAGATAAAAGAAAAAGTTTTTTAAAGCAAGATATGTGCATGGTTTTAAGAATTCAAACAGTGAAGGATAGCTAGTGAAGAATAGGTCATCCTGCCGTCTCTTGCTCCCGCCCCCGCACCCATCCTCTTTCTGTGTGCAGTCGGTCCCCTACATGTGAGTAAGTTCCGTTCCGAGGGCACTTTCCTGAGTCCAGGTTGTTCTTAAGTCCAACAAAGTTCGCCTAGATGCCCAACTAACACAATCAGCTGTATTATATCATACTTTAATAGGTTTATAATACGTTTCACACAAATAATATGTACATGAAAAACAAGCACAAGAAAAAGCAAGCATTTTTAATCTTTACAGTGCAGCACACTGAAAAGTACAGTCGTACAGAGCAGCATGGCATCCAGGAGCTGGCACACAGGTTTGTGTCTTTGAAAGTTCACAAAGGTTTGTATGTAGGGAACTTCCTGTATCATTCCAAAGTTCTATCCATACAAAAGCACATGAATGTTTAATAACATAAACACCTTTTAAATACAGTGGTAGCATGTTTCACACTTTACCTTATGCTTGCCGTTGTACCTTGGCTTGCATTCTGCTTTAACACACAGGTTTGCCTCATTCTTTTCAGTGGCTGCATAGTACTCCATTGTATTCCTCTTATCATCATTTTTTTGAGTCAGTCCCAAATTAGGGGACATTTAGGCTGATTCCTGTCTCTTGTTTCAGACAATGCATCAGGGAATATTCCTGCCTGTATATTGTTGGACACTGCTAAACATTTTCTGTATGGTACCTAGGCTATGGTATATTTTTCTTAAGATTTCAGGAGACCATGTCACCCCACCCCCCAAAAAAAGAGAACTGTTTTTTAATATAAACATGACCATAGGTAGGGAGAAGGCAATGGCACCCCACTCCAGTACTCTTGCCTGGAAAATCCCATGGACGGAGGAGCCTGGTAGGCTGTAGTCCATGGGGTCGCTAAGAGTCGGACACGACTGAGCGACTTCACTTTCACTTTTCACTTTCATGCATTGGAGGAGGAAATGGCAACCCACTCCAGTGTTCTTGCCTGGAGAATCCCAGGGACGGCGGGGCCTGGTGGGCTGCCGTCTGTGGGGTCGTACAGAGTCGGACATGACTGAAGCGACTTAGCAGCAGCAGCAGCAGCAGACCATAGGTAGAAAGAAATTAATAAGAGAAAAAACACAAACAAATTATTATGAACACTGGGCACAGATTTGTATTCTGGGGACATTCTGGTCAATGGTTACATGAAAAATACTTTTCTTTCTAAAAGAATCTTTTTTTTTAATCTCATTTTTTGAAGGGATGTGGGCTCATAAATTGAATTTTTGATTCAAAATAAACATTCAAATAAATGGAAAGCTTCAGAAACTTGAAAGTGAGTATCTATTTTCAAATGAAGTACAGTCCGTCAGTATTTCCTGGGGATTGATTCCAGAACCTCCGCCAAAGGATATCATATTTGCATATATCCTACGTATCCTCCCATTTAAATCATCTCTCAATTTACTTATAATACCCAGTACAATGTAAATGATGTGTAAATAGTTGCCTGTGTTCAGCAAATTCAAGTTTGGCACTTTGGAGTTTTCTGGAGTTTTTTCCTCGAATACTTTTGATCCATGGTTGGTTGAACCTGTAGATGTGGAGACTGTGGATATGGGGGGCTGCCTGTCATCCCTCAGTATCCAAGCAGGGATTGGTTCCAGGGCCCAGTCAACAATAGGGACTAACAACATCCATGGGGGCTCAAGTCCCATAGTCTACGCTCTGTATCAGGGTTCGACATCCATGGATCCAGCCCACCTCGGGTCATGTAGTACTGTAGTATTTATTGAGAAAAATAAACATGTAAGTAGACTTGCACACTTCAGACCTGTGTTGTTCAAGAGTCCACTGTATTGCTTAGCTTTTTTTTTTTGTTATTGTGGGATGTGATGTGGGTCCTGGGCTGTAGCTTAGGTAATCAGCCTGTATTCAGGGCCTGGTGTGTGCAGAGTATTATTACATTAGGGCTTCATGAAAGAAAAATGAAATACTTGTTTTATGGACGAGAAGCTCATTAGAAGGTGGGAATGGCTTCCGAGTGCTTATCAACTGTACCAACGTCTATCCATGAAACATAGCAGTACCGCAGAAGTGAGCAGACCCTGACGAGGGAGACATGGAGTAGAAGGCTCGGTAGGGCTGTAAGCACCTCAAGGAGGGTGCCCGAGTCTTCTCCTCCTGACATTCTCAGCAGCTACATAGCAGCCTCGGTCACAGGCCAGTGAACAATAGGTTAAGTGATTGGGTGATAGTTAGAAGACATTTACCTGGGAAAGTTTCAAAAGGAGGTCTGTTCTTCATAAGTCCTCAGTTTATTTATTTGTTCAGCCCTGCATACGTGGAAATTGGAGAAGGAAATGGCAACCCATTCCAGTGTTCTTGCCTGGGGGTTCATCCCAGGGATGGGGGAGCCTGGTGGGCTGCCGTCCGTGGGGTCGCACAGAGTTGGACACAACTGAAGTGACTTAGGAGCAGCAGCATACATGGAAAATGGCTTCAGAATTGCTGCTGCTGCTGCTGCTAAGTCGCGTCGAGTCATGTCCGACTCTGTGTGACCCCATAGACAGAAGCTCACCAGGCTCCTCTGTCCCTGAGATTCTCCAGGCAAGAACACTGGAGTGGGTTGCCATTGCCTTCTCCACTGCATGAAAGTGAAAAGTCAAAGTGAAGTCGCTCAGTCGTGTCCGACTCTTAGCGACCCCATGGACTGTAGCCTACCAGGCTCCTCCATCCATGGGATTTTCCAGGCAAGAGTACTGGAGTGGGGTGCCATTGCCTTCTAAATGTTTTACCAATACTCTAGTGTTCGTATAAAGAGTATTTATATGCAGTTCTTTTTGTCTTTAAGTCTTATAGAATCCAGCAAAAGCATTCTTTTCAAAGTTACTTAGGTCAGCAGAACTAAGTTTTGACCTAGGCACTGAGGGAGGCAGTGGATGTAGATGGTCAGAGAACGGGGAAGGGCATTGTTGGTGAGGGAGGCTCACATGGAGACCCATGTGCAGTTAGCTGGATTGGCCCATTGGGTCCTCAAAAAGAAGAGAAATGAGGTTGGTAAGGTGGACAGTGAGTGAGGAGCCAGTGTTAGGGCTCAATGTGATAAATTTAACAGTTGAGAGCACTTTTGAACCAGCTGAAATACTCCATGAGACTGTACTTGAGGACATTACTCCAGGCTCGGTGTGTAGACTGAATTGGCCTGTCGATAGACCAGCTGTGGAGAAGGTCCTGCCAAGTCCTTTGTTAGGTGCAGAGAATCTGGACTTGGAAGGAATAGCAGTAGAAATGGAAATAGAAATGACATATTTATGTGCAGAACTTTGTGGTTTACAAAGCACATAGATGGGTTCTTCTTCACTATAATCTTACATGTGGTTATAAGCAGGTTAATAGATACTTGTTGAATGAATGAATGCATTTAATCTCCCATTTCACAGGTGAGGAAACTGAGGCTCAGAAAGATTAAGTAGTACAGATTAATGGCAGAAATAGAACTAGAACCAAGTCTTATGCCTAGAGTTCTTTGAACCATACCATCTATTTTCTGGAAAGGAAGGACAGAACTACAGACAATGTAGAAAAAGGGAGTAAGCCAGGCTCAGTAGTAGATGAGATGTGTGAGGTGAAGGAGACAGGACCAAAGTTGACCCTCAGGGTTGCTATACTATGTTAAGCAGCTTTACTGAGATATAACTGACGTATAGTAAACGATATACATACTTAATTTGTACAACTATAAAATTTGACCTATGTTTGTATACCTGTGAAACCATTGCTGCAATCAAATAATGAACACATTGGGACTGCCCTGGCAGTCCAGTGGCTAAGACTCTGGGCCCAGTTGAATCCCTGGTTAGGAAACTAGATCCCACATGCTGCAACTACAAGGAACCCACATGCTGCAGCAAAGATCAGAGATCCTGTGTGCCACAACTAAGACCCCATGCAGCCAAAAAAAAGATAACACACCGATCACCCCCCAGATATTTCCTCGTCCTCCTTTGTAATTCCTTCCTCCCTGCCCCAGCATGTGCTGATTCCCCAGTAAGCACTGATCTGCTTTCTTTCTCTACAGATTAGTGCATTTTCTGGAATTCTACAAAAATTTTTGGCTACACTGCACTGGGTCTTCGTTGTTGTGCGAGGGCTTTCTCCAGTTGCGACAAGCGGGGGCTACCCTTCATTGCGATGTGAGGGCTTTTCATTGCAGTGGCTTCTCTTGTTGCAGAGCACGGGCTCTAGGCACCCTGGCTCAGTAGTTGTGGCACATGGGCTTAGTTGCTCCGCAGCAGGTGGTATCTTCCTGGACCAGGGGTTGAACTCGTGTCCCCTGCGCTGACAGGAGAATTCTTATCCACTGTACGACCAGGGAAGTCTGCATTTTCTTGAATTTTATATAAATGGAGTCATGTAGTATGCATCCCGTTTTGGACCTGGCTGTTTTTACTCAGCATAATATAGATTCACCCATGTTGTTACATGTATGAGTGATTCATCCCTTTTTCTTGCTGAATAGTATTCATTTGCTTTGGTTATAACACAATTTGTTTATCCATTCACCTGTTGATGGACGTTGGAATTGTTTCCAGGTTTTAGCTATTAAAGCTGCTCTTAACATTTCTGTATAAATCTTTGTAGACACGTGTAATTCCTTTTCTCTCAGGCAGAACTGAGGGATAGACTGTATGTATCATATGATGGTTACATGTTTAACTCTCTAGGAAACTTCCAAACTGTTTTCAAAAGTGCTTCTACCATCTTCTGTTGTCACCAGTGGTGGGTGAATGTATTAGGGTTTTGAGCCTGGAGGGAAGGAACCTGCAGGTGTTTTATTTGTAGCTTGTCTCCAGTAGCAATACCATGTGACTTTGGAAGCATTCTTTTGGAGTGACTAAATAATCTGTCAGGTTTGAGATACTTCAGCTGGGGAGTCAATAGGGCCTAGACTGCTTGGGTTCCAATCCCAGCTTCACCACTTTCTGTGTAGCCCTGGGTAAAATTCTTAACCTCACTCTGCTGTGGTTTCCTTATCTGTAAAATGGGGTTAATGATAGCGTTTACTGCAAAAGGTTCTTGTAGGAATGAGATGAAAATAGTGTGAGAAGTGCTTAGCAGAGTGCCTGGCACTAAAATCATGGCTTAATTAATGATGACATCGATCAGCAGTACACGTCCTCTTAGAAGGTATATTCTTAATAGGCTATAATCATTTTGCTGTAATGTTATATTAAAAACATAACATTTTATGAATAAATAAAGGGCTACACTGGCATGTGGGAGACCTGGGTTCGATCCCTGGGTTGGGAAGATCCCTTGGAGAAGGGAAAGGCTACCCACTCCAGTATTCTGGCCTGGAGAATTCCACGGACTGAATAGTCCATGGGGTCGCCAAGAGTCTGACATGACTGAGCGACTTTCACTTTCTATGTTAAAAAGATAAACTTGTTGGTATCAGAAAAATCAGGTAACAGGAACCTTTCGGAATTCTGGTCAGAGAGTGATTTAATGTAAGAAGTTGGGCATTTCCTCATTTGTTGAAAGGGCCAAAGGAATGGACACAAAGCCAGGCCTCCAGGAATGACTTCCAGGACATTGAAGGACTCTCTGGGAAGGCTGCTCCCTCTGCTCAGCCAGGAAAGTAAGGGCCCAGGAGGCTACCACTGGGACTTTTGAGTCATACCTGCTGTTCCAGTGGTTAAGAATGCACCTTCCAGTGCAGGGGAGTTTGATTCATGGTTAGGGAACTAAGATCCCATATGCCGCTGGGACACTAAGCCTGCAAGCCGAAACCGAAGAAGCCTGAGCAATGCAACGAAAGATCCCATGTGCCAAAACTAAGACTCGATGCAGCCAAATAGATACTTTTTTTTTTTTTAAAAAGGAGCACACCCTTTTAGCTGTGTTCAGAGATCAGGACATCGGGGCTGCCGCCACTGCAGGGTGTCCCTACATCCACAAAAACAGTGAGTGACGGGACATTGGAATAGGAACTTGACCCTCGCAAATGAAGCTGGAGGCTAGAGATTGGACTGTAGTAGGAAACCATGGTGTTTCTAGTGTTCACTTGATGATCTGCTGATTTTTGCAGCACTCAGAAGTAGCGGATACAGGTCTTTGACCTCATTTCCGCTTTTTAAATCACCTGTGAGTGCACCTAATCCCCAGCTGCAGCTCTAGCCACCGAGGTAAGTGTTGCTGTGGGTGTGCCAGCCTCTCTGACACCAGAAGGCCCACTAGAAAGAAGGGCTGGATGCTGAGTGCTATAAGAGGAGTCCATAGAAGAAAGGAGATTCACAAATGCAGCAACATAGTTGCCCCCAATCAGGTACAAACACACTGACGTCACAAGCCTCTCTCTTTGTTGTTACTCAGTCACTCAGTCATGTCTGACTCTTTGTGACCATATCTTTTTGCTTTTTCATACAGTTCATGGGTTTCTCAAGGCAAGAATGCTGAAGTGGTTTGCCATTCCCTTCTTGGGTAAGAAAGTGGTTTGCCTCTTTCTTACTGAAGGTTTAATAACTTGATATTTTTCAAGCCATTTCCATAACAGCCTACAAAATGAGGGAAACATTCAGTTTGTTTCAAACCATGCTAATAAAAAAGAGTCAGGCAAAAGAGAGTTTGCCTTTCCAGTCTGGAAGCAGGTGGCGGTGGTTTATTTGTAAATCTGAAGTATTTCATTCAACACAGAGCAGACTGTGTGTGTTTGAGGGCAGGATACGTTTTTAGTTAACTGTTTTTGAGAAAACCTGGGCCTTTAGTTGTTAAGAAAAGCAGTAGTGATATATCTCCAGTTTGTCCCAGAGATAAATGCTGATGTGTTCTGTATCACATCGCTAGCTTTTCTGAGATGATTTTAAAGGAGGTTTGTCTACTAAGGGTAGGTGAGGGAATTTTCACCAGAGGAACTGCGGGATCTGTGGGTCTGTTGGAAAATGTTGGAAGTGGAGACTTCTGAAATTTAACATAAGGTAGAACTTAAGGCTGTCTCTTGAAAAATATTTTATGTTGATTGGACTATAATTAGAAAGATTCTTAATTAACTTTGGATAGTATTCATTCATTAACTAATCCATTGTTAAATTAACATTTTTGAGTCTCTGCCTTCTAAAAATAAATTTATCTGCTGCTGCTCTGTGTGTATATGTGTGTGTGTGTGTGTATTACAGTGTCTGGTTTGTGGAACATAAGTTAGCATGGTGTTAAATGTACTTTTCATTGTAGGTTTGCTGAGTTGGTTAGTCAGCAGCTTTATGTTTTCTCCATCTTTGGAGTAGAGTAACTCACTAAAGGTCCTCAATGAACAGAATGATGGGGTGTACTCTTTCACATACGTGCATGTGCACACACTCACACACATACACACACGCCAGCTTATATTTAACTTGTGCTAAGAACTGAATGACTGTACTGATTTTTCCCTTCCACTTTAAACAGACCTATGTTTGGTTTCTAAAACATTCTGATAGGAGCTATTCTTCTCAGATCTCACCCCTTTCATCAGACAGAAGACGACTTGGGAATGCACTAGTCTCTTACTGTTAATTATTCTTTTTAGTTTTAAAGCCCTTTAAAGTAATCTTTCTGTAATTAGATTGTTGAGTAGATTGTCTTTAGTGATAGGGTGGTCTTTAAGTTTTGTGTAGATTTTCAGTTTGTTACATGATTGCAAAAGCTTTCATTCATAAAGTTGAAGTTTACCTTATCATGGCATTTCAGGGGAAAAAAATCATGCCCCTCTGTGATAAATTAAATATCACAACCACAGAAATGTCATCTTTTCAATGAAACCTACAGTGCATAGGAATGGGGCTCTCTTCCACTCCATTTTTGGCTTCAAGCTTTATCTATACTGTTAACCAACAAGAAAAATATTTTACCACCGACAGTGGTGAACCTGTGAAGCTGAAGAACAAAGCCATACCCTCTCCTGCTTTCTGAGTCACAAACAGAATTGTCAATTAAATTATTCTAATTGCAAAATTTGGGGTCTTGGCCAAAAGAACACAGGTTGAGTTTGAAGAAGAGGCAGTTTAAAAAATCAGTTTAACTTTACAAACGGAGCTAATTTGTACAGAATGTAATTGGAAGAGAATAAATACGGAGCTTCATGATGACCTCTCTTTTGAGTCCATTTCTGGTATTTACTTACTTTTTTTTTTTTCAATCAAATGGCTCTCCTTTATGCAGTCCTACAAAGAGGAGACTAAGTACCAAAATAGAAATAACAGAAAATTATTCTCTGGAAGCCCTTAATACCTGACTTTGAAATATTTTTATCATTCATTTGTTCATCCAAGTATTTATTGAGTGCATATTTCTCTTACTGTGCTGGTCCTGGGGACTGAATATATACTGGTAAATAAAACAGCAATCTGGGATAGAGACAGACTTCTCCAGAAATCTGAAACGTGCGAAAACTCTTAAAAGTAAGCAAGGTGCTGTGATTAAAAGAGTTTTGACAGGGCAGGGGAAGGCTTGCTTTGGGAGGATCACTGGAACTAGAATGTGAAGAGCGAGAGCAGAAGGACAGCCAGCTCACAGACTCCAAGGTAGGAAAGGAGATTGACTTGACCTGGAAACTGATCAGACTGTACCTGTGAGTGAGAAGAGTGAGCTCTTTCCAGCTTCCATCTGGAGATGCTGTTGGGGGAAAAAAAAAAAAGGTTCTTTTGGAGTTCCATATCCCCTAATCTGGAATCTTTCAGATCACCAGTCACCAAGCTCAGCTCTGCTCACCATGCATTCCTAGTCTCGTGTCTGCTGAGCACCATGCTAAGTGCAGTTGGGGCACAGTGGTCCATGCCCTCAGAGAACTTGGTGATGAGACTGCGGCAACTGCCTAGAAACGCAGGGACTGTGATTTATGAGCAAGCCTGAGACGACAGATACAGACCATGCGATCACCCCCAGCCTGTGTGTTCTACTTTATAATTTAAGAGCATTCTCACATGCATTTGCTCATTTCATCTTCATGGTAACCTGGGTTATTTCTTCCAAAAAATGTGCATGTGAGTGTGGAGACTAACAGGAGTCCACCACATTTGAGAAACGTGCCTCTGTCTTCACTGAATCATTGAGTTTCAGTGCATCGTCCGCTCACGTGGACCAGGGAGCTCTCCCTGAAGAATCGTATTATTAGAAATGAGATTATTTATTTTATCCATGCCATTTCATATACATTTCTATTATCAGGAATAGAAGATGAATTTAATTTTCGTCCTCTTTAGTTCTGGAGATTGTCTTGCTGTCTTCCACAAGGGTTGAACCCAGAGAGTCTGTGGTAGTGTTCAAGAAGAGGAAGGCTCAGACCTGGGGAGGACGGCTCTGCTAGTGAGTGCCGTTGACTTTGTTGTTCTGTACTGAGGCTTTTATCAGGACAAGAAAGGGTAAACAGGGCTGTCTCTGCACCGGCGGAGAGGTCGAATGGTTACATTGCACAATCTTCCAGAGCATCTTGCCGCAAATACATGGGTTATATTAAAAGTTGCAATCATATCATTTTTTATAGTAAATTGCTGACCTTATGCAGTAGAATCAGCTTTATTGAATTTCGCCAAAAATGCGTTTATAATTCTGCCATACACACATGATATTCATGTCCTTGCTGCCCATGTGGAAATGTCCCTTTTTATGATGTTAAACAAATTAAATCGGCTTTCTCCTGAGCCGCCTGCCTCACCTTTAAGATCCACTCTGAGGAGTCGAACCTTTGTGGAGCAGCATGTGCCTCCCTCAGCTCTAATATCAGCGTGCAGAACGCTGGAGTCTGGCACCATAGGAAGCCTTGCACAGGTTTGGCCTTGAGCTTATTACAACTGGTACCAGGACAGTTAATTTATATCTTGTAGGCTGAGTGCTCACACGGCCTTATCGTAATTATTCTGTTTTGAGGGAATGGTAGGTATTTGTTTAAAAGGATCTCATGGTGAACCAAGAATACACAGGTACAGTTAGTTCTAAGCTGTTTACTTGTAAATATTTATCATGAAAGTTTAAACCAGTTTTCCTTTAATTCCCTGTAGCTATACTCCCTCTCCAACCAGTGTGGGATTGGGGATGTGAAACAATTTCATTGTTAGTCTAACAGAAGCACAATCAGGAAGTTATAATGCATTTTTAAATGATACAGAGTTTTTAATCTGCTTTTTAGAATCGTTTGCTTCAATTTATCTCTCCTTTTCATATATCTATTATATATTATTATTATTATTATATATATTATATATATATCTACATAGGTAAACAAAAAATTGTTGGTTCCCAGACAGTGTTGCATACAAAAGCAATATGACACAGTGGAAAAATCATCCATCCACTGACCATTTATTAAATGTACATTTTCTTTGTGTCCCAGCATTTATTGTAAGCACTGAAATTACAAAAATAAGGTTTAACATTAGTCTAGTGTGATTCCACAGTATGCGCACAAGTGCAGGATGGATGATAAAATGTTACAGGTGTTGTAATAGGTATACGTATAGAGGCCCAGAAGAGGGAGTGATTGGTTCCGTGGTGGGCGAGGAGGACTAGTGTGGATGGGTTAAAAAATGAGGAGGTTACCCTTACAGGAGTCCTTCTAGAGGATTAGTTATCTTTAGGGTTTGGGGAGTGGTGGTGACTTTAATACATGCCAGGATGGGATGGAAACACAGTCTCCAAAGTAAGAAATGATTCAGAGAATCAGGAAGCAGGCTGGTAAGTTAGGGAGGTAGCCAGGGTCAGAACTTCTGTACGTGAACACAAGGGTTTGGATTTTAGTCTGTAGATGGTGGGGAAGCCGTTGAAGACTTTTATGTGGCATAGTAATGGATCCTATTTGTGTTTCCGAAGCTCGCTCTTTGGGTTCGGTGGGCACTTAGGAGCTTACTGCAAGAATTCAGGGGAGAAGGGCAGTCACAAGAGTAGAGAAGGTGCTGGATTAGGGAGAGTAAGGAAGTAAAGTGGGCAGGATTCAAGGAGTGAAGGAGAGGGAGGCATCTGTGCTCACTGTCCAGAGTTTTTGGCCTGTGAACTGGCCTGGCGAAGAGCAGATGGAGTGAGAAGAGTTCCGGACCCAGAGTTGGAGATAGTGGGAAGGAAAGAGGAAGGAAACTGACAGACCCCTGTGATGTGGCCAGGGGTTTTGCAGTTGGAGACCCCAGTCAGGCTGTGTCACTGCCCTCGTCAGGCTATCCAGTGTTAGTCCCCTGGCTTTCGAAGTTGCTTCCACTGGGTGACTGATAGCCTCAACCTTCTCCACATGGACATTGTGAAGTGGTGTTGCTGAAATCTGAGGCTCTCTAAAGAAAAAGAAGTTGGCATTTGTGAAACAAGTGTTGTTTTATCTGGAAATGGCTTCTCAGTGAAAGGCCTGTCCGTGTTCCTGGTAAAACCTGCCTCTCCTGCCAAGAACCGGGTCCCACTGAATCGGACCATGGTCATTGTGGGCCGCGCTCCCACCTGTCACTGAAAACTCATTCTCCAGAAAGCTCCTGTCTCCCCCGGCACCTGCTCCTTAACTGTTCTCTCTGAGTTTGTCTGTTTAGGTCATGTTTGTGTGTATTCCCACTGATCTTTTTGTTTGTGATAGGTGGCTTTGGTTAATGTAGCCTCAGGGCCTCCCCGCACACTATAAGACATGGCGGTTACAATGACCTGACCCTGCAGGTACCTTGGTTCTCTGGTAGATGACCTTCTCGGTACCTTGACTCCCGCAACTCCTGCAAATCAATGAGTCAGAGGGGTAAAAGGTGTGGGGCTAAGGCAGAGAGCCTAGTGGTCAGAGGTTCCAACAGGCATGAGGGTGAAAAAGACCCGGATAGCACGTGGTAACCGGTTAGCCCAGTTGTCTTACTGGGAGATATGCTAGTTTCCGGTCACTTGTAAGAGGGCTGGAGAAGAGTGTTTCCCTTCCTCTGGCCCCTCCCCTGGTGCTGTCCCCTCTCCTCCGAAGGACTCTCGGCCACTGTGGCTGGAGGTGTCTGCCTTCCCAGGGTGTCTGCTTTCCTCAGGCACCAGCCACGCAGCTCCATCCAGTCCCGTGTGTGGGGCTGTGAAGTCAACTCGTGTTGGCCTGAATTCTGATCTGCAGTTTGGAAGATCATATAGTTGTAAACTTTTCAGTATATCTGAAAGCAGATTTCTTTTCTGTAGGCATCTTATTCACTTGTCTAGCCTTTCCATGGAAAACAGCCTCCTTGCTTGATCTGCGTGTGTGCTCAATCACTTCTGACACTTGCGACCCCGTGAACTGTAGCCTGCCAGGCTCCTCTGTCCACTGGGATTCTCCAGGCAAGAGGACTGGAGTGGGTAGCCATTCCCTTCTCCAGGGGATCTTCCCAGCGCAGGGCTTGATTTGAGGCTGCCTTGGAGCATATCCGGACATCTCTGGATCTCACCCCTCCTGCCTCCCACTAAAGCCACCTGCAGGACTGACCCTCCCTCCCCCAGTAACTTACACCAGCCACACCTCATCTCTCACTGACCATTTCTGTCTGAGACCCTCACTGTATTAGTTCACTTTGCTGGCTTTCACCTCTTCCTTCTGCCTTTTCTTTTTGTCATTAAAAACTTTAAATAAATGTTAAATTAAAAAAAAAAATAAATGGTTTGAACCTTTGGTATTGTTATCCATTCACCTCTGAGAAACTCTTTAAGACATGGACCTAAAGAGTCTTTCTCCTTCCTTTTTCCCTGTGTACATAGTGGGGAGAAGGATGTGGAAAATTATGGATGAAAACATGTTAAAAATTATTTTCAGGGTAAAACAAGAGAGGGAAAAAATCAAACTTTAAGGAAACCCAAAAAAAGCACCTCTCATTATGGTAATTAAATGGCAGCATTTAACCTATCAGAATGCTGCATGTGTGAGACAAGCCAGGGAGCTGTGTGTTTGAAATTAGAGCTCTAATCCTCAGGGAAGAGAATAGTTAAATAATTTGTTTTTGATGTGTGAGAGCAGAGCTGAGAAGGTGTGAGTGTGTGTGTGCACAAGTGTTTATGTGTGTGTCTGTCTGTGCACATGTGCATGCATGTGCTCACTGGTGCCCATGCTGGTGCGACGCTCGGGCCGTGTTTACCAGGAATGCCCTGGAGGTCGATATTTATCAGCACCTGTGTGCTGTCAAGAAGCACACAAGCTGCTGTTGCCCGTTCATTACGTTTTCAGAAGAGCCGGGGCCTCACCTGTGGCCGGGCGTTGCATCAGAACTGTAGAACTTGCTTCACTCTGGCCCTCTGGGACTCACCGGAATAGATCTGAGAGACAGGATGAGACAGATGGAGAAAGAGAGAGACAGGAATTAGGGGAAGGAAGGAAGGGGAATTTTGAAGAATGCGTACAGCACAGACTCTGCAGGACAAAGCATTCCAGCTCCTCCGTCTGGTGCTCACGAAGGGTGGACGTTCCACAGAACGCTGGGCACAAGCAATGGCCGGGGCAGCCTTCTCCAGACAGGGCTCCCCTGCCAGTGTTCACTGCCATTGGCGGGGTCCTTTCTGTGCCAGGAGGCAGTGTTAGGATTCAGAATGACAGAGAGGGACAGTGTGTCCTGTCTGCCCCCACAGAGTGGCATAACCTCTGTCTTTCTGTGCCGTGGCAGAGTGTGGGGCATTATGCATGCCCTGCCCCTCTGCAGGCTGCTCTGTCTCTCCTTAGATAGTCCCATAGCTCGGCAGCTGCGATCGGAATTCCACAGGACAGGCTGATGCGCGGCAGAGGGGGCCCTGCCCATCTGTCCCCGCACCCCTCATTAGGCCATGTGCTCTTTGGTGACTGGGGTAGGGGGTGGTATGCTGAGACTCATGTGGTCTTTTTAGGCTCCCAGTCTCTGTGGTCTCTATGAGAGCAGGCAGGGTTTCTATTATACTAATAAGGAGCCCTGGGGACGCTGGTTACAGTGTGATAATCGTTCCCTTGGAGGCCCAGAGGCATCGGTGTGTGCTGACCTCATCCCGGGAGAGCGCTGATGAAACCCTGACTCTGCCTCACTGCCCAATGGGCGGGGGAGGTTGCCAGTGTTTCTCCTGCCTTATTATTACCAGGCTTACTTGTCTTTGGGGCATTTCATCAAATCTTCTTTAGTTTCGCTTAAGAACTTGGGTGAGCCTGATGGAAAATTTTCTGTAATAACTCAAGTGCAGCAACACACATCACAAATACCAGCTAATTACTCCCCAGAGTACCCTGGGAACAGTAGAGGGGATGATAGTAGCCCTCTACTGTTTTTTTATCCCCATTTTATAGACTGAGAGACTGAGGCACCTCAAGGGAGACTGTGACCTGAGCCAGAGGGAAGGCTTTGGAAGCTGATGTTTTGAGCTCCCTGCCTTTTGGCTTCTCTTGGAACTGTTTAGTCATTTAGGAAAACACCCTGGGTTTTGTTTTTTCTACTTGCTGCTGTGTGTTAGACATAACTTCATGTCCATAAATATGGATCTCTGTCATCGGTTTTGACCACTGTCCCATGTTCTGCTTAGATCATATACCATGATTTATTTTACCCCATCCCCTTGATGGATAGTGCTTCCCAGATGGCGCTAGTGGTAAAGAACCTGTTTGCCAATGCAGGAGACATAAGAGACGTGGATTTGATCCCTGGGTTGGGAAGATCCCTTGGAAAAGGGCATGGCAACCCAGTATTCTTGCCCAGAGAATCCCATGGACAGAGGAGCCTGGCGGGCTATAGTCCATGGGGTCACAAAGAGTCAGATACAACTGAGCATAATCATATATGTCCCCTTGATGGATGCCTGAGTTATTTTCATTTTCACCATTATAGCAGCTCTTCTTTAATATTCTTGAGAGGTGGGTATTTTCCTGCTTTCAAGGATTACTTCTTTAGGGTAAAACCCTTTGAGTTCGAACCGTGGGTTCAGAAAATGGGCTTGTCTTCATTTTCCCTTGCTTTGCTGACTGCCCTCTAAAGAGGCTACCTCAGCTTCCAGCCTCAGCATCTGCAGTCAGTGCTCTGAGCACAAGTTTCAGCTCCATGGTGTCCAGTCAGCTGGCTTTTAGGATTTCTTCTTTCAGTTAAGCAGTGAAACTCCCTGACCTCAAGAGCATAGAAATACTCACCAATTTTTTCCTTTTATAGTTTTAGTTTTCTTTTGTGGTATTTTTTTTGTTGTTGTTGAAAGTAGAGCTATAAGGGATAGAACTTAATTTTTTCCCTAGTGACCAATCTGATTGTTCCAGCGTTTGTTGAACAGTTGATTTCTTCCCACACCCATCACACCTGTCACCTTTGTTACGTATTAAATTCTTAAATACACTGATGTGTGATCAAGGACATCCTGTTCTCCTTCTTTGATATACTTTCTGTTTGTTTTGCTAACACTGCAGTGTCTTTGTTACTAGAGATTTGTGACACATGTTATCTGTTGGTATAAGTTGTACTGTTTCTTTGTTGTTCTTTTTTAGAATATTCTTGGCTCTTCTGGCCCTCCTATACTTTTAAACTCATTTTAGAATCACTTTATCATGTCTCCTCCTCTTCTTGATCCCACCCTGCCTGTACCGATGGCCAATTAAAAATAAAATCCTTTTGCAGTTTTGATTATAATTCAGCAGTGACTTTGGAAAGAAATTGGCATCTTTGCAATGTGTTAGTCTTTCCCTCCACGTTCATGTGATGTATCTTTAAAGCATGTTTTTCACAAATGATGTTTTACGAAGTTGTTGCACGGTTCCTGTGCATTTCCTTTAATTCTGAGTATTTTTATTATTGTTGATATAGGACCTTTATCATTATATTTTCTAACAGATCTTTGCTAATATTTGGGAGAGCTATTGGTATCTGTGTTTTTAAAAATCATTTTACTGTGTTCTTTTTAATAGCCTTACTTGTTCTTATCAGATCTCTTAAGTCTTCTCAGTAGTGGATCATGTGAAAATAGTAATATTTCTCATTTCCAGTGTTACATGACTTTATTTTGGCTGGGCCTTCCAGAACAGTTTTAATTGATTATGAGTGTTCAAGGAGTAAAATGGATATGATCTCATTACCTCCTTTTCTTCAGAGCATTAATTTAGAAATGAAGGGCATAGGAGTATAAGAGAAATAATCATAATGGTCCCTAGATTTTTCAAAGCTCATATTCTCCAAGGGACTTCATTTTTTTTCACCTGTTTTGGCCTTAGTTTATTCTTTTCTCAAAATTGTTTGACATGCTCATAGAGGCTTGGTATCAGAGGAGAAACTCAACATTATTTATTTTTTTTCAGGGAGAAAATCTGAAAGACAGTGGGCTTGGCTTCCAAAGTCACCTGGCCAGTTTAGCTTAACGAGTAGATCATGGGAGTCATTGCTTCTCTAGGGAAACAAAGCCCGGTGGTTGGGGTGGGGTGGGGTGGGGGGTGGGCGCTGGTTTATCACTGGAGCTGCTGTAATTGCTTGCACTGTTGCAGCCCTTCCTACAAACAGTGTGAAGTGTGGGTAGGAAAGGGCTCAGTTTTGCCTGAAAGTGCACATAAAACCTGAACACTCTAGGACATCAAAGAAACTATTCTACATAAGTGGAGACCTCTGCATCTCAAGGACAAGTGTGCTGACGCCCGGCTCTGTGACCTCAGCACACAGGTTCTATGATAACGGAGCAGTGGTGTGCTGCGGGCAGGGCTCGGGTGTTCCCAGTTTCACCCGTCTGGTCCCCTCTGTGCGTTGCCACCAGGTCAGAAGCCCCGAGCCCTCCGTTTAGCCCATCTCTTCCCTGCATGGGAACTTTGGTTAGTTCTTCCTTTCTTTCTTACAGGATAAACTCTGTTCTGTTTATAGTCTACCATCCTGTTTTTTTTTCCCTCCATCTTTTTATCTTGAATAGTTTAAAATTCACCCCAAAAACTGAATGGTGCAACAAGTAGCCAGATACCTCTTACCCAGTTTCTCAGTTGTTAACATTTTGTCACATTGGCTTTCTCTGTCTCTTCCTATCTTACACACACACACACAGACAAACACACACTTTTTTGGACTGTTGCAGATATCATGACACTTCAACTGTAGTTACTTCAGCATGTCTCTTAGATAGGATGTTCTCCCATGTAACCACACCACACTATCCCACCTGAGAAAATTAACACTAGGTCCATAAGTTGTCTGATAAATATATTCTATATTTAAATTTCCCCAGTCCCCAAATTTTTGTAGTACTGTGTCATCAGGGGACAATCTGGGCTCCTGCAGAGCATCTTATTGCTATGTCTGTTTATCTAGAACTGTCCTCTTAATTCTGCTTGTCTTACTATCACTGACTTTTTTGCAGAGTTCCGATCAGTTGTTTTTTGTAGAATACTGTATTGGAATTGTTTCACTGATAAGATGAAGAGTAAACTTTTTTGATGAGAAAACTTGATAAGTAATGTCTGTTCTATTGCATCACATCAGAAGGTGAGAAAAGTCAGGTTCTTCTTAACTGCTGCTGAGGTGACCGCCAGATCTCTCCACTGTACAGGTGAGGTGCACTCTGCACCTTCGGAATGAGTAAGGAGTCTGAGAAGTGCCTCTTTGAGATCCTGTTGTCTTGTTACTCAGCACCCTTTCATTCAGTGGTTTCAACATCTGCTGGTGAGCCTTGCTTGAATTAGCTACTCCTCTGGTATTTTTTTAAAATTGTGATTTTTCTATTTTTATGATTGCTTAGGCATTTATTATCTAGTATCTTTAAAGGAGAGCTTTCTCACCTTCTCTCTTCTGCCTTGCTCTTCCTTACTTTTGAGTGTCACTATATACTCCTTATTTCAGGGGATTATAATCTGTTCTTATCATACTTCTTTTTTTTAAGGGTTACAGTCCATTTACAGCTATTACAAACTATTGGCTGTATTCCCCTGTGGTACAGTATATCCTTGTAGCCTGTCTTAACACCCAGCAGCTTGTACCTCCCACTCCCTGACCCCTTTATCATTCCTCGCCCCTCCCCACACCCCAGTAACCACTGGTTCCTTCTCCAGGTTTGTTGTCTGTAAGTCTGCTTCAGTGTTACACTCACTGGTTTGTTGTACTTTTTTTTCTAGATTCTACATATAAGTGATATTACACATTTGTCTTTCTCTGTCTGACTTATTTCACTTAGCATAATGCCCTCCAAGTTCATCCACATCATTACAAAATGGCAAAATATCCTCCTTTTTTATGACTGTGTAGTATTACATGTATATACACACCACATCATCTTTATCCATTCATCGTTGATGGACACACAGGTTGCTTCATGTGTTGGCAATTGCTGCTTGTAACTTTGGAGTCCATGTTTCTTTTCAAATTCCTATTTTTGTTTTTTTCAGATATACACCCAAAAGTGGAATTGCTGGATAATGTGGTAGTTCTATTTTTAGTTTTTGAGAAACTTCCATGCTGTTTTCCATAGTGGCTGCACCAGTGAACATTCCCACCAACAGTGTATGAGAGTTTTCCGCACATCCCTGCCAACGTTTGTTGTTCTTTTTGATGATGGTCATTCTGAGAGGTGTGAGGTGATATCTCATTGCGATTTTGATTTATATCTCCCTGAGGAAGTGCAGATGGCCAGTAGGCACATGAAAAGACCCTCAATGTCATACTTTAAAAAACATTACCTATTTTTTATTTTGGCTGTGCTGGGTCTTCATTGCTGTGCAGGCTTTTCTCTGATTGCGGGGAGCGGGGACTACTCTCTAGTTGCAGTGCGTGGGCTTCTCATTGTGGTGGCTTCCCTTGTTGTGGAGCACGGGCTGTAGGGTGCACAGGCTTCAGTGGTTGTGGCACATGGGCTCAGTAGTTGCGGCACACGGGCTTAGTTGCTCTGCGGCATGTGGAGTCTTCCTGGATCAGGGATCAGACCCATGTCTCCTGCCTTGGCAGGTGGATTCTTATTCACTGAGCCACCAGGGAAGCCCCATACTTTTTTTTAATGCTTACATTGTTACAAGTTTGGTCAGTGGGCACCAGTATGCAGTGGCTCTTGGGTCTCTTGCTTTTTGACACAAATGTATCAGGTGTACCTTATTTTGTCTGTGCCCCAAGCCCAGAATCAGACATTTCCCAAAGGTTTCTTTTAGTGGGAATGATACTTAGAAGCCTAGATCTAGACCCTAGTTACCCCTGTTCCTGAGCAGTTGCTGTTTCTTTGTCTTCTTCAGAGCATGCACGGAACTCGACACACATGTGCACGCACACACATGTGGTTTTGTTTATTCACAATGTTTGTGTGTGTGTGCTTAGTTGTGTGCGACTCTTTGTGACCCCATGGATTGTAGCATGCCAGGCTCTTCCTCTTCCATGGAATTTTCCAGGCAAGAATACTGGAGTGGGTTGCTATTTCCTCGTCCAGGGGATCTTCAAACTTAACATTACAGGATTTTACTTAGATTCCTTATTTTATGTTTCCATTTTTTTTTTTTCTTATAGTGAGACACTGGGTTCTTAATAAGTTTGATGTGCCTATCGTTTTTGCCACATAATATGAATAAAATGGTTTTAAAATGACAAATGAATATGACTATCTTTGCAGCCAAAGATGGAGAAGCTCTATACAGTCAGCAAAAACAAGACCAGGAGCTGACTGTGGCTCAGACCATGAACTCCTTATTGCCAAATTCAGACTTAAATTGAAGAAAGTAGGGAAAACCACTAGACCACTCAGGTATGACCTAAATCAAATCCCTTATGATTATACAGTGGAAGTGAGAAATAGATTTAAGGGCCTAGATCTGATAGATAGAGTGCCTGATGAACTATGGAATGAGGTTCGTGACACTGTACAGGAGACAGGGATCAAGACCATTCCCATAGAAAAGAAAGGCAAAAAAGCAAAATGGCTGTCTGGGGAGGCCTTACAAATAGCTGTGAAAAGAAGAGAAGCGAAAAGCAAAGGAGAAAAGGAAAGATATAAGCATCTAAATGCAGAGTTCCAAAGAATATCAAGAAGAGATAAGAAAGCCTTCTTCAGCAATCAATGCAAAGAAATAGAGGAAAACAACAGAATGGGAAAGACTAGGGATCTCTTCAAGAAAATCAGATACCAAAGGAACATTTCATGCAAAGATGAGCTCGATAAAGGACAGAAATGGTATGGACCTAACAGAAGCAGAAGATATTAAGAAGAGGTGGCAAGAATACACAGAAGAACTGTACAAAAAAGATCTTCACGACCCAGATAATCACGATGGTGTGATCACTGACCTAGAGCCAGACATCCTGGAATGTGAAGTCAAGTAGGCCTTAGAAAGCATCACTATGAACAAAGCTAGTGGAGGTGATGGAATTCCAGTTGAGCTATTCCAAATCCTGAAAGATGATGATGTGAAAGTGCTGCACTCAATATGCCAGCAAATTTGGAAAACTCAGCAGTGGCCACAGGACTGGAAAAGGTCAGTTTTCCAAAGAAAGGCAATGCCAAAGAATGCTCAAACTACCGCACAATTGCACTCATCTCACAGCTAGTAAAGTAATGCTCAAAATTCTCCAAGCCAGGCTTCAGCAATATGTGAACCGTGAACTTCCTGATGTTCAAGCTGGTTTTAGAAAAGGCAGAGGAACCAGAGATCAAATTGCCAACATCCGCTGGATCATAGAAAAAACAAGAGAGTTCCAGAAAAACATCTATTTCTGCTTTATTGACTATGCCAAAGCCTTTGACTGTGTGGATCACAATAAACTGTGGAAAATTCTGAAAGAGATGGGAATACCAGACCACCTGATCTGCCTGTTGAGAAATTTGTATGGAGGTCAGGAAGCAACAGTTAGAACTGGACATGGAACAACAGACTGGTTCCAAATAGGAAAAGGAGTTCGTCAAGGCTGTATATTGTCACCCTGCTTATTTAACTTATATGCAGAGTACATCATGAGAAACGCTGGACTGGAAGAAACACAAACTGGAATCAAGATTGCCAGGAGAAATATCAATAACCTCAGATATGCAGATGACACCACTCTTATGGCAGAAAGTGAAGAGGAACTCAAAAGCCTCTTGATGAAAGTGAAAGAGGAGAGTGAAAAAGTTGGCTTAAAGCTCAATATTCAGAAAATGAAGATCATGGCATCCCGTCCCACCACCTAATGGGAAATAGATGGGGAAACAGTGGAAACAGTGTCAGACTTTTATTTTTCTGTGCTCCAGAATCACTGAAGATGGTGACTGCAGCCATGCAATTAAAACATGGTTCCTTCTTGGAAGGAAAGTTATGACCAACCTAGAGAGCATATTCAAAAGCAGAGACATTACTTTGCCAACAAAGGTTCATCTAGTCAAGGCTATGGTTTTTCCAGTGGTCATGTATGGATGTGAGAGTTGGACTGTGAAGAAGGCTGAGTGCCGAAGAATTGATGCTTTTGAACTGTGGTGTTGGAGAAGACTCTTGAGAGTCCGTTGGCCTGCAAGGAGATCCAACCAGTCCATTCTGAAGGAGATCAGCCCTGGGATTTCTTTGGAAGCAATGATGCTAAAGCTGAAACTCCAGTACTTTGGCCACCTCATGCAAAGAGTTGACTCATTGGAAAAGACTCTGATGCTGGGAGGGATTGGGGGCAGGAGGAGAAGGGGACAACAGAGGATGAGATGGCTGGATGGCATCATTGACTCGATGGATGTGAGTCTGAGTGAACTCCGGGAATTGGTGATGGACAGGGAGGCCTGGTGTGCTGCGATTCATGGGGTCACAAAGATACAACTGAGCGACTGATCTGATCTGATCTGATCAGCATTTTTCTCTAACTAAGTGAAGTTTAAGATTTCTTTGCAGTGATTTGTGTCCTTCGGTTGGATTAGCAGTTCTCAGAGTGTGGTCTGCGGTGCCTTCGTGGCTCCTCGAATCCGTCTCAGGGGACTGTGAGATCAGGCAGTTTTCATAGCAGCAACGAGACAGCATTTGCCTTTTTCACTGTGTTGCCATTTGCAGTGATAGTGCAGAAGCAGTGGGAGGGAGAACGACTGGCCTCTCACTGTGTTTTCTGTTGCTGTGCAGTTGCAGTTTTCAAAAAGCCCGTTTTACTTGATTGCCTTTGATGTAAGAGTTAATTGTGTTAAACTTTGCCACTTGAGTACTCATCTTGTAATATTTTGTGTGACAGAATAAAGTACTTCTGCTGCGTCTATAAGTACAGCGATAGACCTGTGCACCTGGATAAGCACCTGTGCGATGAAAAAAAAAAATGTTTATTTTGTATTGGGGTATAACTGATTAACAATGTGATATTTTCAGGTGAACAGTGAAGGGGCTCAGCCATACATATCCATGTATCCAGTCTCTCTCAAACTCCCCTCCCATCCGGGCTGCCACATAACATGGAGCATAGTTCCATGTGCAGTACAGTAGGACCTTGTTGGTTATCCATTTTAAGTATACCAGTGTGTATGTGTCGGTCCCAAACTCCCTAAGTATCCCTTCCCCCATCTTTCTCCCTGGCAACTATAAGTTGGTTCTCTAGTCTTTGAGTCTGTTTCTGTTTTGTAAATAAGTTCATTTGTATCATTTCTCTTTAGATTCCACTCATAAGGGATGTTATACAATATGTCTCCTCTCTCGGACTTATTTCATTCAGTATGACAATCCCTAGGTCCATCTATGCTGCTGCAAATGGCATTATTTCATTCTTTTTAATGGCAGAGTAATATTCCATCGTGCATATATACCACATCTTCTTTATCCATTCATCTGTCAGTGGACATTTAGGTTGCTGCCATGTCTTGGCTACTGTAAATAGTGCTGCTATGGACATTTGGGTGCATGTATCTTTTTGGATTATGGTTTTTTCTTCAGATGTGTGCCCAGGAGTGGGATTGTTGGATCATATGGCAACTCTGTTTTTAGTTTTTTGAGGAACCTCCATACTGTTTTCCATCGTGGGTGCACCAATTTACATTCCCACCAGCAGTGTTAGGAGGGTTCCCTTTTCTCTGCACCCTCTCCAGCATTTATCTGTAGACTTTTTAATGATGACCATTCCGACTAGTGTGAGGTGGGGCTTGATTTGCATTTCTCTTACAATTAGTGCTGCTGAACATACAAGATGCATTTTTGGACTTAACTAAGTCTTACGTAAGTGAAGATCTGTACCACTTTCCAACAATGCTAACATCTTCCCATCTTTCAGTTCCCTATACCTTCTTCCTGTCTTTTGTGTTAACTGTGGGATTTTACACAGTTTAGTACCAAATAGACTTCAAATGGTATAGACATTATTATTGTTTTATATTCTCTATATTTGTTTTTTCCTTTGCTCCTTGTACCTAACTGTGTTTTCTACACTTCCAGCAAGGAGCATTTTCCTTCTGTCTGAAAAACTCCTTTAGCGTTTCCTTTAGTCCAGGTCTGCTATTGATGAATTCTCTGATTTTGTTTATTTGAAAATGACTTCATTTCACTTTTAGGGCTTTTATATTTTGAAATGATCCCTTTAATATTTAATGGTATTTTAAAATAATTTGTAAGAGTAGTACAAAAAACTCCTGTATACCTTTCCCCCATATTCCTGAAATGTTACCATTTGCTTCATCATTTACTCTCTCTCCCCACTTTTCCCTCCCTCCTATCTCTCACCCCCTTTCCCCCTTCCTCCCTCCATATATGGTCTTCACACGTGTGCTTGCATCAAAGTCAGGAAAATAAGTTAATCAAAGTCTATTATGTAATCTATAGACCTTATTCAGATTTAGTCAATTGTCCTCATAATGTCCTTTATAGCAAAAAAAAAAATTTTTTTTTTCCTAGTCCACAATCTAGCCCATCATTGTGAATTTCATTTCTTTTTAGACTCTTTTAACTCGGAGCAGTGCTCCACCAGCTTTCTTTGTCTTTTATGACCTTGACATTTTTGTAGGCTATAGGCTAGTTTTGTACACTTACCTCAATTTAGATTTGTCTGCTGTTTCCTCTTGACTAGGTTTAGTTCATGCATTTTTTGTAGGAATACTGTAGAAATGATGTTATCTTTCTCAGTGGATAGTATCTGGAGGCACATGGCTTCGGTTTGTTGCTCTCTTGGTGCCTTCACTTTGATCTGTGGGTTGAGGTGGTATCTTGGTTTCTGCACTGTAAAGTTATATTCTTCCCTTTGTATAATTAATAAATGTCTTTTGAAGAGATACTTTGAAACTATGTAAATATCCTGTTTTTCATCAACTTTCACTATTTTTAGGATCCATTAATGATTCTTAATTATTATAAAGGTTGCTGAATCCTCATATCACTTGCCTTGTATCATTTATGATGAAGCTTGCTGAATGGTGATTTTCTAATTCTTTCACTTTTGAAATATATTCTTGCTGGCATAGAATTCTAGATTGGCAGTTATTTTCTTCCAGCACTTTAAAGATATTATTTCATTATTTTCAGACTTATGTTGTCATTTACCGATCTTACTGTTGTTCCTTTGAAGTTAATATGTCTTTTTTCTTCTTCGGCTGCTTTAAAATTTTTTTCCTCTCTAATTTTTTTTAAGCAGTTTAACTATGATTTTCCCCTAGTTGGTTTTCTTTGCAGTTATCTTGCTTGAGTTTCATAGAGCCTTTGAATATGTGGCTTGATTTCCTTTTGTTTTGTAAAGTTGTTGACCATTATGCCTTTAAATATTGTTTCTGTCTGGTTCTTTTTCCCTTCTCTTTCTTGGACTCCAGTTTTAATTGCATTAGAGTATTAATCCATGTTCCATATGTCTGTATTGTTCATCTTTCTTCTTTCTCTTTACTAAACCGTATTCTAGTTATTAATCCTCTTTTTCTGCTCTGTCCAGGTTGATGTTTGGTTTGTCTCTTTGAGTACCAGTGTCAAGCTATCTTATGTTTTTATTATCTGTTAATCTTTCCTCATCTTTTCAGGTATTCAGAATTTTCCTGGCTATTCTTGTTCATTACTTTCTATATAATTTTCAAAATTAGCTTACCCAGTTAAAAAAGAAAAAGAATGTTGGTGTTTTAAAAATTAGAATCACATTAAGTTTATAGATTAATTCAGGATAGATGACATCTTTATATTACTGATACTTCCTACATAAGAATAAGATAATCTTTTCCAATTATTCAGGTTTTCTTTAGTATCCCTCAGTATCTTCATACAGATCTTGCCCATTTATTTTGAAATCTATGTCTTGATATTTTGTCTTTTGTTGCTACTTTGATAATATCTCTTCTTTCATTATGTCTTTCATCAAGTTTTTAAATTTGAAGGTGATTTTTATGTATTAATTTAAAGGTAGACACTTAAAAGAATACTTATATTGCTATAATAGGTTTTTTATTTTCTTTTTTCAGTTAATTCGTATTAGTTTTCCAGGTCCTATTTGGAAATAATATTGTTACCTCTTCTTTGCCAATATTTCTATCTCTTCTTTTCTTGTCCAATGGCATCAGCTAATATACCTCCAGAAAAGTGGTATATAAATGTAACGCTTTTGTGAACATCCTTCTCCTGTTCCTGGCTCTCAGTGAAATACTTTCATGTCTCCCTGTTAATTTAAACATGATGTCAGCTTTGGAGGGTGATGTTAGCCCACCCATATACAGGTATTCCCTTCTCTCTGTCTCGCTTTCTTTCTCTTCCACTCCTTCTCTTCCTTCCTTTCCACTCCCCTCTTCCCAGTCTTCTTAAAGAAATAGTAAGAGTTTTTTGGGTTTTTTTTTGTTTTTTACTGTTTGAGGGGTGGGGCAATTGCTTAGTGTTCTATGTCCTTATCACTTACTAATTAATCCTCAAACTTTCTGCTAGAGCTGTGAGATTCCCCTCAGTACAATCAAAGATGTCAAAGAGCTTTTTTTTTTCTTTTCTTTCTGCCATTTGCCCTTCTGCTCCAGTCTGAACTCTTTGCTTCTTGCTGTGCCTTGTAGCTCTCATCCTTCCACCACTGTCCTGGGTAGTCCCTTTTTCTTCCCTGGGTGAATGATTTCCTGTTTCCTGGCTTCTTTTTGTTGTTCTTTCTTGGATGGCTTCTTTGGTTTGGTAGAACAAATCCTTCAGAAGCTTCCTAAGAAGGTGTGATTGTGGGGTAAACTTTTTTTAGATCTAGCATCTCTGAAAATGTCATTAATTTGCCTATATATTTTATTTTTAGGGTGGCTGGATTTAGAATTCTAGATTGGAAATAATGTTTCTTCAGAATCTTGAGGGTACAGCCTATTGTTTTCTAATCTTTCAGTATTGCTGCTCAGAAATCAGATGCCATTCAGATTTCTGAGCCTTTCTATGTGAACTCTTATTTCCCTCTGAAAATTTAACTTCTCATCTTTATTCTACATATTGTGAAATTTTACAGTGATGTGCGTCAGGGAATTTTTTTTTTTTCTGTTTAATGTTGGGCACTTGGTGGGCCTTTTCAATAGAAAATTCATATCCTTTCAGCTTGGTATTACTTTTTAAAAATAATTTCCTCTCTTTTGTGTTGTGTTCTGTTTTCGTAAAACTCTTGGTAGTTGGATGTTGGTGTCCTGGGTTGACCCGCAAACATTTTTTAAAAACCTTTGTCTTTCCTGTTTTTCATTGTTTGGTCTCTTTTTGCTCTACTTCATGGACAGTCCTTTCCAATAGTGTGTCCTCTAAAAATTTTTATCTTCCAGTAGTTTTATTGAAAGTTGTTTTCTGCTCAGATCATTAGTTTACAGTAAATAGGGATTTTTTTGTTTGTTTGTTTTCTCACATTGTTCCTTTTTTTCCCCCTAGTACTCTGTTCTTGTTTTTTGGATGTGACATTTTTTTCCCTCTGAGAATTTTTTTTTTCTATTTCCTAAGGAATTTCTGTTTCCTCTGAGTTCTTTTTTATTATGTTTTGGAGCTCTGTCACTTCAAGGTTTGCCTCAAATGCCAGGTGTTCCTTTGCTGGTCTTTTACTTGATAGAGAGGCTAAGAACTGATTGGAAGGTGTCTGGGCATGAATCCTCTTTAGAGTGTTAATATAGGATGAGTGAAAATCAGGAGCAGAACTGTGTTCAAGCTGCTGTGTCCAACTGGAAGTCTCCTTAAAAGGAAATTTCCAGAGCTATTTTGACTATAAAAAATTGCACTGTATGTATAAATTTAGAGTCTCCAGCTAAGGTGTGATTCCATTTTATGTTCAAGATAATTGCTTCTGGATGGTGAGAATGTATGTAATTTTTCTCATCTGATTTCAGCTTTTCTCTGTTAAACAGTTGCTTTCAATTTCTGAATATTTCTTTCATGATCAGAAAAATATCAAAGGGAGTGAGTTTTATCTGTACTCCTTCTCTAAACCACCATTAATCTTTGAAGAAATTGAAACAGAACATGGTGTTTTCAGTTAATTTAGTGCAGTCAGGTGGCTCGATACTGGACATAAGATAAAGAGATTTTACTCAGCTATTTCCTTAGATCAGAAATTTTCTGAAATTGAGAGTTGACAGACTGAGCTTGTTAAATGGCTCAATAAATTCCATGAGGACAAGAATGATACTTTCTTGTTCACTAATACTCCAACACAAGTCTGACTTAGTAGGCTCTCTATAAGTATATGTTGATGAATAAATAAATAAACAGAATGTGACAGTCTGAAAAATGTTATTGGAATAATCAGATACTTAAGGGGGAAAAAATCACCTTTGACCCTTACCTCACAACATATATGAACAAGAAAGGTAAATCTATAAATCTTCTATGTAAAAACACAGCAGAGTAGCTTCATGACCATGAAGTACGTGAAGATCTCTTAACTAGACGATAACTCTACCTACCATAAAAGGAAGAAAAACGGGTTACATCAAAATTAAAATCTTCTGTTAGTGAAAAGGTAACAGAATGTGAAAGAACAAACCTTATACTGGAAGAAGCTATTCATAATATATGTATCTGAAAGTCTTATATTTAAAATATATAAAGAATCAAATCAGGAAGAAAAAGCTAAGTGATATAATTTTTTTAAGTGTACAGAAGACTTGAAGTGGTATTTTAATAAACAACATTTCTAAATGGTTAATGAGTATACAAAAAGGTGCCTAACCTCATTACTCCGGAGAAGGCAATGGCACCCCACTCCAGTACTCTTGCCTGGAAAATCCCATGGACGGAGGAACCTGGTAGGCTGCAGTCCATGGGGTTGCTAAGAGTTGGACACGACTGAGCGACTTCACTTTCACTTTTCACTTTCATGCATTGGAGAAGGAAATGGCAACCCACTCCAGTGTTCTTGCCTGGAGAATCCCAGAGACGGTGGAGCCTGATGGGCTGCTGTCTATGGGGTCTCACAGAGTCGGACACGACTGAAGGGACTTAGCAGCAGCAGCAACCTCATTACTCATCAGAGTAATGTAATTTAAAACCACTGCAAGTCACCATTATGTACCCACCAACATGGCTGAAATTAAAGAGACTGAGAATACCAAGTGTTGGCATGTTGCATATGGAGCAAGAGTGACCCTCATACTTTGCTGGTGGGAGTGCAGCCACTTTGATAAACCAGTTTGGACCTTTCCATTAAAGTTGAATATGTGCTTGTTCTGCTGCTGCTGCTGCTGCTGCTGCTGCTAAGTCGCTTCAGTCATGTCCGACTCTGTGCAACCCCATAGACAGCACCCCACCAGGCTCCCCTGTCCCTGGGATTCTCCAGGCAAGAATACTGGGGTTGCCATTTCCTTCTCCAATGCATGGAACTGAAAAGTGAAAGTGAAGTCGCTCAGTCATGTCCGCAATTCCATTACTATATGTAGACCCAAAGGCAATGACTGCATATATCCATGAAAAAAACACATGTAAGACTGTATATTGCAGTTTCATTGAAAATAACCAAAACCAGGGCAGAAATGTCCATCAGCAGAATAGATAATTCATGGTATAGACACTCAGTGGACTATTACATAGAAAGAAAAAGATGAATTACCATTCGGTACAGTTACCTGGATGAATCTTAAAGAATTCTGTTAAGGAAGCCAGGTATAAAAGAATCCATATATTTATATGATGTTCAAGAACAGGTCAAATTAATATTGATGATAAAGTCATAATGGCTGAGGGCATAGATGGAAAGGGCTGCTCTGCAGGGTGCTGGGAAATGTTCTGGATCTCAGTCTGAGTGGTGGTTACACAGTGTATTCATATGTACAAATTCTTCAGCCTGTCTACTTAAAGTTAACTATTTATTGTTCAGTTGCTCATTTGTGTCTAACTCTTTGCATCCCCATTGACTGCAGCATGCCAGATTTCCCTGTCCTTCACCATCTCCCGGAGCTTGCTCAAACTCATGTCTGTCGAGTCAGTGATGCCATCCAGCTATCTCATCCTCTGTTGTCCCCTTCTCCTCCTGCCTTCAATCTTTCCCAGCATCAGGGTCTTTTCTAATGAGTCGGCTCTTCGCATCAGGTGGACAAAGTATTGGAGCTTCAGCATCAGCATCAGTCCTTCCAATGAATACTCAGGATTGATTTCCTTTAGAATTGACTGGTTTGTTCTCTGTGTTGTCCAAGGGGCTCTCAAGAGTCTTCTCCAACACCACAGTTCAAAAGCATCAATTCTTCAATGCTCAGCCTTCTTTATGGTCCAACTCTCACATCCATACATGACTACTGAAGAAACCATAGCTTTGACTAGACAGACCTTTGTTGGCAAAGTAATGTCTCTGCTTTTTAAAGTTAACTATATTATCTCTTAGTTTAGGGCTCATCAGTATTTGACTAGAGGAAAAATAGGATTTAGAACTTCTAAGCCACATTCAGAGGGAAGTAAAAAGGATCAGATCAGCAAAGGTCAGAAAGGGGGAAAAAATACTACAAAACTAGAGGTGGTGAGCATAATAAATACTTATAGGATTTTTAAAAAATCCGTTATTAAAAGACAGATCCCAGACTTAGTAAAACTGGAGGAAAAAACAAAGGCCAGTTTTACACTGTTTACAAGAGATTTACCTAAACCAAAACAACATAGGAAAGTTGAAAACAAGAGATGGACAAATGTAAACATTTTCCATTAAAGTTAAATATATGCTTGTTCTGGGCCCTAGCAATTCCATTACTAGATAATAGACCCAAAGGCATCCCCAAAGGAATCAGAATTGGCAGTATTCATATTAGACAGATTAGAAATTCCAGGTTAGAAAATATTAAGAATGAAGGTTAATTTATACCATTACAAAGTTCATTCCACCTAGAAGACATAATCTTGAAACTTTATGCACTTAAAATATTTTAAGTAAAAGCAAAAGCTATTAGAAAGATAAGATTTAAAACCATGTAATTGAAAATAGTAGCACATTTCAGAATTGAACAGGAGGCAAAAAATAAGAATATGAAATAATTAGATGACACCATTAATAAACATTTGATGTATAAATACATAAAATCGTAAATAAAATTGAATATTCAGTTTTTCACTACTCATGATCCACTTATAAAAAGTTATATAAATTGGTCACAAAGAAGAATTTCATTGAGGTCCAAAAGGCAGAAATCATGTAACTCCCTTTCTGTGATCATAGGGCAATAAAACAAAAATTTACAGTGAGAAGCCCTGCAAGAAAAATTTGTCCACTTGGAAAATTTAAAACACTCTACTACAGAATTCCTTTCCTCTACTCTGTTTCAATTTTCCTGATGACCTTCTTCTAGCTTCTTGAGATGAGTACTTAATTTATTTTCTTTCTTTCTTCCTTTTTATTTATATAGGAATTAGGGAGAAATGGCAAATAGTACTACTGTCTGATATTCCCTCAAAATAGATTCCTAAAATGAAGTATTAAATCAGAGGGTATGATCTTTTTTTAAGACTGTGAGTACATAGCAAAGTTTTCCAAATAGTTGTACTAATTCCTTTATCAGGGTCTGCGAGTACATGTCTCAACATACAAAATGTGTTTAGTCTCTAAAAAGCAACAAAATAGCAACAAGACCACTTTCTCAGATTGTTTTAATTTGCATTTATTTGATTAATAACACAGTTGAGCCTTTAAAATAAGTTTATTTCTCCTTAGAAATGTTTATCCAATCCTTTATTTTCTACTGGGCTATTAGTGCTCTACTTATTGATTTTTAAATGCCCTTTATATATTAAGAATATTAATTCCTTGTCATGTTTGTAAACATTTCCCCCATTGTTCCTTGCCTTTTATGTTTTTTAATATATAAAAGTGATTATTTTCATATAATCAAATCTATCAATCTTCTGATATTTCCTCTATTATTTTTATGAAAGCGATTCCTTCCCTATAATTATGAAATAATAATAATTACAGTAACAACAACAGCAACAGCTAACATTTGTTGGGGGCTGATTATGTGTCAAGCAATGAGCTAAGTGGCCTTATTTAATCACAGAACCTTATGAGGTAGGTATTTTTTATTATCTTCATGCATTTGAGAAAGAAACTAGGTTCTCTTTCCAGAGATATTTAATACTTTACTCACAGATACAAAACCAGCAACAAGTTAAATATTCACCCACATTTTATTTTAGTTTTTATGGTTTATGTTTTTATATTTAACTCTTTAATCTTGAAATTAAAAAAGTGATATGTAGTGAAACTTGTTTCAAATATCACTTTCCTTGAAACTATCCCTAAAAAAAAAATAAATCCTTTCCCCCTTTCTTTGTTACACTTCTTTTATTTAACAGTATATAACAAGGTCCCTTTTGGAGATATCTGTGTTTCTTTTTTTTTTTTTTTTTGACCTATATGTTCTTACATTATATGTCATGATGTTGTTTTTAAATTTTTATTTATTTATTTTATTTTTGGCTGTACTGGGTCTTCATTGCTGTGTGGGCTATTTCTGTAGTGCAGGGGCTACTCTGTAGTTGCTGTGTGCAGGCTTTTCTTGTTGTGGAGCACAGGCTCTAGGGCATGCGGCTTTTGGGCTCTAGAACACAGGCTCTATAGTTATGGTCCACAGGCTTAGTTGCTCTGCAGCATGTGGGATCTTACTGGATCAGAGATCGAACCTGTGTCTCCTGCACTGGCAGGTGGATCCTTTACCACCGAGCCACCAGGGAAGCCCTGCCATATTGTTTTAATTGCTGTGTCTTTATCATCAGTTTTAATATGTACAAGAACAAGGCTCATTTTACCATTCTCTGTCAAAATTAGTCTGATTTAGATTTTTAGTATTGATTGAATAGCTTGTATCAGACTAATATTCTCACCAGTAACAAATGTCAATTTTGGGCAGAATATTTTAAAACATTGTTTGAAGGCACAGGAAAACCACCAGCAGCTTAGAATTTGAGTCTCAGCAAGTTAGTGGGGTATTGGTAAACACCTTGGGCTTTCCTTTGAAATCCCAGAAGGACCACCTCTTAGAAGCATACACTGCCCTGTAGGACTATGGCATTTCCCCTAAGGCTAAGCACAAAAAAAAAAGAAAAAAAAGAAGGCACAAAACTGAAGTTGCCGCAGATCAAGGTGATCTGCTAGTAATTTAACTACCAACTCAAAACCTCAGTGCTTTAGGAGAAAACAGAATCCAGAGCCTCTCCAGCCTGTCATCCACAACGTCCAGGGTAAAATAAAAACTTACTAGACATGTAACGATGAAGAAACAGGAACTGTGACTATTTCAGAGCAAAAAGTCAGTAGAAGTAGACTCACAGACCAAAATTTAAAAAAAAAACAAAACTTTTTAACAATGAAAAATTATGTTAAAAGAATATACATTAAAAAAATGGATGAACAAATGAAAAGGTGGGGAGTTTCTGTAGAAATATGGAAGTTGTAAATATAATGAAGCAGAAATCTTAGACCTGAAGAATATCAAGCCGGTCACTGAACTGTCACTGAATGAGGTTAACAGCAGATTGGGCACAGGAGAAGAATCAATCAGTGATCTTGAGGACAGGCTGGTGAAAATCATCCAAACTAAAGTACATAGAGGACAAAAGGTTGGAAAACAGGATGTTTCTCAGTGACCTGTGACAGAGCATCCAATTGCTTAACATATGGATAATTGCAGCCCTATAAGTTGCAAAGAATGAGGTAGGAAAAAAAATTGGATGTTGACTGAAAATTTTCCAATTTTGATGAAAACATATCCACACTCAGAGCAACCTGGAAAGTATGGCCAACCCCAAGGAGAATAAATACAAAGAAAATTACATTTAAGGTATATCATAGTGAATCTGCTAGATACTAAAAAAGAAAAAGGGAATAGTGATCAGAATGATGACTGACTTACAGTCCAAAGCCATGTACCCGGTAAACAATGGAATGCCGTCTTCGAAATGCTGAAAGAAAACACTGTCAACCTAGAATTCTATACACAGTGAAAGTATCAATCAAGCATGAAGAAAAATGTTTTTAGATTAAAGTTGAGAACAGTTGTTGCCAACAGACATGCATTGTAATAAATATCAGTAGAAGACCTTCACACTGAAGAGAAAATAATGTGAGATAGAAATTTAGATCCTGAAGAATAAACAGCTTGAGGAATATGAAGCACTGTGGTAGATATAAAATGCTATTTTAATTTTTATTCTTAAATTATGTAAAACTAAGATATTGCTGGACTTATATACACACACATAAACCATAGCACTAAGACAGAAAAGGATGTGAATGAAATTGTTGTTTCTTAATAAAATGTATTAATGCATACAATTTGGCACATAATGTTAAGGTTCTTAATCCTGGAGGAGGAAATGGCAACCCAATCCAGTATTCTTGCCTGGAAAATCCCATAGACAGAGGAGCCTGGTGGGCTACATTCCATGGGTTTGCAAAGAATTGGACACAACTGAGTGACTGTGCATGCATGCAAGGGTCTTAATATGTAAACAGGTGTAGTATTAATTCAGAGTACTCCGATGAGTTAGAGATGCATCTTATAATCCCCAGAAGAACCAGTTTAAAAAAATACAAAGAAATATGTCTAAATATCTATTAGAGGAGACAGAATGAACTACCAAACATTCCTTATTATTATTTGTGCATTCTTTTGTGCTTAAACAAAATAAGCTTTTAAAGCTTTTGAGAAAATTTAAAATAATTGGGATTTTTATTAGAATTGTGTCAAACTTTTCTGATTAATTTATTTTGATACTCTTTTATTTCCCTTTGCAAGGTTTTTATATACATCTAACTTGCCTTAAGATTATTTATTCATAGTAATTTTATGTTTCTTGTTGCTACTGTGAAGCAATTTCTTTTCATTTTACTTTTTAATTATATATTACTACTGCATAGAAGTGCTACTGAATTAAAAAATATATATATACATAGCCATCCCATTAAACTTTCTTATGGTTAAATTGATTTTTCTAGATATATAATCATGTTGTCTACAATTGATTATTTTGTGACCTTCTTTCTAGTTCTTAGACATTTTAATGTCCTGCCTTATTGCATGGGTTAGAACTTCAAAAATAATGTTAAATGTTAATGGTAAAAGTGGTAATGAGTTTTATGATAAATAACTCTTTTAAAAGAAAGGAAAAGATGGATTGTCACCAGTTGTTACTAGTACCTCTTTAAAGTTATTAAAAATCTGCAGTCAGTTAAACACTAATAAGCTTTATTCACATTTACTCACACACAGAACAGAAATTCAGTGATGCCCATTTCAAGTCAATCAGTGTTTTAGGTTTCTGGGGAAATGTCAATGAATAAGACAGAGACAATAAAGTTCAACAACATTAGAAAGCCATACAAGACAAAGCTATCTATGTTTTGACAACCAGAAAAATATATAGATGGTAATCACTATTATAGATAAAATAGATATTATATGGATAAAAATTACTATCTATATAATATTTAGTAATCTAAATATTACTAATAAATCTAAGTATTTCTTGCCTTGAGAACCCCATGAACAATATGAAAAGGCAAAGATAGAACACTGAAAGATGAACTCCCCAGGTTGGCAGGTGCCCAATATGCTACTGGAGAAGAGTGGAGAAATAACTCCAGAAAGAATGAAGAGATGGTGCTAAAGCAAAAACAACATCCAGTTGTGGATGTGACTGGTGAAGGAAGTAAAGTCCAATGCTGTAAAGAACAATATTGCATAGGAACCTGGAATGTTAGGACCATGATTCAAGGTAAATTGGAAGTAGTCAGACAGGATATGGCAAGAGTGAACATTGACGTTTTAGGAATCAGTGAACTAAAATGGATAGGAAGGGGTGAATTTAACTCAGATGACCATTATTTCTACCACTGTGGGCAAGAATCCCTTAGAAGAAATGGGATACTCCATTCTGTGAACAGAATGATCTCTGTTCATTTCCAAGGCAAACCATTCAGTATCACAGTAATCCAAATCTATGCCCCAACCAGTAATGCTGAAGAAGCTGAAGCTCAACAGTTCTATGAAGACCTTCTAGAATTAACACCCCAAAAAGGTGTCCTTTTCATCATAGAGATTGGAATGCAAAGTAGGAAGTCAAGAGATACCTGGAGTAACAGCCAAATTTGGCCTTGGGGTATAGAATGAAGCAGGGCAAAGGCTAATAGAGTTCTGCCAAGAAAATGCATTGGTCATAGCAAACACTTTCTTCCAGCAATACAAGAGAAGACTCTACACATGGACATCACCAGATGGTCAACACCAAATCAGATTGATTATATTCTTTGCAGTCAAAGATGGATAAGCTCTATACAGTCGGCAAAAACAAGACCAGGAGCTGACTGTGGCTCAGATCATGAACTCCTTATTGCAAAATTCAGGCTTAAGTTGAAGAAAGTAGGGAAAACCACTAGACCATTCAGGTATGACCTAAATCAAATGCCTTACGATTATACAGTGGAAATGACAAATAGATTCAAGGGGTTAGATCTAATAGAATGCCTGAAGAACTATGGTTGAAGGTTCGTGATGTTGTATAGGAGGCAGTGATCAAGACCATCCCCCAAAAAAAGAAGTGCAAAAAGGCAAAATGGCTGTCTGAGGAGGCCTTACAAAATAGCTGAGAAAAGAAGAGAAGCGAAAAGCAAAGGAGAAAAGGAAAGATATAAGCATCTGAATGCAGAGTTCCAAAGAATAGCAAGAACCTTCTTCAGTGATCAGTGCAAAGAAATAGAGGAAAACAATAGAATGGGAAAGACTAGAGATCTCTTGAAGAAAATTAGAGATGCCAGGGGAACACTTCATGCAAAGATGGGCTTATTAATAAAGGACAGAAATGGTATGGATCTAACAGAAGCAGAAGATGTTAAGAAGAGGTGGCAAGAATACACAGAAGAACTGTACAAAAAAGATCTTCATGACCCAGATAACCGTGATGATATGATCACTCACCTAGAGCCAGACATCCTGGAATGCGAAATCAAATGGCCCTTAGGAACCATCACTATAAACAAAGCTAGTGGAGGTGATGGATTTCGAGTTGAGCTATTTCATATCCTAAAAGATGATGCTGTGAAAGTGCTGCACTCAGTATGCCAGCAAATTTGGAAAACTCAGCAGTGGCCACAGGACTGGAAAAGGTCAGTTTGCATTCCAGTCCCAAAAAAGGGCAATGCCAAAGAATGTTCAAACTACCACACAATTGCATTCATCTCACACACTAGCACAGTAATGCTTAAAATTCTCCAAGCTAGGCTTCAACCGTATGTGAACCATGAACTTCCAGATGTTCAAGCTGGTTTTAGAAAAGGCAGAGGAACCAGAGATCAAGTTGCCAACATCCGCTGGATCATCGAAAAATCAAGAGAGTTCCAGAAAAACATCTACTTCTGCTTTATTGACTATGCCAAAGCCTTTGACTGTGTGGATCACAATAAACTGTGGAAAATTCTTCAAGAGATGGAAATACCAGACCATCTTACCTGCCTCCTGATAAATCTGTATGCAGGTTAAGAAGCACCAATTAGAACTGGACATGGAACAACAAACTGGTTCCAAATTGGGAAAGGAGTACGTCAAGGCTGTATATTGTCACCCTACTTATTTAACTTATGTGCAGAGTACATCATGAGAAACGCTGGGCTGGAAGAAGCACAAGCTGGAATCAAGATTGCTGTGAGAAATATCAATAACCTCAGATATGCAGATGACATCACCCTTACAGCAGAAAATGAAGAAGAACTAAAGAGCCCCTGATGAAAGTGAAATAGGAGAGTGAAAAAGTTGGCTTAAAGCTCAGCATTCAGAAAGCTGAGATCATAACATCCGGTCCCATCACTTCATGGCAAATAGATGAGGAAACGATGGAAACAGTGAGAGACTTTATTTTTGGGGGCTCCAAAACCACTGCAGATGATGACTACAGCCATGAAATTAAAAGACACTTGCTCCTTGGAAGAAAAACTATGACAGACCTAGACAACATATTAAAAAGCAGAGACATTACTTTGCCAACAAAGATCCATCTGGTCAAAGCTATGGTTTTTTTCAGTAGTCACATATGGATGTTAGAGTTGGACTATAAAGAAAGTGAGTGCCAAAGAATTGATGCTTTTGAACCGTGGTGTTGGAGAAGACTCTTGAGAGTCCCTTGGACTACAAGGAGATCAAACCAGTCAATCCTAAAGGAAATCAGCTCTGAATATTCATTGGAAGGACTGATGCTGAAGCTGAAGCTCCAGTACTTTGGCCAACTGATGCAAAGAACTAACTCATTGGATAAGACCCTGATGCTGGGCAAGGTTGAAGCCAGAAGAAGAAGGGGATGACAGAGGATGAGATGGTTGGATGGCATCACAGACTTGATGGACATGAGTTTGAGCAACCTCTAAGGAGTTGGGTAATGGACAGGGAAGCCTGGAGTGCCGCAGTCCATGGGGTCACAATAAGTCAGACACGACTGAGTGAGTATCAGTTCAGTTCAGTTGCTCAGTCGTGTCAGACTCTTTGCGACCCCATGAATCACAGCATGCCAGGCCTCCCTGTGAATCGGTATAGAAAAGTGCTTCTGGTCAGGGTGATCAGAGAAAGCTCTGGCGGTGGAAGACAGAATCCAGAACAGCTGACCAGATCTGAGAAGCCCTGGGAGAAAGCTACTGCGATCGCTGGAGCCCCAGGGGCAGAAGACTGGGGAGTGCAGAAACTGGTGGGCTGAAAAACAAAAATAGTATGCCTTAGTGCAGGGTGTATTCATGTCAAGGGGCTCCTTGGAGGTTCTAAAGAGATTCTTCAGGGGCAAAGAGGAGATCAAGAAGGTGGGGTTCTGTTTTCTTTCTATGTTTGAACTGGCCCTCCCCAAACCTGAACAGCATTACTTTCATGTGTGTTGCATATATTCTGTTTGTTTATCCTTTCTGCATCTGCCAGGTACCAGTAGACCCTGAGCACTGTTCTAGGTACTGGGAATATAGCAGTTCATAAAATCACCCCATATCTCTTATTTGCATTGAGCTTATGTTCTAATGTTGGGGAAGAAGGGAAACAGCAGTGAGTAGAATAAAAGGTAAATCAAATGTGAGTAGAGTAGGAGCAACAGGTGGAAGGTTGCAGTTTTAAATGGAATGCCTTGGGAAGGCCCTACTAAAATGACATGTGAGTGACCTTGAAGAAAATGAGGAAGCAAGCCATACAGAGTTCTGGGGAGAAAGAGTTCTGGGAAAAGGGAACCTCTTGTGTAGAAGCCTGAAGAAGGAGCATGTCTGGGAAATTCTAGGCATGGAAAGGAGGCCGGTGGGTAGGCAGGGTGAGTGGGTCATGGTGAGAGGTAAGCTCACAGTGCTAACAGGAAGCGAGGTTGTACAGTGAAGTCTTGACCTATGTGAGAACTTCAGTTCTACTTTTAGTAAAATGGAAAATCATCAGAGGATTTTAAGCAGAAGAGTGATATAATCTGACATAAGCTGTAACAGGATTGCCCTGGCTACCCATGTTAAGAATGGAGGGTTGGAGAGCCTGGGTTGAGCCAGGAGAATTCCTTAGATCCCTAGATGTTTTTTGGAAGTAAATCAACAGAATATCCTGATTTGTTAGATCTGGAATCTGAAAGAGAAATAGAAATTAATGTTAACTCCAAGGCTTTTATGGATGTGAAAGTTGGACCGTAAAGAAGACTGATCGCTGAGGAGCTGATGCTTTCGAATTGTAGTTCTAGAGAAGACTCTTCAGGGCCCATTGGACAGCAAGGAGATCAAACCAGTCAATCCTAAAGGAAATCAACTCTGAATATTCCTTAGAAGGACTGGTGCTGAAGCTCCAATACTTTGGCCACCTAAAGCAAAGAGCTGAATCATTGGAAAAGACCCTGAAGCTGGGAAAGATTGTGGGTAGGAGAACGGGGCAGCAGAGGATGAGATGATTGGATGGCATTATCCACTCAATGGACATGAATTTGAGTAAACTCCAGGAGATTATGAAGGACAGAGAAGCCTCGCGTCTGCAGTCAGTCCATGGGGTCACAAAGAGTTGGACCTGACTTAGTGACTGAGCAACAACAACCAAGGTTTTGGGCCTTGTGACTAGAAGGATGGAGTTACCATTAACTGGGAATGGAACAGTTTGGTGAAGCAAGATTTGGAGCTCAGGGTTAGACATCCGTACCTTGAGATTGCTCTTAGACATTCATGTGGACACATGGATTAGTATGAGGAGAGGTCTGAGCTACAGGTATAAATTTGACAGTGCTAACTTCTTGATTTTGATAGTTATACTACAATTATGTACGAGCATGAGTTTGTCCCTACCCAAACCAGGAAATGAATACTGAAATATTTAGGGGAAAGAGGGTATCGTGTGTAATTTAGTCTCCCAAACAGTTCAGGGAAAATAATTACATAGACAAGTTGATAGATAGAGAATAAGAGCACAGAGTTATAAATTTAACATTTGGAGAATCTGGGTGAAAGATATGAGGGTTCTTTCTACTACTATTCTTGTACCTTTTCTCTAAGTCTGAAATTATTTCACAATAGAACACTTTTTAAAAGCAAAGGATACATTTCTAGATAAACAAAACTGAGAGAATTCATTGCCAGCACACCTGCACTGAAAGACACTCCTGGAGTTTTCAGGCAGAAAGAAAATGATTCTGCACGAAGACACAGACATAGGAAGAAAGGCAGAGCAAAGAAAAGGGCAAACAGAGATCAGTATTGGCTGTGTGAAATAATGTTTAAAATACATGTATAGGGACTTCCCTGGTGGAGCAGTGGCTAAGACTCTGCACTCCCAATGCAGGGGGCCTGGGATCTATCCCCCAGTCGGGGAACTAGATCCCACATGCTGCAACTATAGATCCTGCATGCCACTTTTGCTCTGGAGCAGCCAAATAAATAAAATAAATAGTTAAAAATAAAAAATAAAATACATGTATAATTGAAGTGTATGGCAGTAACACAAAAAGTTAAAGGGTGGAGTAAAAATGTTCTGAGTATTAGGATTGTTGGTGAAGTGGTAATTTCTCATTTACATGAAATTTTAGCAAGTCAAGGTTGTATCATGATATCTAGGGCACTAGTTCTCAAACATCTTAAAAACTGAGGGTCCTCCACCAAACACCACAGTAATTATCACTGTAGACAACATCATCCACCGATATGTGCTAAAATTAGAGAGTGAATGTTTGAAGCAAAATAGCCGAGTATCTCCTGCCCCCCACCCCCCCACTTCCAAGCTACTTAATAACTACAAAAGGAAGAGCGTAACTTTAGAGAAATCCATCAAAACCCACTTCAACTAAAGTTAATAGAGGGAAAAACAAAATTTTTAAAAGTTGGCTTGAAGAGAGAAAAGAGGTTGTTAAATGGGTCAAAAGGGAAGTAAATTGTAAGATGAAAGATATAAACCGTAAAATTTCAGTACTTACATTAAATGTAATTAGACTAATACTGCCTTAAAAGCAAAGTTGATCAAGATTGAATTTTAAAAAAGCTAAGCCCCCTTTGGTGCTACTTCCAACAAACACCCCTTTAATGAAAAGAAAGAATTAAAAATAAAATGATGGAGAAAGATACCATTCAAATGTTAGCCACAGGAAACTTGATATTAAAATATCAGACAGTTCAGTTCAGTTCAGGCACTCAGTCGTGTCCAACTCTTTGCGACCCCATGAACCACAGCACACCAGGCCTCCCTGTCTATCACCAACTGCTGGAGTCTACCCAAACCCATGTCCATCCAACCATCTCATCCTCTGTCATTCCCTTCTCCTGCTCTCACTCTTTCCCAACATCAGGGTCTTTTCAAATGAGTCAGCTCTTCACATCAGGTGGCCAAAATACTGGAGTTTCAGCTTCAACATCAGTCCTTCCACTGAACACCCAGGACTGATCTCCTTTAGGATGGACTGGTTGGATCTCCTTGCAGTCCAAAGGACTCTCAAGAGTCTTCTCCAACACCACAGTTCAAAAGCATCAATTCTTCGGCACTCTCACATCCATACATGACCATTGGAAAAACCATAGCCTTGACTAGACAGACCTTTGTGGACAAAGTAATGTCTCTGCTTTTGAATATGCCATCTAGGTTGGTCATAACTTTCCTTCCAAGGAGTAAGCGTCTTTTAATTTCATGGCTGCAATCACCATCTGCAGTGATTTTGGAACCCAAGAAAATAAAGTCAGCCACTGTTTCTGCCATCTATGGGGTCGCACAGAGTTGGACACGACTGAAGCGACTTAGCAACTGTTTCTCCATCTATTTGCCATGAGGTGATGGGACCGGATGCCATTATCTTAGTTTTCTGAATGTTGAACCTGGAATGCAAAAGTAGGAAGTTAAGAAACACCTGGTGTAATAGGCAAATTTGGCCTTGGAGTACAGAATGAAGCCGGGCAAAGGCTAATAGAGTTCTGCCAAGAGAGTGCACTGGTCATAGCAAATACTCTCTTCCAACAACACAAGAGAAGACTCTACACATGGACATCACCAGATGGTCAACACTGAAATCAGATTGATTATATTCTTTGCAGTCAAAGATGGAGAAGCTCTATACAGTCAGCAAAAACAAGACCGGGAGCTGACAGTGGCTGAACTCCTTATTGCCAAATTCAGACTAAAATTAAAGAAAGTGGGGAAAACCACTAGACCATTCAGGTATGACCTAAATCAAATCCCTTATGACTGTACAGTGGAAGTGAAAAATAGATTTAAGGTACTAGATCTGATAGAGTGCTTGATGAACTATGGACAGAGGTTTGTGACATTGTACAGGAGACAGGAATGAAGACCATCCCCAAGAAAAAGAAATGCAAAAAAGTAAAATGTCTGTCTGAGGAGGCCTTACAAATAGCTGTGAAAAGAAGAGAAGTGAAAAGCAAAGGAGAAAAGGAAAGATATACCCCTTTGAATACAGAGTTCCAAAAAATAGCAAGGAAAGATAAGAAAGCCTTCCTCAGCGATCAATGCAAAGAAATAGAGGAAAACAATAGAATGGGAAAGATTAGAGATCTCTTGAAGAAAATTAGAGATACCAAGGGAACATTTCATGCAAAGATGGGCTCAATAAAGGACAGAAATGGTATGGACTTAACAGAAGCAGAAGATATTAAGAAGAGGTGGCAACAATACGCAGAAGAACTGTACAAAAAAGATCTTCACGACCCAGATAATCACGATGGTGTGATCACTCACACTTACCTAGAGCCAGACATCCTGGAATGTGAAGTGACGTGGGCCTTAGGAAGCATCACTACGAACAAAGCTAGTGGAGGTGATGAATTCCAGTTGAATATTTCAAATCCTAAAAGATGATGCTGTGAAAGCGCTGCACTCAATATGTCAGCAGATTTGGAAAACTCAGCAGTGGCCACAGGACTGGAAAAGGTCAGTTTTCATTCCAATCCCAAAGAAAGGCAATGCCAAAGAATGCTTAAACTACCGCACAGTTGTACTCATCTCATACTCTGGTAAAGTAATGCTCAAAATTCTCCAAGCCAGGCTTCAGCAATACATGAACCATGAACTTCCAGATGTTCAAGCTGGTTTTAGAAAAGGCAGAGGAACCAGAGATCACATTGCCAACATCCGCTGGATCATCAAAAAAGCAAGAGAGTTTCAGGATAACATCTATTTCTGCTTTATTGAATATGCCAAAACCTTTGTGTGGATCACAATAAACTGTGGAAAATTCTGAAGGAGATGGGAATACCAGACCACCTGACCTGCCCCTTGAGAAACCTGTATGCGGGTCAGGAAGCAATAGTTAGAACTGGACATGGAACAACAGACTGGTTCTGAATTGGGAAAGGAGTACGTCAAGGCTGTATATTGTCGCCCTGCTTATTTAACTTATGTACAGAGTACATCATGAGAAACGCTGGGCTGGAAGAAGCACAAGCTGGAATCAAGATTGCTGTGAGAAATATCAATAACCTCAGATATGCAGATGACACCACCCTCATGGCAGAAAATGAAGAAGAACTAAAGAGCCTCCTGATGAAAGTGAAAGAGGAGAGTGAAAAAGTTGGCTTAAGGCTTAACATTCAGAAAATATCAGACACGATAGACTTAAAAGTCACGTGAGAAAGAAATTTCAGAATGGTCCACCACCAGGAAGATTTAATAATTCTAAGTATATCTGTCCCTGATAACATAGTCTCAATATGCACAAAGCAAAAACGGACAGATTAAAAGGAGAACTAGACAAATCTTATCATAATGGAAAGTTTTAAAAGATTACCCTCAATACTTGATGGTACAAACAGACAAAACAGTCAGGATTGTAGCAACACAGTGAACAGAATTTTCATATTGCATATATGTAAATATACCATATTTATAGCCTTCCCTGTAGTACAGTGGATAGGAATCTGCCTGCCAGTACAGGGGACTCAGGTCCAATCTCCGGTCCAGGAAGATCCCACATGCTGCGGAACAGCTAAACCCGTGTACCATAACTAAATGGTTCTGTGCTCTAGAGCCACTGCTCCACAAGAGAAGCCACTACAATGAGATGCCCGCACACCACAACGAATGGTAGCAGCTAGAGAAAGCCCATGCATAGCAATGAAGACCCAGCACAGCCAAAACTAATTAATAAATAAAAAAATAAATATACCATATTTATATAGTTTTATATAAATAGTATACATACATAGATATAAAGACTGTTCCCAATAAAGACAGTAAATATACAGAAAGATGTTCAACCTCATTGAGGTTGTCAATAGAGAAATGGAAATTAAAATCAGAATGAGATAAAAACTAAGAACTTCGGTGTGGGATGTACTTTTGGCCTAAGTATCAGTTGCAAGTCACTTAGGAAACTGTTGGCAGCATCTGTTAAAGCTGATAATACACATACCCCATATGGTCCAGCCGTTCCCCTCTGAAATATATGCATAAGGATCTTAATAGCAGTACTAATTAGATTGTTTGTTGTTCAAAACTGGAAACAGATAAATTGTGGTTCATTCTTACCCTATATAAGAATAGTACATAGCAGTTAGAATGAACCAGGGCTGAGGGCAATGGCGAGGATGAATCTCTCAAGCATAATATTGAGTGGAAGAAATCCTTTGTAAAAGGATGCTTTCTGTGTTATTCCATTTATATAAAGTTCAAAACTAAGTGATCTTGACCAGTGGTATTAGAAGTTAAGCGGCAGCTGTGGGGGGAGCAGGGGGGACACCCCTGAAGCTGTTCTGGCTCTGATCTGAGTGGTAGTTACCTGGACGTCTCACTGGGTGAAAATTCATTAAGCTGTACGCTTAACATTTGCATGCTTTTCTGTATGTTTATAGAACCCAAAGAAATGTTTACTTAAAGCTACAGTGAGACCATCTTTTTTCCTTTCAGAATGACAAAGATAAAAGGCCTTGGTAAGATCATATAGGCAAAGTTGTGGGAAACAGACACGTGCACACTGCTGGGAATGTAAGTGGAAATAACCTCTGCTAAGGGCAGTTTGTCAGTGTTTATCAAAATTAAAACTTCGCGTATCTGAAGATCCCCTGGAGAATGCAATGGCTACTTCCAGGGACATACTTGCAAATGTACAAGGCCTTATATTGGGACTTCATAACAGTAAAAGTTCACTAAGGGCCAAGTTAAGTTATGGTACATCTGTGTGACAGAATACCTCATAGTCGTTAAAATAGAGTGGGAGGGCTCTACAAATACTGACAGTATGGAATGTGCTCTGAAATATAGCAAGGTATAAAGCAGTATTTGTAACATTCTATTATTTGTATTAGAAATAATTATGTGTGAATATAAATATTAGTATATACATACGCATGCAGTCATGTATGGATGTGAGAGTTGGACCATAAAGAAGGCTGAGCCCTTTAGATTGATGCTTTTGAACTGTGGTGTTGGAGAAGGCTCTTGAGAGTCCCTTGGACTACAAGGAGATCAAACCTGTCAATCCTAAAGGAAATCAGTCTTGAATATTCATTGGAAGGACTGATGCTGAAGCTGAAATTCCAATACTTTGGCCACCTGATTTGAAAAACTGGCTCATTAGAAAAGACCCTGATGCTGGGAAAGATTGAGGGCAGAAGGAGAAGGGGACAACAGAGGAAGAGATGGTTGGATGGCATCACTGACTCAATGGACACGAGTTTGAGCAAGCTCCAGGAGATGGTGAGGGACAGGGAAGTCTGATGTGCTGTAGTCCATGGGGTTGCAAAGAGTTGGACACAACTGAGCGACTGAACAACAAGAACATATACACGTGTAACATACGAAATATAAGAAAAAGTGAAAGTGATAGTCACTCAGTCATGTCCACAACTCTTTGCAGCCCCATGGACTGCAGCCTGCAAGGCTCCTCTGTTCATGAAATTCTCTAGGCGAGAATACTAGAGTGGGTTGCTATTCCCTTCTCCAGGGGATCTTCCGGATTCAGGGATTGAACCCACGTCTCCTGCATCGGATTCTTTACCATCTGAGCCACCAGGGAATTTCCCTATATATAAAATATATGAATATATGAAAGCAATTTCATACTCATGGACTACCTATAAAAGGTGTATAAGAAGCTAGGAGTAGTGGTGGCCTCTGGAAGAGATAACTAGTTGGCCTGGTGGCAGGAGTGGGAAGGAGACTTAACTTCTCATATAGCCTTTTGCATCTTTAGAATACAGAATTGGACTATGGGGATATAACTGGGGCTTCCCAGGTGGTGCAGTGGTAAAGAATCCGCCTGCCGGTGTCAGGAGACACAGGGGACATGGGTTTGATCCCTGGATCAGGATGATGCCCTGGAGAAGGAAATAGCAACCCATTCCAGTATTTTTGGCCTGGGAAATCTCATGGACAGAGGAGCCTGGTAGGCTACAGGGCATAGGGTTGCAGAATCGGATAGGACTGAGCAACTGAACACACACATACAGACACATGAGAATATATCTATTAAATATTAATTTTCGAAATAATTGTTCAAAATCCCCTTAGAAAGATGTGATGCAGGAGACCGGTGTCTTACCTTTCAGTAGGTCCAATACAGCCTCATTTTTCTTCACAGTGAAACAGATCTTCGGTTTAACGGCAGATGATATGATTGGCTTCGCATAGGAGTCCCCAGTTTTATGGGGAGAACACTTTGCAGCACGGTGCTCAGGCCGCCCGGGTGTGGGAATGAACTGATGAATGGATAGTAAATTCAGACCTCCTGTCTCGTGTTCACTTGAAGACTCAACACTCGTTGAATGAAAGGGTGGGCCTCTCTATACTATTGATAATGTAATTTTTCCTTCCCTCCTTCCTTCAGAACAAGGATAAGTCAAATTCAGATTAAGTTAAAAGTGATGCAACACTGCTTCCTTTCGTACTTTTAAAAAATGTACTCGTCTGATGCTATGAATATAACATCTGCTTTTTTATGTCTTAATGTATTGAAAGCATTTTCTCATGCCATCACAAATTGTTCATATGACTGTGAACGTTTGAATAGTATTACATTACTCAAATGTGTGATAATTTGCCTAATCATTCCTCTTTGGGCATTTATGTTGTTTAAATTTTTGGTTATTATTCAAAAATGGCAACAAGCCACCTTTGTATATTAGTCTAATACTACATTATTTTATTATTTCTTAGGAGTAAAATAGTTGTCAAAGGTTGTGAATATTTTTAAATACTCTTGAGATAGAGTGCTGAGTCGTCTTCCAAGAACTGCTGGGTTTGCTCTTCCATAGCACCCTTGCCAGCTTTGGGAATTCTCATGCAAAAAGGTCATTTTTAATTTGAAAAAACTCAGTCTTAATCATTTTAGCAGTACATTGACTGATACGCTTTTCTTTATTTTCCATGTTTTCTGTAGTTGAAGTGTTATCTTTATCAATAGGTAGATGTAACTGTATATTAAATGTCATCTGTCTATATATTATAATATTACAGATAGTATATTATAGATAGGAGACAGCCAAAATACTCATCCAATATAAGAAATTGGGGGGAAGAGGAAAGCTGCCATTTCACAGGTAGGAAAGGTGAGGTCACCACTCTCACACATTGCCTAGCAAAGTAAGCACTCAAATATTTATGGATATGGTTGAGTGTGTGTGTGTGCTAAGTCGCTTATGGTTGAGTACTTAATATTTTTCACTAATAATGAACTACACTAATAATGTAGTGTAGAACTACACTAATAACATTAACAGTAGTAACCAATACCAGATTCATTTGAGCTACACATAGGTGGTGACAAAGTAATGTATTGACCCATTAGAACATAACATGTTTTAATGTGTTCATATCAGATTAATATGAGGACTTAAAAAAATCTGATAGCTGCATGGTAATTTAAAACTCTAGGAAACAACTTGAATGGCAAATAATAAACCTTTCTGATCATATGTTTATGATTCAAGATGTAAAAGAAAACCCCAGGTGAACATTGAACTTTTGTAGCATTCAGCTGAGTGACAGAGTGTACCCTCGGTGCATGAAACTCTTGTGACAGGGTTTTCTTTAAGGAACTCCTTAAAGTCTCCACCTTGGTTTGCGCCCCACAGTACAATTGTTTCCCAAATCAGGCTGTTTCGAGTAACATATGAAACAGCGTATGGCTATCCCTCCCATCCCAAAGCAAATGTTTGTTTTGTTGCAGCGATGGAAACATTTCCATTGGTAAAGCAAATATTTAGAGCTGAAAGAAACATTTGGGCAGCCAGGATGTGTCAAAATAGAACAGATGCCTGCCTTTCAAAAAATACAATTAAAAGAAAAAAGAAAGCCACCTTGTACTTGACTGCTGGCGTTACAGCCACAGTGGGTTATGCAAGAAATTAGATGCTGTAAATGTCATTCTAATCTGATCTTCTCGGCACATCTCTGCACCTTCTTCTTCCTTGGCTTTTCTCTTCCAGAAAATGGGGATAATCATTCCAAGTGATTTTGTTCACAATTAAGTTTCCTTTTTCCCTCCAAATATTTTCTTTGTTCTTAAAAATTAATTTATTCTTTTGAGTCAGAAATATATTCACATGGAACAACGATACACAGTGAAAAGGCTGCCTTCAGTCTATGTCCCCAGCTAGTCTCCTCTCCACCTGGGACCAGCGTTACCTGTTTCTCATCTATCTTTATTTTATGCTTATACACATGACTAAACAGATGTGTTTGTGTGTGTGCATACTTCTATTCTTTTTTTAAAAAAACATAGAGGTTCCATTCACCCTTCATCTAGTTTTCCCCATGTTCCATTTATCCTTTGAGACGGTTGGTTCTAAGAGTTTGCTTGTTTAAAATGCACTGTGTCAGGTAGCAGAGTGGGGAGCAGGCAGGTCAGGCTGCACTTGCTCCATCCCTCCAGGGCGGTAAGAAGAGCTCTGTGTTGGGCATCTGGTTCTGCCCTGGGTCTCACCATCACTGGCAGTCAGTGCCCCCTCTCCCTGCTCTATTCTCTCCACCTGTAAAACAGAAGGAAAGGAAAAGAAAAAGAACAGGTTAGATGAACTTCAACTTTTCTTCCAGATCTAAATTACTTTGGTCATCAAAGGTGAAGTTCTCTTTTTCTTTTAAACAAACTTCACTTCCTCTTTTAAAAGGAGTGGAAGAGTCAAGGATGGTTAAAGGTGTTTATTAACTTGGCCTTCCTATCTATGCACAAACATACATCTGGCCTCCTTGGCCTTCGGTGTTCAAGTAACAGTGATCCCTGATATTCCTGCTCCTCAGTCCTTAAGACGTACTTCCTCCCCGGGACTTGTTCACTGCACAGTGGGAAGGGCTGGCTTCCCAGCCTGTTGCCAGGAACCTGCAGGGTTAGCTGCTGCTGTCCAGCACAGCCAGCAGCAATGTTTGTCGGGCTTTGGAATTGATGATCATATATGAGAAGCAACCCCTGTTTTTGTTTTTAATTTAGCAGAGAGGGATTAAGAGGGAAAAAAGGCAAAGCCTTTAGAGGCTGGATCTAAAAATAGACATCATAGATGCTGATTGGAAACCCTCCCAGTCTTTCATACGAGAGATCTCAATTTGTGTTACACAGAGGGGCAGCTCACGTCTGTCTTGTTCACCAGTTATACTGCTCCCCAGAGAAGCTCAATAAATTTTACAGGGAAGTTTCCTCCTTATGCGGAAGGAGCTTAAGCTCAGCGACTGGTGTGGCTGAAATAATTTAGGGGTCCAAGGGAATCCGTCCACCTTGTAGAGTAATGTAACAAAAGTAAATGTGCAGAAACTTTTGATCTTGGTTGATTTGGCCATGTCATCAGTGGTGCTGGGCTCTGGCTCCTATGACCCCAACCTGTCTGATCTGGAATAAAACTGCTCCCCAGAACTTGCATTTAGTTCTGCTGCTAAAATGACCCTCTGCCTGATTCACTGGCAGTGGTTGTGGAGCTTGCCTTCTGGGGTTCTGCCGTTTCCACCACTAGTCCTTTGAAACCTCTGAACTTGGCTGAGTTTTTATGTTTCCCTTTTGCCTCTCTGAGCGGCACAAAGAGCCTCTCTCAGGGACATTAAGAAAGCAGAGCTGCCGTCTCTGCTTAGACTGATGGTGGACCAAGCCTGGCGGGCTCCTCAGTCTCTGATCTAGCGGCGCAGTAGCTTTTTGCACTGGCTTTTTACTCAGTGATTTATACTTGGAGACGTGGCTGGGTGATAGCCAGTGTCCTTTTGTCTTTGTGTTTACTTTTCTTGCACATTTAATGTATTTAAAGGATATATTGTCTTTATGGTTCACTGGGATAAAGGAGGGGATTGGTGCAAGTTTTAATGAGAGGTCCCTGGCTCTCTGTGTTGAGATGAGAATTATATTCTTGGTTAGATATCTTTCTTTCCATAGGTGGCAGGAGGCACTGTTTTGCTGCTTTTGGAAATAGCATTTCTGCCTAACGATTTTTAGAAGGATACTGAGGACATTCAATTTCAAGGCATCCTCAGCAACTTTTCCTCCTGTTGTTTAAACTTTGCTTATTTAAGGAGAGGTGACACTATTGTGTCTTGTTCTTGAATTTACATATCAATACGAAAAGAGTGCAGACTGGCCCCACCATCAGATCAATTTTTATAAAAACTCTTTCCATTCAGAGTAATGCTGTTTGAAACTAGTTTTCTTAAAAACTGTTTTTTTGCTGCTTGGGAAGAGTTAATCAGCGGAGGAGAAAGCATTTGGCTTATTTGCTTAATATTTTAACCAAGTGAATTAGACAGGTTGGGGGGCTGGGGGGAGGGAATAAGAAAGTGGGGGGGAGGCCCCATAAACAAGGTGATATATAATATTTTTTTTGTTCTCCTTTTAAATAAATACCGATCAGCTTTATGTTCAGAGACAATAGGAGCCGTTGGCTTAAATTTGCAGTTTACTGTATTTATGGCTGTAATATCAAGGTGCTGCCGTCGTAATTTCATGCCCCAATGAGAAGAGCAAGGTCGAAGCAAATGCTTCCATCGGCATCTGCTAACACACTAACTCATAAACAAGGCCCGGCTGGATCAGGTGGCACGGAATAATACAGGCTAATGAAATACAGCACAGCTTTCCATTACTGTTAGTTTTTACAGTGTCGTCATTACGTGTAATTTATGTTTAAAAAATTCAATTTTATACAAGGCACTGGGAAATAGGGGTCTACAGGTCATCCAACGACTTTTAGAGGCTCTGAGAGTCCTTATTGTACTCCACCATTCCAACAAAATGTTAATAAAATTAAAAAAAAAAAAAATGCTTTTCCCCCCTGTCTCCTCCCCTAACCTTTTCTGAGAGAGTTGATTTTTCTTTTAATTTGGGGAGTATTTTTAGCCAGCTGTCTTCTCTGCCTCATCTCCTCCCAGAGTGTGCCTGGGTAGATAACTAGTTGTGTTCTGAGAGAGGTGACCCTGTTCAGTTTCCCCGCATCCCAGATGAATCTCCCAAGTCCTGTAAATAGACTGAGATGAGGGAGGAAGACAGCCGAGTGGCCAGCCCATAACTGCTGCCCGTGGCCATTGGACCCCTGGCCCTGTTCCCTGATCCCTGTCAGACTCCACATTTTTATTATAAAACTCGAGCTGGGCCGAATGGTGCTGTCCGGCATTCATCACCTTGCTTATTTCCCAGCTATTCCCTACCCCTGCTGTCCCGGTGGTTGTTTGACCTGAGGATACAGAGAACAGTGCTGTCTGCTGTCCTCTTGTCTCTCTGCTTCCCCTGCATGGAGCCAGGCAGTGCCCAGCAGATCCTTATTCCGACAAAGTCTGGTTTTGTTTTGTTTGCATTTTAATAGAAACCTTTAAACAATTTTGTTTATCTTCTAAGGGATAAAAATAAGCAGGTGTGGCAGCCCTGAGGCCATTGACTTCAGTTGCTGCAGCTTTATTAATCAGCAGAATGTAGCTTGCTTGTTCTGTCCTTTTAAAAGAATCCCACCCTGCAGAAAGTGTTGGAAGAGAAGTCCCTGCGCAGTGTCTACATGGGGCTTCTCCAGGGAAAGGAAACCGTTCGGGGAGGTAGATTCCAGAGAACCGAACCCGAGAGGACTAGAAGTCCTCCTCACTCCTCCTCTACATCTGAGAGAGGCTCCCTCTGAATTCAGTGCAGTTTTGCAGATCAGACAGCTGGGGTCTTAAAGGTGAAATAACAAGAGGCGGGCATCCCGCTCTGCCTGCTCACCTTGGACAAGTCCCCTCATGTTCCTTTCTCCTCCTCTTAAGTAAAGCTAGCGAGGGGATGGGATAACTGAGCAGGACTTGCTTAGTTTTGCTCTCCGTCAATAACGGAGCTTAATTGTCATGTCACAGACTGGGGGAGGAGCTGGTAGCTCCTCAAATCGCTAGGTAGCAGAGGTGAAGACCCTGAGAGAGCATCAAAATGCAAAGTGCTAACGATATTAGGTCATGTCATTGACACCCCAGCTGAAAGGAAATGTTAGGCTTTCCTAAAATTGGTGAATTCTTCCAAAGGCAGCAGCTAAAGGATGACTTGAGGTGGGGTGGTGGGGGAGGAGGTCTGCCTGCCACAGGACGATGACACCCTTTTCTCCTGTCTGCTCTGCTCAGCCCTTGCTCAGTCCCTCTGCAGTTAGATTACTCCTTGCAGATAGCAATCAACTGGAAGGAAGTGTGTGTGTCTAATTTGCATGAGATTATTTAAAACAAAAAAAAAAAAGGTCTGCATTAGTCAGGGTGATGGTAAACAACGCAAAGAGATGCCTTTTATAATATAGCCTGTGTCTCAGCTTTCAGAGCCAAATATAATTCATTTACAATTGGCAGTTTCCTTTATTATTCCTTTTAACCTTTTGGATTCTGCAAGGTCTCTATCGAATCTCTCCACTGTTTGTCTCAGTGAGGGTGGGTGGAAACCCGGATGTCTTCTGTGTGGCCCCTGGGCAATGCCCCATCCATCCCTAAGGGCAGGGTCCTTTCAGCACCAGGAGCTGGTGACAGGGTAGGTAAGTGCTGTGTTCGGAGAGGAGTAACACTCCACCTCACCTCCAGCTCTGTGAGTCCCTGATGAATCACTTGAGTTCTGTAGAGTCAGTCTTCCCTAAGCTGGGAAACACTCCAGAGGAAAGGCACTAAGGGAAGCGTAGGCACCAGCCTGTGAGAGACCTTGGATTTATTTGATTAGAATATGAGGAGATGAGGTCGCTCTACCCTTGTCACTTGGTGGTGTTCAAAAAATTGTCCAGGTGACATTTGAAAGTAAGATCCAGGCGTTAAGTTCCCGTGTCATTTTGGTATAGCCGCATTCATTGGCTATTACCTGACCCTGATGCTGGGAAAGATTGAGAATAGGAGGAGAAGCAGGCGGCAGAGGATGAGATGGTTGAATGGCATGACCGACTCAACGGACATGAATTTGAGCGAACTCTGGGAGATAGTGGAGGACAGAGGAACCTGGTGTGCTGCAGTCCTGGGGTCTCAAAGAGTTGGGCACAACTTAGTGACTGAACAGCATAGACGGGGTGCTGGTGAGGGGAGTGGGGGAAGATAGATCAGTCCTCATATTTTAACAAAACTGAAGGCTTCAGGCATCATTTTGAAGTCTGCCTTTTGATGTGCTTTAACTCTGTGCCGTCATGGGAAGTCACCAGGCTGGAGACGGAGAGCCTGGGGTTTCATCTGCCATCACCAGGCTTTTACTACTAGGATTTGAGGCATAGTTTTCACCCTTCTTCAGCCTCAGTGCTTTTGTTTTTGTTTTTTGAGTCTGTCAAATAAGGTCGATGGTTCGGCTGATGGCCCAGCTCTGAAATTATATTGTTCATTGAGATTGTCAAAATGCTTCTCTTTTTTAAAAAAAAAAAAGAAAAATAATTCATTTTCTGTAACTAAATCAAAATCCTGCTTCTCCAGAGAACTGGGGATATCAGAACTCCAGCCAATGTAAATGTGACGCATCACATGATAAGGTCTCTGTGAAACTAGAGCTTGGAAGGAAGTGCTGATGCCCTTTAAGCCGTGGCTGCTCTTGTGGGCTTGGCTGCAATAATGCAGGGAACACGTTTTATTAGGAAAATAGGCTTCGTCAGAGCTCCAGGCCTGAGGGCAGGACCACGGGCAGGGAGTCCTGTCCCTTTAACCGGCCCCAGCTCCCAGCACCACAGCGCAGCCTGTAACTTGCCGTATATTTCCCCAGTGCTAAACATTATCGTACTTGTTTATATTTGAAAGAGCCGAAAGGGAAAATGAGAATGCAACCAAATGCTCCTTTTGGGAGAATTACCCTCATTTGCAGCCAGCGACTGACAGGACTCGCGAACCACCAGGTTTATAAAGTCCCGTCGTGAGCCAGCGACCAGCCGCTTGTGCTGATGCCGCAGGCGCCCTGTCTCTCTCGTGGCTGATAATGGGGGTGAAACCACTGATGATGGAGGTGAAACCATGTCCTTCCTACTGGAACCTGGAATGGGGCTCCCCTCCTAGCTGGAAGGACAGACGGGCAGTCAGCACCCGGGCTGGAGCCCGGGAGGCACTCGACTGGGGAAGCATGTTCTCTGTGTTTGCCCAGCTTGTCTGTCTCTCCTGCCCCTGTCCTTGGGAGGCCACCGCACAGAAAAAGACCTTTTGCAACAAGCTGGGGCCTTAGGGAGGAGGAACGTCCCCCGCCTGGCCCCACGTACTCAAATTCAACTCTTGTATTTGAGGGTGCCATGGCCTTCCCTGGTGGCTCAAACAGTAAAGAATCTGTCCTTAATGCAGGAGACCCGGGTTTGATCCCTAGGTCTGTAAGAGCCCTTGGAGAAGGTAATGGCAACCCACTCCAGCATTCTTGCCTGGAAAATTCCATGGGCAGAGGAGCCTGCGGAGCCTGGCAGGCTACATACAGTCCATGAGGTTGCAAAGAGTCAGACACAACTGAGTGACTGAACAACAATAAGCGCCAGTGAATGGTTCCTTTGCCCCCTGCCAGCCTCTCTTCTGCCCCTGACGTCAGCCTATTGAGAGGACACTGCACTTACTTGGGGGACCCAGCAGAACTGAGACGTCATGGAGGAGTGGCCTTGCCCATACTGGCTGGTGTGCTGGGGTGAAGAGGACAGGAGGCGCAGTGTTAAATGGGGAGGAACCTCAAGTGCTCAGTGCAGAGAGGAGAGATAGCCCAGGGCCATTTAGAGTCGTCCAGGTATTCTCCTTTGACCACTTGTGGTGGGGTGTGAGGAGTTTGAGGGGCAGCTGCAGCCAGCTCGCTTGCCAGCATGGTGCAGGGCAGCGCTGATCTTGGGCAGCGCTTGAGCATTAATATGCTCCGGCTATTAGCCCCTTGGCACAGAGTGCGGGGCCTCACACTTTGGAAGATGCTGATCCTTAGAACCTCCTTGTACTTCATCTACCCCCAGGGGCAGATAGACCATGCTGAGGGCCTCTAATGGGGAGCTGCTGAGCAGATGTGGCCACACTCTCAGCTCGAGTTTAAAAGCTCTGTGTGGCGGCAGGGCTGGATGCCGGCATTCCCAGAACAGCCAGAGTGCTTTGCAGACTAGCAGAGGCCTCCCACCTGTTTCTCCCACTGTTAGTGCCTGGAGTACTTCTCTGTGCAGGATCGCTTCCCCGACTGCCCTGTGGAACAATCTCACACCTATGTGCCACTCTTGACCATCTTGAAGCTCTCTATCAATTGGTTGGGGCCTTCGTCTCTTCCCTGAGAGCCAGCATCCCCCGTCTGCCTCCGACCTGTTGAAATATCCCAGCTGTGCGCCCACTGGATGGGTGGTCTTCATGGGTTTTTCAGTTGCCTTTTATTCTTCCATGGGCAAATCCTCTCCACGTGTCATAGCCACTGCAGATGGCGCCCTGCTATTTCCTCATGTCCCAAGTGCACTGTGGTTTAGAGTGTGAGAGGATTTTTTTTTTTTAAGGAAAAAGAAAAACTAGCCAAAGGCAATATAGGCAGCCTGCGATAGGCTAGAGTAATAATCATCTGAAAGTTTGGGCCTGGCCTTGTTTTGATCTGTTTTCTTGTTTTATTTTCTTCTTTACATTCTATATCCCATTCATACTAATCACAGTCAGTCCTGATTTTTCTTTTTATTTCTGCATTTGTCATAAAATAAAGCAAATTATTCCCGTCTTCAGAAACGATCTAGACTAATTAGTCGTCTCACCCAATAATTAGTTTTTTGTTTCCCTGTCTGTTTTCATGCATTATTGTTAGTTTTTTCCCCTCTTTTTTTAACACCATTACAGATTAAAATGAGCCACATTTGCAGTTGATGGTATCTGTTTTCGGGGGAAGAATGGAGAATTGCAGTACAGAGCGACTTCAAAAGCAGCAATAAACTCAAGGATAAATTAAGGAAATTGAATGAGCCACATTTGGAAGCAGTGTTGAGGCTAATATTCTGTCGCTTAAGGTTAAATTGCAGCCGAGAGAGGTTCCAGAGAATCCGAAATCGGGGAAGCAACTTAACAGGATGCTAGGCGTCCTGTGACTCCAAGGTCTTTTCTCAAATGAAGATTTTGTTGCAGCCATGGACAGTGGCAAAAGGCACTCACCTGCAATTATGTCCTCTTCTCCCCCAGGGCTGACAGATGAAGAGATCGATTTGGCTTTCCAGCAGTCAGGCACGGCTGCCGATGAGCCTGTGTCCTTGGGCCCAGCCACACAGGTGGTTCCTGTCCAGCCCCCTCACCTCATTTCGCAGCCATACAGTAAGTCACCTGCTCAAGCTCCTGCTTTAACCTTGGCTGGGATTCAGGACTCTGGCCAAAGGGTAGTGCTTCACGTCTCTCAGACTCAGCAAACCAGGGGAGACTGGGCGTAGGAGATGGCTCTTGGGTTTTTCTAAAATCCTCTTCTAGACAAACTTTTAAGTGTGTGACAAAGGTTTAAGACACAAGAGACAAGAATAAATGAGTTTTTTGTTTTGTTTCACGTATTTTGGTTTTGAGCAAGAATCTGTAAAAGTATTTACTGGTTCTGTTTTCATTTTCTTATATTAGTGCATTTTGCATGTTGAAGTGTTAGTTGCTCAATAGTGTCTGACTCTTTTTTGACCCCATGGGCTGTAGCTCACCAGGCTCCTCTGTCTATGGGATTTTCCAGGCAAAAACACTGGAATTGGTTGCCATTCCCTTCTCCAGGGAGTCTTCTGGACACAGGGATCGAACCCAGGTCTGCTGCATTGCAGGCAGATTCTTTACCATCTCAGCCACTAGGGAAGCCCATGTTACTGTTTTGCTAATAAGAACATAAACATCTAATTCATGGATACATTCTTGTTTGGTCACTGAAATAATTTGTCTCCTAGTTTTATCTTTTAAAGTTAATATTAGTAGGTTTAAGCTAGCCCTCCCTACCCCACCCCTCTTCTTCCTTCCTTCCTTCCTTGTCCTGGCTATACCACATGTATTTATATAATGGCAGTCTGTGAGAGAATTTCAGATTAAATGTGAAGGTCCTTTTGAATGCAACTTTTAATTGTTACATGAGAACATGACCCATGAGAGCTTTTTGTTGTTGTTAAATGAAAAATGTTTTTAGGAATAAAGATTCTTTAAGCCAGTAATAAATGTACGCTTCCAAAATAGAGGCAGAACCCCATCTTTAAGTCACTTATGAAAAATCTAAAAAGGTTAAAATTGACTCCAAATCAATGGAAAATTGCTCAGTTTTGTGTGAAGACCTCAGCCTTGGATTTGCTGTCTTTCAAAATGCCTCTTCAATAATTGTCTATCTCAGAAGTTTTAATTTTTTCAACACATGCTTTTAAAGTGTTAGATATCCAATTTTAAAATGCACAATTTCAAATGCCAGACTCGTTTTGACCCCCACCACATGACCTGGAACCACCTTTTGGCCCCCACTTTGCCGTCTTTCCCATAGGCAGGGAGGTGCAGTCATCCGTATAGACAGCACAGGGGCCAGGCAGCGGGTTAGAATCTACTTTGTGTGTTACAAGTCTCATTTAGACGTTGCCTTTCCTTTGACTCCTGGATAAGGCTGGGCAGTGAGGCCAGGTGCCAGGAACTCCAGTTGGTCTCATCCTTGGTCGCCTGGTCGCGGCCAGGCCAGAGAGCCAGTGCAGGTGCCGAGCCTCGTCCCGGGGCCTCCGAGCCAGGGGGGTGCCTTCGCCAGCCTGGGACTCCATTCTTCCTGGCTAACGTTCTTGTCGATCCATTGTTTTGCCTTGGGTCACTACACACGCTCCGTGTTTCTTTTAAATCAAAGGCTGAATCTCTGCACTTTTTCTGCAGTTGTGTCCCTGGGCCCAGGGTTTGGTGGGATTCGTTGAGGACGGGTAGTGGCAGCTGGGGTGCAGAATTCTCTAAGATGCACATCTGTTCTGTTCCAGCTGTTCCCTTCGTGACTTAATGCCGAGCCGGTCTCCTGGCTACTTGGTAACTTCTTGCTCAGAACAGATTATTCTGTGAGTCACAGCATTGGCCTAAAACATCATACATTTGCCTACGTTCAGTGGGCACAAAGGGTTAAAATGCGCGCCTCTTTGAGAGGGGCAGAAGAATGGGGGTGGGGGGGGGCATTCAGTCATTTCAATCACTCTCCTGCCCAGATCTCTCTGAGAAAAACCATTGCTCCGTTTAGGTATTTAGGTAGGAATATTTTTAAGAGTCTCCTAGCCCTAAAAATAAAATACATCTTCTTAGAGACAGACTCCTTCCTGCTTTGACACTAGTATAAAAACAATGGTAATGGTAATTTTAAATACCTGGAGTTTTTAGTTGTCAGTGTCGAGCTTCACTCTTCTTGTACCGTTACCCTGCTCCTCTCAGCTCGGGGGGTGACTCTCCCTCTCCACTTCTGTACTTTTGCCAAGAGGTGTCAAAACTACTCCAAAAAAAAAAAAAAGCTTGATTTTGATTAATATAGAGAAACAAGACTTTGCCTGACTGATAATAAAACTGATAAATGACATTTGAATTACTTGTAGCGGTAATTTATTACATAAAATATCTTTTATTTGACATGCGATTAGTTGCTGGAAGCATCACTCAATCTGACTAGTTTAAACATGCTCTAAAATGAACCCCAGTAAAAACCCGGGCTGTCTGCTGTTGGCGTTATGAAATATACTAATCCTGGAGTGAGGGAAAAAAATCTGACTTTAAATATTTAAATGATTAATTGGGTTTATATATTTTTTTTACCTTTCTAACCCCCTTAATTACAAGCAAACTCAGGGGAGTTGCTGAACTAGGTGTGCAATCTGCATGCTTATCACCAAGGCATTGTCTGAGTCCTGGGAGGGATTTATGGCCTCCATTCATGTGTGTTCCTGCCGATTTTACATTTGGACCTTGGGCAGCCTTTCCTTCCCATTTCTTGGCTTTTTAAGGACATTCCATCTCTGAGCCCAAGCCTAGAAAATGGGATTTTTTGGGCTCAGCCCCAAAACGCTCACATCTGGGGGAGGGTGGTTTTTCCAAGACCACCCCTGGGAGCACAGTGCTCACAGATCATCACCTCTTGCCTGCCCTCCCACTTGGTGGCAGATGTCCCACTCGGTTCCTCTTTTGATATCTGTGGTTGACTTTGAGGTGTTAGCAAATGCCAGTGTCAGCAAAGAGAACATGGAGACCCACCAGATTGGGACCAGTTCAGGTCACCAGTGTTTATGAAGCACCTATGGTGAGACTCTCGAGCGTATTTAAAAGGCATTGGGAGACTATTTGAGAGGGAGGTAGTTTGAATATACAAGGAAAATGAAATAATAATATATGTTTCCTGGGAAGGTTGGAAAAGAATATGGAGTTGGTTCTGAGCACAAGTAGAAAGATTTACAGTAGATCACAGACAAGTGCTTCCCCAGTGGCTCGACGGTAAGGAATCTGCCTGCAGTGCAGAAGACACAGGTTTGATCCCAGGTGGGGAAGATCCCCTGGAGAAGGAAATGGCAATTCACTCCAGTATTCTTGCCTGGGAAATCCCATGGACAGAGGCATCTGGGGTCGCAAAGAGTCGGACATGACTGAGGGACTAAACAGCAGCAACAACTGTAAGCTCAGTACAGTGTCACGAGAGATTTAAAACATGATCTTTAAGATTCTTACAGGCTCTCTGAGAGAGATAAGATAAACTCTTAAGAAAAAGATAATAATATAAGACATTGTGATTTAATGCCAAAATTAATTATACAGACAAGAAACTCCACAGGAATGCAGAAAAGAGAAAAATTAATGTGGGCTCGAGAAGTCGGAGAAGGCTTTGTGGAAGTGGTGGGAGGTTGACACTGAGGGGAAGCTTGGTGTCACCTGGTGTGAGAATAAACCGGTGTTGTCAGGGCTTGAAAGGAAGTCGGGATGAGCTCAGAAGTCAGATCAGGATGCGAGGGGAACGCTGACATTCTCTCTTCTTGGTTTGGTTTCTTTTTGTTCAACTTCAAAGCAGGAGTCAGTGTATGTGTCTGTGCAGAGCCTAACAGAGTCCCAAAGGTTAAGTCCTGATAAACGCTTGATTGATTCATTCATTCTAAGCAGACTTTTCTTCTTTCCTCCCAAAGAGACAAGAATCAAGGTAGCTTTGAGATACAGGCACAATCAGTGTAAATTTTATACGATAATAATTTTTCTTAGGCTTAAATATCCTCCCCCCCGCCTACTGTCTTTGATAAACAGTTTAGGCTTTTTTAAAGACTGCCCTACAGCTTCAGTTGTCTCTTCTTAAAATAGGATGTAAATGTCTGAGGTTGGTGAAAGGCTTTGACATTTCATTAGGACTTCTGAGAGAGAAAGTGTGTTCTTCCTCAGGCTGTTTTCCCTCTGGCCTGTTTAGTAACAGAAACTTAGCCTTGATTGTCCTGCGTCCCTGGGCGAGCATTTACTGCCAAATGCCTGCTGTGTGCCAGGTGTTGTGTGGGACCCCAGGGATGGAACAATTGAGGCCTGGCTGGTCACTCCCTCCAGCCCTCATGTCCAGTAGGAAAGGCAGTTAGGGGAACACAGCAGTGCTGTGAGGTCAGCCCAGGTGAGGCTGGTGGGACGGACAAGGTGAAGGGCACGTCAGAGAGTGGGAGGGGCCTAACCGGACCTGGGGCTTGGATGGCTGCCCTGACTAGACAGGACGGACCTGAGCGTCCAAGCTAAAGCGAAGCCACATGGACGTGAACCCGTGTGATGGTCAGAGTGGCTGCACCATGGGATGGGAGTATCAGAAGAGACGACTTGAGAAGAAGGTGACAGCCAGGTCATCACCCTGACGGAGGACAGTCAAAATCACATGGACTTCATACTTGGAAATCCATCGTCTAATTATTCATGAGGCCATATTAACCTTTTGACCGTATAATTCTTAGACTGATATTAAAATTATTTGTACCATCCAAGCAGGTGCTGCATGGGGAATTAGAGAAGACACCCTGGGGTTGTGCTGAATGGGGCAGGTGTAACTCCCTTTCAAATGCCTCCATCCTGACGGGGCCTGGGGTGCCTCTGGCCTCCGTCAGTCCCCGGCTTGCCACCACACGGCCCTGAAACGTTTCCTCACTGCAGATTAAGCTGTGAGTTCCTTGCATTCAGAGGGTTTTGTTTTTGTTTTCAATCTATGGCCCGAGGCTCTGATTTAGCAAGTGTTCTAGAAACACTTGTTAAATGAATAAATGGTGGTAGACATGTGCTTGAGAATTGAAAAGTGCTGGGTGATACCCTCAACTTAAAGTGGGGTGTCGGGTGTGCTGCCCAGGTAGCCAGTCATTGAGGCCTCCTGTGTCCTGTGGGCCCAACAGCTGTGGAAGTAGAGGACAGGCATTGCTAACCCATGCCATCTTGTATGGTGTGAGTGGTAAGAGCTTTTGGGATTTAAGAACAAAGGAAACCCCCAGGTGCTGGTCTCAGGTCAGGCCTTATGGAGGAGACAGGTCCTGGGTGGCACCTAGAAGTGGGGATGGGAGGCAGTGGAAGTGGATCTAGAACAGACTGTAAATGGAAGCGCTATGGACGGCCTCCCTGTTCCCACCAAGAAATAAAAGGGGAGGAATCTGTTTCTCTCTCTTCCATTTCTCTGTCAAGTTTAGCACACAGATTTCACCTTCTATACTACATAAAAGTTACTGGTTTGCTGATAGAGGAGGCATTTCTCTAATTTTGAGGAAACTGTTTTTCTTCTTTTGTCCCTGTGACTGGTTGAAAATAGCAGCTCTTCAAGGGCCAGCACCTGTCTGTTTTCTTTGCTTTGTGTTATGCTTGGTGTGGTGCCTTGTGGGTGCTGAGTAAACACCATGTGTGGTTATTGAAAACCATAAGCATTACCTTAAACTATCGAGTGGAGAAGTCCTCTCCTTAGATTTCTTAGACCACTGACAGAGTGTTTGGTGCTGGAAGTAGCTAGGATCATGGCTGTGCGAACAGTGCAGCCTGTGCTAGTTGTATAAGATTCTGCAACGAATAAGAGTGGTTTAAACAAAACAAAAGCCTCTTTCTCTAAGTAAACATAGGCAGTCGAGGCGGCCGCACTGGCTCTGTGGGCCTCAGGGACCCCGGCAGCGCTCACGCCTGGCGGTCATGTAGCTCGTGCCCCAGTGTGACTGCTGCAGCGCCAGCTGTCCCCTCTGCTCTCCCACAAGCAAGACTGGGCAGACGGAAGGCAAAGGCAAGTCACCTTCTAAGGACACTTCCTGGAAGCCACCCACATGCCTTCCCTCTGGTCCCCATTGGCTGCAAGTCAGCCTTGCAGCCATGCCTTTCTGCATGAAGGCTGAGCAATGCAGTCCTTGTCCTGATGGGCGTGTTCTCAGTGTTCATATCCCAGAGAAAGGTTGAGTTGGAATCAATACTAAGTTCAGGATAATGGTTACTTCTGAGTGGAGAGGAAGACGTGGCTAGTTTCTGTGGTGTTTGGAAAGTTTTAACTGGTTAAGTAGGTGGGTTTAGGATTGTTAATCTTACTATCATGTTTCATAACTTATCTAAATGTTGTATTATTCTTTTATATGTGTCAATACAGAGTACATTTAAAAAGTTGATTTAGAACTCTCACCTCTTGCTTCTTCCTTTGATGTCAGTTGCTTCACTGAGCAGAGAGAGAACTTAGAGCCCACCCTGCTGGGTATTGTTTCAGTCACTGCTGACTTCCTTTAGCTCTCTCTTTTAAAAAGCAAACACCCTCTTCCAACAGCACGAGACAACTCTACTCATGGACATCACCAGATAGTCAATATGAAATCAGGTTGATTATATTCTTTGCAGCTGAAGATGGAGAAACTGTATACAATCAGGAAAAAAGAGACCAGGAGCTGACTGTGGCTCAGATCATGAACTCCTTATTGCAAAATTCAGACTTAAATTGAAGAAAGTAGGGAAAACCATTCAGAGAAGGCAATGGCAACCCACTCCAACCCACTTTTCTTGCCTGGAAAATCCCATGGACGGAGGAGCCTGGTAGGCTGCAGTCCGTGGGGCCGCGAAGAGTCAGACACGACTAAGTGACTTCCCTTTCACTGTTCACTTTCATGCATTGGAGAAGGAAATGGCAACCCATTCCAGTGTTCTTGCCTGGAGAATCCCAGGGATGGGGGAGCCTGGTGGGCTGCCGTCTATGGGGTCGCATAGTCGGACACGACTGAAACGACTTAGCAGCAGCAGCAGGGAAAACCATTAGGCCATTCAGGTGTGACCTAAATCAAATCCCTTACGTTATACAGTGGAAGTGACAAACAGATTCAAGGGATTAGATCTGATAGAGGGCCTGAAAAACTATGGACAGAGGTTTGTAACATTGTACAGAAGGCAGTGATCAAAACCATCCCCAAGAAAAAGAAAGGCAAAATGGTTCTCAGAGGAGGCCTTAACAAATAGCGGAGAAAAGAAGAGAAGCTAAAGACAAGGGAGGAAAGGAAAGATATATCCATCTGAATGCAGAGTTCCAAAGAATAGCAAGGAGAGATAAGAAAGCCTTCCTAAGTGATCAATGCAAAGAAATAGAGGAAAACAATCGAATGAGAAAGACTAGAGATCTCTTCAAGAAAATTAGAGATACCGAGGGAACATTTCATGCAAAGATGGGCACAATAAAGGACTGAAGCGGTGTGGACCTAACAAAAGCAGAAGGTATTAAGAAGAGTTAGCAAGAATATACAAAACTATACAAAAAAAATCTTATTGACTTGTATAACCACGATGGTGTGGCTACCCACCTAGAGTCAGACATCCTGGAGTGTGAAAACACGTGGGCCTTAGGAAGCTTTACTATGAACAAAGCTAGTGGAGGTGATGAAATTCCAGCTGAGCTATTTCAAATCCTAAAAGATGATGCTGTTAAAGTGCTGCACTCGATATGCCAGCAAATTTGGAAAACTCAGCAGTGGCCATAGGCCTGGAAAAGGTCAGTTTTCATTCCAGTCCCAAAGGAGGGCAATGCCAAAGAATGTTCAAACTACTGCACAATTGCACTCATCTCACATGCTACCAGAGTAATGCTCAAAATCCTCCAAACCTGGCTTCAACAGTACATGAACTGAGAACTTCCAGATGTACAAGCTGGATTTGGAAAAGACAGAGGAACCAGAGATCAAATTGCCAACATCCACTGGATCATAGAAAAAACAAGAGAATTCCAGAAAAACATCTACTTCTGCTTTATTGACTACACTAAAGCCTTTGGCTGTGTGGATCACAACAAACTGTGGAAGATTCTTAAATAATTGGGAATACCAGACCACCTTACCTGCCTCTTGAGAAACGTGTATGCAGGTCAAGAAGCAAGTTAGAACCAAACATGGAACAATGGACTGGTTCCAAATTGGGAAAGGAGTATGTCAGGGCTGTATATTGTCACCCTGCTTATTTAACTTATATGCAGAGTACATAATACAAAATGCTGGGCTGGATGAAGCACAAACTGGAATCAAGATTGCTGGGAGAAATATCAGTAACCTCAGATAGGCAAATAACACCATCCTCATGGCAGAAGGTGAAGAGGAACTAAAGAGCCTCTTGATAAAGGTGAAAGAGGAGAGTGAAAAAACTGGCTTAAAACTCAGCATTCAAAGAACTAAGGTCATGTCATCCAGTCCTGTCACTCCCTGGCAAATAGTTGAGGAAACAATGGAAGCAGTGAGAGTCTTTATTTTTGGGGGCTCCAAAACCACTGCAGATAATGACTGCAGCCATGAAATTAGAAGATGCTTGCTCCTTGGAAGAAAAGCAAAGACAAACCTAGACAATATATTAAAAAGCAGAGACATTACTTTGCCAAAAAAGGTCTGTATAGTCAAAGCTGTGGTTTTTCCAGTAGTCTTATATTAGTGTGAGAGTTGGACCATAAAGAAGGCTGATCACTGAAGAATTGTTGCTTTTGAGCTGTGGTGTTGGAGGAGACTCTTGAGAGTCCCTTGGTCTACAAGGAGATCAATCCGTAAGGAAATCAACCATGAATATTCATTGGAAGGACTGATGCTGAAGCTCCAATACTTTGTCCACCTGATGCGAAGGACTGACTCATTGGAAAAGACCATGATGCTGGGAACGATTGACGGCAGGAGGAGAAGGGGACAATAGAGGACTAGATGGTTGGATGGCATCACCAACTCAATGGACATGAATTTGAGCAAGCTCTGGGAGATGGTGAAGGACAGGGAAGTCTGGCATGCTGCATTCCATGGGGTTGCAAAGAGTCGGACACAACTGAGTGACTGAACAATGGCTCTTTTTTTTTTTTTAATTTCTTAACAGACTTTAAAAGACAACTTAATTGAGATATGGGGCTTCCCAGGTGGTGCTAGTGGTAAAGAATCCACCTGCCAATGCAGAGGACGTAAGAGATGCGTTTGACCCCTGGGTCAGGAAGACCCCCTAGAGGAGGTCATGGCAACTCCAGTATTTTTACCTGGAGAATCCCATGGACAGAGGAGCCTAACACGCTATGGTCCATGCAGTAACAACTGAAGCAACTTAGCACACATGGTGAGGTATGTTTTATGTAAAATAATGCACCCATTTTTGTTGTACAGTTTGAGTTTTGACAAGTGTTCACTTTTCTGTGGCTGTCGTGACCACTTTGTGGAGCATTTCTGGTACCCCAGACGATTCCCCGTGACCTGTTCCCAGGCAGCCCATCCTGTCCTGACTCCAGGGGAACCCCTGGTCTGCTCTCTGTTGCTGCCCATTAGACTCCTCTTTCCTAGTTTTGTATGAAGAAAATCATATCTTATGTCTTCTCTCATGTCTGGTTTCTTTCGCTCAGCATCATGTATTTGAGATCCATCTAGATTGTTGAACAGATCAGAAATTCCCTCCTTTATCACAGAGCCATGTCCCGCGTTAAGGACACTCTGTGGTTTGTGTGTCCATTTACCGTTGATGGACTTCAGGCTTTGGACTGTTTTCAGTGTTGAGCTGTTAGGAGTAAAGCTCTTTTAAACATTTGTGTACAAGTCTTCATATGTTTTTGTTTCTCTTGTGTAAATGTCTGGGAGTGGAATTACTAGGTCATAGGTTAAGTGTAAGTTTCACTTTTTAAGAAATTGCCAAACTGTTTCAAAGTGGTTATACTGTTTTTCATTCCCATCTGCAGTGTACAAGAGCCCCTAGTTATTGCATATCCTCACTAACAGCTGATATTTTCCCTCTTTTTAATTTTAGCAACTTTCGTGTGTGTATAGTGGAAACTCATAGTGGTTTGAGTTTACATTTCTGTGAAGACTAACAACGTTGAGCATCTTTTTATATGCTTGTCCATTTACATATCTTTTTTTGTCAAGTGACTGTTCCAATCTTTATCCATTTTAAATTATCTTATTATTGGGTTGGAAGAGTTCTTGTATATTCTGCATTCAAGTTCTTTGTCAGATATATGCATGGTTAGTATTTCCTCCCAGTCTGTGGCTAGCTTTTTCTTTTGCTTTTGCTTTACGTTGCCTTTTGAAAAACAAGAAATTTAAAATGTGATGACATACATCTTTTTTTTCCCCCAACAATTCATGGTTTTTGTGTCCTAGCTATGAAGCCTGTGCTTACCCCAAGGTTAGAAAGATTTTCTCCTGTGTATTCTTCTTGAAGTTTCATTGTTTTCGCTTTTCTGTTGAGATTGTGATTCACTCTCAGTTAATTTTTGTGTGGGTGTAATGTGAAGGTCAAGGTTCATGTTTTCCTGATGGTTATCCTGTTGTGTCACCACCAGAGGTTAAAAACATTGTCCTGTCCCCGTTATGTGTCCCTTTATCAAAATGCAGTTGTTTATGTATTCATTGGTCCGTTTATAGCCTTACTTAAAATTTTCTAAGCTGTTGAGGTATATTTTACAATTACTAAACTCCCATCTCAAGTGTCCAATTCAGTGATTTTAGGAACTTTACGAAGCGATATATATCCGTTTCCGAGCACTTTCACCCCCCAGATAAGCTCCTTTGTGCCCGTTTACTGTTACTGTCACTTCAGCCCCAGGTGACCGCTCACCTGCTTTCCACTGCCGTCAGTTTACCTTTGCCGAACATGGCAGGTAAACAGAGTCAAACAGAGTGTGATCCCTTGTATGTGCCTTCTTTCAGCTGGCGTATTTTTGAGATTCTTCATGTGATAGTGTGTAGCACTGGTTCCATCCTTCCCATTTCTAAACAGTATTCCATTGTACAGCTGGACCACATTTTGTCCATCAGCTCACCAGTTGGTGGGCCTTTAGGCTGTTTGCAGTTTCGGCTACAGGACTCATGATGCTGAGGATGTGTGTGGACGTCCATTCTCATTCCCCCTGAGTGACCATCTAGGAGTATGATTGCTTGGTCATACGGCAGTCTTATGTTTCTGGATTCTTAATTTTTTTTTCCAATCAGCTTCTTTGAAGTATAATTATACACAATATAATTAATCCGTTTCAAGTGTACAGTTTGATGAGTTGTACATACTGTAACTCAATTAACTCATGTAACTGACACTAAGTTTCATGCGAAACTGTAACTAAACGCTAAAATTTCATGTAAATGGGCTCGTATAGCACAGTCTATTGTGTCGTAACATAACACTTTTGAGATTGATCCAGATAATGAATATTTTAGGCTTTGTGAGCTATACCTTTCTGTCACATATACCATTCCCCCCTCATCCTTTAAAAATATGAAAACTGTTCTGAACTCACAGCTGAACAAAAGCACGATGACGTGAGACTTGGCGAGCGTGCCAGGGTTTGCTGACTCCTGACTTCACTGTATGGTTGTTTCACAACTTGTTTATCCATTGACTGTTGATGCCTGTTTGGATTGTTGCCTGTTTAGGGCTATATGAATAATGCGTCCATGACATTCACATGCAAGAAGTCTGTGTGTGCACAGATATTTCCTTTCTTTTAAGTAAATACCTAGGGGTGGAATGCCTTAGTCACATGCTGGGTGTATGCTTAACTTTGTATGATATTGTTAAAACTATTTTCCAAAGTGGTTGTGCCATTCTCCATTCCCATCAGCAAGGTGTGAGAATTTCAGTAGTTCCACATCCTTGTCAACACTTGGTATTCTCAGTTTTTTAAGTTTAGCCATTCTAACATTTAGGTAATAGAATCTCATTATAATTTTGTGTTTCTCTAATGACTGATGATGTCAGGCATATTGTCATGTGCTTAATGGCCATTCATGTCTCTTTTGTGAAGTGTCTATTCCAGTCTACTGCCCAGTCTTTTTTTAAAAAAAATCACCTTGTTTGTCTTTTTTATTATTGAGTTGTAAAAGCTCTTTGTATATTTTAGTTACAGGTCCTTGATCAGATATATGTTTTGCAGATGTTTTCTTCCAGCCTACAGAGATATATTCTTGACAGGGCCTTTTGAAAAGCAAAAGTTAATTTTTCTTTCTTTCTTTTTTTTTTTTTAATTTTTGGCCACACCATGTGGCATACTGGATCTTAGTTCTCAGACCAGGGATCGAACCCCTGCCCCCTGCAGCAGAAATGCAGAGTATGAACCACTTGATGCCAAGGAAGTCCCCAAAAGTTTTTGGGATACCATTTTTATGATATCCGTTTTATCTTTTTCTTTTTCTTTATGGTTCATGCTTTTTGTATTTAAGATATCTTTGTCTACCCCAAGGTTGCGAAGATTTTCTTCTGTTTTTTTCTGTTTTCTTACTGAAGCACTATAGTTTTTGCTTTTGGGTTTAGGTACATGATCTGTTTTGAGTTAACTTTTATGTATGGTGTAAGGAAAGGGTCAGTGTTCATTTTTACCCCTCCTATGGATATCCAGTTGTCCCAGCACAATCGTTGTGAAGATTATTCTTTTCCCATGGAACTACCTTGGCTTCTTTGTCAAAAATCAGTTTACCTTTCAAGTGTGAGTCTGTTTCTGGACTCTTCTAAATTCTTACCGTTTAATTAGAGCTCGTATTTTTAAATCTGTGGGTGAGGTTGCGGATGTGCCTCTCAGTGTCCTTCCTGCCTAAGATGACACTGCTGATAGCGTTACAGCCCAGGAGAAGTGGGAAAGAGCGTCTTTCACAGGATATTCATGCGAAGACAGGCCTTGGATGTCCAGGTGTGACTGCTCTTGAGCTGCTGTAGTGCCCTCAGCCTTTCAGGCTGCCCAGGTGCTTCTGTCGGAGCCGAGCTGCTCCGTTTCTAGTCGCTGTGCTCTGGGTCGGTTTGTCTTTCTGGCCACTGCCAGCCATCCTCAGCTCAGCCTGTGGTGCCGTTCAGCTGGTCATCAGTCTCCCTGTGCCTTTAGCCTGCCAGTCCTTTGCTGTAACAAGCACTGATTTGGCGGACTGGCTTTATTCCAGGACCTCGCTGTGGATGAGCCTGTCTTATCATTTAATTTTCAGGGTGCCTTGCGAGCAGAACTGATGGGATGATTTAAGAAGCTAGATCCACCACTGTGTAGTCCTGGCTCCAGCCTTGGTGAGCCATGGGTTGGGGGTGGGGACCACAGCTAGACTTGCCCAGTGCCTGCCACTGCCCAGCCCTGTGCTCAGGCCACCAGTCTCCCCAGGGACTTGATAGATAGCATCTCCATGTTGTCAGCCAGCACAGCCCTGGATACAGATTGTCTCAGCAAGATAGTTTCATGACAGTTTTCGGCTCTCTTTTGTTGATGCCTCTTTACTGGATCGTGGGATTTCTGTGGTGTCTGTGGGTCTCTGGCTCAGTGGTTTCAAGTTCAACATTGCTGTGTTGTGCGCGTGATTCCTGCCCTGCACGTGTTCTTATTTGATGATGTCTGTTCTCGCCTGCAGGTGACAATCTCTTGGTAGATTGAGATACAGCCAAAGGAGCTGAGTAATATTGGCTTAGGTGGTATTCAGTGAAGGGTTAGGGAGCCTTAGGGTGCAGCCCTTCTGCCCCTGACCCAGCTGCCATACGCTATGGATTCACCCACAACCCGAGCCTCTGGGCAGGCGGGCCCCGGGGACACTGTCTGAGTTCAGGCTAGTTGATGGAGTCCTCGAGAGAGTCGGAAGGCATTGAGTTTCAAAGAGCTCAACCTCTGACCTTGTTGCAGCCTCAGACATGAAGGTGGTCCCGGAAATGCTCAGTTGTGCAGGATGAAAAATGCTGCCACCATCAACTGTCTTCATCCCTGGCAGAGGCCAGCTTGTGAGGTGTTGGTAAAGCCCTGGGCCTCCTGGGCAAGCTGGCAGGTCTCGCTTGTTGGGCGAATGCTGGAGACAGTTAGAATCTGAATGCTAGTAAAAATACCATTGTCCCTGGGTTCTTTAAATACAGCAAAGCTCTCCACCTTCAGTCAAATGGCCTGCACTTGGAAAGAAGAGAAAGCTGTCCTTTGGGAGACCCATCTGGTGGGTGGTGTGGAAGCTTCTTGCCTGCTTGGCCAGGGTCTGCCTTGTGTGTAGTTGGACATCGTGTCAGCCTGGAGGCACTGAAGCTGTTGGAAGAGCTCGTTCATTCCACTTCCCTTACTTCTGAGCTGGAGCAGACGAGCAACTGGCCCTGTGTTCTGCCCTTGACTGTATTTTCTGGACATTTGGGAACATAGTGACAGGAAGCTGTATGTAGCTCCCAGGTGCCCTGGGCTCCCTTGCTGGGGTTCACACTGAGCTTGGGAACGATTGGCCCCAGGGTAGGCAGCGCGAGGGCTGCAGGTGGTCGTGGCTTGGGATGCGGGCCAGTGTGGCATCACGCTACGTGCCTTCTCCCTATCCTGATCTGTACCCTTTGAAAGATGTGCAGCGGAAGAAGAGTTATCTCCTTCTTAGTTTTCCTCTTTTTTCATTTTGCCACAAGACAGGATTGTATCACACATCTCCAAAACGAGTAAAATGGCATTTCAGCTTCTTGTCTTTATAGACTCTCTGAACTTTAGGAAAGATCATTCTGGTCCCTTTTCATTAATAATGAAAACCAGGGGGCAATAAAATGTTCTTAACGCGAGCACGGCAGAAACAAGGAGCAGCGCGGGGGTGAAGGTGCGGCCGACAGGGAGCCACAGGTGTCTCCTGTGCTCCAGGAGGTCGCACTCTCCAGAAGGGGGAGCAGCTGTCAGAGGGGTCCTCATTCTCAGACCCCTGACCCTCCAGCATCTGCTCAGCCTGGGCTCCAGTACCCAGAATGAGAGGCATGCCCTGAGTGTTTGCAGGAAAGAAGAAGGGTGCTGCAGACTTGGGGTTCTGGTCCAGTGCTCAGCCCAGTGCAGCTGTGTTCTTATAAGATGTTTAGTGGGCATTTGAGAAATCACTGGGGATAGAACGTTCTGGACATGTGCCCACTTGGAATACATTCTCTGGGGTTTGGGCAGCACTGATGGATGTTCTGGGGGTGGATTGAAGCCCCATGGAACAGTGACTCTTTTGAAAAGTGGCATGGTTATTCTATCTTCACTATTTCCTCCTAAAAACGAGCTTGCACTGGATTTTGGAACCAAGACACTCAGAACAGAGCAGGCTGGGAAGAGATAGGTGCCTGCATGGAACTCGGAGCTTCTCAAGGTCACGGTGAAAGGTCTGCCTCGATGATCTCAAGAGTTTTCCATTTCACGAGCAGTTGTGGCTTATCTGAGTCGCTCCACATCAGAGGAGGGTGTTCTGTGCTGGTCAGAGCAGGAGAGCGCCCTTCTGGAGACAGTGTGTAGACATGATCCTGAGTGTCACTACTCAACCCTGGAGGGGAGGGGGGAGTCCTGGCTCACCATGACCCAAACCCCTCAGTCCATAAAAGAGTAGATGGGTAAGTGTATGTAAACAGGAAGACACTGCATGCCACAAAAGCAGACCAGAAGCAGAGTCAAAAGAAAAATATACTAGGAAAAATTTTGACAACTTCTGTCACAGAAAAAGGGCTCATTTCCTTGTTGTATAAGAAGGTTCCATGAATTGATGAAGGAAATTAATAAAGAAATGGAGTAGAAAAGTAGGGAGCATACAGTTACCAAAATGGAGATGCAGATGAAAAGATGCTCACTCCTCACTTGTAATAAGATAAATGCAAATTAAAGCTAGAGTGAAGCAGTGTGTTTTATTTTTTTGCTCTAGTATTAGCAGAAATCTATGTGTGTGATTAACCCATTACATTGGGGTGGCTGTGAATGAACTGGTTCAAACCTCAGGGAGCACAGTTAGGCAGGCTGTCTCACAACTGCTGGTGCATGTACCTCTGACCCAGCCTGCCAGGAGTTCACATTTACAGATGGCCTTTTACATGGATGTGAGAGGCTGTGTGTACACGCTTACTGATGGCAGCTTTGAGTGAAACAGGAAGAGACTAGAAATCATCTAAATGTCCATCTGTAGGGAGTTTGTTTAATGGAATATTACGCAGCTTTAGCCAAAAAGAAGAATGAGAGATGGGCAAAGGGGAAAGAAAGTAATGCCTGTATGTGTTGCCTCATGTTTGCATAAGAATTCTTGGCTGGATAAAGACGACACTATGGGCACAGAGGTTTGTGGTGGTGGAGGAAGCCTGTTTGCAGTAGACTGACGTGTGCTGCATGATGTTAGACCACGTGCGTGTGTATGTGCGTGAGTGCTTAGTCGTAGCCAACTCTTTGCGACCCCATGGACTATAGTTCGCCAAGCTTCTCTGTCCATGGAATTCTCCAGCAAGAATACTGGAATGGGTTGCCATTTCCTCCAAAAGGGGTTCTTCCTGAGCCAGGGATCGAACCCAAGTCTCTTGCTTCTCCGGCATTGGCAGGCGGATTGTTTACCACTGAGCCACCTGGGAAGCCCAGACCATGTGCGTGTGTTTCCTATTCAGAAACTGTAAACCAGAGAAGGGAGTTGATTACAGTCTGTGCAGGGGTTGGGCCACATTGATTCCACTCAAGTGGAATCCACAAGCAGGTGGGGGGGGTGGGGGTAGGGCAAGAAGAGCCTCTTCCAGCCTCCTCCATCACTGTCGTCTCTGTCTCCATCTCCTGGGAGCCCCTCTCAGCAGCTCAGGGAGCGGGGAGCTTCTCCCTCATCTCCATGGAGGTCTTTGCCTCTGGGTTCCCCAGTCAGACCGGGTGCCAGCAGCCCCTCCTCCCCACGTGTCCACATCCAGCAGGGGCTTTCAGAACCACTGCCTCCTGCTCTCCTTCAGTTGTGAAGCGCCAGAACGTGGCCAGTACCTGCAGGTCCAGGGAGGCAGGGGATGGCTGGAGCAGACAAAGCCTTCAGCCGGGCCTGGCCACATGTGGGTTCCCGGGAGTGCGGTGGCTCTTCCTCCCTGTCTCCCACAGGCTCCCCCCCCAGTCCCAGGTCCTTGTCATGCACATGTGCCTTGGGTGCATACCTTGAGTCACGTTCCCTGGTGCCGAGGTTGAGTCCACAGACTGGGGGTGTCCTGCACCACCAATGGTTCTGGAGACAGTGGCCCTTGGCCACCCCCCCCACACCCCGTGACTGGTCCCTTGAGAGACGGCCGCTGGGTAGCCTGGACATGCCTGCTCCAATGGACACTCCAGATGGAGCTCATGCTTTCCTGTGCACCTCCCAGAGTCCCCAGGTGTCAGATCAGATTATGGACCTGAAAACACATCGTGAGCAGTTCATGGGAAGGTTGTGGAGTAGAAAACTCTCCTCCCCACTTTGGAGCTAGGACATACTCAGGGGTTGGAGGGGCTTTGTGCTGAAGGGACCACTCCTGTGTGTAGACCAGCTGCCCATGTCTGGATCCCCAAGACCTTCCATCCTGGGCCTGTCCCGCTTGCCTTTGGTGGCCCTGGTGGTGGTCTCTTCCTGCTTTCTCACCTCCACAGCCCCCACCCGCCATAGCTGTTCATGGTGCTCCCCATGTCTTTCTCCCAAAGCACAGAGCCAACCACGTTACTCCCTGATTCAGAGCCGTCAGCGACCCCGCTGCTTGTGAAGCGACGGCCGGGTTCCTTGGATGCGTTCTCTGCTGGGCCCGGCCTTTCCCACCTTTCCCCTCACCACTCCTCCCATCTCCTCTCTGGTCTCTCTTGGCCGGCAATGCCCCCTCCTTGGGAAGGCCCAGGGGCTCCCCCATCTGCTTGAGCACAGGTCAACCCCAGCCTTTGCACTTCCTTGTCCCCCGCCTGGAGCACTGTGCCCCAAGACTCCACAGGTCTCAGCATTGTCCTCCACCGAGGCCCCGCCACCCCCCTCACCTTGTCCTGTCTGTGTTCTCGATCCCTTTCTGGCATCAGCTCATTCAGCCATGTGTGGGCTGCTCCTCTCTCCAGCCTCACTTGAGTGAGACCAGAACAGAACAGGACAGCGGTCTCGCCACCACTACCCGCCGTGCCCTCAGCACACGTTGTGTGCACTGTCGGAACTTCATAAAGCTGAACAGGCAGCGACACAGCCTCTGGCCCCAACTCTCAGGTGGCTCCCAGCTCATGTGGGAGGCATGTGCGCGCGAACAACCCGGGTGCTACAGCACCCTCACTGAATCCTTTATTCCTCGAGCATGGAGCCTGTGCCCAGGTCTTTAGATTGCCTCTGCTGTTCTCCCCCTACCCCCACCTCAGTCCCTTGAGACAGCACCCCACGGCAGGCACAGTACAGTCTAGAGGCCCAGGAGGAGAAGGGAGACAGCCGAGCCCCGTTCTGATGCTCACCCCCAATGTGAGCACAAGACACACCCTGACTGAGACAAGGAGGCTGAGTCCACGCGCTCTTTGCCCCCAGGGGACGCCAGGGCCTTTCCTCCTGACCCCAGCTTTTCTCCTGACCCCAGGCCCTGCGGGCTCCCGGTGGAGAGACTACAGCGCCTTGGCCATCATCATGGCAGGGATCGCGTTCGGCTTTCACCAGCTCTACAAGGTAAGCCGCCCTCCCCGCACCCCTTTGGTGCTGCCCTGAGCGTGGGGACAGCAGTGGGCCTGCACATGGAGGCTGAGTGCCCAGATGAACGTGCTTTCTGGAGGGGCGTCCGGGTCAAGTCCTGGTCCTGCCCCCACCCAGGTGGGTGCGCTCAGGGCCTTCAGACCAGCCTCACCTACAGAATCTCTCCTCCAAGTGCCTGCCTGCTGCACAGGGTGACGGGGCCCATGACGCGGAGCCGTGTCAAGTACTGAGGACGTTTCCCGGCATGCTCTGAGCAGGCTGGACCCTCGTAAGAGACAAAACAATGTGCAGTTAAGACCACGGAGGCTGGAGCCCGGCTGCCAGTGTCACATCCGGGCCCTGCCACTCGGCAGCTGTGTGACCGCAGGCTCGGCGGGCTCACCTGTAAAACGGGACAGTAGGATCTGCCTCAAGAGGGTGTGGTGATGCTCAGAGCAGCTGGGCTCCTCTGGAAAGGACTGTGTTCCCAGCACATTGCAGGCGCACTGTACCCTCTTGTTTCACCTGAGTATTTAACACCAGCTTTGAGAAACTCAGTGTGATCATATTTACTGCCTTTTCCTCCTGTATATTTTGTTGGCTTCCATGTAAATCTAGGGTTTTTCACGGTCTTCATAGTCAGCCCCCAGGACCCCAGAGTTCACTGCTTCCAGCAGAGCTGCAGGCGTGAAGTAACATTTACTTCTTTGACACCAGATCCTGATCAGACACTAGTGACCACGTACTGACTTTGATTTGAAGCAAGCGAGTGTTTTTTAGAAGATGCAGAGCCGGGGTAGGTAAAATAGAGACAGAAGGTAAACTGGTGGCTGGAGGACTTAACCTCTGCCGGTCCTGCAGAGAGAGATTTCTTTCTTTCTGAGGCCACCTGCAACTCCATCCCTCGTTTGGAGATTTAAAAAGAAAAGAATCTGAACTATTGGCTATACTCCCAATATAAAATAAAAAGTCTGGAAAAAAAAGAAAAAGACTCTGAATGAATATCCAGACTCATGCCATACCTTTGTTTGTTTCGCTGTTCCACACATCTTGTGAGGTCTTAGTATCCCAGGGATCAAACCTGTGCCCCCTGTATGGAAGCTTGAAGTCCTAATCAGTGGACCCCCAGGGGATTCCCTCAGGTTGTAACTTTTAGCACATGGAACATGTTTTTGCATTGCTTCCTGGGACTCTTAATTTTTGACTTAAGTGAAGTTGATCTTTTCAGTGTAACAGTTATTCTTGAAGTTGGAAGTTTCCACCTTAGAAATTGGGAAGCAGGATGTGGTGGGTCCCAGGACTGCTCGCTCTGACACAGTGCATCTACTCTCCCTGTGTGCTCAAAGCCTGTCATCTCAGTCCCTAAGTGCGTACAGTCACTAGGAAGGAGAAACGGCTGAGACAGAACTCTCCATTCCTGTCCTGGCTCTGCTGAGCAGGACCCGCTTAGTCACGTGGCTGCCCTCGGGCAGCCTGTGATCTGGTGGAAAGAGAAGGCGTAGCTCCCCTTGGAGCTGAGCAGAGATAGCATCAGTTGTTTCCACCAAGCTCTGATCTTTAGTCTCTGCTTTAAGAAAGAAGAGACAGAAAAGATCAGTCACGATCATGACAAGAGAATTTTAAAAATACCTGCTAAATTAAAAAGCAAAAAAGAGACGTAAGCTCTCATTTTATAAATACCTGAAGATTCAGGCTGGGAATGTGTTCCTTTCCTTGGAATTTTTGATCTTCGAAATGGAGTTTTAGTCCGTTACATGTATAGAATTTCTTGACGTTATACTTAGGAAATTTCCAACCTGGAACATAAGGCTACATTTGATGAGTTTCAGCTAAGTTGTGGGTAATAAACTAACACAGAGGTCGGAAAACACTTTGCAAAATAGGAAGTGCTTCCCTACGTGTCCTAAATGGTGGTCTTCACTCAGGAGTTGCTCTTGAAATGAGCTCTCCCACAAACCCCTGTGAGAGACCCCCTATCCCTCCCCCAGTACACAAGCCTTAATGAAGCAGTTGCTGTCTTTTCCTGTCTGCGCCTCAAATGGAATGAAAACCAGTCTCCTTTGGTCATACTTGCCAGTTACCACCTCTGCAAGGCCCACACCGGGCACCCCTGGTACCACCCAGTAAGACTGGCGACTGGTCTCAGGCCTCTGAGATGGGCGGGCACTGAGTCCTGAGATTGTGGAGTTTGGAGCCCGGATTCTTTCATCCAGCAATCCCAGTGGGCAGCTTGCCGTCCACCTCCACCCTGCACACCTCCGAACTGGCCATCAGTCAGCGGCTGCACCCCACCTGCCTTCTTCCTGAATGTTCCAGGACTCTCATCCTCACCTCGTCTGGGCTCCCCGCGTCCTGGGCCGCTTGTTTGGTTTGCTCCGCAGCACCCCCTTCCTTTTCCCCTTGTGGTCAGTTTCTCCCACTTCTGCCCCTTCCTCCCCCTCTGCCCAGGGTCTCCATTTTGGGAGAATCCAGCTGCATTTAACTCTTACCTGAAGGAAGCCTGTTCACAGGATACAAGACTTTTAGAAAAGACTGGGTGTGACCACCCTGCAGATCTACTGTGGGTTTTGATCTTGTTTCTTCAATAATTTCTAAGTTTTACTCCCTTCTTTCTGAATGGATAATTTGTTCCCTTGGTGCAGGATGTGAAAGCTTCAGAAAAATGTACCGCAAACTTCCCTCCTGCTCCTCTCTGGAAGCCACCAGTGGTACCACTTTCCTGTATAACCTTCTGCAGTTTTATCATACAACTTCTAAAGTAGAATTCTGAGTATTCTTGGCCACAGAAACTCTATATATAGCACCATTTAAAAAACTGAAAGAACACAACAGTGCCCCATCGCAGTTGGTCAGATTGATTTTTTTGTTTCCCCATTCCCTCCTTTTGGTCCTGACTCAGGAGTTTTCATTTGGTTCTACTAGCAGCCTTTCTAACTTTCGGATGTCTTGTTCACTTATGGCGTCGGCCTAGGGTTTCCAAGGCCCAGGGGTGATGGAGAGGAAGTTGGCGGGTAGAATTGGAGAGCTGGTTGGGGAGTCACCCCAGGTACGTACCCATCCCTCACGCACCCCCCACTCCCTGCAGAAGTACCTGCTCCCCCTCATCATGGGCGGCCGGGAGGACCGGAAGCAGCTGGAGCGGATGGAGGCAAGTCTGTCGGAGCTGAGTGGCAGCGTGGCCCAGACAGGTAAAGATTAATGACTCCATCAAGTCACCCCTCAAAGCCTTCTCCGAGCAGCCCCTTCTCTGCCCCCTCCCCTCTCCCCTCCGTCTCCACTTTATGTGGTGACTTCATTTATCTGCTCTGAGAATCTGTTCACATTTGCAAATGAAGCCGCCGTCATTTCGGTTTAATTTGAAATTGCTTGTTTACTGTCGGCGCGGCCTCAATTAATTATGTTTTTACGGAAAGGCTCCCAACCTCAGAATATTAATAAGGGGAATAAAATGACAGCCTTTCTAAGGGCTGTAAAGTTCATTTTTAATTTCTGCTTCCATGAGGTTTTCAGGGGGGTTTTCAGCAATTTTCCCCCTTCTCTCTAAGAATCCCACGCAGGATCAAGAGAGGCTGTAATTACTGTGGCTCCGGGGACCCCGGCCACCTCCTCTGTCATCGACTCCACGGGGCCCACGTTCATTACCCCGTGCCCCACTGGTGGCCCAGATTAGCTGGGACCTGCCGCTCCAGGAGTGGTTTTTCCTCCTATATAAGCTTGTTTACTAGATGGAGGCTCAGAATCTAAAAACTGGGCACAGAGAGAGCTGCCTGTCCCAGACCAGAGTCTGCCCCTAAGGGGTGTGTCTGTGTAGCCCCCGGAAACCCTCCCGGGCCTAGACCCTGCTAGCAAGTCTCCTCGAGGCTGACAGTGGACAGGGAGCTCCAGCAGCCTTGGGGTTGGGTGGGGAGGGCAGGAGAGAGCCATATGGAAACGAGATTGGCAGTTTTTCACCACTTCTGGATCCTGTGGACCTGAGCTGTGTGCCTCCCAGGATTGGAGACTCTGCTTTGAGTTTTACAAGGACACAGTGAGGCCCAGGAGATGAGGCAGGCAGGCAGTCCTGAGGTTGGAAGAGCCGAGCAAATCATAAGCAGATATAATTAGAGGGGAGAGGTTTTGGACGGATATACTGTTGACCATGGACAACTGCACAATAGAAAGATAAAGTAGAAATACTAGAGGTTAGATACAGTGCAGGTAGATTACCCAGAGTGCAGATGAATTATATGGATTGCTGGAGGGCGGGGGGATGTCTGCAGATAAATTAGAGGTAGCGGCTCATAGGTGTGTGGACAGAAGGGGGAATCTTCATGTATCATTAACAGAGATGTGCCTGCTCTCTCCTCCCAGTGACTCAGTTACAGATGACCCTTGCCTCAGTCCAGGAGCTGCTGATTCAGCAGCAGCAGAAAGTCCAGGAGCTGGCCCATGAACTGGCCACAGCCAAGGTACTTGTCCCTGACCCTCCGGCCCCTCCAGGCTCTTCTTGCTCATCCTTGTGCCTAGTTCATTGCGCGTCTGATGCTCTTTTCTGATTCTGGTTACACTGCTCTTGTGGAGAAAGGAGGCGGTCACCAGGCAGGCGATGTGGCATTCAGTGACGAGGGCTGTCCTTTCTGTCTCTGAGGCCCACCCCCCTGACCGTGGCAGCACACACTACAGTTCTGGTGGTAGCTGGTGTAGACACGGGATGGTCTCCACCTACAAGTTAGGTCACAGGCCCCAGCGTTGCCAAGAACAGTGCAGGGAACAGGGTAGGAGAGGGTGCCCAGGCCCTGGGCTAAAATGTGGCTGTTGCCAAGTTCTCTAAACCCTGGTCTTGGGGTCCAGTAACTCCTGGAAGATGCAGACCCACCTAGGATGACCAAGGCGGGTTCATTGCCTCAACTTCCCATATCTGGAACCCCCATGGCAATATCAGATCCTGGGATCGGACTGCCCAGGTTAAAGCTCTGTGCCACGTGCTGGCTGTGTGACCACAGACAAGTCACTTGCCATCTCTGATTCCTCAGTTTCCTTGTCTGTAGAATGGATCTGTAACCCTACCTCCCTCATCGTGTGCACCTGCTGGGAACAGTGCCTGGCTCCTGTCAGCTCCCAGGATCGCAGCTTTTGGTCTGGGCTCTGTGCGTGTGTGTCATGGTCTTCCTGACTCAGCCTGGTTCAGGAGACAGTGGTCCACGGCGTCAGCTGCCCTCTCTTCCTCCAACCCCACCTCCCATGTAGCTTTCTGGCTGCTTCCATGCAATTCTCACCCCAAGGAGAGAGAAGTGGCTTCCTCCAGGAGAGCCCCACCTGAGCATACCGCTCGAGGTCCCTGTGCTCTTGCGAAGAGGGTGCCTGGGAATCCCCTCGTGGGGTGCCTCACCCACGGAGGTGCTGCCTCTGCACATGGGCATGGTTACCAGTGGCCACTGCCAGCCACCACGCACCCTCCCCATGGGCGGCAGTCCATAAAGCAGCCAGGGAGGGGCTGACAGCCCGTGCCCTGCTCCCCTCCATTATCTTTGGGAGCGGCGGCCTGCCAGTGGCCAGAAGCCATTCCGGAAATTGGAAAACTGTTTTCAGATGCTAAGCATTAAGATTAAGACCACATGTTGCTTTTTAGAGGGGAGGGGGCCCCAGGATGGCGTTGGTGGTTGAGAGCTGCCCCTGGGAGTTTCTTGGGCTTGTTTCCTTGATGTCTCCCCCACCCCAGCCCCTCTCATTCTCTCCACTGAAGCCAGGCTCACTGGTCTAAACCCATATGTGTGTGACTTCGGTTACCCCATAAACCAGAGACTCAGACCTGTGTTTTCTCAGCTGTAATGTAAGTTTTTATATCTGGCTTCCAAACTCCTACTGCAGCACTGTAAAAAATTAAAAAGAAGAGCGTTAAGTAATTAAAAAACCTACATAAAACTGAAGGCTGGGAGTTTTCTACAACTGTTTTTTTTTTTTAAAGAGACTGGCTAAAAAGCCCCAGATGTCAGATTTTATTTCTAAATCCTGGCATCTGGCACCAGATGCGTTTGGAAATTTGAGTCCTTTGTCGGCCGGTGAGTGGAAATTGCTCCCTTGTTAATGGGCTGCGATAGCTTTCAGGGCCTCTGAGAAGCCAGCACAGTGGCTGCTGGATCTGTGCTGTCTGGTGGTCTGGAGCACGGACCCCGAGGGGATGTGTGTGAGGGCGGCAGGCGTCTGTGTGTGCTCGCTCCAGGCTGCCCCCTTGCAGGGGCTTCTCCCTGCCAGTGTGCCCAGCCAGACAGCTTGCTGGGGCTTCCCTGTTGGCTCAGTTGGTAAAGAATCCACCTGCAATGCAGGAGCCCCGGGTTCAATCCCTGGATTGGGAAGAGTCCCTGGAAAAGGAAATGGCAACCCACTCCAGTATTCTTGCCTGGAGAATCCCATGGACAGAGGAGCCTGGCGGGCTATAGTCCATGGGGTCTCAAGAGTTGAACATGACTTGGCGACTAAACCACCATTAGGCTGCTTGCCTGGGTGGTGCCCACAGCAGCCCCCACTCTACCTCAGAGCCCCCGCAGGCTGGCGGGAATGTGTGGAACCCCTCTGTTCTGCCAGCCTGGGGTTCCCTACTTTCTCCTGAACTTATGGCCCGGGGGTTTTGTGTCAGGTGGAAACAGTGGTGTCAAGGGGCAGGAGTCTTGCACCTGGAGGTGGCCTCTGACCTGGAGGCCTGAGTCCCACATACCTGGAATTGGCCCGTAAGTACCTCACAGGCAGCTGGGCCACAGGCAGCTCCCATTTGGGGGATCACTGTTTTGGCTTCCCTCTCCTCCATTTATCCCAACAAGATTTGCTGAAGAAAGGTGTGGTTCTCTGAAGTTTACATGGAAAGTGGTGTCAAAATTCAAAAGAGAAGTTGTGCAGAGGAGGCTGGCATTTGTCCAGGGTCGTTGTGGCTATTTCCCCCGTGGGCCCTCCTCCAGATCACTGTCTTTCTCTCTGCAGAGTCTCGGGGTCATCCCAAAGAACACATGTCAGTGAGCCGCCCGACTCGGGGTTCCTGGCTTTGCAGGCGGTGGGGCCTGATGTCACAGCAGCGTGGGGCGGGGCAGGCAGATGAAGCCTGCCTTCAGGGTTGATTAAGAGTGGGGGCCGGGGGATGGGCCAGGCAGGTGCTCAGGTGTCCCCTTGACGCTCCACAGCAGCTCCAGGTTCCAGGCCCTGTGGTTAGAAGTGGCTGCCTGTCTCAACCCCACGGCTCCCGTGGGTGTGGGGGGCGGGGGCGCGGTGGGAGGTGTGATCTCTGTAGGGAGAAGGACTTAGGTGGAAGGAGTAGTTGGTGTAGAGATGGAATTTATCTTAGTTTGGTTTTAATGGAACGTTTTAGACACTCATGGAGTAGCGGGCCACTCAGTGAACCCACATGCTCTGGCCACATGGTGCAGCCGCTGCCTCGGGCCTGTCCCGCCCGAGGTTATTCTGAAGCACATTCCAGACGGCATATCATTTCACACTGCAGACACTTCAGTTTGTATCTGTAAAAGATGAGGGCTCTCTTGTTGTTTTATTTTTTCATAACCAGGATACCAGTTACACCTGAATACATGTCATGTTTCCCTAAGATCGTCAGCTATCCAAATAGAGTTGCAAGGATGTTTGTTTTAAGGGAGTTGTCATTTCAGCAGAGATCCAGGCAAGCAGACCCTAGAACAGGACGCAGCAAACCTTCCCGAGGGGGTTGGGTCCTCCTGCCATCTCAGCGTCTGAGTTTGGAGGGGTGGGAGGGAGGTGCCACACTGATCCTCAATCCCCTTTGTTGTGACTTGCAGGCCACCACGTCCACCAACTGGATCCTGGAGTCCCAGAACATCAGTGAACTCAAGTCGGAAATTAACTCCTTGAAGGGGCTTCTTTTGAATCGGTAGGAGCTAGAAAGGCGTGGGCTTCTGTTCTGCTCTCCACCTGGGACTGGGGGAGGGAGCTCTTGGGGCCCATCCAGCTGTTGCCGTCGTGGGTGGTAGTGGGGCATCTCCTGGGGCAGGGGCGCCCCGTGTTTCCCACCCTGGATTGAACTGCATCATGGAGTTTGGGAATCTCTGGCAATTCTACCTACCCTCCCCGGCAAGTCCCTCCCTCCCCACTTTAGGAGTGACCACCTGAAGGGCCCACAAGAGTTTTGAGATACAAACAGTTCTCAGCCCTGTCCATACCTGGTCAGGGACAGCTGGAGCCAGAGCAGGACCTTGAGCAAAGGAGAGAATGCCCACCTTCCGAGCAGGGCCACTCTCTCTGTCCTGAGTCCTCAGTGACAGCTCTCAGTGACAGCTGGGTCCCAGAGAAGGATCCCCCCCGAGGGCCAGGCCAGGGGTCTCTGTTCCCGCTCAGTTTGAAGGGCAGAAGTGATTGATTTCAAGGCAGAGGGCTGCCCAGTGCCCATCCCCCACCCCCGGCTCCTGTGGTCTCGCTGTGTCCCTCCGCAGGGACAGCACCAGTGCAGCCCCAAGAGGAGGGTGACCAACTTGTCCAGACTTGCCCAGGCCCGCCTGGTTTTAAAGTTGAAAGTCCTGTGTCTTGGGCCCCCGGGACAGTTGGCCGCCCCACCTGCAGAGTGTCCCAGGGCTTAGTGGGTGGCTGAACAAGGCTGCACTTCACTCCAGGTCCAGGATAGGGGGCTGGTAGGGTCTTGTGATCACAACCAGAGGACCCAGTTCTCCAAGTCACCCACATTCAGGCTCTCTGTGGGGACAAAATTATGGCCTTAGGAGAGGTGTGGCTGAGCTTGGGGTGCTAGTGGGCTGCCCCTCAGGGATGTGGTGAACACTGAGGCCCTGGTGGTGGGCTTCATGTGGCAGGGTCTGAGGGGAAGGACTGACTGGGACCAGAGCTGGCATGCAGCCCAGGAGGCAGCAGGCCTTTGTCCTCTGGGCTCAGGCCTGGGTGGTCTTGTCCCAGCTGTCCTTGAGCTTGATTTCGCCATTGCCAAGCGGACCTGACTTCCCAGGTCTGGGCTAGGTTGGCTGCCAGCCCGTGGCTCAGGGCGGGGATACGGGAGTGGGCGGGGAGAGCTGGCTCTTCTGTCAAGTGTTGAGCTTGGAAGTTTTCTAGAAAAGTCCAGGTCTGATGTCTCTGACCCCGTGGCCCAGGCCAGGCTCTGCTCCACCCATCTTTGCTCAGACCAAATTAGAGTGGAGGTCAGGGACACTGCTGCGAGGACCGGAGGGAATGGGCTCTGGGGTGTGGCAAGCTCCCCAGGGCCGACTGTCCTGCAGCTGCCAGGGAGGGTGGGCCTGGCCCCGGGCAGAGGGACCGCAGATGGCACCCTGAGTGGGAATGGTACTCTCCAGGCAGCCCTGGTGCCTCTGGGTTCTGTTTCAGCTTCTCTAACCTCCAAGGGACCAAGAGGCCTGTTTCCAGAGGAAGGGAAGGGAGGGCACCAGGTGTGTGTGGCGGAGCCCCATCCTGTCCCCTGTGGGCTGGCCCTGGCCCTGCTCACCATCCACTAGCGTTGGGGTTCCAGAGGGGTGGCTCTGCTGAGGGCAAACCTGGCCGTCTTCTCCCTCCTCTACCAGGAGGCAGTTCCCACCCTCCCCGTCGGCCCCGAAGATCCCCTCCTGGCAGATCCCGGTCAAGTCGCCCTCGCCCTCCAGCCCCGCGGCGGTGAACCACCATAGCAGCAGCGACATCTCGCCCGTCAGCAACGAGTCCACGTCATCCTCGCCCGTGAAGGAAGGCCACAGCCCCGAGGGCTCCACGGCCACGTACCACCTGCTGGGCCCCCAGGAGGAGGGCGAGGGGGTGGTAGACGTCAAGGGCCAGGTGAGGATGGAGGTGCAGGGCGAGGAGGAGAAGAGGGAAGACGAGGAAGACGAGGAGGACGAGGACGTGAGCCACGTGGACGAGGAGGACTGCCTGGGGGTGCAGAGGGAGGACCGCCGGGGTGGGGACGGGCAGATCAACGAGCAGGTGGAGAAGCTGCGGCGGCCGGAGGGTGCCAGCAACGAGAGCGAGCGGGACTAGGCGGCCTGGGGGGCGGGGCCCGGGGTGGGGCGGGGCCTTGAAGCGGGCGGGGCCTGGGCGACTGAGGGCGGAGCCTGGCCACCCACCCCGCCCCGGACAGACAGGCCTCTGACCTTGATCTCATTCAGGTCGAGGGCTCTGAACTCTCTGGGCTCAAGCCCCTCAGCCCCCTCCCGGACAGAGGTCCGGTCCAGGGGCGTCAGCTGAGCATCGTAGCCAACCTAACACCGTGCATGACAAGAGGTAGTTTTATTACCTGACTCCTGACCCTCACAGAGGGGGAGCCAGGGGACCCGGCGTCTGCCGGCCCCTCCCTGTGCCCCGGCCCCCTCACTGCTTCTCACCAGTGGCCACGGGGGCCACACTGTCGTGATTCCAAAAGCGATGGCCCTACTCTCCCCTCCGAGCGAGGGTCCCCCGGTCCCCCATCCAGGCCCTGCCCGGACAATGCTGCCCATGTGTACTTGTCGCAGCCCCAGCCCGGTCGCCCGCCACACGTGACAGCGCACTGCTCCTGACCGCTGGCTTGCCGCATGGTGGCTCCGCTACCGCTCTGGGGAGGTGTCCCACCCCACCAGCAGCCAGGCCCAGGGCCCTCCTGTCTGTCCCCCGCCCCACCCCCAAACGTGTTCTTTTGTGTGATCAGGTATTGGTATCAGAATATAAGATCCGACTGTATATAATTGTAATAAATATGAGCTGCCACTATTTAATTCCTGCCTGTGGCTCCCTGTCTGCTCACGGCACCCCAGGCCTGGGGGTGGATCTCGGTCAAGGCCGCACCAGGTGGGTCCCAGGGAGGGGACGTGGGGTCAGGCCCAGGTAGCCCTGTGGTGGGCCTGCCTCCCTCGTCCAGTCTCCCCCACCAGTCAGGTGTCGCCACTGCTCACCCACAGTTGGAGGGTGTCGTCCTGGGTCCGGAGTGGCTGCTGCAGGGCGACATTCCGCCCCAGGAGGAGAAGGGACCTCACGTTACTGTATATAGACCTGGTGTGGAGTGTGATGAGCTCGCCTTCCTTAAATGGATGCGTGTGCTCCCAGGAGAGAGTGTCTCGTTCCCTCTTCCTCCCCCGTCTCCACTCCCTCTCACCCTCCCTGTCTCCCTTTAACCTTCACACAGCCTTTAGCTAAACCCAGGAAAACAGCACTAGATGCTCCTTCCGGGGAGTGCCCGGGGCTGTGGCCGTTGGTGCAGGGGTCAGAAGGCCTGGTCCCACCCTGGGCCTCGTGTAGACACAGGCTTTGGAGACAGAGTGCAGGGACCATGGAGGTGGAGCTGCAGCGGGTATGTACCCTCTGGGGAGTGGGGGGCCCGAGGCCTCCTGACCCACTGCTGGCCTCCCACCCACCCAGCTCTGGGGAGGGAGGAAGCCACAGGCCGAGGGTGAGACACTTGGCAGGCGGGTGTTTTGTCTCAGAAAACATTTCCACTCTCACCCAGGCCCCTTTTTCGGCTCCTGCAGCGAGCTCCTTCCTAACTCTCCAGCGGGGGCCCTCACCCTGCCCCTCTTGAGTGTCCAGCCCGCTCCCTGGTTTCCCAGGTTTGGTTTTTGATGCTTATCACCTCACATGGTGTTCCAGCTTATGCTCCCCAGGGACCCTCTTCTGAGTTACCTCTGTCTCTTGGCACCCCAACAGAAGCCAGGGTTCTCCATCCCCAGGGCTCCCTGCCTCATCTGGATACAGGACCCAGTTTTTGGGAGTCATGCAGGCAGACCTGAGATGGCAAGCAGAGAAGGAGCTGCCCGCTGGGTCGGAAGCACCCCTCGGCCTCGGGGGCTAGAGACGGGGTTCCCCCATGACCTCCTCGGAGAATGGAAGCCTGAGTCCTGCGTGAGCCATCTTGAGGGCTCCCCCTCTGCTTGGTGACATTTCTCATGGCCTCTCACTTTGCAGAGGTCTCTCCTGCAGTGGGACCAGGCAGGGGGACAGAGGGCAGACAGCCTGGGACAGAGACGCAGCCAGAGCTGCTGGTGTGGGGGCCGCAGGGCATCACGGAGCACATCTTCCCCAACCTGGGGGGTCAGGGGTCTCTCGGGTCCCCAAACTCACTGTGGGAGAGAGGGACAGAAACCTGGGCCTGGGGGACCTTTGCCCTGTGGGTCTCGAGCGACGATTTCAGCTTTTGAGGACAGAGAATCTGGCGTGATTTCAGGGAGAAAAAAAACCCCTCCCCAAAACGGCGTGAGTGCTGCCTAATAAAGGCAGCTGCTGGACGGAGGGAAAACAGCCCTTTAAAAAAAAAAGCCTTTCATTAGAAAAATAATGCATTTCATCCAAATAAGGTAAAAATATTTGGAATGGGGCAGAAGTGAGCAGCAGGCAGCGCCTGTCAGGCCCTTTCTGGAAGGGAGAAGATTATTAAACTCAATTACAAAGTATTTTTGTAAAGTGTCTTTTAAGAGAGAACTCACCCCGGTGCTCAGAGGCTGCAGGACGGCCCTCTGGCCCCCGAGGTCTCGCCAGCTGCCCCAGGTGTTCATGGGCTCTGCCTTGGGCAGGGTCCTCCCTTAGGCAGCCCCCGCTCCCCTGCTCCTTGCGATGCCCCCAGAACAGGCGAGGCAGCCACTTCTGCCCTGTCTGCCCTGGCCAGTCGGCTTCCTCCTGCGAGGGCTGAGCCGTTGGTGTCCTGGGACACCCTGGCGGGGAAGGGAAGCGTTCTGAGCGAGGGGAGAGGGATGCCGAGCTTGTAAAATGTTCTCTTTTTCTTACTGTGGAGGTTCATGTCAGCTGTTCAAACAGTCCAGCCCGTATTGAAGGACTGGAGGGGACAAAACCCCTCTTGGTCTCTCCGCTTGGTTTCACAGGTGTGTGGTTGTAGTCCGTCTCTCTTCGTCTGTCTTTTTTAATAAAAACGGGAAGTTGCTCTTCAGTGTTGTGTGGCTTGCTTGTCTCCCTGAAAGTAAAGCGTGTGTGCCCACGGGGCGCACATCAGTTGGGAGGAGAGGGCTTCTCTGGAAGGCATCTCCCTGAGGACCCAGCCAGGACTTAGGTGCTGCTTCTCAGGCTTTGGCCTAGAACCTGCCTCTCCTCTGGTGAGCCCTGCCTCAGACCCAGCCCTGCCCCACCCCACGCCTGCCGCAGACCAAGACCCAGGGCAGCAGACTGGCCTGACACCTGATCCTCAGGAGTGTACTTAACCCTTAGTGTTTCTTCACCTGTTTGTTTACAGTTGTTTCTGCCAAGGCTCCCAAAGAAGAGGGTCAGCGTCTCCAGATAGCAGGCAGGAAGGCGCCAGGGAGACCCTGAAGGTGGTGGTGGCTCCAGCCTCAGGTGAAGCGCTCACCTGGGCGTAGACCCAGTCCTGACTGACCCCTCCCTGCCCCAGACACCTCTCTGGTCCCTGCTTCCTGCACAGGTGTGTCCCATCTCGGGATCGGTCACCCCCTGCTAAGGTAAGACATCTCCAGGGTGCCTGAGGTGATGGTGCGTGACCACCACCTTCTCCCCCGAGAGCTGGCCCAGCCCCTCCCCAAGCCACGCCCTCCCTCTGGTTCCGCTCTAATCCAGAAGTGGAGTTTAAATCTCTAGCCGTGTTGTGCTTTTTCCCTGAGTGGTGAACAAACCTGACCAGTTTACTTTCGTCAAGCACTTTAAGGCTCTTGCTGTCCTAGCAGAGGAGGTGAGATTTTATCATTTCATAAGGAGGCTGCCTGAAGCCTTCCCTGGCCTGACACGTCTGGGAGGACCTTCTTCATAATGATGAGGCCATGTTTAAAACTCATCTTGGAAACTCAGGTGCCCCGCGCTCCCATCCTAGCCCAGTAGGTCCGGGAGGCTGTTTTCAGGTCATTAGTTCCAGGGTGCCCTGTAGACACAGTGTGCAGCAGCCAGGCATCAGGGAGGCTCTCTGGGCAGGGCTGAGGGGCTGGGGGTCTTCTGAGGGGGAAAAGGCCTTGGACTTTCTAAGGCCCCAGTGTTTCCCCCAAGTGGCATGGGTGAGGGGCTCACAGGAGAAGCTGCTGGGTTTGGGCCTATGCTGGCTGTGTGCCCCTGGGAGGCACGTCCTGTCCACCCCCTAAGGTGGGGCGGCTCCTCCTGTGAGGGTGGCACAGGCCCGGCCCCTGTTCATTCCCCAGGAAGCCAGCTGGTCCGAGGGGACCTGCTTCCTGGAGGCCTTCCTGGGGGCGACAGCACTTCACTACCCCTGTGTGCTGGCCGGGACCAAGGCTCCCCAGGGGCCAAAGCCACCTCTCATGAAGGTGAACGGGATAACAGGCTGTCTTGGCCCAGGGTCCAGATGGGCTGAGGCCCAGTTGCCCGTGAATGCCAAGGCCCGACTCCATGGGTGACTCAGCCGTTGGTAGCACCCAACCAGGGCCGGGTCTGTGGGAGGTGGGCAGGCCACTGAGCTCAGCATGAGCCTGAGCAGCTGGTTCTGGCCCTTTCCAAGAGGTTACAAAACTCTTGAATTTGCCCCAGTTTGGGTGTAGGAGCATCACACCACCACAGCTAATTAAACCCCAGAATGAAGACATGTTTTACTGCAATTCCTACTGAGTCCAACAAGCCATAGGGAGTACTGCGGGACCCAGGCCCACCCTGCACCCTGGGGCGGGGCGACGCCCCCGCCCCGCCGCCAACCACGCCTCCGCATTGCAGGCCCCTCCCTCCTGGGGGCGCGTCACCTGGTCTCAGGGGGCGGTGCCTGGGGCTCAGGGCTGTGGGCTGACCTGGGTGCAGGTTCCTCCTGTGTCCCAGGTCCCTGTCTCCCTGAGACTCTTCTGAGGGGTGCCCTGAGGCCCAGCCTACCCTTCCCTGGGCCCTGTCTTGTCCTGAGTGGAGCTTAAAAGCTAGTCCTGCCCTCAGCTAGGCTGAGCCTTCTCTTTACCCATGTTTGGGTCTCCCAAGGTCCATCCGGCCCCAGGAGATCTGGGGGCAGCTGCAGAAGGGGCAGTTTTTGGGGTCTATCCTGAGTCCTAGCCTTCCCCCCACCCTCCACCTGGAGTTGGAGCCTCTGTGGGCCCTGCCCCTGCGGCAGTGCCCAAATGGAGCCCTGTGGTCACAGCACCCACCCACCCGGCTGAGGGCTGAGGTCGGAGCCTGGCTCCCTGCCTCCCCTCAGGCCCCACGGGAGGGCTGCTCGGCCCACCAGGGCCTGTGAAGCTCCAGTAATGGTTTTAATTTGTTGAACTTGTGTTTTAGCCCATAAATTAGTCACTGTTTTATTTAACAGAATCGAGATATCCACAAACAATAGGCGAGTTCCAACTTGAACATTTTAATAAGACAGAAAAAAGTATATATTTTCATGTCTATTACAAACATATTTATGTAAATAGCCTGTGGGCTGGGTTCCAGGAGGAGAGAAGAAAGGGAAGGGCCCTCTGTGCTGGGGCTGGGTTAGAGAAGAGGCTTTCACAGTGGAATAGTGACCATGTTGAGTGGGGCGCTGGGAGCGGTGCAGCCCCCTTGCCTGTGCCCCCTGCGGTCCCCCTTGCCCGCAGCCCCTGTGGTCCTGGGTGGGGAGGTGACACCTGGCTGAGGTGTCACCTTCAGCCCCTCCATCGCTCCCAGGAAAGGGGCGACCTCCTTGCAAGGATGTGACATCGAGTGAGAGGCTCTACCTTTGAAGGCTGAGGAGCCTGGAGGCCCAGCACACGTCACATCTCCTTCCCCAGGCCCTGAACGCCCAGCCACCTGGAAGGAGGTGAACTCAGGGCAGGGCTGGCAAGATGGTGCAGAGGAGGAGGTTTACTGAGACGCAGGCCACCACCTACAAGTGTCAGGGCTAAGGAGGAGGCCTGCTCTGGGCAGGGCCTGACTGGTGTGCTCGCGCCACCCATGCTTCTGAGGGAGCCCCAGCCATGGTGCCACCGGAGCTGGCAACTCGGGCCTGGGGCTGGTGGCTACAGACTCAGGCATCGGCCCCCTCCGGCTCTGCCCCCGTGTGCTCCTGGCAGGAGCCGAGCCAGCATCCGGATCGGATCCGGGTACGCGCTGTTCCCAGCCCGGGCAGGTCCCTGCAGGAAGGAGGAAGGAGCTGAGGGAGGAGGCACAGGGAGGACCCTGCCAAGCGCCTGCCCAGTAGCCCTGGCTGCTTGGGGAGAGGGCTGGCCAGGGTGGGGGCCTCGGAGCCCCTGGCGCCATGCTGGAGGCCTGAGGCGTCTAGGCCAGGTAGCTTCTGAGCCTCCATGGGGCCTTCAGGCAGGGCTGGGCCCAAGCCCCCCACTGTCTGTTCCCAGCCACCCGGGAGCACTTGGCCCCATCCCAGAGGTGAAACTGGGCTGCCCCCTTCCCTCCCAGAGTTGAAGGGTGACAGACACCCTCCCCTCCCTTGGCACAGGGAGCCCAGGCCTCCATGGAGGCTGTGCCGCGCTGCACAGCTGGGTCACTGCCAGCCGCTTGGGGCTGATTTCAAAAATAAAAGATAACTTGATAGATTTTTTTTTCCAGTTTTTATTGAGTGAAAATGTCAAACCTTGCATCAGTCATGCAAAAAAAAAAATCAAATAAATAAAACACATATATTAAATTTCTAATAGCACTAAATTCAAGTGGAAAAATATTCAGTTCTTAATAACCAGGTGCCGAGGAGACCAGATTCAAGTAATCAGAGCACACGCTGTTCAGTTCGGTTTTCACGTTCTGCATTTTCGTCTCAAAACCTCTCTATATATCTCTATATATCTATATATGTATATACATATAGATATATACACACACATATGTGCATACATATTATTTTATATTTATATATATACACATACATAGTTATAAAACATTAAAAAGAGCATTGGTGGATCAAGCATTGTTTTCCCCACAGAAAGAAAATAAAACAAAAATTACACATTAAAATTCAAAATGAGCTAGCAATGGCTTATAGTCCTAGTGTGCAATATGAAGGTTACAAAAGGCTAGACTTCGCACTGTCGGCATCTTCTTTTTCTTTTTTTTTTTTTTGATTTTGCTACATTGAAAAAAATTTTTTTTTCCTTTACAAAACTCCTTCCACAGACTCCACGGTTCTGTGGTCGGGCACAAAGTCTGGGCGAATGCTCAGCAGCAGCACATGATGCCCACAGAATTCAGGAGGCTCTGGTAGGGGCTGTTCTAGAAAACCACTTGTTTCCTGTTGAATCAGGTACATCCGTCTCACCACTCCCTCCTGCGCTCTCTCCAGTTCAGATGGTCCTGGCTTTCTGGCTGTGGGCAGCCAGGAGGACAAAAAAAAAAGGGGGAAGAAAAGAAAAAAAAAAAAAAGGAAACAACTGCCCTGTCGCCCTCCAACAGCTGGGTCAGGCTTCCCCTGGAGACCCAGGGGTAGGAGGCTATGGTGACAGCCCCCCCCAAGGCTGGACCTAGAGCTCTCCCTGTGGCCATGTCACAGGGTCCAACTAAGATGGGGCACGCGGCCTGACCTGGAGAGAAGGTGAACAGGAGAGGCCTTGGGCAGTGTGCCCTCGGTCCCTGTCGCCATCAGAGCCATCGGCTAGGTGTTTGCCTGGCAGATGGGGGCCGGCTCTGGGGTAGGTGACCTCATCGGTGATGGGGGACAGGGGTGTATTTTGCAAAGGGAACCAAATCTGGGTGGGTTGAACCAGCAAAGAAGTATCCCAAACAAAATAATAAAACAAACTGGAAGAAAAAAAAAAAAAAAAAGCCCTATAAAGCCACACGCATAACCAATAGAGAAAAACTCAAATGTTAAATTAACTACAAACTTGTATCAACAGTAATAGTCCTTTTTTCTTGTCTCTACAAAATTCAAGTTAAAAGTTGGAATCACGCAGCTCCCATCAGTGCTAGTGTAAAGACAGACAGCCTCAACCTGGTTAAGGCCTCTCACTAAACGCTAAACAAAACCCCACGTGAGCAATTGCACTCGGGTCTCCAACCTCAGGGCTGGTCCGGAGGCGGTCTGTGCTCTGGGCGCCCGCCTGCTTTTTTTATTTTGTTCTGTGTAGAATAATAAACCTTTACAGGAAAAATACTGTACAACTTCCTCGAATTTTTTTCCATGTTGACTATTAAAGCCCCAAACAGTCGCATCCTTCCTGTTTTTACCACCTGGGTGGCGGAGACCCCCCTGAGGGCCCAGCATCCCAGCACCGGCTGGCAGGCAGCGGGTAGGCCGAGGCGCCCCCTTCCCAGGCCCCAGCCCTCGGGGCTGACACCCGGCCAGGCCCCGCGCTGGGGGCCGAGTGCCCCGGAGCCCTCAGCTCGGCCAGTTCCAGGAGGTTCCCTCCGCGGTCCCTGTAGTGTCCACCCGCCCGCCGCCTCCTGCCCCGCCCTCCCCCGGGGCCAGGAGGGAGGGTCTTAGCTGCACGAATGGGAGGCCCTGCAGATGCTACAGGTGCCCGCCCGCCTCCGGGGGTATGGGGCGGGGGTCACGGTGACCCCCGGCGCCCGTCCCAGCCCTGAGCAATGAGGAATCCCAGCGGCGCGGCGTGGGGTTGGGGGTGGGGGGCGGCAGGGTCAGCGCCCGCCTCACCCTCCGGGGCCCCTGTCCCACCCCGGACAAGAGCACCTTCTGTTTCCCTGAAGAAGATCCCCGGACCGCGGCGGAGGAGGGTCCCGCCCGGGCAGCTTCTGTCCTGTCGGCCGCCGACTGCCGCGAGGGCAGGCGGGCGCGGGGGCGGCCCCGAAGCACCAGAGGGAGGCCCCCCCGCCTCTGTCCTGAGACGGACTCGGGGTCCGGAAGCACCGGCGGGGCGCACGGGCCCACCCGGGCCGGAGCGCCTCCCGACGCCGGGACGCGGCCGACACCTAGCTCTGGACAAGGGAAGCTTTACAGATAAATACCGTTTCTTACAAAATTAATAATAATAATAATAACAATAGAATAAAGCGGCAAGATCCCGAGGGCGCCGCGCGCACCCGGCCCCCCGACGCGCCACCCGCCGGGCGGCTACGGGGAGGCGGCGGTGGGCGCGGGCCCGGGGGGCGCGGGGGCGCCGAGGGCCGCCAGCTCCGGGCTCCGTGACCCCGGCCCCGCCGCCACGGCCGGCCCCTCGGGCAGCGACTCCTCCGAGTCGGTGCGCAGGTCCTCGTCGTCCTCGTCGTCGTCCTCGTCGTCGTCCTCGTCGTCGTCCTCCTCCTCCTCGTCGTCGTCGTCGTCCGCCTCCTCGTTCAGCTCCAGCTCCTCCTCGTCGTCCTCCTGCGACGACTCGCCGGCCGCTGGGCCGGGCGCGGCGGGGCCGACGCGGGGCCCCGGGGCGTCGGGCGGGCCAGGGTCGTCGCTCGGCCCCAGCGCCGGGCCGGGCAAGAAGAGCAGGGCGGCGGCGGCGGGCTCGGCGCCGGGCGGGGGCGCGCCGTCCAGGCCGGCGGCGGCGGCGGCGGCGGCGGGGCCGGGCGCGAGGCCCTCGGGGCCGGGGGAGGCGGCGGGCGGCTCGCCGCGCTCCTGCTTCTCGTGCTTGCGCTTGTGCGAGTCCATCTGCGACATGCCCACGACCGTGTGGCGGCAGCCGGGGTAGGTGCAGTGGAAGTGCGAGCACTTGAGCTTGTACTTGCAGTCAGGCACGGCGCAGTCGGCGCTCGAGCTGAACTGGCAGAAGCCCGCCGCGCTGATCACGTCCTGCTTGCCGTGGTGCTTGCGGTGCGCTGTGACCTTGGTGCTGTCGGTGCAGCGGAAGCGGCAGCGCAGGCAGTGGAAGTGCGTGCTGCTCCCCGAGAAGGGGCAGTCGGCGAAATGGCAGCTGAGTGAGGCCTTGAAGCGCTTGAAGTCGTCCAGCACCAGGTTGTCCACGCGGTCGTGGTGCTGCGCGTGCTTGTACATGTGCGTGCGCCCGCAGAACTTGTAGCCGCAGTTCTCGCGCGTGCAGTGGTAGTGGGTGACCTTGAGCGAGAACTGGCAGGCCGCATCCTTGCAGTCCTCGTAGAGGTCGAAGCGCCTGAAGCCCTCGAGCATCATGCCCTCGTCCAGCATCTTGCGTGAGGAAGCAGTCTTGCGCCGCTTGCCGAATGGAGACATGTCCTCAATGATCCAGAAGCGCTTTTTGGCCCCCGAGGCTGTCGGCATGGAGATGGTGTTCCCTGGGGAGGGGGGCTTGATCAGCGCGGGCACCATTCCCAGGATCACACTCACTCGTGGCCCCTGATCCTGGCTCGCTGGCCAGGGGGCTGCACTCGATGGCAACCCCTCGGTTCCCCGTGGCTCCCGGGCCTCTCCCGTGACCCGCCCCCGAGGATAACCGGGGTGAGCCCCAGGCTTCCCCCTTAGTCATCCCTGTCTGCAGGCTGGCCACACAGGCGTCCACCCTCGTGGGTGGCAGAGCATGCAGCTCTGGGGGATGTGGTGGCTGCTTCCTGGCCCGTTTGGGTGGGAAGTGAGGACACGTCCTGGCGCTAATTGAAGCTGAAGGGGGAATCTAGGTCGGCAGTGTAATTACCCAAGTTGGACCCGGGCCAGACGCCATCATGAGCCTGCCTCTAATGAGGGACAGGCCGGCTCCTTCTCCCTCCTGCTAACCAGTTTCCCGGGCTGCCCGCCTGTCTGCGCCTGGGACCAGCCTGTTTGCCACAGGGATGCCGAGTACCTTGGAACTGTTTGCAGCAGTAACTCCCTGCCTCGTGTGCAACCTTCTCCTTGGTACCAGAAGGTTCTTTAATGTCTTGGGCTGGGAGACGGCAGGTCTGCTGAGCAGCCAGGACTGGAGCACAGGCTTGGCCGGCAGATGGGCCACACTTGTGCTCTCCCAACCTGGTCCCAACTGCCTTGCTGGGCTCAGGATGCCTCTTTGCCACCCACAACTGCACTGTTCGGTCATGCATCCGAGACCACTTTCTGCACAGGCAGCTGGGGAAAGGGTGGCTGTCCCAGTCACTCCCTGCTCCATGCCCCAGGCCTGGCCCCCCCACAGTGGGCAGGGTAGGCACCCTCTAAGCTCCCCCAATGCGTTGACCCACCCAGCCCTCCCTGAACCTATCTAGAACACCCACCCCAGGCACCAGGCTTCAGTACCACCCATCTTGGGAACAGACCCAATCCTCCCCCATCCCGGCCCCTCAGCAGGTGGAGAGAAACAAGGACCATGATGGACTAGGGTACCCAGCACGAGGCAAGGGAGGGTCTGGGGCCTGGGGATCCAGGTGGGTGAGGAGTAGCTGCTTTGGATCTGAAGTCACTGGTTATGCCAGTGACAGAACAGGGGCTTAACTCCATGAGGGGGAACCCTCTGCCATGCTCTTTGTCAACCCCCTGGGGAAGAACAAATGGAAGAGGCAGAGCTGGGGTGGTGCAGCAAAGGGCAGGGGCGGGCAGGTCCCGTGCCTGCCGGGCAGTAGGTACAGGGTGAGGCCGGGAGCCACCTCTGCTATGAAGCACTGCCCGGGGCTCAGGCCTCATCCTGTGTGGCTCCAGGGATGGGGTTCAGCCTGGTGTCAGGACCCTCCAAACCTGGGTGGGTCCCAGACATCAGGAGCTTTCCAAGAACATCTCTGTCCCTCCCTCGTCCTGGGTCCTGGGTGAATGCCCCAGAGCGCAGAAGACAGGCTCTGCTTTGCTGCAGGGTTGGGGGGAGTGGGGTGGGCACGGCCATCTCAGGGTTCTGGCCAGTGGCTGAGATGGGGTGAGCCCCAGGGAGCCCTGGTGGTGATGTTCTGGCCTGCTCAGTGCCGAGCAGGAACCGAGAGAAGGTGTCCTCGGGACAGGGGCCGGGCTGTCTGGTCTCGGACGGGGTGGGGGAGAGGTGGGGCTGGGCTGTGAGGAGAGCAGGATGGCCCTGTCCTTGGCCTGGCAGGCCACAGACAAGGGCCAGATCCTGGACCATGGCCTTGGGGCTTGGCCAGGGTGATAAGACAGTGGTGGAGAAGGTGTGTGTGAGTTACCTGCGGCGTCCTGAACTAGGGGGGCGTCACTTTTTACTGGAGATGGAGTGGCAGTGACAGGCGGGAAGCTGGGCGGGCTGCTGATGGGGTGGGCCAGGCCCCGGGTGGCTCCGAGAGTGGCACTGAGCAGAGAGTATGAGAGACAGGGTGGAGAAAAGAGGCATGGGAGGGAGGGGAGGGGCGCCCGGAGCACGGCCGGAGAGAAGGATGGGGTCAGTGGGGGCTGCGGAGCCCCGCGGGCAGCCTCGTCACCGGCAGCAGCAGGAAGAGGAAGAGGAGGAGGAGGAGGAGCCGGGCAGCCTGGAGAGGGTGGAGAAAAGCAGAAAAAAAAAAAAAGAAAACCAAAACAAAGAACAAACAAACAAAAGAACCAAAATGAGAAACCCAATGGCAGAAGCAAGTATGATATGAAAATACGTGGACAGATGAGCAGACAGATGCCACGAAGAAGAGAGGGGAGGGGGTGGCAGAGGAGAGAGACTGGGAGGGCGTGGCAGTGCAGGGGGGTGTCATGGTGGGCTGGGGAGGGGCCATGGGGAGGACCCCACTCTGGGGCCCAGGGACTGTGCTGGGGACCATGGCAGAGAGGCCAGAGGAGGGGCCAGGGCTGGGTGGGGCCCACCTGCCCCTCTGGCTATAGCTCTCAGCTCAAACCCGGGTCCTCTCCTAGAAATGGAAGCCAAGGGCAGAGTGCAGGGGAGGTGGGCAGGACGGCAGCAGGTGGGGACCCATGTCCCACAGACCAGCCGGCCTGGCCACACACTGGCCTGTCCTCCTTTGAGGCCACTTGGCCATGATGCTCCAGTCCTGAGCCAGACCCGGTGGGAGGAGGGCCTGTCCCAGGCCGGGCACCTCCCAGACCCCTGCGGCCCCCTCCTGGCCGCCTGCTCACCTGCCGCGGTGCTCTCATTGCCCACAGGGGTGCTGGAGCAGCTTCGGTCCATGGTGGAAGACTCGGAGGACATGGCGCCTGGGCTGCAACCAGTATAATCCATGTACTCATCTGTCTCGGTGTCCATCAGGCTTGGGGGGCCCTGAAAGGAAGCAGGGGGGCCCTGAGCAAGCTGGGCTGGAGGCGGTGCTGCCCACAAGGGGCATGTGGTCACTTTCGGCAGCTGCCAGAGTGGGACACGGATGATGCCCTCTGGCCCCCAGGCAGGGGAGGGGCGGCTCACCTGGGAGGAGGGTGCACGATCGAAGTTCTTCCCCAGCATCCTCCGCATGTGCTTCCGGGCATGGGAGGTCATCTGGTGCTTGAGGAGGAAGGAGAACTGGCAGCCCTCCCGGATGCAGTGGAAGTGGCTGTTCACCTGGTTGTACTTGCAGCCTGTGGACACAGCCCCACTCGGCTGTGAGCTTTTCCTGCAGGCCAGCTGGCGCTCATGGTACCCGCTGCATGGCGGGCACTGTTCTGGGCATGGGCACACATGCCAGGAAGATGGCATATGGGGAAAGGGCACTTGCCCATCATGGCGCTCCCCTGAGGAACCTCCCACCCCCCCCCCAACCCCCAGAAAGTCCTCGGCCACCTGGATGTCCAGAGCCTGGGTCTCCCCGCCAGTCTAGCATGGACTTGCGGGATGATAGCAGGCTGGCCCCCTCCCCTGTCCCGCACATTGAGAGGTCCATGGGCTCCAGGGCAGGGGACCCTAGTGACCTGTCCACTTGATCAGCTGCCTCCCAGCATGCCATCTGTCCCCAGCTCTCCTCTGGGGACCCCAGGTGCTGCCCCCCACCCCCTGACCTTGTAGAGACGGCTGCAGGCCGGCTGGCCCTCTGCCCTGCCCCCACCCACCTGGGTTTTGCTCTGGGCTGACAAACACAGCGGCCAGACTGAAATGGTATCAGCAAAGGGCAGGTGAAGGCCTGCCCGTTGCCATGGCACCTGAGCTGGCCAGGTGTCTTATATCATCCCCCAGCTTTGTTTTGGCTCCAGCTACCACCCAAAACACCCCAACTGAGTCAATAACGGCAACTACAGAATCCCCGACGCCTGTAAGCCGAACCCAGGACCAGCATGGGTCACCGAGTGTTGATATCTGTTGCTGTGATAACCAGCCCTCTCTCAGGCTCTGAATTATTTTTGAATTAATACCTGAAGGAAAGGTTTGTTTCCTTTCATTTCTGGCAGTTGACTTTGAATCTCTCAGCCTTCCCCTAGGTAATGGCCAGCTGGCTGCAGGCAGTGGCCCCCATCTGTACCCACTGGACCCTGTGGCCATGGCCACCTGAGTCACCTGAGCCCAGGTGTCCACACCCAGCCTGCCTGGCTCCCACCTGCTTTCCAGTGTCCGGTCTCCTCCTGGGCAGATTACTGCCCCATGTCTGCACGTGACACGTGGCGCCATCCTGAGGCAAGAGCGTGGACTCTGCAAGGAGTCCGCTCCCCACAGCATCCTGGGGCTGGGGCCAGCGAGCTCCTCAGGGAGGCCTTGTTCTGGGGTTGGGGGCAGCTTCCTGGCCAAGAGCCCAGCTCTCAGCAGTGAAGTTAACTCTGAAGCACCTGTCCCTGAGCTCAAGGTCACTTCTTTCCCCGTGGCCACCTCCTTCCAGGTCACCCCAGGTTACAAATGCCCTGGGCTGAACCGACCAAATACCTGCTTGTCCCACCAGATCCCCAGCACCAAGCCTGGTGCCAGTCACAGTAGACAAAAAAGACCTCAGCTGCCACATCTACCCCCCACCCCCTGCACCTCTTGCAACAGCAAAGAGCCTGGAGCATGGCTGCTCTTCAATAAACCTCTGTTGAGGGACTTCCCTGATGGTCCAGTGGTTATGAATCCGCCTGCCAATGCAGGGAATGGGTTTCAACCTCTGGTCAGGGGACTAAGATCCCACGTGCCACAGAGCAAATAAGCCTGAGAGCCGCAACTACTGAGCCTGAACACCTAGAGCCTGTGTTCTGCAACAAAACAAGCGCATTGCCAAGCCCATGTGCCATAATGAGAGTGGTCCCTTGCTCACTGCAACTAGAGAAAGACCTCGCACAGCAAGAAGACCCAGCACAGTCAAATAAAAAAATAAAAAATAAAAAAAATAAAATGTCTGCTGAGTGAGTGAATGAACAAATGAACATCACACAGCCCATTATGGATAAAAACATAATAGTTAAAACCATGGAAAGACATCCCAGGGCAGAGAATGTCAGGAATTTTTAAAACTTACCTGCAAGGCCCTCTTGAAAAGAAAAAGAAAAGAAACCAAGTCTGGAGACCAGAGATGAGGCTCCAGGCCATTGCCCTAGGGGCGACTGGAGTGTTCTAGGTCACCCTCACCCCTCTTTCCAGGCTTTTGGGGTTTTGACTGTTTTCCCAGTTTGACAATGCCTGGTCTGTGACATTTAAAAAAAAAAAACCCATGGAGCCTGATGTGTGGCAACAAGAAGTGGCACCCAGGCCTCTGGGGCCAGAGCCACAGCCCTTCCCACTGCGGCAGTTCCCTGCCCCCAGCCCTGGCCTGCGGTACCTAGCCTGCCGCACTCCTCGCGCTTGGTGAAGTACTTGAACCCATTGGCTGCCCGCCGCTCGGCTTTCTCGTGCTTCTTTATGTGCCACGGCAGCTTGGTGGTGATGTTGGTCACAAAGTAGCAGCCGGTCCGGAGACAGTGGTAGTGCCCACGCATCCGGAACTCGCAGTGCTGCAGGGAGGGACAGGAAAGTCAGGACCAGGCAGGCAATGGCCATAAGCCCCACCTGCCCCAGGCCTCTGGGCTATGGCTGGCCCTTTGCATTTGTGTGTCCTTCCGCACTTAGAATCAGCAAACACAACTGTGTAAAGATCATTCACGTTTTAAAAAGCCGTAAGTCCCTTCTGTCATTTGACTAAGGCATCCTATCTGGTGTCATACCAATCTCTCTAAACCCACACCCAGAGCAGACATCACTAATCTATCCCAGCACTCTTCTCTGTGTGCCCAGACCCAGGCAGACATCACTCGTCTACCCTGGTACACCTCTTTGTCCGGATCTAGGTTCAGACTCCTCCTCAAGGCACTGTCAGGTGGCCCCTACAAGTCTTGGAGGTAGGCCTTTATAATGAATCTGATCTGCCCTTCCTGTCTGGAGCACAGACAGTTCAATATCTGTCCAATGTTTTAAAATTCCAGGCCTCTAGAGAAAAGGAGCGTAGTCATTCCAGGATGGGCAGAATGATGCCAAGTGCCCAGCGGCTGCTCATCATAGTCTTCACTGAGGGTTAGGATAAAATGACAGACCTCACCAAATGAGCACCAAGCTGAACTGCTGCCCAGGGGTCTCCAGGGACCTGGGGCAGACAGTGTCCTTTCCAGAGTCTGGAGGAAGCCAATTAAAAAGGGTGTGAGAAACAGAGTCTCTGCCAGGAGGAGCTGATCCAGGGCCCTGTGCCTCCCTGCTCCCGCCCCAGGCCCCACCCTGCCCGTCCACCTTGCTGACCTGGTTGGGACAGAGGCACTGCAGGGAGTAGTAAGCAAACTGGTCTCGCACGTTCACCAGGTTGTTGTTGGGGTTGATGTGGTCCAGGCAGTGGGACTCGGCCTTGCCAGAGGTTTTGCAGACGTACTTGCAGTTCCCAAAGAGACAGTGGAAGTGGAACTTGTTGGCATACTTGCAGTCCGTTGCGAGGCAAGGATCGCTGGAATGAAACCACGGCCCAGGTCATTGGCATTCCCAGTGCCCTCCCCGCCGATGTCCTGACACTGGCTCATGCTGGGGTTCTTCTTCCCAGTTTCCCGTGGTGCCCTCAAGAGGAATGGCCCCAGGACTGCCCTCCTGCTCAACAGGGCCATTTGGCCAGAGGAGACTACAAATCCCAGCATGCAACCTTGCCCTCTTTTTAGAGCTCTGCTGGAGCATGAGGGATTGCGGTATGCAGGCTGCCCAGAGCACTGCATGCTGGGACACGTAGTTTCCACGGCCACACCTCAGGCTTATAGATAAGGATGGCTGCAATCATTTCTTGGATATGAAAATGAGAGATGGTGCTGCCAGCCTGGCGGGACGCCAGTGCAAGCCTGGCTGACGTGGCGTGGGCACTGCCCTGGCTGTGGCTGACTGACAGCATGCAGATGGGTGGGCAGCCCTACCAGGACGCTTTGCTACCGCGGGGCCTCAGCCAGTGGGAACCTGTACCTGGTGTCAGGTCCTGAGGCTCAGCTGCTGAGGGTTCCAGGGTCAGCTTGGAGCTCGGGGCTGCCCACCCACGCAGAGAACGCAAGCCAGCTCAGTGGTGGGGCGGGGTGCCCGGTGAGCCCTGCCCTGCCTGTCCTGAGTGGCAGCCCTCCGCCCCAGACCCCTGCTTCCCAGGCTTCGGGCAGTAGTGGAGGGTACTGTGCTCTGGCTTCTACCCTTCCTGGCCTGGCTGACAACACGACTGCCCTCTTACATTCACATCGGACCTGGGTGGAAACTCTGACCAAGGCCAGGATGCTAAGAGGGCTGGGGAGGTGAACAGAGGAAGGGAAGGTGGGGAAGGGTCAGAGCGGAGCGCAGGTGCCCTTCCATGCCGTGGGCCCAGCCCCAGGTGCTCAGACAGGGAGGACAGCTGCCACTCAGGCGGTGTGTGTTCACATCCAATTTATTACTTTTATTGAGAACAGGAAGCCACACGCATCATGATACAGAGTCACCGTTCTCGCCGCAAGGAGCCACCCCATCCATTGAGGAAGGTCCCTTCCACCCACTGAGAGCTCAGGCTATTGCGCAGGTGGGCGGGGGCCCAGAGGAGGGTCTAGCCCCTTTGCCCCTGCCCCCCTGTGACTTGGCTTGCCCTGCAGAGATTCAGTTGTGGGTGGGAGCCACAGAGACCAAGAGGGAGGCCCAGAGGGAGATGGAGCCCTCCTTGCCGGGTGAGGCCCACCCCTCCCAGCCCACCCCGGGCTGGTCCTCACAGCGTCGCCACCGGTCTCTCCAGAACCGTGGCCGCTACCTCCACCATCACCCCCCACCCCGGCTGCTTGCTCCAGGAACAGGCAGTGAGGTCTGAGCAGCAGCAGCAGCAGCTTTGGCTAGAAGGACATGACCCGGTGACCGGGTCCCAGAGAGGCTGGGGACAGCCGGGGCTCCTGCAAGATGAGGAGCAGCGCCTCCTCAGTGGCTCTGGCTAGCACTTACTCCCAAGACACCCGGGGGACACAGGACTCCCGGTTCATCGAGGGACTCACTTCTCCTGGAACTGGAGGAATCCGGGTTTGACCTGGGGCTTGGCGTTCTCTAGAGAAGTCGTTGCCAAGGGCGAAGTGGGCAGGTGAGGCACTGATGCTGGAATCTGAGGCATCTGGGGTATGGTGGAAGCCAGCTGCTTCCAGGCGAGCAGGGTGGGGGTGGAGGGCACGGCGGCCAGGCTGGCAGTGGGCCCCTCGAGAGAGGAAGCCGTGGCCGTGGTGACGGGTGGCGCTGGAGGGGACGCGGGGGCCAAGGAGGGTTTGGTCTCAGCAGCCGAGGCCGGGAAGGCAGCCTCTGGGTTTCCTTTCACTGCTCCTCCCTCCGTCCGGAAGTGGAAGCTGTGAGAGGCAGAAGAGGGGGTCTCAGGTGGGGGTGGAGAGTGCCCTTCCCCGTGCACCTGCCTGCCTGCCTGCGGGCAATCCCATCTCAAGCCTAGGGGGCCGGTGCCCCACCTTGTCTTCAGTGCCAGGTGCCGCCAGGAGGGAAGGACTGAAAGCAAATGGCTCTTGGGCTCCTGGTTCTGTCCTAATGACACCTCCTGGTGATCTTCTAGATGTGCTGTCCCTAGCTCCTCCCTACTAGGGACACAGCAAGTCCCGGCTTAGGAAGCCCACCCTTCAAGAACCTGCTCTGAGATTTAAAGATGGGTCTCAGGCCAAGAGCTGGAGCTGCCTAAGCACTGAGAAGAGCCTGACCTGCGGCTTAAAGAGCAGTGAAGATCTGTTTTAAATGTTTACAAGTTCTGGGTTCAATTACAGCAGACGGTTGGGCTTGCTGCTTTTCAGCTCAATGAACTTTACAAATTAATTTCTTTTATTTTTAGGTCAAAGAGAATCTACAAATGCAGTATTGTGGCTTGGAAAGGCCTTCACCTGGCGTCCCTGCTGCGGTCAGAGCTGGGTCTGCAGGAGAGTTGAGGGCTACATGGGGGTGGGTCTGGGGGCAGAAGGGGCTCCTGCTCCAGGTGGGGCCTGGGTGGGCTGAGGGGGCCTCGCTGGGGGCTGAGCTAGTGGGAGGATGGGAAAGTCTGCCTTTGGCCAGGCAGCACCGCCTGAGAAGCCAGCTCAGCTTCTGAGGTCTCAGGGGTCCTGCTTGGAAGGCGGTTAGAGGCCTGTGCAGCCCCGAGCCCTGAGCCAGGCTGGGATGAACAGGGCTTGGTTTACACGGGTCCCCGACCCCCACTCACTTGGCGTGCTTGATGGCCCCGTCCAGGGTGCTGAAAAGCGCGCCGCACTCCTCCACCACGCAGTGGAAGTGGGCCTTGTGGAGGAAGTCACACTGGGCGTTGCAGAAGTCCTTGGTGCCAAACCTGGCAGAGGAGCCGGCCGCTTAGAGGAGACCCCGGGGCCCTGGGCAGGCCAGGGTGGGTGGTGGGGCTGGCTCCTGGCCCCTGGCCCCCGGGACTGGTGGGCTTGGCCCTCCCCTCTCCCTTGCTCACCCAGAGCCCCTCACCTGCGAAGGTACACCTTCCAGGGCTCTGACAGCTTCTCCTGAACCATCGCCTTCACAGCCTTGCCCAGGAATGGGGGGGACTCCCCAGCGGGGCCTCCCTCTGTGTCCGTCTTGACGTTCAACAGGCTGCCGAGGTTGGGGCTGCCCTGAGACATCTGCCAGGAGGACAGGCCCAAGCTTCAGGCTGGGGACCTCAGGACACTTGGCCCGACTGCCCTGGGACCAGCAGCAGCTCTAGGCTGCTTGGATCTCTCCAAACTGACCAGAGCATCACGGTTCTGGCAGCTGGGAGGAGAGGAGGCCCGACCCCACGCAGCTTTGGCTGCACAGGAGCCCACAATGAATGGATGCCGCCACGGGCAGCCTGCTGCGCCTCCTTGGCCCCACAGAGCTGCCAGGGCTCTGCCACACAAACCCCGTGCTGCTAGGAGCCATCACTCAATCTGTGGCCGAGACTCAGGGCACACACTCCAGCCCAGCTTTCCCCAGACTTCGCGGCTCCCTGGTTATTTTCCTGCCAGGTTTTCAAAAGAAGTGCAGGAGGAGGAGGGATGGGGGGGAACCCCCACGAATTCCTTGAGAACAAGAGAAGGCACACAAAGGAGGAGCCGAGAGGGAGGGAGGGAGGCTCACGGGGTGAGAGCAAGACAGGAAGACTGCCGCTGGGAGCAGAGGGGGGCGGGGAGCCCGTGGAAAAGCTCGACTCACACGGGCGGGGTGCAGGGCTCTGACAGGAAGGAACAAGGGGGTGCAGGGAGCAGTGACCCCAGGATGGAAAAGGGGGGCAAGAGGGCAACCAGGGGAGGGGGAAAGGTGGAAGGCATGGGCGCCCTGGAGCCAAGGCCAACAGGAGCCCAAGGGCCCAGCGGGACCCCTACCCAGTGAGGTCCGGCCCAGACCTAGCTCCCTCCTCGGCAGTCACTTGTGTACAGTAACCAAATTAATCTTGCCGTAGTCAAATTTATCATGTGAAGGGGGGGAAATATATTTGAGATGATGTATAATTTACAAAGACCCTGCATTATTTAAAATAAATATTCTGGAGCGACCTCTGCAGAAGGCGTCCAAGACCATTATTCAACCCGAAAAGTGGAAATTGATGCTTTGCTCCCACTTTAATCCCCCCCACCTTTTTAAACAAACAAAAAATATATAAAATAAATAAAATTAATAACTAAGAGCAAAAGAAGTTAGAGGGCTCTGGAAAAGCTTTAGGAACCCTCCATCTGAAGGGAAAAAAAAAAGGGTGTCAGAGGCTGGAATATATTTCTTCAGCCAGTTCATTAAATTAATTTGTAAGCAGTGGCTCTGAAATTATATCCGATGAAAAATGGCCTCAAAATTTAAATGGTACAAACTCATCTTATTAGAGGCAAAACATTAAAAAACAAACACATCCCCCCCACCCCCCAGCATAGCTTTAATTTCTCTGGGTGGGGGAATGGGAGGCGTGTGATGGATGGTTCTTACCTTATTCATAAGCGAGGATAAAAGAGATGAATTTGCCGGGACTGCGTGGCCATTTGATTCATTACTGGAACACACAAACCAAGGGGCTTTAGCTCAGACGTTCGTGGGACCGAGCCCGGAGATTCACCCCTCCCAAGCCGGCCCATAGGGCACTGGCCCCGCCCAGCTACATTTCCCGGGGCAGGTGGATGACCCCTGGTCAGGAGAGGTGGGCCCCTGGCCCCAAGGGGTCTGGCTCTGAGGGTGCTGTCCCCAGAGCCTCCTGCAGGGGGCAGAGCTGGGAGGCCTGGGCCGCCCCTCACCTGGGCTCCTTCAGAGTCAGGTCTAAACTGCGGTCCTGGGAGGCCTCGTGGGGACCTGGGGCGCCAGCACTCTCACCGGGCTCCTGCTTCACCGGGGCTGGGGGGAACCTGGCAGGGGTGGCCTGCTGCCCGTTTCCTACAGGGGACGGGAGGGAAGACGGTGTTAGAGGGACCGAGGGCTTCATAGGGGCACCAACCGGAACCCCCCAAGGGGAAGATGGCGGGCCGGGTGGGCTGAGGCCCTCGGGGAGCCTTGACTGCTGGTCAGTGGTTCTCCCCACTGACATGATCGCTTGTGACGCTTCCCCCTGTGTGGCAATTCTTCAAGTGATAATTATTGCAAAATTATGTCAAAGTTGTCCTGGCTCAGGGCCTCCTGGAGGAGAAGGGCGGGAGGCTGGGGAAGGGGCTGGGACGGGGGTGGGGGCCCTTCATTTTCTCCACCGACTGTCACAGTCAATTTGTGGGGCTGCCGCTTAGGCTTTTATTAAAGACTCTGTTAATGCTGAGGGAAAGTGGCAGATCTAGACTGGGAGCTGCGCCCCCTCCGCGGGTCCCGTCCCCACTGTTGCCGGGGCGACGGCCCTGCCTTCCACTGAGCATGCCCAGGAGGGGCATCTGCTGTGTCAGGGCTATGGAAGCTGACAGCCAATCAGAGCGGTTCAAACTATGTGACCTCGCCCGTCAAGCTGTCCAGGGCAGGGATATGAGGCCCACCCTTGCCAGGCAGGGCTGGATGGGGTGGGTGGGGGGAGCGGGTGGGGTGTGGGCATGGGTGCAAAGGCTGGAGCTGGGTGGGCAGAAGACTCAGGAGGCCAAGCAGAACAGGGCCAAAGAAGTTGCTGACAGGAACATGTCCACGGAGCCTTTCCCCACAATCCCCAGTGACTGAAATATTAATCTGCCCCAAGGCACTGCAGCTGACAGAGAGCTGCTTCACAGACAGCAAGTGTCATTTTATTAAAAAATAAAGGAAAATGGCCCCCTCCCCTTCACTTGACCTTTCTTTTCGGGGAAGGAGCTTTTTCTTAAGAAAAGAAAGTACTTGACAGCCCGGCCACCAAGCCCCGTGTGGCCCCAGCCTGCAGGCACCTGACTAGAGGTGCACGGCCCCAGGCAGTCTGACCTGACCCTCCCGACATGTGGAGTAGAAGGTGGGTGTCGGCTGACAGGAGTGTCCCAGTGGGAAGATGCTCTAGTTTTCCGAACTCAGAGTCCACATTCCAGGAGCTGCCCAAAGCCACTAGCGCAGGGTCCCCAGGGAAACAGGGCTCTGACCCTCCAGCCAGCTCAAGCTCGGGGGGGACCACAGGGACCCTCAGTCTTGGTGAGTCTCGAGACATTCTCAGGAGCCAGTCTACTGAGGGCCAACTTGGCCACCTCCCAGGGGGTGTATTTGGGAACAGTATATCCCCCCACTGTTCCATCAGCTCCACAAGGCAAGGACTTTGTTGTCTTCCCCGCCATGTCCCCAGCCCCCAGCCTGGCTCCTGGCTCTGCAACAAGCTGCCCTCAGTGAGCATCAGTGGTTGATGAATGAATGAATGAAGTGAGCCCAGTCCCAGACAAAAGCAGAACTCTTCTTAAAGATCTTACTAATGCTAATTACCTGGATGGGGGGAAACAGATAAAGAGGAGCAAGGGAAACAAAAAAGCCAAAAAAAAAAAAAAAAAAAAAATTCAGAGGGGGAAAAAAAGTAGAACAATTTTTTAAGGAGCAGAAAATTTGAGAGAAAGGGGAATCACTTTCCATGATGAGCCAGAGGAAAGACAGAGACATGATCCTGGCAACTCCAACACAGCAGCCACTGACCGGATGTGGCTCAACTGAAAGAAACCCCAATCCAGGTCTTGGTCCCACCAGCCAATTTCAAGCACTCAACAGCCACGTGACGAGGGGCTACCATATTGAACAGTGCAGAATGGAACGCCTCCACTATCACAGAACGTGCGACTGTTACAGTGCTGATGGAGAGCGAGAGCCTGGGCAAGGCATCCTTGGTCTCAAGGGGCTGTCCAGGCCTGAATCCCCTGAGCATCCCTGCGGTGCGGCCACCCTGGCCCTGGGCTGAAGTCGTGTCCCCTCCCATCACCTGGAGGAGGTCCCAGGGAAGCCTGGGGCTCAGGGACGGCTCCCACTGGGGCTGGACTTGTGACATGGCAGGGTAGGGGGAGCTTGCAGAGGCCCTGGGGATGCACAGGTACCCTGTGAGGCCGGGATTACTGCCCCTACATCACAGATGAAAAGACAGAAACAGGAGTTGCCTGGGATGGGCAGGTCAGAGAAAGGGGCCCCAAACAGGAAATAAAGAGGATGGAGGCAGAGACCAGGAAAGAGGGGCACAGGGGCCTTGGGGCCAGGGATAGAAAGGCCCCCTTGCCAAACACCCCCACTCTGCTCTGCGCGGGGGCCAGCGAGCTCCTGGGGTTGGAGAGGAGTGGGCTTCCCAGGCAGGGCCCAGCCTGCTCACCTGGGTCAAAGGGGGCAGAGGGCTTGAGGGCGGCTGCGGCCAGCCTGGCCATCATGGGCGAGATGAGGCCTTTGCTGGCTGAGATCCTCTCCATGATGGAGGCAGGGGGCACGGGGACTGAGGCAGCTCCCGCCGCCGCCGAGTCACCGGCTCCCGAGGCTGCCAGGGCGGGCGTGTCAGGGGTTGCTGAGCCTGCTGTCCCGGATGACATGGCACCCATGAGGCCGGGGGCACCCACTGGCAGGGAGGCGCTGCCCCGGCCAGGAAGGATGGGGAAGTAGGGTGCGGCGCTGGCCAGGCCGGAGTTGGAGAGGGCCAGCGCCAGGGGGATGGAGCTGGGCAGGCCCTGGGCCAGTAGCCCCGAGATCTTGCTGTTGGGAGGCTTGGTGGCGCTGGGCACGGCCTCGGAGGCGGCAGTGGCCGCGGCCAGGGAGGCGGAGGACTGCTGGCTGGTGGGGGAGGCGCTCAAGCTGGAGTTCTTGCTGCTCAGGGCCGAGAAGTCGACCAGGTCGTCGTTGCTGGACTCCTCGTGCTCCGTGTCCTTGGCGCCCAGCAGCGAGGGTGGCAGCCCCAGCACGCCAGAGCCGGAGGCGCGTATGTGCCTGCGCTCGTGCTTGCGCTTGTGCGAGGTCATCTGGCTGGTGGAGGTGAAGGTGAAGCCGCAGCCGGCGCGGATGCAGTGGAAGTGGTTGGTGGCCTTGCTGTACACGCAGCCCTCGTACTTGCACTCCTCGTACTTGTAGAACTTCTTGAAGCCGTCCTTGGCGTAGGCGTCGTCCTTGATGTGGTAGCTTTTGTGCTTCTCGATGTCACACTTGTTCTTGAAGGTGAACGTGCAGCCGGGGCGCCTGGGGGTGGGGGGGCACATAGGGAGGCTGTCATGGGGCCTCGCGAGGTCAGGAGGACTCCCTGCCCTGCTCCCACGGTGGCCCCGGGAGGGATGGGCCTCGGGGTGGAAGACCAGGCTGGACGCTCAGGTGGGGCCTCTGAGCAGCCCTTGGCTCCTGTACCTACTGCCCTGAGGAGGCGGAGCTCCGAGCCACCCAGGGACCTGGGGCCCTGCCTTCCGGCCCTCCCCAGCCCAGGAGCCTCCCCAGCCGCCTCCGCTCACCTGCAGTGGAAGTGCGTGGTCTTCTGCCCGTAGAACTGGCAGTCGGCCGTGCCGCAGTCCTCGGTGGCACGGAAGCGCTGGAAGCCGTCGTTGATGAGCTGGGTGTTCTTCTTATGGAAGTTCTCATGGGTCATCACGTCCGACGTGCTTGTGTACACCTTGTTACAGCCCACCTGCAGGGGCCAGAACGGCAGTCAGGGGAGCCGGGCACCCCGGTGAGCTCAGGGAGGCTGTTCCTCCAGGTGCAGTTGACCCCGGTGGGGGAGCTTCAGCACCCATCAACATCCAACTGGTGGGACTGCAGTTAATGAAGGATGACCCATCAGGCCCCCCAGGGCCTGGTCTGTGCTGTGTGCAGGCTGTCTTCAGAGAGCCTGGGACACCTCCCCACACAGGCGTGGGAGTCCTGTGCTGCAAGAGGTAGCTTTTGGGTCCCCAATCTGTGGCTCTACCTCTGAAGCCCCCTGAGTGAGCAGGGCTGGACCCAGGGGCCTGGCAGTCACCTTTAGCCCAGGGACTTACTTGGCGGACAGTTCCTGGCACAGGGCCCTCCCTACCCCACCCGAGCTGGGCCAAGGCAGGCAGCGTTGCCATATTGAGTAAAAACCAGTGGAATCCGAACACTCTTGAGGGCTGGGCCGTGCCAGTGTCTGCACCATCTCAGAGCCCGGAGAGCAAGCCCCCCTCTCCTCCTGGCCCAGGTTGTTTCACAGAGGCCATAACAACCCCCTGACAAATATCGGGGGAGGTGCGGCGGCTGCTATTTGCAACCCAAAGTCGCTCCCCCTGGACCTGACACCTTGAAAAAGCCCAGACTCTGCGTGGCATTAAAACAAAGAATTAAACAAAAACCTCCTCAGGAACCATTTGCAATGCTGCTCTTGGTGTTAAAGCCTGAAAAATGTCGGTCTGTATAAACAGCTCGCTGAATTGCACCCACACCAAGTATGGCCATGGGGAAGGCCCCACCCCGGCCCACCGGGCACTGCCCGAGCCTGAGCCCCAGAGACCCTCTCTGACAGAAAGGAGAAGGGGAGGCGCCCGCCCTGGGCAGGCCAGCCTCCGGGGCAGGGTGGGGGCGAGGGCAGGGGCGGGGCACCTGCATGCAGTGGTAGTGGGTGCTCTTCCCGTTGAGGTGGCAGCCGTGGTAGTAGACGCTGCAGTCGTCCAGCGGGCTGAAGCGCATGAAGCCGTGCTGCAGGGAGTTGTCCCGCTTCTTGTGCATGTTGTAGTGCCGGATCACGTCCTGCTTGCTCGTGAACCTCTGCCGGGAGAGGGCCTGGTGGGTGGGAGGCCGCGCCTGGCCCCAGGGCCCTCCTGTTCTCCTTACAAAGAACTCTATTTGGGTCGAGGCAGCCCAGACTGCCCCAAGGCCAGCAGCCTGGACTTGGGAGGGAATAATTTAGAAGGTTCCAGAACCACAGATCCTTCCCTGACCTTCTCCACGCCTCCCCATCATCAGGCCCGGAAGCAGAGAAGATGAATCCCAGCCAGGCCTTTCAGCCAAGGCCTCTGACAGGTGACAACTTTTTGTCTAGTGTCACCAATGGGCCCTGCCAGGCTGGGCTCCCTGGTGAGACAGACCACCTGCATTCCCCTCTCATTTGCTTGCTCTGCACTCACCAGAGGATGAGCTTTGAACATAAGGGACAGTCTACCTGAACCTCAACATAATCATCTGTAAAATGGGGCAGTAGTACCAGCCTCATGAGGACACTGGAAAGACCTGACTAGACAAGGTACGCAGGCTGTCTGAGAAGTCCTTGGTGCGTGGTGGACTCAGTGCATTGGAACAAGAATAATTATTACGGGGGAGGCAGAGGGCTCCAGACCCCATCAGACACCTGTGGGCAGCAATCTGGGAATGTGGACAGGCTGGGAGTTTTTCTGGCCTCTCTTCCTGCCCAAGTCAAGTTCAGGTGGCCCAAGCAGAAACCAGCAGTCCTGTCCTACTTCCAGGAGGCTCCTCCGCTGCTGTGCCAGCCTGCGGGAGCACGGCCAGTGCCCACGGGACATACCTGGTAGTTGCACTCGGGGTCGAGGCAGTGGTAGTGCTCGCGGTACTGGTAGGCGCAGTGGATGTGGCCACAGTGCTGACTGCCTGAGAACCTGCAGGGAAGAGGGGGTGGGCTCAGGCCTCTCTGGATGCCAGCTCCAGGGTCCTCAGCCTCTGTGGCTGAGAAGAGTCTGTGTCTGTGCTCCAGAGGACTGCTGCTGGGGTGTGGGGGCCCTGGGTGGAGATCTGGAGGGGCAGAGGTAGCCCCTGTGTCCGTGAAGCAGAGGCTGAGAAGGCCAAGGAGAGTGACGGGGCCGCTGGGAATCCCAGACCCACTGAGCTGCAGACTGAGCCTTATCTGCCCCAAGAGGGAATGCCGGGCCAGGTTGTGGGGCACAGAGCCCTGGCGCCAATGTTGTGGGGAGGAAGCGGGGCCAAGGCAGAGGCCAGAGCAGGGTCAGGGGAAGAAGCCTAGGATGGGATGGGATGAGGTGGGGAAGGCATGAGCCCCAAGGCGGCCCAGCTGCTGTTTCTGCAGGTGCTGCCCTCCCACTCCCCACCCAGCGCCGGGTCAGGTGCTGGGGACCCCAGTCAGGCCAGCTCACGGCCCTGTGACTGAGAAGTGTTAAAGGGCTCTCTCTGTCCTGGGTTTTCCCGACACTTGAAACAGTCCAGAGTGATGAATTTTTAAAGCCCAGCATCTGTTTGGCTTCCCGTGGTAGGGAGCATGTTCTCCGGCCAACTCCCCAGCTCGGAGCCCCTACTAGCTGTCTGGCCACCACCGCCTGCGGTCCAGAGTGCCCTGGGCCTTCTCCGGGGTCCAACACTGCCAGAGTGGGGGATCTTGCAGCCTGAATGATGACCACCTGGGGAGAACACACCGTGACAACTGTGGACACGGTGGTGGGCTCAGCCTGCCTGCCCCACCATGGAGCGAGTGAGGGGAAGCCCTGTGTAATGGGGAAAACCACTTGCGAATAAAGATTTAAGCTGAAGCTGCCAAAAGAGCCATCTGCTGAGGCACTAATAATAATGATAATAATAATAATAAAGAGAGCGCAGCAAAGCTGAAAAGACAAGGAGGGACAGGAGGGAGACACAGAGAGGGACAGACATTAGCAGAAAGACGGCTGCCAGGGCCTGGCCCAGCCAGGTGCTGCCCCAGCCAGGTGCTGCCCCGCCAGGTACTGCCCGCCGGGGGCCTAAGCTGGGGAATCTGATGAGGTGAAGTTTCTTCACCTGCCAAGCCCGCTGCCTTAAGGAGGTAAAGGGGCAGGCCTGCAGTCAGGTGGTGAGGGTCAAGGTCTAGCCTGGGGTGGGGTGGGGGGCGTTGCACACTGAGGCCACCTGCCCACACCCCTTCTCATCCCCTTACTGTTCCACAGTGGCTTGCATTGCCCTCCCTGCACCCCACCCCCACCAAGGCTCTGGATTAGCTGTGGAGGGGGGCCCTGGGCTCACTTGTGGCCAGGCCCTGCTAGCGGGCCCTTTCAGATACCCGAGTCCTGCCTGGGGTACAAGCTGCTTAAGGGCCTGTGGTCTGGACCCCATGAAGGGGGCGGGGGCTCTGAGATGGGGCAGAGGGCAGTCCCTGGAGGGAGTCTGGAAGCAGGAGTGTGTGGGGGTGGGGAGGCAGCAGGCAGCTGATACTAGCGGTCAGATGGGCATGCGGTCCCACGGTCCCCAGCATTCCTGCCCCGCCCACCTCTCCAGGGCAGTCTCCTCCCAAGGGGCCTACCTGGCAATATATTTCTGGTAAATGTTTACATCTTCAGTGACAGCTGGTTTATCTGTGGGCAATCCGTTCCTGGTGAGAGACACACAGGGCACAGCTGATGAGTGGACAAGGCGGCCTCCTGCCCCAGGCATGTCTGGGGGTAGATCCCTGCCCTGGGGTCCTAACCCTCATCTCCCTTGCTCTGTAGTGTCCTGGGCACTTGAGGTGGGATGGGAAAAGTCCTTTGGCAGAAAACTAGCACAGCTGGGTTCAGTTGGCCCACCTTCGGCAAGGACTAGGCTGTCTCAAGCTGGCAGGGCTGGAGGGCTCCACCCTGAACATGGGTCTGACCTAGAGTCCAACCCTCAGGAGGCCTGGGAAGCTGGGGCCCAGCCCCTCTTGCACACAGGGGGGTCAGGACACTGCTGGCTGAAGAGGGGTACCAGGGACCACTGGGGAAAACCCCAGGGGAAAGGGCAAGAGCAGCACCAAGCAAGTGTGGCTGAGAGGTCGGAAAAGCCCCCCGACAGCCCCCGTGCCGAGGGCGGCTCTCTAGACCTGCTCTCAGGTTTCTGGCCCTCCCCCAAGAGGGATGGCTGTGGGGAAAGGTGTTCTCAGCCCCACACATGGATCCATCTGTCATTTTGCCTGCCGAGGGCTTCACGTGGGGTCCGCCCACCCCAGCCTCCTACCGCCTCCTGCTGCCAGTCACACAGCCCAGGCTCTGAATCCAGGAGCCAAGGCCACCAGCTTGGAGCCCAGAACCCCCAACCCAGCGTAAGGTTTTCCCAGCCAACCGTAAGCCCGCAGCTGACCCTCGTGGTGGCAGGCAGAGAAAGCCTGCTGTGGGCAGATGGGGTTACAGTACTCTGTGGCAGGTGTGTCAGCAGGGGAGCAAGTGCACAGAAGCACAGGCAGGCCTTGGAGATAATGCAGGCTCGCTTCCAGACCACCATGATCAAGTGACGGTCACAATGAAGCGAGTCACGTGAACTTTTTTGGTTTCCCAGAGTACAGAAAAGGTATGCTTATGCCATACTGTAGTCCATTAAGTGTGCAATAGTATCATGTCTGGAAAAACCATGCACATGTCTTAATTAAAAAATGCTTTACTGCTAAAAAACGCTAACCATCAGCTGACAACGCAGGGTTGCCACAAACCTTCAGTGCACAAGAACACGCGACATCTTTGAAGCGCAAACAAGGTTTGCCTGTATGTGGTGTGTGAGGGTGTGTGCACACAGCAAGATGTATAGTGTGTGTGTCTGTGAACTGGGTGTGAGTGATTATGTAGGCTGTGTGTGTGTGTGTGTGTGTGTGTAAGTATATGTGTGAGAATCTGGGTGCACAGTGGATGTGCATAAGGTGCAGGTACATGTGTCCACAAGTGTGAGCTTCAGAGGCAGAAAGTGGGTCTCTGGGTCACCCCAGTGCTGGACTCAGGGCTGGCAGTGAGGGTGGCGCGCGCCTTACTTGACAGTGGAGACGGTCCCCGTGGTGATGGAGTCTGTTTTGGAGAAGGTCGACTTCAGGTACTCGGGAGTGTTGAAAGGCAGGGAGGCAGATGGCTCAGGGCCTGGCCCAGGGGCGCTGGGAGCGGTGGGCACGCTGGCGAGGGGTGCGGGAGCCAGGCTGGGGGTGGGCGGAACCTTGGCGGGGCCAGGCTTCTGGATGGCCCGGACATCGTACTTGGAGGGGCGCCCCACCTTGCCCGTCTTGAAGGCGATGGCCCCACCCATGTCGGGGCTGCCCTCCCCGGGTTTGAAGAGGTGCAGGTACTTGACGTTCTCCAGGTCGTACTTGGACGGCTTCTTGTAGGCGCTCCCGTTCTGGGGCCGCAGGTTCTCGCCCGTCTTCAGTTTCTGGATGAAAAAGTCGTACTTGGAGGCGCGGGCCACCAGGCCCTGCATGGGGACGCTGCTGTGCGAGGGCAGGGGTAGGATAGTGGCCTTGGTCTCCAGGTGCGTGGTGCTACTGGGAAGCCGCAGGCCTGGCAGGGGGCCCAGCGCCTCCTTGCCTGCCCGCCCCTCAGCCGTGGTGCCATGGGCCGGCCAGGACAGCTGCTCGCCAGCCTTGAGCTTGCGGATGTACTCCTCGTACTTGGAGAACCGCGCCCGCTTGCTGAGGGCGTCCTCGGAGGCGGGCAGCGCGGAGGAGGTGGCCACCTCGGGGGTGGAGCCCGCATGCAGCTTCTCAAAGCTGATCTTCCTGGCCAGCTCGTCCCTCGTGTTCTGGTCGTCGTAACCAAACATGCCAAGGAACTCAGTCATTGTGGAGGCCGCGTAGTCCCGCAGTGAAGAGGCCTCTCCTATGGGAGAGGAGAGGGGCTATCACCTCTGGGAGGGAGCAGGGTAGCCAAGGGACAGGCCACCCCCAGAGAGGGAGGGGGCCGGCCTGGGGAGGGGCGGAGCAGGACATGATCTATGGACATTTGGCTCACTTGTTAGGTTTTACGACTCTTAAATTAATTTGTTTAAAAAAAAAGTAATTAATACTGGGGTAAAATAAAACGAGTTCATCAATGCCAGGAAAATCAATTTCCTAAATGTTCTGGCCGATGGCTTTTCAGTACATTAAACAAAGTTTCATAAATGTCTCCGCTCTCTCGCCTTGGCCTAATATGAAAGAGAAGTCATTTTACTGGAAGTAAGGCCAGATCTCAACCTGCCTCTGGGGTGGGGGTGGGAATGGGGGCTGGGGACAGGTAGGGCTGTGAGCCAGTGGCTGGGCAGTCAGGAGGACCCCTGGGGACCGGTCGGGGTGGGCCTGGCAGAGCTGGCCTGGCAGACCTTCACTCCCCCCAGAAATGGACACACAGACCCCTGATCCTCGGGAGGAGGACGAGGCGCTTGCCCAAAGCCTCCTCAGAACCTGTCCTCTTGGCCCCTCCCAGACCCCCGAGTTGCTAACGGCCCCAGACAACAGGGCCAAGGGGGCAGAAAGCCTGCTGATGTGAGGCTCAGACTCCCTTAGGGTCCCACCTGAGCCAAGACTTACGACATGGGGAGGCCTACAAACCTCCCTGCCACCCTCTGGTCACTCGTGTTCACGCACAAGGGTGGGCCACCCCGAGGAGAGTCAGGGCCAGAGACACAGCGGCTGACGGTCCGCATCTCTCACTCCAGTGTCCATGGCAGGGCACATGGGGAGTCCCCCGCAGCCACCTCTCCGTGGGGCCGTGCATGCACACATACTCTCACAAGCTCATGTCCTAGTGATCGTCCGAGACACACATACAAGTGTACCCAGACCACCTCAAACTCCACATCCAGCTTCCCAAGACGGTCCCATTTGGCCTGGGGCTGTTCCCTGGAGACGAGCCCCCTTCCACACACAAAGTGCCATCGCTGCAAGCCTGTGGGACGCCCCCGCCCCCAGGACGTGTCTTCCTGTGCACTCATTAACACCGACCACCTGCTATACGCCACCCCATGTCAGGGGTGGGGACACGCAGGTGGGTGAGACTCATCGGGCCCCAGAGGACATGTGTGTTCTCTCTACTCCTGTCTGAGCCTGCACACCCGGGCACAGAGCAGCAGGACCCCAGGCTGGGAGGTCCTAACAGCACGGCCAGGGAAAGATGTGGCCAGCACCCAGCAGCGGGCTCTTCTCCCACCCCCAACCCCACCTGGAGGTGGTCTGAGAGCTGGTCTGGGCTCCGGCACAAGAGAAAACCTAGCAGCATGTAGACAGAGCCTCCGCGCTCCTGGGAGGAGGGGAGGAGGGCGGTTCTGTGGGGTCTGGGGCCCTCCGGGTGAGGACAGAACAGTCATGGACAGCACCCGGCCCCCAAGGTGGGGAGAGTGACTCAAGGAACCAACAGATGGCTGTCCCCCTGGGCTGCCTGGCTGGTGGGCTGCCATCCTGACCTCAAGCCACTTGGGGTGGGGGACCCAGCCTGGGAGGGGTGGGCTCTGGATGCTAGATTCAGTGGCTCAGGGACCAGGGAAAGGGGCTAAAAATAGCTGGAGGCAGCTGAGCCCTCGCTATATATGGCAGAGAATCAGAAGGCTTTGAAGGGCAGACGGCTTAGAGCAGGGAGGGGGCCAGGCAGGGGTCCCGGGGGCAGCCCAGAGGCCTGCAGTCCCAAGGCCACGGTGGGCAGCTTGGGCTCTGGCTGCCCAGCTCCAGGGCCCAGGCTGAGGAGCCTGCCTGGCATCATGCTGCCATCCCGCTGCTATCCCAAACCCGAGGGGGCGAGGCCTGGAGCCATGAGGCCACCGGCAGTTTCCAGCCCTGCCTCCTGATGTGCTGGCTCGCCACTCCCCCGGGAGGAACTGGGGCGCTGAAGGGACAGTGGCCCCGGTCCCTGTCCCTCCCCACTCCTCAGGCCCAGCACAGTCACCTTGTGTCTGGGAACGGCAAGGGCTTTTCCTATCAGAGGAAACTGAAGGTCACACTTTTCCTCATTGATCTTGCAATGTTTGTTAATTACTCTGTCACTGATGTGGCGAAGGATAATTAAACAGCTCTGTTTATATCTTATATGCATAATTATGTGGCTGCGCAGGGCTCCCCGCGCAGGGAGGAGATGCGCCCCTTGCTGCAGGGGAAGGGAAGGCTCGGGATGCTAGGCGCCCGCTGCAAGGAGGCTGGGGAGCTGAGGAGAGCCCGGGCCCCAAGTTCCAGCCCTGGCCGTGCCCCCTCCCACCCAGAACTGAGGTCCTTCCTCTGCAGAGCAGAAGGAGCTCAGGGCTGCTCTGCATCTAAGGACACGTGGACCCCAGAAGAGCCAGGCCTTAGCCATCTCGTGGGAGAGAGGTCAGCCAGGGGACCGTGTCCAGGGCAGGTGGGTGCAATGGGATCTGCTGGCTGGCTGTCCCTCTCCACATATCCAGGTACGACGCCCCCCAACAGGCTCCTTCCCAAGCAGGTACTTGTGGCGAGCCATCTACCCACACACTATCCATCCATCCATCCATCCATCTGCCTGTCCACCCATTCATTTGTCTTCCTGAAGACCCACTGTGTGTTCAGCAGCTCATCGCAACCCTGCTCACACATGTGGAAAGCTGCTTTCTCAGGCCCTTCCCTTCTCACCCCTGCCACACCACCCCCCGCCCCAACCCCTGTCCGACTCCTCTCCCCCATGCCGGCTGTGACCTCGGCCCCAGCCCCCACCCCCTCAGGAGTCCTCCGTGGGCCCTAAAGAGGGATCACTACTTGGAGCAAGAGTGAGGGAAGAGGGCGTGCTCTTTAGACACACCACTCCACCTCCTCGTGGGGTTCTGTCCCATCCAGGGCTTAGATACCCACCTGAAGCCTGCTTGGCACTGGGGCCACCGTCATCCTTGGAGGCTGCCCCATCCGAGTCCTTCTCCTCCAGGACGCTGCTGTCCTTGGGGGGCTCTTCGCTGTGGTCCTCCTCGTCGCTGCAGCCCTGGGGCTGGACCATGTAGACGCCCTCGGGCGGCAGCTCCAGGCCCTCCCGGGCGATCCGCCCCAGCACAGGCGCAGGTGCCGGCTCCTCGCTGTACTCCCCGTTGACCCACTTCTCAATCACCGCCCGCCTCTTGTCTTCTTCGCTGCGGGGGGCCCGGGCCACCCCAGACTCAGGGCCACTGCGCTCTTTGTCCCGGGGCCGCAGCGGGCTGCCCTCGGTGTGGGTGCCGGCCTCCCCACCCTTCTCCACCTCCACCTGGCGGCTCAGCTTGGCGCAGATGGCGTTGAGCTTCAGGCCGCCTTTGCGCTTGGCTGCCATCGCGGGCTTTCCTGCGGGCGGGTCGGTGCACCGGGTGCCTTCAGCTGTGGGGTCAGAAGAGAGGGGTCAGAGGCACCGCCACCCACCTCAACAGCCCCACCTCCCCCAAGCCAGAGGTCTCCCCAGTCACATTCCACCCCACTGCCCTGACACCAGGGCACGTCTGTCCCCTCACTAGACTGTGGGTTCTATTCTCAGAGCCTGGCATGGACTACGTGGTTCAGAAATATCCTGTAAATGAACGAACGAATGGACGAATGACTTCAAGCACAGGAACAGTCTTCTTCTCAGCCCTGGCTCCTGGAAGCACTTCCTCCCCGTGTCTGGCCCTGGGAGCCAGGCCAGCTGTGCCTCAGGATGTCACTCTGCCTCGGCCAACTCCTGCAGCCCTGGGGGGCTTGGCTAGCCCCAGGAAGCCCACTTTCCAGATCTGAGAAGCGGGAATAAATTGGGATTCCTCAGATCCCCAGCAGAATGCCCAGAGGCTGCCGTTCTAGTGCCTCATCCCTGAGCATGACAGCGCAATGCAAACGGCCTGGTACTGTAAGTAGGCTGCCCGGGCACTGGCCACCTCCCTCTCGGCCACTGAGCAGGGCACCCAGGGTCTTGGGAGGGGAATGGCAAGACCACCCCCATACAGCTGGAACCTGCCACAAATGCCAACTAAAGCTGACATACCTACACCGGTTTATTTGTATATCGGTCCATCTGTCTGTCCACCCATCCATTCAGCGAGCTCCTACATGGCAGCGCCAGGGGTGTGGCGGTGGCCACGGCAGACACAGTCGTGGCTCACACTCCCTTTCTGCACAGGGGGCCCCATTGAAGCCTCTAGATGGCAGGGCTCCCAGGGGGTGGGCATGGCCTCATCTCCACACAGCTCAAAAGGCTAAGCCAAGGGAGGGACTCTGCTCCCAGGCCCACAGTCAGAAGGGGCTTCACTATAATGGATCAAGAGCCTAAACACACATGCCGGGAGCCCAATGAGAGGCTGACTTGGACAGAGATGGGCACGCTTGGGCCAGGACCTCATCCGTAGGCAGACTTGGCTTGTGCACACAGATGGTGGCCGCCCGATACAGACAATGCCCGGCAGCCCCAGGTCCTTGTCTTGAAGCCATCCGCCCAGTTCTCCCAGTCCTGTGGCCCTGGCTCTTCCGGGCCCCACCCTCGCCCTAGCCAGATGCCCACTCTACCCATGTTTGTCCACATCTCCAAATCTGCACTGCCCACACCCAAGTCTCCAAGCACCATCATGGGCTCTTTCTCAAGGCTCATTGACGGGGCCCTTCATCACGCCATCCCACCCGACCTCCAGGCCAGCCACCAGGCTCTGTGACACCAGGCTTCCTAAGGCAGACCTATGGGGGGCAGGCCGCACCTGGGCCCCTCTGCCCCCGGCCCTGGTAGAGAAGGAGGGTGGGAGTGGGGGAGCCTGCTCTATTTTTACCAGGAGGTAAGCAGCCAAGTGTGTATGGCAGACGGCAAATGAATCTATAAATATTTATCCCAAGGAAGAGGGAAGCAGAAGCTCCCAGGGCTGCACTTGCTGCTGGTGACACCCCGTCCCTGGGCCCCCACCCATCCTGGAGCCTCCTGGCACTTGGGCCCACCCAGCCCTGCCCACCCTTTCCTGATGCCGGCCGTGTGCCTGGCTCAGTCCCTTGCGGGCCCCTACCAGCTGTGCTGCAGCTGTGTGCTGGGGGCCCTCCCCAGCCCGCAGGCCCCGTGGCTCCGCCCATGCCCCCGACACCTGCCCTCCAGCTGCTGCTCTGCCCCACCCACCTGCCTTCCAGATGCTGCCCTCCCTCTGCCTCCCGCTGCTCCCAGGGGTGGAGGTGGGGAAGGCATGTCAGCCTGGGGTGCAGGGCAGGAGGCAAAAGCAGGCCTTCCTTGTAAGTGTACACACGTGAGAGTCTGGGGCTGTGAGTAGAGGGGTGGGGTGTGTGTGTGTAAGAGTTGAGGTTCAAGCTGCCTGCCCGCCCGCCTTCTGGCCCACCCCATGGGGCTTTCTCCTCTACCCCTCCTTCAGGACCCTGGGACCTGCAGACTACCCCCCTCGTGGTCTGACCCCAGGCTCCTGTCCATGTAAACATTCCCCTGACTTTCTTCCCTAAAATATAAACGCCGTGGCCGGGCCTCAATGGGAGGAAGCCATCCGTCCCCGGCCCTGTCACTGCCCCTTTCATCTCCTTCCCGCCACCAGCCTGCCCGCTGCTCTATTTACACTGGAAACTTCCTCTGGGAACAATACTGCCCAGGAGGCCGGCTTGGGCTGGAGGGTGGGAAGGCATGGGGACTCCCGTACCGCTAACCCGAGACCTGGCTCCAGAGAGGAGGCGAGGGGCAGGGCGGCTGCAGTGGGCCCAGCTGGGCCCTGGGGAAAGGAGCAGGCCGGTCTCTGCCTGTGGGTCGCCAGCCCAGGGCGTCTCCCAGCCTGCAACCTCTGGCCCCAGGGACGCTGGATGGGCCAGGGTGAGCCCTGGGAGGCAGCACTGCACCATGCTGTGGCCTGGCCTCTGGGGCAGACAGTCGTGAGTTCAGGGCCTGGCTCTGCCCCTCGCTAAGCTCTGGGTTCTGAGCGAGCTTTCCCCACCATGAAAGGGTTGCAGGACTAAGGTGACAGGGTGTCTGTCTGTGCCAAGCACAGGGCCTGACAGTCAAGCATCTGGGAAAAGGCAGCTGAGCTCTGGGAGGGGACAAACAGGCAAGTGTGGTGCCACCTCTGGGCACGAGATCCCTAGACCAGGAAACCACACCTGGGCCAGAAGAGGTTGCTGGTGGGGGGACAGGAGAGGCTGGAGGCCCAGGCTGTGGGCAACAAATGACCTCTCCCCGGCTCCCAGAAAGTCTCCAAGCCTCCCCTCCAGGGGCTCCAAACTCAACAAGCCCCCTGCAGGCAGCTCTGTCTCCAAGCTGGGGGGTCTTGCTCAGGGTGGAGAAAGGGAGGGGCAAGAACGGGCCTGTCCTCGCACCTGTTGGGCGCTAGTTCATGGTGTCTCACCATGACCCCGTGGGGCAGGTACTGCCGTCGTCCCATTTGACAGAGGAGGAAGCTGACCCTGGAGCCGTGCAGACACTCCAGAGCCCGAGCGCCTGAAGGCCGGGGTGCAGCAAGGTGCGGGGCTGCCACATGTCCCCGTGGCGGCTCCGGAGACTCCAGGAAGTCCCAGGCCACCCCGAGAGGGCTCCTCTCCACTCCTGCCCATCTCCTCCTCACCCCCACTCCCGGTTCCCATAACACGGAGCCCCCTAAAGTGTTAACTGTGATGGGTAAAATGGTGCAGCAGATTGCTACAATAAATAATTTACTGATATTTATAAATATGCAAATCAGCCAGCTTCAGAAATCGAATGAAGGGAGGGCCTCGGGAGAAGGGCCCGTTATGGCAGGAACCGCATCACTCCCTCCACAGGCTGGGGAAGGCCAGGGCTACTGCCAGCTCTGGGGGAGGGAGGGGGCTCCGAGAGCTGCACCTGGGCCCCTCATCCCTGATCCCTGGGGACTAAGGGGGTGGCTGGATTGGTTCCACCTCTTCTCCTGGTCAGGGCCAGGTCCTTCCTAGCCCTGGGTAGCCTGGGCTCAAGGGGACCGGAGACTCCAGGGCCTGATGCCCACGACTGGGTCTCAGAGTCAGCCTGGGGCGGTGGGGTGGGGGCTAGTCCCCAGGGGCTGGCAGGGCTGGCAGCCCCTCCCCACTGGTGAGTAATGTGTTTTGGGGCCGGGCGGACTGTCAGCTACCAGGCTCCGGGTGCTTTATGGGCTCTGCCTGGTGGCTCTGAACTCCCTGGTAGGAAATAAAGTTCTCCCTGCGCGTCCCTTCTAAACATTTCACTCAGTGGAAACGGTGTTTAAGAAAAATGAGGACATATTTCTTCCTAAGGATGCAGTGTCCCCTTTGGGCGGCCTAATGCCCGCTGTATATCAAGAAGTGGCGAGGCAGGGGCCAGGTGCCCGTCCCCTCTGGTGGGGGTTGTCCAGGGGGCCGGCCTGTCTGCTGCCAGGTGGCTCGGGGGCCACGGGCACCACTAGGCCACTCTGTGGCTGCCCTGGCCCGCACAGCGTAGAGCAATATGGTAGCTGGCACCCTGAGCACCTCCCCTGCGCTGGGGACAGCACTGGGCAACAACTCAGAGCCTCAGTGACACACCCACCCTCATCCCAGCGCGGCCATCGTCCTGTCCATTTCCAGATGAAAAAGCAGAGCCCAGTGAGGCTGTCAACTGTTGCAGTCATCCAGCATCCGTGTGAGAGCTGGACTCAGACGTCTCACCATCTGAGACCCTAGGTGTACCTCCCACAGCCTCCCAACCAGGGTGGCAGCAATTTTGGAGCCTCCCTGCCACCCCTAAGGACTTGCACTTGATGGGCCACCAGCCCCAGGGCTGGGGTGCCGGGGGCTGAATTCCGAGGACACGACAAGAGCAAGCGGACTGCCCTGGTTCCTGCCAGGATGGATGGTTCAATTTAAACCAGGGGGCAGATGCTTGCTCAAGTTGTTACAAGTGTGATCACTGTGGTGAAAAGTCTCGGTCCCACAGGAGTGGTGAATCTAGGAAGCAAGGAAGGGTTCCCAGAGACACCTGTCCTGGCTCTGCTCCCCCACGAGCTCCCTTGGGGCCCCACCATCCCCCTGCCTCCCTCTTCCCCCTACCACGCAGCCCAACTCCATCTTAACAGTTCCAGCCCCGCCTCCCCAGACACGACCTGTGCCCTAGGAGAACAGGGGTGTCCTTCCTTCCCTCTTGGGCCCAATCCTGCACCTCACTTGGCAGAGAGGAGCAGCCACTGCTCCTCAAGGCCCTCAGCTGGGCCCCCTGGTCCCCAACAGCTCCAGGTGGGCAACTGGGGGGGCCCAGCTGCTGGGCCCTACGTGTGCCCCTTGGTTTATTTATTTATTATGATTTTTTAGTCCAGTTAAAAGGTTTACTATCCAGACGCGTCTAAGTGGCCTCACTTAGCGTAAGTAACTCTATAAATCAGGGAAACTGTTAGCATCCACCGCACAGGCTGGCCATCAATCTCCCCCAGGTCACAGCCAAACAGGAAGGGGAGAAAAAAAAAAGAGTTACCACCCAGGGGAGATTTAAAACACACACACAGCGCACACGCAGACTGTGCGCGCACACACACACTCGGGCGTCTCGGTATTTGTACAATCACATTATAGTCACATGTGTACACACACAGCGGCCCGGAGACTGGCTGTGCTGCGTGCGTCATGACATGGATGCACGAACGCAGATCCTGCAGCCCGAGGGGGACACACCTGAGGAAGGGGTGAGCCCCCAGGGCTGGGCTCTCAGTGCCTGCGCCGCCCTGCCCAAGCAGGCAGCTCTGGAGGGCGGTGGGACCAGGAGGGGGTTCAGCTGGGTGCTTTCCCCTTCTGTGGCCTCTGCCTCTGCCAAACCCCAAGGGGCCAAGCTTTTCCCTTTTGTGTGCGGGAGGCAGGGAGGTGGTGCCCAAGGACGGGGCAGGGAGGTTGTCAGCCCCAGGCCACTGACAGGCCCTCGTCCCCTGTACCCAAGGCTGGGCACACCCCAGATGCAGCACGTGACTCAAGGAGAGCAGCACCATCCGGACGAGCGACCAGCTTTGATGCAGAGCCCAGGACGATGCCCGGCGAGGCGAGCTTTCTGCAGCAGTCTCAGGAATGCCTCACCTCACTTGAGGAGATGTGGCTGGATGCACACAGCTTGGACACAGGCTCCCGCCCCGTCCCCAGAGAAGAGGCCCCAGACCTAGAAGGCCCCCACCAGGAACGGGGGTGGGGAGGCTGCTCCTGGCATTCTCTTAGGGTCCCCAAGGCCAGGCTGGGCAGTCTGAGGGCGGAAGACCCGCCCAGGCCCACCGCCTCTCCCACCTCGCCCAGAGGCCTCCCCGGCTCACCCGCCCGCCTGCCCGCTGCATCTCCCCATGAACTCTATTTCTCTTTCCTCTCTGAAAACAACTGAGCTGTAAATACTGTTTAACCTTCTCCCCCCCTCCCCCCCACCCCCTCCCCTCCGCACTATAAAAACACAAATATGCCATAACTCAGCCGGCCCGGCCGCCCAGCCTCCAACATGCCCTGCGCCCGGGCCTCTCAGGAAGGTCATTACAAACGACTTTCCGATTCACTGCTCCTGAAATAATTTTGTGTATTAAAACCTGAATCTGCACTTTCTGGGGCCGAAAGCCTCGCTTAATTATGGCGGGTGTCCTTGGGACGGACAGTGATCCTTCACTCGCCAGCCCGCGCTCCAGCCCTCCGCCCGCCAGCCCGCCCCCCTCCCGGGGCCCAATCTGTTTTCAAAGTGTGTCTGTCCTTTATTAAATTGTTTTCTTTTCCACATTATCAGTTGCCATGGAGACCTCATCTCTCGGATTATTTGAATTTCATTATATCTATTGATTTGGGAGCATTTCATCTTTTTTATTGTTTTTCTGTCAATTTTCAAAACGAATAACCATCTAATTTGCGTCAGTGCTGATTATGTTTGTCCCTCAATAGAGGTCGGCAGCTGCGCTGGGGAAACAAATCAATGAAAAACCATCATAAAACTCCCCACTCCAGTCTCCAGGATGTGTGGGTGACATTCCACGCCTGCGAGACACACACTCATCAGCTCCAAGTTCGGCTACGGTGGCGGCTGCTCCTCTCCACGTCCGCCTCCTCTGGCCTTAATATTTAATTCTGCGATTTGGGGCATTATTAGTGGTGTTTTTATTAGTGCGTGTGCATGGGAGTGTGCTGTTGCGTTAATTTGTGGGTGAGGCAGGGAAACCCCGGAGGAGGGCAGGGTGGATGGTGCTGGGGGTGCGGTGGAAAGTGGAAAAAAGGGGGGATGCCCAGAGGAGATGACGGGCCCCGGGACCACCGGGAGGACCACGATGAGGGCTTGGAAAAGGGGGGATGCAGAAGTGGGACTGAGCCAAGGGGAGGAGAGGAGGGAATTCAAATTGCTTACTTTGTTGGTTTTTTTTAAATAATTTATGCAATTTTAAGCATTTATGTATAAATTTTTTAATAAGCCACCCTGGAGCAGGATGGCCATTAACATCCCAACGTCCTTCTGTCCAATGGGCTGGCGGAGAGGATCAATTTCTGAGAGTACTTTCCCTTTTTTATGACATGATAAAATGCTTTTAAAGCAACTTACACAAATATGGAAATTTTTTTTTTCTTTTTTTCCCCGTCCCCTCTCCCTTCCCCTAACAGCCTTCTTATCCACCAGGGATGGGGGGGTGTGCGCACACGCACACTCGCGCTCACGCTCTTGCTCCTGCGGGGGGAGGGGGCGGGGGGCTGGCGGGGAGACAGCCCCAGTTCTAACTGGAACTGGCCGCCTGTCCTTCTAACAAGGGCATAAACTTTCATTACCCATGCACGCAGTCAAAGACAATTTAGGGAAACGCGCTGCTCGGAAAAGGAAAACCTCAGCGATTCGTGGCCCACGCTGCCGTTGCCATCTGGGGGCTGCTGCCACCTCCAGCCCCCAGTGAGAGGGCTCCAGAGCCCTGAACCTCGGGCCCTGCCCGGCAGGAGGTGGGGAGGGGCCCCAGAGGGTCACAGCCACAGAGGGAGAGGAGGGACCAGACAGAGCCCTGGGAACACCCAGCTTGGGGAGGGGCTGGGCCCCTGTGGTCACGCTCCCCCCACATCCCTTCGCTAACCCCAGTCAGGCATGAGCCCTTGAGGGCAAGCACAGGACTCCAGGGCTGTCCCAGAGTGGACACTCAGCCCTGTGGATGAACAGACAGAGGGACCAAATGAAAATGAAGCAGGAAATTGTCCAGATCACAGGGGTCCACGCTAGAGACGCACGGTGCCTGGGAAAGGCTCCCTCTCCAGGTGTCACCTCCTGCAGAAGTGGGTCTGGGGCAGGAATGCTTCTGTGTGTAAAGGATCAGGGCTACCAGAGGAAGAAGGGGTGTCCTGGCCACTACCACCCTGACCCTGCACTTGAACCCCTACCTCCCTGAGATGGAGCCAAACCTTGTGAGGAAGAGGGCAAGTGGCTTAAGACTTAAGGACGATCCTTATTTCCATGTCCCCATTACCTTCCAGACCCTCGTCCTGAGGGCTGGGGCAGGTGGAGGGCCTGAAGGGTGCCCAGTCCCAAGACTGAGAGGGATGACCCTGGTTCCCAGGGAGGATTGGGACTGCGTTCACCCTGCTGAGCCACACCTGGGCAGCTGGCCTTTCAGTTCAGTTTCAGTTCAGTCGCTCAGTTGTGTCTGACTCTTTGCAACTCCATGAATCGCAGCACGCCAGGCCTCCCTGTCCATCACCAACTCCCGGAGTTCACTCAAACTCACGTTCATTGAGTCGGTGATGTCATCCAGCCATCTCATCCTCTGTTGTCCCCTTTTCCTCCTGCCCCCAATCCCTCCCAGCATCAGAGTCTTTTCCAATGAGTCAACTCCTCGCATGAGGTGGCCAAAGTACTGGAGTACTTTGTCACCTCCTGCAGAAGTGGGTGACATCTTTAGCATCATTCCTTCCACAGAACACCCAGGACTGATCTCCTTTAGAATGGACTGGTTGGATCGATCTCCTTGCAGTCCAAGGGACTCTCAGGAGTCTTATTCAACACCACAGTTCAAAAGCATCAATTCTTTGGTGCTCAGCTTTCTTCACAGTCCAACTCTCACATCCATACATGACTACTGGAAAAACCATAGCCTTGACTAGACAGAACTTTGTTGGCAAAGTAATGTCTCTGCTTTTCAATATGCTATCTAGGTTGGTCATAACTTTTCTTCCTGGCCTTTAGAAGCTTCCAAATAAGATAAACTGACATTAGAAACTTGGTGTGTATGCTACATCACTACAGTCGTGTCTGACTCTTTGCGACCTCGTGGACTGTGCCCTGCCAGTTTCTCTGTCCATGGGATTCTCCAGGAAAGAATACTGGAGTGGGTTGCTGTGCCCTCCTTCAAGGGATCTTCTAGACCCAGGGATCAAACCTGTGTCTCTTATGTCTCCTGAATTGGCAGGCGGGTTCTTTCCCATTAGCACCACCTGGGAAGTCCTAGAAACTTGGACCACCTCTTAAAAACATGTCACTTGAAGCAAGTTACATCTCTGCCCTGGACATCCATGTCCTCACCTGAGATGCCGGATTGTTGAAAAAAGAGGATGTAGGGTGACATGTCTGGTGCAGTGCTGTGCAGCAGGGTGCCTGCCACCGTACTGGATGGTGACTGTGGACAGGGTCCCCACCTCGGGAGCAGGAAGGGCTCTTGCGGTAAGCGCAGAGTCCAGCCCTGCACGGCCCAGCCTTTGCCCAGAGATCTGGGAGGCCTCTTCCTACCTCCCCCTGCACCCCAAGCTCAACTTTCTCCTGGGACATTTCCACCCTGGAGCCCCCGAGCATCTCTCCGGACGCATCCCATTCCCTGGTGAGCCTGACCATGGGCAGCCCAGGAAGGGGCCCACGGTATGCTCGACCTTCAGCGGCAGCCACATGGGAGCACCCCTGGGGTAGCCTGTGGTCAGGCTACCCCAGCCCTCTCGGGATGCAAGTGGAGCAGGGCTGCGCCCACCCTCCTCCTCACTGGTGCTCAGCCCACCCCCTACCCCCCAACTGTCATTAAAATAACAAGTTTCTGTTACAATCTAAACATTCCCACATCGCATAAAGGGTTATATTACACCCGAGTCACTCCCGGGCCCGTGTTTGCACAGAAAAGCTCACGGCAGGTCCCCCCTCCTGACGAAGTGACTTATTAAAGTTTAAACAGTAATTAACAGAACAATAAAAATAAAGGGATGTTTGGGGAGTCATAGCGCACACAGGGTTTTTGGCAGTGCCAGCAGTTTTTCAGTGCCCTGCGCTGGCAGCAAAATGCGACTGTGAAGCCAGGGGGGACGGAGGGCTGGGCCAGGGTTGGGCTGGGGAGACTCTGGGCCTGGAGGATGAGAAACTGAGGCTGGACGGGAGGGAGGGGATGAGAGGGCTGCTGGGAAGCCCTTCTGGAATCCGTGGGGCCACCAGCCCCGCCAGGATCCTGGGTGGCAGGCTGGGCGTGGGGGGAGCAGGAGAGGCAGTCTGATAGCCACAGTAAGTCCGCCGAGCTAGGCTGCAGAGGCTCTGTGATGCCAGGGCCCAGTTTGGCCCTGGGCCTTGCTGGGAGTCCAGTGCCCTGGTCACATCCAGCCAATGCCGGCATGGACCTGACCGGGGGAGGGGGGTTATCGGGTACTCTGGTCCTGTGGGCATCACCAGACCCTGCAGCTATTCATTCCTGGGGCTGGACCCCGACCACTCTGGCTTCTCTCCCAGTCAGGCAGGGATCTCTCCCTGTTCCTGTGCTTGGGGCACTGCAGTGCTGAGAACTGTCCTGAAGCCCCTGGCCTCTACTAAGCATGAGTAAAAACTCAGGGGGAGCCTTCCTCTCCACCCTCGGGGAGGTGGAGACCAGCTGGCCCACTATCGCTGGGTCCTGCCTGAAGGGAGGAAGCACCCGGCTGGCTAGGCCAAAGTGGGCCCCACTGGTGGGCCCTTGATTTGCAAAGGTCCTCAGGGAGCCAGCCCTGGGGGGCTGGCCTAAGGCCAGGCCACTCATCTTTCGCCTCTCCTGTTCTACCTCCACAAATTCTACCTAGATGCTTAGACACCTGGGCTGGGGGCGGACAGAGATCCTGAGGGATGGGGCAAGGGGACAGCAGAGAACCAGAGAGGAGGGCCTCCACCTGGACGAGGCCAGTGAGCTTGGTACTGTTTTCTCAATGACTTGGGAGTTGGGGAAGGAGGGACCGCAGGAACGGTGAGTGGGCACAGTGCACGCGTGTTATCCCACGCTGACCAGGCGATGGGTACCAAAGTACTACTGGGCGGTCCCTGGACACACCAGCCCCCAGGCTGCCCTCTCACTTCTTCCCGACTCCCCAGGCCCTGGCCATCACAGGCTGTGTTGCTGGGTGCTCTCGCAGGCTGTCCTCTTTTAACCCAGAGCTCACGGCCAGTCTTGCTGCCCTCGCCAGCCCTTCCTCTCCAAGGAGAGCCTCTCTGCAGTCACTGTTCTCACCACAGAACGTTAGTTCTCCAAAGTGTTTTTCAGTATGACATCCCCAACTCAGGTTCTCCCCACGAGAGCAGAGCAAACAGTCCAGTGTGGGGCCACCATGAGGACCATGACAGCAGTCTCCACCCTTCTCTTGGCCTTCTCCATCTCCCTTGGGTCTCCGTGAGCCAACCTGCCCTCCCGCCTGCCTGGGGATCCCAGTTCTGCCATAGCCTCCCTCCACCCTGGTGCCCACCATGGACAGCCTGGACGAACATCAAGCCCGGAATGCAGCCTCTGGCCCCAGGCAAGCAGCCCTACCAGGTCCTGGCACCAGCTCCCCTGCTGGTTCCTCCACATCATAGCTGCAGGGGCTGACGGGAGCGGCTGCAAGCCGTGCATGGAGGCGAGACGCTGGGCTGAACTGAGAGGTTCTCTCCAGCCTCATGTCTCCTGGGATCAGGTTCCCGGGCTGCTGGCATGCAGAGAGGGCAGGAACTCGCCCAGGCTGGGCCTTCATGGTGCCTGGCCATGCTGCTGCCTCCCTGCAAGTCCCCTGCAGACCCAGCCGGCCAGGGAGGATAGGGCCCCAAGGCTCTCAGTGCTGCCCGGGATCTGGGCACAAACTTTGCCCCAAAGACATGGAGAAGAGCCAGCCGCTTTCCCTCTCCCTCTTTCCCAGGCACAGTTCTTTGGGGCTCCACCCCTTGCCCCAAGATGAAGGACTCTTGGTGAGGGGAGAGTGACACTTCCCAAGTGCGCAGCTGCTCTGCTCAGGAGCCAGGCTGCAAAGAATGACAGGGGCTCCAACGCCCTGGCCAGAGGAGGCCGTCTGAGTTACCCAGTGTCAGGGGCAGGGAGGGCGTGCTGGGGGTTAGGAGGAGGACTGGCGGAAGGCAGGGCCCCAAGGACGGCAGGTGGGGACAGGGAACTTCTAACCGCTGTGCTCTAAGGTGGGCAAACTGGGGGCAGGTTGCTCATCCTAATCCACTGTTTCTAGAATCCCCAGCTTCTCCCCTGCCCGCCACAGCCCAGCAAGGACCCCTGGCTGGACAAGGCGCTCCCAAGTGTGGCAGCTCTCGGGGCAGAGGCTGTCCTAAATGTGTACAGAACTTTAGAACCAGAAGGACTTTGAGGCCCAAGATGGCTGAGAGACTTGTCGAAAGCCCAGGTCACTCACTTGTCAGGACCAAACAAATCCAGAAACCCAATTTCTCACCTAGGCCCTCTCATGACAAATGATCACACTGCTCATTTGTGTTTAAAAGTTGAATTTCCTGCAGCCTTGGAGACAAGCCGCCCCCCAACCCCACCAGGGCCCATCAGCCCCGAACTACACAAGGGTTCCCTGCTGGAGAGGCTTCAAGCCCCTCACTCACTCCTCTGGGCAAGGACCCTAGATGGCTCTAAAGCAGCGCCCCTAGGGTGCAGGGCCGCAAGTCAGGCTCCTCAACTCACTCAGGGAAGCACAAATGGTGTCTGGCTCTGTGACCTGGCTTACCACAGGAAATGGGCAGGACACCTGGATGGGTGACCACATGTTGCAGGAAGGGACTTCCTCTTTCAAGAACTGAGACGACCCCCCCACCCCTGCCACCCGCCAGAACTTGTGAGCTGTGCTATGAAAGGGACTCAGGGCAAGCACCATTCTGGGAGGAGAGGAGAGACCTGGCAGAGACAGGTCCGGGGCAGGTAAGCACAGCCTCCGGAAGCCCCCGGGGAGGAAGGTGGGGATGGTAGCAGGTGGCAGAGGGGTGCTGCGGATGATGCTGCTGCCCCCACCCTCCCTATAGCCCATCTCCACAATCCCCCGGCTGAGGCCAATGACGACGACATGAGGGGACTAATTTAGGAGTATTTTTAAAACTGTGGCCCTGGTGGAGGGGTTTAGCAGTTGTCAGCCATCTGGAGTGAGGAATTACTGTCACCTTCCTGATCCTATAGTCCCTAAACCCAAAGCTGGTTACAGCTCAAGGGGGAGGCAGCAGGTGGGTGGGGGCTGGGGCCTGTCCCAGGGAGATGCCCACAGGCCAGGAATCACCTTCTCTGCCCTCGGAGGGGGCCTGGGGCCGGGGGAGGGGGCTGGAGAGCCCAGTGTCCTCTGCGCCCACTCGAGCTCCCCCGCCCGCTCACGCACGCTCACTCCCTGGGCCATGCCGGCTTGCGCAGGGGCCGTCAGGTAAATTAGATCTGAAAGCTGACAATTTCTGACCATATTTCCTTGATTATTTCAAACAAATGCACAGCAGCCGCTGTAAGGAGATTAAAGTGACATAAACGTCCCGAGTGGGAGGGGGGAGGGCAGAGGATTCAGGTCACCCCCATCCGTCCCCCGCCTGACAGACGCTATATCGCTATCCAATCCAATAAAAAATCCCCCCCTTTTGCTTTAATTAATTTTACAGCTAGCTTGCTTAATTACTTTCAATCAAAATCCTCCTGCCATCGCAAAATTAGAGATGGTTGAGCTCCATTAGCCTAAATTCTTCATTTCCATATAGAAAAGAGGCTGTCTGCACAGCCAGCCTGGGCACCCGGCAGGACAGACGCCCGTCTGCCCGCCCGCTGCCAGCCAGCCCACTCCTGGCTTCCGCTCCATGGCTATCTCTAGTCCGTGTATTTTCCCTCGTTCTCCTCTGTCCTTGCTCCTTGTGCTGAAAGGAGGTGAGGTCCCAGATGGGGTACCTTCCCCACTGGCCCCCACTCTTCCCCTGACTCATGTGGGGACCGTAGAGCTGGGCTGGACTGCCAGCGTCAGCTGCCCCTGGCAAAAGGAGGGCCAATCCTGGGGTCCCTGATAAGGGGCACCCGCTGCTCCCAAACCCATGGGAAGACCCAGGGCCCTCTGCCTCATCCATCTTCACGAAGCAGACCTCCCAGCCAGGCAGGACCACTTCCAACCTTGGACTTGGCCCCTAGTCAGTAAAAACCACCAGAACCCATGTTACCCGGGGTCACCTCTCTGCTGACTCCTGGCTGGAGTCCTTGCTCACTACCAGAGCAACCCCAGGGCTAGCTGTCTCCATGGTGCTAACAGGCACTATAGCAGCTCCCATGTTCTCCAGGGGGCCCCATGAAGGCCCCTGCTCACCCTCCCATATCCCGGGTTTCCAGCCTGTGACAGCTGCTTGGGCTCCTCCACCCCTGGCCTGGGGCAGGTGGGTGGCAGGTCTGGGCTCCATCCACGTCCTGTGCTTGCACCCGCTCCCTTCTCCTCCCCTCCGCCTGCCTCCTCCTCACAGCCCCCAACCTCAACTCCAGAAGCTCCACTTCAGGTTTTCCAGGCTACAGCCCTGAGTGTCGCCACAGGGTCCAGCCCAACCTGGGCTCCAGCTGATTAAGGATCTGCAACAGGATGTAAGGATTACAATAAAACCTGGCTCCGGATCTACAGGGGCCGAGGGCCAAGTCCTGGCCCTGGGACTCCCCTCACCTCCCCTTTTGACACACCCCCTCCCTCTTAGCTGCCAAGGGCCAAGAAAGCCTGGGCCTCTGGGTCCTCCATGGGGTCCTGGTTGGACTGTGGATGACTGTCATGGGTAGCATGTGGGACTCAGGCCAAGTCTGGTGGGAAGGCAGGACTGGGAGGGGCTGGGGAGGGGACTGATGGCTGAAACCTGCCCTCGACCCTCCACAGGGACAGGAAGCCAATCTGGTTCTCCCCCTCAGAGAACCCACAGGAAGGTGGGGTGTCCTGGGTCTGACTTCTGGAAGCTTTTAGTGAGGCTCTTCCAGGAGCAGGCTTCAGGGCTGCCCTATTGCTCTGGCTGAAGGACTCTGGGGTTGGGCAAGGTAGTGGAACCTGGATCTTGGCAGCCAGCCTGCCCAGACACCAGGGACCCACGGTCAGTCTGCAGGCTCCTCTTGGATCTTGTGCTAAGGGTTAACCCAAGTCCTCCCCTTCCTGGGTCAGCTGAGCTTCTCAAATACATTCCTAAGTACCTATGGGCACAGTCCCCCGTTGGCCCTAGGGATCTAGGGAGAATGGTTTCAGGTATCAGGGAGCTCAGATTCTCATGGGGAAGACCCACTAGCACCAAAGCATTCCCCACACCATGGAAAGCACAGAGGGGAGGCCAGCTGTGAGCTCCAGGAAGGTGTCCAGGCCCAGATCGTGCCTGGGAGGCCAGCAGGTGCAGAAGGTGGGGGACCAGGGCGTGGCCCCGCCGGGCTCCTGCCCCTCCAGCCGCTCTGCCCTCCACACAGGTCGGCATCCTGTCTCCTGGTCCCCTTCTCTGGGAGCTGTCATCAGGGTGGGTGAGGGAGCCGCGAAGGGCACGAGGAGCCCCGGCCTCGGGGGCATCTCTGGACTTCCTGATCACTCTCCCTTCCCTTGGGGGCAGAGCTGAAGTGCAGCTAACAGAGCAGCATTCTGGCTCTGCTCCTGAGGCACCAGGCCTGGCACAGTTGGTAGAAGGGTGGTTGGAAGAGCAAGTTCTGGGCCAGATGCCCAGAGTTTGAAGGGGCTCAGCCCCAGAGGGGCGGTGAGGACCCCACCCGTCCCGCCAGCCAGCACCCTTCTCTTCCCCTCCGCGTGCCTCCTCACAGCCCCCAACCTCAACTCCAGAAGCTTGTGGAGCAGGAGCACCTGGCTCTCACCCCACTCGCTCCTTCAACTCGGGAAACACTCCTGTATCTCAGGCTGGCTACCCCTCCTCCTGGGCTTCCCTGGTGGCTTAGCTGGTAAAGAATCTGTCTGCAAAAGCAGGAGACCAGGTTTAATCCCTGGGTTGGGAAGATGGGTCAGGAAGATCCCCTGGAGAAGGGGATGGCAACCCATTCCAGTGTTCTTGCCTGGAGAACTCCATGGACAGAGGAGACTGGCGGGCTACAGTCCATGGGGTCACAAAAAGACACGACTGAGCGACCAACACTTTCACCCCTCCTCCTACACACTCCTTAAGGGGTCTTGGCTGAAATTTTACTTCTTCCGGGAAGCCCTCCAAACTGCAGGGCCCCCCTTCCTCTGCCCTCTCTTTGTACGCTGCTGTTAGCTAGCACTTCTGTAATAACTCGGTTAATGACCCCTCTGTCTTGCTAGACTGCAAGATCTGCAGGACGGGACCACTGTTTTAGCACAGCGCCTGACCCAATAAATGTTTACTGAACGGATACAGAAAACTAAGTGCTTCTCAAGTTCATCAGGGGAAGAGCTGGGATTGGGGTGTGTGTGGCCTGACTTCTGTCCCAAGCCCCTGTGGAGCTCCAGGGTCTTTCCTATCTGTGAGGCTGGGACTAGGTGGGACTGAGGCTGAAACTCCTTCTCCTTGGTCTCTGGCCCTCTGGAGCCTCAGGTTCACCTCCAAATGCCCTTCCCAGGGCTCTGCCTGGAGAACAAAGGAGGCCCCAGTTGTTCCCACATTGCTCTGGGAGAGGAGCAACTGCTGCCGGCCAGGCCCTGGCTGAATAAATCCAGCAACTGTTTGCAGGAGAGTGCGATTCACGATTCTCTCCCGCTACTCCTGTCTCTGTCCCAAAAAGGACAAAGGGAAATTGAAAAAAAAAAAAAAAATGGGGAAAGATCCCATCCCAAGCCCTACGACCTCCCTAGCCCCAGCTATCCAGTCTGTCTGAAAATGTTATTAACACGCAGAGGGCACGGGGACAGCCACCTGCCATCGCAGACAACTGGGACAGCCGCAGCAAAGGGTGAGGCTGTGAGATCAGGACCCAAAAAAAGGAGGTGAGGGAGGGAAGGATTGGCGGAGGGGGGGGGGTGCAGTGGGACATGGGGCAACAGGAAAGATCAAAGAAAACTGACTCTGGAGAACACTGAATGCCCAGCTCAGCAGTCACAGGAAAGGGCCCTGAGGATGAGCGGAAGGAAAGGGCAGAGACCTGCAGAGACACCCAGAACCAGAGGGCCCGGGAAGGCCCTGGGACACCAGGCTGAATGGGGAGGCAGGAGGTTTACGTGGGGGCAGAGGGTACAATGGCGGGGGTTGGGGGGGACGTGGCGAAGGAGGAAACGAGAAGTTGACTGGGGAAGAGGGAGAGAGGTCTATTAAAAACCTCTCAGTGCATAACACAAAATGTCAGGGTTTATAGCTTCATTCTTGGCATTGCTGGGACTGAGAACCCTGCACAGAAATGTCACCGCTTGTCATGTTTAATCACCTGCTGTTTGTTAACACCTTCCCTGCAAGGAGCCTGCCTCAAACTGCCCCTGGGCCCCCAAGGGACCCGGAAACAGAAAACATCCCCATCTCCTTCTTGGCCCTGCCCCCGGGGCCTCGAGGGAGGAGCTCCATCAGCTATCCAGCTGAAGGCCTCCCCAGGAGCCCCAAAGTGACCCTTCCGAACAGGCGGGCCAGGGAAAGGGACCCACGTGGTCTGAGCAAGGGGCCAGGACCTCTGGCCATGGACTAGGTGTTCTGAGTGGCTGGAGCCAGGGTGCTCCCAGGCTGACTCCTTTCTCCTGCTCTCGAGGGCTGCCTGTCCATTCTGTCTGACCCACTCCTGTCCCTACCTCCTGACCCCGGGTGGAAGAGAAGAGAAATAAAAGAGGGCCCGCTCAGATCCCTGCAACCTGGAATTCACCAATCTGTCTGCTTGAACAGCAACTGCCACATAACATCTAACATTCAAAGCCACCATCCTTCCAGTTACAATCCCGGATCACACCATCTGTGGCTCTGGCTTGGCTCTCTCTGAGCATGCTTTGCTGGGTTGTTTAGACTAGGAATTCTCAGTCCTACTGCCCCGTAATTCCTTCCCCTGGGGTGGGAGGGTGGAGTCAGCCACTCGAGCAACACAAGTCTTCCTAAGAACACCTGGCTGCTCTCTACCCCTGAAAGCATGGTGTGGTTAACGCCAGGCGAGGGGCTGGGTCCTCTCTCAGACGACACCTACACAAACAACCCAGTCCCCAGATGAGAGCCCCCACGCAGGGGCAACTGTCTGCAGAGCAGCAAGTCAATCTTGAACAGTTCCCAAGGTGGCCCCATTACTTCCAGAAGGGATGAGGGCCAGTGATGAGCTGAGCGGCAAGGGTTTCCCATTCTTCCAGAAAAATCCACACTTACACAGAAACATATCTGACAAACGTGCAGCCACACAACTGCCTCCCAGGAGAACGCCCGTTCATTTAGACTTTCTTTCTGAAGAGCCCTTCGACCCATCCGTTCATTTCCAATAGAAACAAGTCAGAATATTTTCAACTCCCCTTCAATCCTTCCTAGCAAATAGGCGGCAGCACCCCTTTCTCAGGAGATTGGCAGTAATGAAGGCTTTTAGAGGAGGCGTCCTCCAAAAAGTTCAAAATGCATTTGCATCAACAATTGCATTTTATCTTGCAAAATGGCAGGCCCAGGGATGTGTCCATGGGTTACAGCGAGGATGTAGGTGGGGCCCGGAGGTGTTGGGGATGTAGGCCAGGCAGCAGAGTTACCATCCTGGCCCACATCCCCAGTGGAGGGCTGAAAGAGGACTGTACTCCATGCTGCCATTGGAATTGTCCCTAGGGAAGCCCCCTTCTTCAAGGGCAGCCCTACTCTGAGTCTGTCTCCCTTCGAAAGTGTTAGTCGCTCAGTTGTGTCCAATTCTTTGCGACCCCATGGACTGAGGCTGCCAGGCTCCTCTGCCCATGGAATACTCCAGGTAAGAATACTGGAGTGGGTAGCCATTCCCTTCTCTAGGGGATCTTCCCAACCCAGGGATCGAATCCAGGTCTCCTGCACTGTAGGAAAATTCTTTACCATCTGACCCACCAGGGAAGACCTCATCTCTTTGCACTTGGAAACAAATCCCTAAGTGTCTCTGGGCCTCCTGTTGCCCCACTGGTGAAATGGGACAACTCCCTGTGTCTCTCTCCAAGGGAGCTGAGAAGAAATGGATAGTCAGTGTGGTGTTAAGAGTTTGTCGGAAGGAGGCCTTGAGGAGGCTGAGCGGGTTTCCACTGCCGTGATTCTGCATGTTGCACCCCATCCTCTCCACGGAGGAGGGGGCTCACTGTTAAAAGGGGAGGGCGGGTTAGGGGCTCAGCTGCAAGACCCTTCCCATGCCCAGCAGAGGTTTTCAGGTGGTGCCCTCTTGTGCCAGGGGAGGTATATGTGCACACCCACTCGAGTCCACAGGCACGTGGCTGAACACAGCCCATGGACCCGGAGCAGGGCAGCTTTAGGTGGAGCCAGTTGTAAATAGGAGACACAGGAGACACGGTTCAATCCCTGGGTCTGAAAGATCTCCTGGAGGAGGAAATGGCAACCTACTCCAGTATTCTTGTCTGGGAAATCCCATGGACAGAGGAGCCTGATGGGCTCCAGTCCACGGGGTCGAAAATAGTCAGACATGACTGAGTACACCCGCACACACAGTTGTAAGTAACCTGGCCTGGACAGAGACTATTCCACAGGTGCTCGGGCTCCCCAGGACCCTGAGGGAGGGGCCGTGTCACTCAGCCCATCTTCCTGCCTCCAGGCCCCAGGGGCTTCACAGGACATGGGTTTTTCAAGTCCTGGGCCAACCAGGGCGAGTGGTCACCACATGGCTGACTATGTGGAGCGACAGCTAGGAACCTCCCCAAAGCCCTGCCTTCTCGGGTGTCAAGGCAAGCACCCCACCTCCTGGGTACGCTGCCTGTGGGAGGTAGGACCTGAGCCCCTTCCACTTCAGGGATTTGAAAAGCTGGTCCCCATCGTTGAGGTGGACTCTGAATACACATGGAATGTGTCCCCCACCAACTCAATAGGTCAGGGTGGAGCCCCAGATGAGTCAGGAGCAGGTCTGGCCTGAGGTTCAGGGGAGCCCCAGGGTCCAGAGCTGTTTTGTCCAAACCACTTGGATTTATCAGATGAGCACGGCCTCCCAGCCAGACCCCCTGGTATAATCCTTTCATTAATTTACTATTCAATGGAAAATTACTCCTTACCCAGGAATATAAGTTTTCATCTTATTTTAAGTTCGATTCTTAAAGCAATTACCCAGGCATCTGGCAATGACTTCACCGCTGCGGCCGGGCCCTGGAGGGGAAAAGCGCAGCCCTGAAGCTGCACAGACTCCTGGCTCCCGGCCCTGGAGGGGAGTTCAAGGAGGACTGGGAGCCCCCAAACAACTGGCCTGGGTCCTGGGAGGGAAGTGGGGGGTACACCACCGTGTCTGATATTTGCTATGTGTGGAAACGCTCCTCTCCAGCACCACCTGCCCCATGAACCCACTGGTGACAGTTGTTGAAAAGCCTCAGCAGCTGGTGCCGCGGGAGCATTTTCTATTTTTAATTGTTTGATCGGAATATTAACTCATCTCCGCCCGTTCCCAAGACACACTTCCCAGCCAGAGGGTTTCCCCCATTCCCCAGACCTTTTTCTCTCTCCCTCTCCAGTCAGAAATCTACTTTGAAAGTAATAACTGGAAGCACAGACCTCTGTGAGTTTGCAAAGGATCAGCGCACGGGAGAGAGAAAGAAATAAGGTCCTCACTAGCCAGCGTGCCCCGAGCAGACCTCAGAGCCACAGGCAGGGCAGGTGGCTCGGCACTCACAGGCACCGCTGCTCCCCCCTCTCCCTTCCTGGCCAGCCTCTCCCTCTCCCCTCCGGTCAGCCCCACTGACCCAGTCTGCTCACTCGTCAACCTCAAGTGGGGCGGGACGCTCAGGAGCCTCCCAGGGCGGAGGCCCCGGGAGGGAGGCACGTGGCCCTGGGCTCAGTGGCTGACTTTCCTTTCAGCTGCCATTTCCGAGAGGGAGGGAGGGGGAAAGGGCAGCCTCTCCATGGAGCCACCGGAGAACCTGCCAGCCAGGCCTCCAGGGAGAAACACAAGGGCTCCAGGCCCAGCCCCGACGGGAGGGTCACCTGGCTCAGCCACTGCCCGAGCTGCTGGGGACAAACTGGACCCCGGGGGGCCCCCTCACCCGTCCTCGGAAGGCACCCCCAACCCAGCAGCGGGCCGCTTGGCCTCCTCGCCCTACCTGCCCTTGGCCCCCCTGCCGGGCTTGTCCCTCTCAAGGTCGCAGGGCTGTCCACACCAGGAATATTTACTCACCAGACTGGCCCTGTTAGCAGCACTCACCACAAATATGCTTTCTGATAAAGTTGGCAGAAAAAAAAGTTCTAGAGCTGGAAACAATGTCAGAAATCATCCCCTACCCCCACACAGGGAGGGTGAGGTGGGGCCTGCGAGCAGGTCACACAACCAGCTCCTGGGGGAGGCTTCTGTCACGCTCTCTCACTTTTCTCCTTCCTGTTTTACTTCCCAACATAGAGCCTGTTGCCAGGGGACCAAGGGCTGGGGATGGCTCTACAGGAGCACCAGGTCTTGGCCCCCAAAGGGCACGGCCCGGAGGCAGGGATGTGGGCGGCGGCTCTCTGTTTTCCCCACCAGGAGCTCTCTTGGGGGCCTCTGGGGGACGAGGCCAGACGGCCTCTCACCTCTGCTTCTCCCTGGGCCGTCTCACCTCGCTGAGCTCCTGCCCACCCGCCTGCCCTCCCTCAGTGCACATGGGCTTTAATGTTTTTATTACCTGTTTGACTCGCTGCCTTATTGCTTCTCCCCTTAATGGGGCCGTAACCGTGGAAACGAGGAATAAACGGCCACCAGAAAATGAGATGATTAAACAGGTCACCCTGGCAAAACAAACTCAGCCAAGGAACCTCTGGGGGGTGGGGAGGGTAGGCTCCTCCTCCCCCACCCATGGCTGGAAGGCTTGGACCAGACTGGGGACCAAAGTCCCTGTCCCTGAACTGGGGCAGATACAGGGGGGCGCCCCCTGCTGGACGGTGTGGCACCTGGCCTGTCCCTTCCTCAGGCTCCCCTATCTCCCAGGCAGCCCTCCTGGCTGGCCTTGGGCCCTGCGCTCTTGGGCTGAAGGGGTGGCAAGGAGGAAGGCATGGGCCTAGAGGCGATGAAGATCATCGCCAAGGAGGCAATGCACTGCCTGATGACGCAAAGCTCTAGAACTCTCTCCCCGCTAACTTCCTGGATGCCTCTGACTTTCTCACTGGGCTGGAGTTTCCCATCTAGTGCACCTCCAGCTCTCATGCCGCATCGTCCCCCACCCTCCCTGGGGTCCCTGAGTTCCTGGAGAAAGCTCTAGAAGAAAAAGCCAACCTAGGCCAAAGTTCAACTTGGGAAGGTCTCCTCTAAGAACCCCTGGTCTTTGGAGCCACGCCATGTGTCTGTGCCTCCCCTGGGCCAACCTGCTCCCACAAAACCTCAGGGTGGAAGGCAACACGAGAGGGCCTTCTTGACAATAAGGAGGACTCCTTAACCCCTCAGCACTGGCCAGAAAAGCCCCCAGGAGGGACTCCGTGGGAAACTAAGAACAGACCCCAGAGCCAGCACAGGAGCAGCTGAAACCACCACGCCAGGGGCAGAGGGGCTTGGTATACGCCACCCCTGCTCTCTGGCCTCACTCCAGGCACTGCGTACACCCAGCTGGAGGGGTCCTGGGCCTGGGGGGCAGGACCTAGAGAAGATGGACATGCCACAGTGAGGTTTCTGCTGGGGGACACAGAGACAGGCAAGGGAGGAGGCAGAGGAGAGTTCCGGACCCTCCACTGGCTACTGCCCCTGGGCCCTTCAGGGCAGCAGACTGTGGGTGTGTGACCTCCCCACCCCAAACCACGGTCATGGCTAGCAGCTAATGGGGCCCCTGTCAACCACTTGCTGCCTGTCTTCATCCTCATGCCCACTTTCCCCCTCATGTCATCCCTCATCCCAGCCCTACTCCTTCCTGTAAACCAGGCCTAGAAAGCTCTGGAGGAGCCAAAGCTCAGGTCCCAAGGCAATCAGCCAAGTGTTTCCTGCCTGCCTCCTGCTGCCCCTGCTCAGAACCTGGAGAGGCACATCAATCAACCCATTCCACCAGCACTAACGGTGGGAAGGCACGGGGCCGGCCCTGGACCACGCGCTGGAGGAGACGTGGATGCCGGGCTAACTCTAATGGTCACCATTATGAGCAGCAGCAGCAGCAGAAGGCAGGGCTCCTGGCCTTGGCCTCCTGGGGGAGGGTACAGTAGTCTGAGTGCTGCCCTGACACACCAATGTCATGGGTATAACCAGATCCTCAGAGCAGCAGGCCCCTGGCCAAGCTCTGATCTCTTATCTCCTTCCAGGGCCAACTGGGTGTGAGGCTGCAAAGGGGGAGGGGCAAGAAGGTAGGCAGGAGGGCCTGGCTTTAGGGAGCTGGGTGGCCTGGGCCAAAAAGGGCAGAAAACTATGGTTGCATAATGGGAAGCAAGAGTTCTGCTCTTCAGGTTGGGGGAGGGGAGAGGTAGAGGAGAGTGAAGAGTACGAGGCAAGAGAGGCAAGGGACTGGCGGAAGTCTGGAAGGTGTGGGTGACGCAGGAAACATCGTCTGCCCATCTCCATCTGTCTGAATACCTCCCATCCTTTATCAAGTTCAAAGGCCACTCCTTCACAAAACTCCCTGGGCTCTCCGCTCGGCGCTCCTCTGCCTGGTGGGACAGGTAAACACACCCGTCTTCCTCCACCAGGCAGACCCCAGAAAGCTGGGAAGGACCAGGTGGCCTTCATTGCTGCAGCTCCTACAGTGGGTGCTCCCCAGTGCTTACCAAGAACTGCAGGCCCCACTACCTGCCTGGGGTTTCCTCCCCTTCTGGGGGTCACCAGTATGTCCTCGTGAGTCGGGGTTATGAGGATGCTACACCGTGGTCAGACAGCCAGAGGGGTGAGTGCTGGACCACCAAGCTGCACCCTGTCCCAACTCATCCCCAAGAAGCAGCCCCTTCCCCCTCCACTCCCTGGGACCACCAGCCCTCCTCCACTGCCATCTCCTCCCCCTGAACCCTGGCCCAGCTACCCCGGAACAGCTGCTGCCTGCCGTGGGGACCCACAGGCTGTAATTACTACAGAGCAACTTCCTTCCCCCTGAAGATGAGGAGGAGGAGAAGGACAAGGAGGAGCAGGAGGAGGTGTGGCAGCACCAGGTGGTCAAGGTTTGAAAACCAGTGCGGGGAGGGCAGTGTAAAGGACACGCCTAGGGGCTGGCGTTGGGGGTGGGGAGCAGGTGTGTGTGTGTGTGTGTGTGTGTGTGTGAAAAAGTGGTCGGACTGTATTCTAAGAATGCTGGGCCAGGGAGAGGAGGCTGCCCGAGTGGGGTGGGTGCATCACTAACCTGCCAGGTCTAGGAAGAGGAGTCCAGGCCCAGAGCCTCCAGGGCCCCACCCCATCCCCTGCCCAGGGACTCGAGCCAGGGGCAGCAGCTTTAATGAGGAGATGCTGCTGCGTGACTCAGCCCTCCAAAGGTGCCTCCATTTATTTTATTTTTCCATCATAAAAAAACCCAAGCTGCAACTCGGCCAGATTCCCCGGCCGTGGGGGATGGGGGAAGACCGGCCCAGAGATGACTGACTAACTGGCCCCAGTGCCCTCCTTAGAGGGGAGACTTAATGGGTTCGTCTGGTTGATCCCAAAGGGAAAAAGGGCCTGGGATGGGGTCCCCTGAGGGCTCTTTCAGACCTGCCCTCACTGCCTCTGTCTCCTGTTGGAGGAGAACGGCTACACCAGGCTTTTGATCCAGAGTAATGCTCTGATATCACATAACTAGTGCTGGGGTTGGTTCAAGGGGCCACTTCGCAACCCACAGCTGCCTCTCTCAAATGCTTTCTTACGAAGAGCAGGTCCACTCAACCCCTCCCCAGGGTGTCCCACTGAACCCTCTTGGGAAAATTAGTTTGGGAGTCAGAGAACCAGAGACCTTAAAGGTCATCTGATGCTTGCCTCCCTCCAAATGTCACAGCCAGCCTCTGCTTGAATGGTACCAGGAAACCTTCAACTTCCGAGGCGGCCCAGCCTGTGCTTGGCTCTGACTGCTCCTTCCTGCCAAGATGGCACCGAAGCACCTACCCCTTGCAGCAGACTGGCAAAACCGGTGCTCAACCTGACAGTTGGCAGGGACCGGCCCCAACTTAGACTGGTCGAGTGGGTGTATCTGGCCAAGTAAAGGCTCGAGGAAGGAAAACAGAGGACAACCTGCTCTGCCCCAAGCCCAGCATGGAATCTCTTCCTTCAGAAACACCGCAAAAACCTTCCCAGTCCCCAGTTTACATCGGGGTGAAAGTGTAACCACAGCCAGCAAGGTTCCTAGAAGCCTCTACTCCTGGCAAGGCCCTGGCCGTCAACCAGTGGCTTACAACAGTCCCGAGAGTCTAGCAGTGGTCTGACACTCAGACCCAGCAGGGGCTGGGCTGGGGAAGCCGAAGTCTTTGTTCTCTGGGGTTAGATACTGCCTGGAAGAAGTCTGCAGCCTTTCCTCTCCTTCCTCGAGACTGAATCCTCGAAGCACATGACCACTACGCTATTCCACTCCAAGAACTAGGCTACTAAGCCAATCTGTCTCAGCCTCCCTTGACCCCATCATTCCTGGCCTCATCCACAACTGAGCCCATGGCCAGGATACAACGCGGGGGGTTTGTATGCCATCAAAGGGGGTCTGGGTCTAGAGTCCCAGCTGAGCTGATCCCAGGGAAAAAGAAGCAGGCCTGGTTCAGTGAGCAGCATTGATCCCTCCCCTGACTCACCTTGACGACACAGCGGCAGCCACAGGGCTCAGTGTGCAGTGCTGGCCCTCGTGGTTCCCGCTGGGGTCCCTGGTCATCTCTTTGAACTTGCTGTCTTGCCCATTTTGCCCTTTACCTGGCAGAGTCCACCTTGGGTCCTCTGATGGACAGCTCCAGCCCTGGAGAGCCCCTCCCCATCTTCTCAGGATCTCCCTAGGGAGCTGGGGGGCACTTACAACTAGATCCTCAAGAATCAAGGGCATAAGTTCCTTCTTAAAGCTTAACCGCTGTTTCAAAATCATTTTCACCCTGGCCTCCAGGTTTTCTCAGGGCCTGGGAATCAGCCTAGTGGGGCCTAATCCTGGGGAGCCTCCCAAGTGCAGCCTGGATTCACCTGTGTCTGAAAGCTTCCTTCTTCCTCCCCTCCCCCTCCTGGCTCCCTCCCCCAGGGAAATCACTCTAAAAGGGCCTAATGGAACTATGTCCTCCTCTCTTCCTCTCTCTCCTCCCTCCCTCCCTTTCTTTTTCTTTCCTCTTTTTTTTTTTTTATTAGCATTTGTGGAATTTATTCCCAAACTCTCCTAATCTTCCGTACACAACCATTTGATTTGCATAACCCAACCCCCTCTCATAAAAACTGGCTGCTAGTTTAATTAAAAAATGTAAATTTGCTGTCATCTCGGGGCCTGGTGAATTAGGACGACATCGGCATTTTTTATTGCTAAAGACGTCCAGATTGATCCAGCCCTTGGCTGAACTATGGTGGAAGAAAAGGGGTCCACATGGTCCCTGAGGGCCTTGAAGTCCTGCTTGAGGTACCCCCTGGGTGAAGCCATGGTTCTCCCACCACTGAGTTACTTATGGCTGGAGTGCTTCCCTAGACCTGTCCGAGGCCGGAGATAATGTTAACCCACGATCCGATGTTTACTGGGTCCCTGGTGCCAGCAACCCTTTGGGGCCTGTTGTTTCCAGCCTTGTACAGTGCTAGCTGCCCGTGATGGCCTCAGAGAAGAGAGCCCCTCACCACACCAGAAATGAGGCACCTGGCCTTGGCTGTGAGCAGAAGTACATTCAAGAAGTCAACGAAAGATGAGATGGTGTGAGCCCAGAGACAGGCTCAGAGGGGATCTCAGAGTTCCCACCTGCTTCCCTTTTTTTGTGAAGAGGGGAAAAAGTGCTTTTCTTCTGAAGTCCTGAGATTAAGTGAAACTTCCAAGTTCAAAGAAAAGGCTGAGATGGTATCACCAGATGACTCCTCCAGGAAACAGTCAGAACTTCGACACCCTGGACCTCCCCTCACTGAGTGGCCAGAGCCCAGGCCTGGGTCCTGCTGAGAGTGCCCTGCTCCAGCTACGGGAGGAACCAGCTGACCTCAGGGGCCCTTCTAACTTCCAGGAAAAGTTCCCAGAGTCTGTCCCTAGAGTGCAGGGACAAGTAAGCGCGACAAGAGATTCTGCCACCCACAGGCCCAGCAGGCCCTCTCTCCAGCTGGGGATACCCTATGGAAGGGCTTTGGAGCATGCCCCAAGAGCAGGCTGATGTAGTCGTGGAGGATGGACGCCAGCTCCAGCTGCCATTGGGGTTGGAAGGAGGAAGATGAAGAGGGCCCAACTTCCAGCTAAGTAATGCCTGAGTCCCCTGTGCCCACCCACAAGCACAGGATCATTTGCCCCGAGTAGGGGGCAGTGCATTATCACCACTGGTCCATCTATAAGGTCTGCTTCTCAGCTGGGATGGGTGGGGGCCCCCTGTTTCTAAAGAAAAGGGGTGGGGCCTGAGAGGGAGTTGATGAGACACTTGATTAGAGGTGGGGGCGGGCTGCTTCTCCGTGGGAGGGAAGGGCAGGGAGGGGCAGGGTGGCAGCCCTGGCCTCAGACACCTTAACCACTTTGCCCAGCAGGGGGTGTCACACCCTTCCTGGGCACGGAGGTCGTGTGGACCTCCACATGGGATTCACCAAGATCACACCCGGCGGAACACAGTCTTAATACTCCCTCCCCCACAAACACATCTCCCTCCTTCCCAACGCCAGCCAGCATGTCCTGTCACTGGGCCCCCCAGTGCTGCCTCCTGCCCTCTCTGCCCACTCCCTTTTGACTTCAAAAGGTCAAATGTTGTCCCAAGGGGCAATGCCATGGACTTGGGCCATTATAAACAACAACTCAGACCCATACCACCTTCCATAAATGAAACAGAAGGGTTCAGAGATCAATCTCCAGGAATTATCAACCTGTTTAGCACAGATTTAAAAACATTTAGGAAGAAGACAGTGCCTAGGATGAGGGTCCTGGTCAAAATTCCATTTCAATACAGAGGGCTTATGGGAAGTCTTGAGGAATTTAAACTAAACCATCATTCTAGACTCAGATGGGAAAAGAAGTGTTGATACAATTAAATTAAAACCAATAAAACACCAAAATCTCAGGATAAACTCTGCTCCAGGCCAGCACTATGCTATCTGGAATCCTAAACTAGGTGCCATGCTAGGCACCCCAAAACCCAGACGTCCAAATTGAGTAGTTGGTCTGGTCTACCTTCTCCCAGGGTGGGGGCTAAGGAGGATGGGAGCAAGTCCTGGGCCCCTCACTTTGAACTGATAACAGCCGCCTCATCCCACGGGTTCTCAGGTGAAAAACACTCATTAGCCATAATAAGCAGCTTGTTCATCCGACAAGGCCTTGTCCCAAATAAATTAAATTCCTTTACCTTGAGACAGTCGCCCCGAAACCAGACTAACCACCTTTCCCAACAGGACGCTGCTTTCAAAAACTAAACCAACCCCCCCACTAAAAAAATAAAAACACACACCCCACAGCCAGACACATAGAGATCTTTCCTGGGGAAAAAAAGGTACAGAAAAAACACGCAGCCATTCAAAAAACATGGAGAACAAAAAAGAAAAAAGAAAAAAACAAAAACCCCACAAAAAACCCCTAAATCCTCTCTCTGGGTGCCCCCCAGCTCCCGCTCCTCTCTGTTCTTTCATAATGACAAGCATCAAATTAGTCACAGTCACTAAGCAAGTAACAAATAATAACAATAATATCATCAGAAGCCTCGCAATCCAGAAACCAGGGCGAGAAGCGCAGCCGGCACCAGACCCTCTCCAGGCCAGCCCCCACCCCCTGCTCAGCTGCTACCTCATTGGGCTAAAAATAATAACTTCCGTAAAAGAACCGAAAGAAAAGTGAAAGAGCCACCCCCTGGTTCCCACCGGCCGGTACCTGTACCAAGATCCATTCTCCTCTCTTTGGTCCCAAACTCTGCGAGGATCGCCAAAAAAAGAAGAGGAAAGAAAAGAAATCTGTTTAGTCTCTCGCAGTGCCCCCCACTTCCCACCCCAGCCTCCCCCCTCGGCTCCCCGCACCCTCCCCCCATCGAGGGGCGGTCAAGTCCCCAGGACGAGGGGAGCGATGAGAACGGGGACCCGGAGGCAGAGCGAAAGTTTCTCCCTCCCGCCCCGCTGACTCTCGCGCTCCGGCATTGCACACTCAAAGCAGCTCCTCGCCGCTCTCGACTTTATTAAACTAAAAGAGAAACTATTTATAGACACGGCCCGTCCGGGGTCCCGGCCGGCCTGCGAAGCCGAGGGGCGCCCCCGCCCGCGCCCGGCCCGGCTAGGCACCCGCCGCCCCCGCCCCGCCCAGCCGCGCCGCCCCACGCCGCGCCCCCCGCCCAGCGCCCGGGTCGGAGCCCCGCGGCGGCGCCCCCTGCCCTCCCCCGCCCCACTCGGGTACTCACCATAGTCGGAGAGTCGAAAGCCGAATTCACTTAAATAATCAACTTTCATAATACTTAATTAATGCCTAATTGCAACTGATTACTCCCCGAATAACAAGTTGTTTTAAAGCCCTGATGTCATTGCTCCTGACGGTAACACTCAGGGTAACAGTTTGGCAGGAGGGAGCGGGCGGGCGGGAGCGGCCGGGGGCGCTGCCAGGCGCCGAGGTGATTGGCAGGGCGGCCGCGGTACCGCCTCCTCCAGGCCGGGCCCGCGCCGCCCCGGCAGGTGAAAGAGCAGAGCTCGGCCCGCCCGCGCCCGCGCGCCCGCGCGCGCCCGCTCGCCGGGATGCTGGAGTGAATGGGCTCGCGCTCGCCCGCCCCGCGCCCGCTCCCTCACGCGCGCCTCCGTCTGGTCCCCTCTCCCGCTGCCCGCGCGCGCTGCTCACACGCGCGCCCCCGCCCGGCGCCCCCTCGCGAGCGCGAGCGCGCGCGACTTCAGCGCACCGGCCCGGGCGGCCAGCCTTATTGGCTCAGCGATTGCCCAAACCTTAGACTTCGGAGGGAGGAGGGAGGCGGGGACTCGGCGGCCGGGGACGGGCGGGAGCAGGGAGGCGGGCGGGGGCTCGGCCGTCCGAGAGGAGCCGGCGGCCCGCTCTCGCGCCCCCGCGCCAACTCTGGCCGGACTCCGGCGGGCGCGCGCTCACAAGCTCCCCTCTGCGCTCCGGCCCGGCGAGCGCGACTCGATGGCGGCCGCGCGCGGACTCACTCCCCGGCGCCGGCCGGCCAAGGGCTCGTGGCGCGCGCGGCCGAGCAAACTTTTGGGCGCGGGTGGGCGCAGGTGTGAGCGCCGCGGGGTCGCGCCTACTGAGCCTTACTCCACGGCTCCCCCCTCGCGCGCCCCTCGGGTTTCGGGTGCGGGGGTACCAGGGGCTTTCTTTCCTCCCCCATCCCTGTTGTTGGTGGTGTTTTTTAGTTGTGAGGAGAAAAGACTCGGGGGCGGTGGGCATGGGTGTCCCGCGGAACACGAGCGGCGGCTCGCGGTGTTTCGCACACCGTGGCCCCCCGCAGGCTTCACGCGTGCAGGGACCCCCGGGTTTCCGCCACTTCGGTTTGGCCTTGCCTTTAAATGCACCCTGGCACCCCACCCCACCCCGATCCCTGGTCTACCCAGGTCCCCTCTACGTCTCTGCTTTCGGGACCTTCCTACTCCTCTTGCTGCCCGGAAGTTCAGTCCCCAGCCCCGCAGCCGGGGCAGCATCTCTTCTCTCACCCCACCTTGGCTATGAGTCCTAGGAGCGCCCCCACCACGGATCCGCGCTGTCACTTGGGTTTCCAACCCGCCCTCTTGCCTCCGCCACACCCCATCAGGGCCCGTCAGACAGGGCCCAGACAACCCTCCTCCGAGTCCTGCCGCCTGCCCCCTCGGACATGGCCACATTTCCTGCCTGCCAGTTCATCGCTGGACCAGGCAACTTGTTCTCTCCTTTCCCTCTTTTCACCCTCAGAGGAAGTACTTTGGTGGGTCCTTCTGTTCCCAGAAGTCCCCGCTGTAGCCAGATATGTTGAGATTCCTTCAATTTTAGTCACCTAGATTACCCACGGGGGTGGGGGTGGGGGGGGTGGGGGAGTGGGGGGCGCGGTGCCGAGGAAGGAAGCAGGCAGGTGAGCAGGAAGCTGACAGTTTTGCAGGTGAAACACCTGGACTTCACTGTCCCCAGCTCTCCCTCGGGCCCTCCTGCACCCAGCCTACTGCCTTCTTTCCCTATCCTGTTTCAGGGGAGGCCACACTTCAATGAGGGGCTCAGAACCCAGGCTTTCTGCTCTCTGTTCTTTGGGCAAAGTTCAGCAAAATGGCGCTGGATTATTTTTGCAATATTTCTATTTTGCAAAGGGAGAGGCCCAGGGAGGCCTTGGGGCAAAGAAGTCAGGGAGTTTAACAATCTACTGTTTCTCCCACTTTTCCCTTATTTTGTTCTTTTTTTTTTTTAATTGCGCTTTAGTTCCAAGTGGCCTCACAGGGAGGTAAGCGTCGCTTCCCCATCTGACCGCCCTCCTTGATGCCTTCTTGGCGACCCCCATTCCGGTGTTCACACAACCTTTACCCTTCAGGTCTGACCCGTCATTACGGAGGATGAATAGCTGGAGAGACCCAAGAGCTCTAAGTGTACCCCAGCCCTAAAATCTTGAATAAGTGATCCGAGCTCCTTAAACAAACCAAGCCCAGTGTTTCCTAGATGTTGCTGGCACAGGGCAATCAAGCAGTGAGGCCACGAGCTTCTGCTCCCCACACAGGATCTCAGAGAGGGCACTGCGGCTTCCAGGACTGCTCTGGGGTACACACATGCCTCTGGGTACTCTCACCCCTGACTCCCCAAAGCAAGGCTTACAGCTTTGGGTTGTAACAGCAGGCAGTACAACCCAAATCCCAATCTGAGTGTCTGCTTCCCGATGTGGGCAACTGGGATGTAGACAGAAGCCTGAAGACATAGGGGTGAAAGGGGAATTTCTGGGTGCATTTGAAATATGCACCTATGGGGAGCTCCCTGCATATATACCCACATGGCCTATGGGCTGCCTATGAATGTCCTTCTGGGCTTCTGAGGATGGTGGTCAGGGCCTGGAAGGCCTGCCTGCCAGCTACCCACCACAGGGCCCACAGGATTGGCTGCACAATAACTTTGTACCTCTGGTGGACCAAGGCTGGAGAAGAATGGCTGAAGGGTAGAACTGAGAGAGCTGGAAGGAAGGGGGAGCAGGCAAGGTGGGCTAGAGGGCCCCCCCCCCCAAGCACAGCCAGTAGTAGAGGGAGGCAGGAATGGCCCAGAGACCCTCAGCTCTGCCAAGATGATGGCCACCATCAGCCACTGCTGGCATAAGAAGCGCTGCCCAAGAGTGAGGGGCCTTCCTTCCTGAGACACACAGAAAATGAGGCCATCCTGGCATGTTATGATCTGAGACCTGAGAAGGCTGAGGCTTTGAGGTCATGGATGTGAGTCACAGGCCATGTCACGGTGGGGTCCCCCGATCTCTTTCCCTTTATGTGAAGGCGAGAGGCCCAAGACTCTGGCACCTCTGAGCCTGTGGCCCATTTTGCCTTGAGAACCCTGATGTGGTAACACCCCTGTAACCCTGAGGCCAGGCCACAGTTTCTGTGCCCAGGGCCCCGGGGATGGAAAGCCCAAAGCCACAGCTCCTCCTGGTCTCAAGGCCCTGGGCCCGGAGCCACCAGCTCCTCCTCATGCTCCCTACCCCCGAGGGAAAATGAGCCCTACACAGCCATGCCACCCATCAGGCCCCTCGCAGGGGTCTCGGGAAAGCTGTCAGCTCTTCCCGGGCAGGTTCCCTCGACGGCTCCCAGCACCCTCGCATCCCCGGTTTGCCCACTCGTTTTCTCTCCCTCCCGGGCCCAGGGCCTTCTCACTCAGCAGCCTGTTTACACACCAGGTATCTCATGCTTTATCTGCTCTCACTTTGAATTCGTAACTTTCACATAAACTTGAACAAAGCTCCTTTTGTTCCTGCACCCCACCCCAGGATCCCAATAAACTGGTTCCCTCTGAGGCGACTGGGCCAGGGCACTGGAGCCTTGGCCAGACGACTGTGTGTGCCTGTGAGCCAGCATGTTCGCACCTGCGAGGGAGCCTGTGTGCCCACGTGAGTGCCCTCCCCGGGCGGACAGCGGAAGAGTGTCAGAAAGCCCTAAGTCAGCAAAGGGTGGACGGGACGGATGGTGGGGACGGAGGGAAGAGCCCCTGGCATAGGGGACGGGGCTAGCCTGAGGCTGGGTAAGAGAGATCCTGGGCCCTGGATGGTTTTGGTGTCCGGGCTGAGGGAAGACGGGATGAAGAGGAAACAAAGGGCAGGGAGGCCTAGCAGAGCCAGGGGCTGAGGCCGGGCTCAAGCTAAATGTAAGGCAGATACAAGGAACGCATTATGGCGGTTTAGGGGCTGGCAGAGCCGCCGCACGCTCGGCCCCGTAATCCTGTTAGCCAGCAATCTCCATTCCGAAAGAGCTTCATTTCTTTGTGAATATTTGTAAACTAGATATCTAATGGAAAATTATAGGAAAATTATAGTGAAATTCATGACGGAGAAATCCGATTATCCCTAATTCAATTATGCCATCTTAGCCCACACAGCACATTTCCCATTTTTTTCCCATAAATACCGATGCCAGGGGTCCCGGTAATCAAATAAAATTGAAAATCATCTTCCCATTAAATTCAATTAGCCGCAATTTCTAAAGCCTATCAGAGATTTTAATTACTAAATTATAAAATTCTCCAATGCTAAATTGAAACCAAAAAAATTGCACATCCTTATATTTCAGAGAAAAAAAAAGGGGGCCAGCAAAATCCCTGGAAAATGCCCTCCTCTCTGTGCCCAGCTCCAGAGCAGGTTCCCTACCTGGAGGGACCGCACGCACTGATGCCTGCTTGCCCGGTTGGGGATGAAGCTAGGGCGGCAAGGGAGAGGGCCCTGTCAGGGAAGGGGCTGAGGCACATTGATTTAGCAAAGGGGCAAAGCACACCTCCACCCCTGAGCATCAGGGCCGGGGCAGGCCCTGGAGAGGACCTGCCTCCTCACTCGCTGTCCTGGTTCCTCAGATGCCCTCAACTTTGTCCCCCACCGAGAACGAGGTCTATAGTGCCACCTCCTTGGCCCACGGACATGGCTTGGGCCCAGGTCACAGCTTGGCCTCAGGGCTCTGCATGGTTCTGGGGCAGCAGACCAGAGGCAGCCAGCTTCTGACCCAGGTGCCGGCTCTCCAGGCACCAGGCCGGGTCCCCAAATGGCCTGGGCTGGGTCAGAGGTGAGAGGAGGACGGGGCCTGATGCCCAGGGTGGCCAGACATCATGGGATGGTCCTGTGGCCCCCAGCCTTCTCCAGAGCATTCCCAGGAGCCATGGGCCCTGGCAGTGTACCAGCCTTCTGGGAGAAGAGCCGGGGATGGACGTGGCCCAAATCTGGCCTCTCCCTGCACTTCCAGCTCATTCCCTGTTCTTCCCCTCTTCTGGGAAGCCAACCGGCTTAACTGGCCAGAAGGACTACCCTTGCCCCACGGGAGAGCTCACTCTTTCACCCCCATTTCCTTTTAGGGAAGTGCTGGCCATAACCCCAATAGTAGGCCCTCCTCTCTCACCCCCCGCCATCCCAGGCCACTTACCCCACTCTCTAAGGCTGCTCCTGGAGTCAGAAGAGCCTGGGGAGGTGGCACCGGTGGTAGCATAAAGTGACCATAGATCTCCAACCCAAGGTGGGTGGCTGGGTGGGCAGCTGCTGGGCCCAGCAGTTTCAGGGGCAGGCAGTAGCCGAGTTGCTGGCAGCCCAGCTCCCGGGAGCAGGGAGCAGGTTTAATTTGCCAGGCAGTCAGGAGTGCCAGCAGGGGAGGCACCCGCAAACAAAACAAAAACAAAAAAGTTAATTATCTTTGGCTTTTTCTTAATAAATATCCAAACTGGCCCGGCCGGATCTTCCGCTTTGGAGGGAGAGGGAAGAAGAAGGAAAAAAAACCCCAAACCAAATGCAACAGACTCATTCTCTCCCTTCCCCTTTGTCTCTCATCCTTGTATGTATCTCTTATCAGAACAGTAACAGTTTCACATTAATTCCCTAATTTCTCAAGTGCAAAAGTATGGTCACAGAAGGTTGTTTTGTTTTGTTTTAGGGTGGGAAAGTGGGTGTGTGGAGAAGAAAGAGGCAGGTGGGAGGGGAAAAAGGGAAAGAGAAACCAGGGAGAAGTAAAAGAGAGTGAGAAAGAGACAGAAGGAGAGAAGAAAAGACAGAGAAAGTACGATGCAGAGAGCTGAGTTTGCTACCTCGCCCCCGGGGGCATGGCCCAGCCTGTGGCCCCAACCTGGGCAGGGACCTGTTCTGGAATGTAGTGTTGGCATTTTATTTCAGTTACAATTATCAGCTACAGGAGATAATGGGTATTCTTCACTTTAAAGCTCCAAACCACCCAGGTCTCACTGGCCACTTTGGCTCCCTTGTTGCTGTCAGTCCCTGTGCCAACCCCTCCCCTCCAGGAGCTTGGCTGAGGGAGAAGGGGGCGGGGGTTGGCTGTCCTTCTGGGGGGTGTGAATTTTTCTACGTGGAATTGCAAGTGTACCTGGGGAGAGACATGCGTGTTGCCGCCTGGGCTTACGTGTCTGGATGGTGCTCATACATGCCTGAGCCCATGCTGTTAGAAACATCTGGTAGGGCACCTGCATGTGCTGGGGCAGCCAGGACATCAGGCAGTCCCTCATGGAATACAGGCGCCAGAGTTCCACTACTTGGGTTCAAACCCCCGTTCCATCTCTCACCAGCTGTGTAACCTCACTCAAATCACTGACCCTCTCTGAGCCTCCATTTTCTCAGCATCAAAGTGAATAATAATTAGTGATTGCCTAGGGCTGAGGGTCGGGGAGAATGGAGAGTGACTGCTAATGAGCACCGGCTTTTTTTTTTTTCTGGGGTGATGGAAATAGTCTAAAATTAGATCCTGGTGATGGTGGCACAACCTTGTGGATATACTAAAAACCACTGAGCTGTACACTTGGCATGTGAATTACACCTCAATAAAGCGGTTATAAAAAGTGGGGACAAAAAGGGGGAATGGCTAATAGCACATACGGCATTGAGTTGTCATAAGGGCATATCCAGCACACAGCCTGGCACAGAGGACATGCTCAATAAGGACCGGTGATTAGTCAATTCGTGTGGATCGGGGGAGGATGAGTTGGCATCCTGGGCCTGGGCTGGTCTCCATAAGCGCGTACTGCTGGGGCTTGCAAATGTCTACCTGGGGCCCGGGGGCCCCGCCAGCAGGTTGTCAAGCCTCTGAGCTGCCCCCCACCCACCCCTGCTCAATACTTGGTTGGGGTTCCTGGGCGTCTGCTCCCTGGCAGGCATGGGAGAGTGTGCGGCCCTCCTCCTGCCTCCCCGTCCGGGTCCCTGGAGAGGAGGCTACCCACCGCAGCGGGCAGACTCTGCGCTCACTCTCCCCGTCTCACAGAGCACTCATATTTTCCATGTGCAGCAGACCGTGAATTCACCTTCATACTAGTTACAGGGTTATTTAGCCTCTCCTGACACTGACAATCACCAAACTTTAATTCGCTGCTTGGCTTCTCCCTGCCTTGCCCTCTGCCCACCCCCCAAATCCCTGGGAGAGGATGGGAAGAACCTAGTCCAGCCTCCTCTAGCAAAGCCTGCCCTTTGGAGTGATGGAGCGATGGGAGGTTGGGGGCGGGGGGGATGGTGAGAAGGGGAAGATGATGGACAGAGGGCGGAGGGAGAGAGCAGTACCACCAGGGCTAAGGGGAGTTTGCATCCTACTCCTCGGGCCTGACACTAATGTATTCAACCTCATGTCCATCCTGTTATGAATGAAGACTCAGCTGACCGGGCTTCGGGTCTGAGGGCTGGCAGCCCTGGCCAGGACCAACAGGGCCAGAACTCACTGAGATCCCAGAACCAGGTGGCTGGCACGGGCTGTCCTCTGCCTGATGCTGGACGAGCAGGTGCCCATCTGAGAACCCACCAGAGGGAGCCCATTCTTACCAACCTGAGAAGCCAGCTCTCATTTCTCTGGCCTCTCCCAGTGCCAGTCTCCTGCCCGGCCAAGCCCCCCAGCCTTGCAAAGGCTTCTCCCTGGTTTGGAGCCCTGTTGCCTGTATCACATCTGTGTTCCTTTGATGAAGGCAGGTGCACGGGTGTGTGCTGAGTTGCTCAGTCATGTCCGACTCTTTGTGGACTGTACCCCACCAGGCTCCTCTGTCCATGGGATTTTCCAGGCAAGAATACTGGAGCAGGTTGCCATGCCCTCCTCCAGGGGATCTTCTAGACCCAGGGATCAAACCTGCGTCTCTTACATCTCCTGTATTGGCAGGCAGGTCCTTTACCGCTAGTGCCACCTGGCAAGCAGTTCTGCTCAAAGCTGCTGACAAACATCAGATGGGAAACAGAGACTGAGACATTGCCCACCAAGGATCCAGATCATACAATCCTGGGACCATGGAGAAGACAGGGCCCCACTGTGTCCACAAGTCTACTTCTTCACCCACTGGGAGAGGCCACTGCTACCTGGAGCACCCAGGCCAGCCCCAGCACTGTCTGTCTCTCCTCCCTTGCCTTTAGCAGATCCCCTTCTTTGTGTCTCCCCTGTGCTCCCATACCTTTCTAGGAGTGGGCCTGGCTTCCAGAAGTTCCAAAGAGGCCTCTGCTTAGCTCAGGGGCCAGGCAAGCCCAGAGACCTCAGACTCTTCCTCTTAGCTCCCCTTGATCTCCTGGAGTGGGCACCGTCACCTTCCCCCAAACATCCCAGGCAATCGAGGTTTCCTCTGAGGACCATTTGGTGGAATCATCATATGCACGCACACTCAGTCATGTAGTCATGCCTGGCTCTTCACAACCCCATTATATAGCCCTCCAGGCTCCTCTGTCCATGGATTGTCCAGGCAAGAATACTGGACTGGGGTGCCATTTCCTCCTCCAGGGGATCTTCCTGACCCAGGAATCAAACCCATGTCTCTTGCACTGGCAGGCAGATTCTTTAACACCAAGCCACCAGGGAAGCCCAGGAACTCTCTTATTTGCCAAATCCAAGCTGGCTCCATCAGTCATTCATTAGGCAGAGAGTCTAGAAGCAGCGAGGACTCACCAGAAAAAGACCTGGACTGGGGGGCTTGGAAGAGCAGAGGTGGGGCAAGGGTAGAGCCACAAGAGGAGAGGCAGGGAAATCTATCAGTGGGTCCCAGCTCTGCCTGCTGCTTCCTAGCCCCCTTCTGCCGCCCCACCCTTGCTGGCAGGGGAAGTGGCCACGGTGGCCTGGGCAAGAGAGATGTCAACGGGAGCGATGGCAGAGATGGGAGAAGGGGCTTGTTGACTACAAACTGTCCATTATGGCTCAGATTATAAGCATATTGCGCAGGGCTCTCTGCACGCTGCCGAGGAAATCCAATACGCTGAAAGGTTAATGCAATCAATTAGGGTGACAAGGAAGTAAAGTAAAGCCTTCGGAGTAGATGAAAAGGAGAGAGAGGGAGAAAGAGAGAGCGCCATGGAGTTGGGGGTGGCAGCACGGGTGGTGGGGAGGTGAGGAGGAAGAGAAACTAATGGGATATAGAGAGAAGGCTTGGAGGGGAACACAAGCCTACAAAAGGCCGGGAGCCCTCAACGAGAGGACGGAAAGAGAGAGGGCAGCAAGAGCAGCAGGAAAGGGCAGTTAGTGATCTGTGCGGGGACCCGGTTCCAGCTCAGACCTCTGACAGCTGCACAGCTTCAATTTCCTCCCCTCTCCCTCTCCCTGCCAACCTTTCCTCTGGAGCTTGGAGCCCGGATCCCAGATTAGCTCAGTAGTGATGTGCAGCCTTGGTCCCTGCCCCTGGACAGAGCAAGTGCCCACATAACATCCAGGGCCTGCTCCCTAGAACTGCAGCCTGGTTCCCACCTTCCCCATAATGAAGCCCAACTCAGCCTCCTTTGCCCTCAGCAGCCCCCAGGATCACAGCTTTCCCCCCTGTATCCTAGCTCTTGTTTGCAACAAGCCTGAAGAGCAGAGAGCATGGCAATCCCTTTCACAGATGAAAAAACTGGTGCTCTAGAGGTGATGCAATTTCCCAGGGCCCTGCAGCAGACAGGCAGGACGTGGGACTGACCTGAGAACTCAGGGATGCCCAGTCCACCCCCTGGAGAGGGGCATCTTCCACAGCACTCGCTCAAGTGAGGAGCCTCAGCTTCTCCAAGATGAGGGACTCAGAGGTCCTGGGGCAGGAGAGGGGCTCTGCATGGAACCTGCTGAGGGCTGACTGCTGCCTCCTAAATGCCCAGGGGAAGACCCCCATTCTGGAGGTATAAAGGAACAAAGGAGGGAGGGAACAAAGGAGGTAGGTGTTGCTTAGCTGTCAGACACCTTCAGTCCCATCCACTCACATGCTTGAGATGGTTAGATAGCATACTGACTCAATGGACATGAATCCGAGCAAACTCCGGGAGACAGTGAAGGACAGGATAGCCTGGTGGCCTATAGTCCTTGGGGTCGCAAAGAGTTGGACATGACCGAGCAACTGAACCACAACAACTACCTGTCCGAATAACACTGTAAACGAGATATTCTGCTTACCTTGCAGAAGAGGAAACTGGACCTGAGAATTTCTAGAGGCTACAGGATGGAGATACAAGGCTCCTGGGATGCTGAGAGCAAGAGCTCTGAGGAAACTGTCAAGGAGAAGACAAGCGGGACTTCTCGGGAGGTGGGACTCAAGAGGAGATGAGGTCCTACAAAGACGAGAGAGAGAAAGGGGGCCCCAAAGGGACCAGGACTGCAAGTGGTCCGGTAAGCTCAGGGATGGGGCTCCCTGACAACTGCCCAGGCGCCTCAGAGCAAGACATGAGCACAGCACAGGAAGCAGTTGCACAACCCTGTGAATGTACTTAATGCTAGGGAACAGCACACTTAAAAATGGTTACAATGGTAAACTTCATGGTATGTCTATTTGACTAATTGAAAAAAGAGAGAGAGAGCAGCAGACAGGAGCCAGAAACTCCAGAGTGAGAGATAATAAACTTTTCCTGTAAAGGGCCAGAGAGTAAATACTGTAAAATTTTCAGGCCAAACATGCTTTGCTGTAGCTACTTAGCTCTGCCGTCTTAGAGTGAAAGCAGCCATAACTGATATGCAAATGAGTGGGTGTGGCTATGTTCCAATAAAACTTTATTTACAAAAACAGGCAGGGGGCCAAATTTAACCCTCTGGCCATATTTTGCCAAGCCTTGCTCCAGAGAATGGAAGCACCTGGGGCTGACTTTCAGGACAGAAGTAGCCAATCTGAACCTTGCCAAGAAGTAGAAAGAAAGGCTGGGCGGAGGGCAAGTCAGGGTCTCCTTACCCGAAGAGGGTGGAGGAAAAGAAGAAAACTAGGGCTGGCATGGGAAACAGATGTTCAGGAACCAGTCCTTCCCAGCTCCCAGCATCCCAAAAAGCCCTCCACTGTGCTTCAGATGGCATGAAGGGTCAGAGAGTTGCAGCTCTCAACATTCCAGGAGACCTGATGCCAAGAGAGAGGTGTTGGGCTATGGCTAAGAGAGGATGGGAGTGGGCAGCCGCAAGGTCGGGCTGGCCAGAAGGGATGCCAGGGGAGAGAAAGACGAGGAGAGAGGCCCAGGGAGCAGAGCTGTAACCAGGGTGGTGCTGGCGGCAAAGGGAGGAATCCACGGGCCCCAGCGAGAGCGCAGGGCGCGGGCCGGGCCTGCCCTACACCGGCCGCCTCTGATCACGTTTTCAGGGCCACTGCCCGCCGGCACAGACAATGCTGGGGGAGCCTTTGAAGTCCGAAAGGGATGCCGCTGTGGGAGCCGCGCGAATCTCTTCCCTCCCCCCATCCTCCCGGGGGAGGGGGCCAGCAGGACAAAACCCGGAGCCGGTCACAGCCGGGGCCCCCAAAACGCGTGAGACAAAGGGAAAACAAACAGGTTTGGAGCCAGGCGCACGGTGCCGTGTCTGTCCCCCGCCCCGCCGCGCACGGATGATGGATGGCTGCAGCCAGCTAGCTCGCCCGCCGGGCAGGCCCCGCTATTTACATAACACTGGCGTTCCACCGGTCACCTCTGACACGGCACTGCCTGGGGCCGAGGCCCAGTGGCCCCCGAGGTTCCTCCAGCCACCGGAGGACTGGGACAGTCTGTGAAGGCCCAGCCAGGCCAAGGGAAGGAAGGACAGCAGCCTGCTCTGGGCTCAGAGTCTGGGGCCTCTTCCCTGCCAGCGTCCCATGGAGGGAGGAGGAGGCCAGGGGGTGGGGCGGCAGCTCCCAGGAGAGGCAGGACTGGACTTCTAGGGCTTTCAAGTCCGTGTGGTTCCCAAGCACAAGCTGCAAGCAGAGCCTCCAGGGAGAGAGGCAGCAGCCAGAGGGGGTGGCAGCACTATGGAGAGCTGTGCATGGTCCTGCCAGGCAGCTGACACCTTAGCCTGATGTTGCCTTGAACAGATTCCATGCCCAAAGTCAGTGATCCACAGGTCCCCAGCCCATTTCCACCCTAACTATCAATCTGAGACACTTCTACCAGGGTTATCTTTTCCTGCCAGGTTCAAATGGGGAGTGTGCCTCTGATTCCTTATCTCCATCTTCCAGACCCACCCTGGGTGCTCGGCAGGACTGGGCCCAGCTCAGACCATATACCAGGTGCATGGTCTCCAGCAGGGGGAAGAACGCAAGGATCCAGAAGGGCTCAGGCCTTACCTTGTCGTGGGTCCTAGAGGTTCCTCTCTTGCGGTGGGGGTGTCACTTCATCCTGAGGAAGGACAGAAGAGCCTCTTAGCCTTTCAAGGCAGGACCCATACAATTCCCCAGAGTGCGCCACCACCACCCCCAGGGCCAAGGGACTGATGCTCCAGGTTGGCCAAGGGTGTCAAAAATTCAGATACCTGGAGTGGGCACTGATTTTGGACCACTGAAGTACATGCCAAACCAAAATTTGAAAAAATTCAGAAAGCAGCAGAGGCTGATCACAGTGGAAAATATGGTCCTTGGGGCTTCCCTACCAAAGATAGAGAAGTCAAGCTGCACTGGACGCACGTCTGTGGAAGCAGAGATGCGTGTGTAAGGGTTGGGTGCTCCCCTGGAGCTCCAGCGGCTGAGCAAGCGGGCCTGGGGACAGTAACAGGACTCAGCAGTACTCATTCCTTCACTCTCTTCCCCTGGCCTCAGAAAATAAAAACGACAGATGCCAAGCTGTTCACTACAGCAGGTGGGTGACAGAGGGGCCAGGGTGGACCAGAGGCCAGGGGACCAAGAAGCCTCAGCTCCCAGACATAGGCTGTAAACAGCACCTTCCACCCTGCGGTCCCACTGATAAGTCCCAACCCATGCTAGGGGCCCACGCAGGGAGAGGGAAGATGGTCCAACAAGATAGGTGGTCTTTAGCCAACACGCAACTCAGCCCAGTTTGCCAGGCCCAGTCCCTCCTGCCCAGAGTGTGAATTTGGGGAGCCAGGTTCAAATGGGACAGACTCCTCGTGTGGACAGAAAACCCAAGGAGCTCTTTGCCCACTGACCTGTGCCCACCTGCCCTTGCCTGAGCCAGGCCCTGCATCCCCACCCCTACTCCCAGCCCCCACTCCCACCCCCAGGGCCTTCAGGACTCCACCCACACTGTTTTTCTGTTTACTAGTTGTTTTTTTTCTCCCCACTCCCTTATTTGTGGCTTATCAATGATGCAAGAGGAATAACACCAATTTCCTTAGGCTGTGTAATCCCCAAATCAGATTGGGGGGATTGCGAGAGGTGAGGTGACCTTGTACCCGGCTCTTGGAATGCCACCCAGTCCCGCCGCCCGCCCTCGAGTTCCCAGGACATATTTAGATAGATAATGCTAATTGTACTTGACGCGTCCTCCTAAGGAGGGCTGGGTCCTCAGCCAGCTTTCGCTGCCTTTGCTGGGCTGCCTGGGCGGAGGATGTCCACTGGGGTGGAGCCTACCCTGCTGGACACAGGGCTTTCTGGTGGGCTCTGAGCAGTTGGGGCGGCGGTGGGGGGTGTTGCTTACGGACTGCGGAAGCCCTTCTGACGGAGATGGTGAGAAGCTAGGATTTTGCATAGAGCTGGGTGGACAGAGATAGGGGGCAGCAGAGAGGAAAGGGGAGCCCTGCTGAGATGGAAGACAGGGCAGAGGTCGGCAGAGTGGAAAAAAGAAGCAGTCGGAGAGGAGAGCTGGATGAAGTGGAGGCCAAGCGGGACTGGGCCGCAGGGCAAAGGATGGAGACCTTGAGCCTCTGCTGAGAAGCAACGGGCGGGCTTGGCTGTCAGAGCTCACATCCCAGCCAGCCAGCCAGGGACCTGGCGGGGCGTCGTCGTTGTCCGGTCCATCCCACACCCGACTGCCTGAGATCTCTCAAGGCACCCCGGCCAGCCTCCCTTGAACCCCCAAAGCCCCCCAACTCCACAACTCCAGTATCTCCCTTCTACCACCTTTTTCTCCCCTCCCATCCTCCCCGGCAACTGTGCATTTATTAATTCATGAGGCACTAATTAGTTCTTTGTTTAATTTTGTGTTAAACAGACTGACCGGAATGATAACGACTTGCAGCGCAGTGTTGCCGTCCCCAACCACCCCTGTTTTCTGACAACAAGGGAGCGCGGGAGACCGGAGCGCTGAACCCAAATCCCTCAGCAGTTGCACTTCATTAAGTCAAAATGTGACAAGAAGCTTAGAGAGCAACTCACAGATCTGATCACACAGAACAATCGGGGAGGAAACTTTCCAGGAGTTGGTTGGGGGTGGCGGAGAGACGGGGAGGGGCCGAGACGCTTACCATGCGGGGACCAGGACGAGAACTGGGGTCCTGTCCCTCCCCTGCCCCTAGGGCAAGGGCCTGGCTGACTGGAGCATGGAGGCTGTCTCTGGGTGGGATCTGGGACACTTGGTGGATCCTTGAACCCCAGAGGAGGGGACCTGAGAAGTTCAACTTTATCTCTCTGTCCTGCCTGGGCATCTTCTCCTGTCTCTCTCTGCCTCTCACTGCCGCTGAAGTTTGGTTCTGGCTTGTGTGAGTGAGTGACTGGGCACACCCTGGGCTTGGTGGAGAATCAGAAAGCTGCTATAGTTAAGGCAGGATTCTGCAAGGCTGGGGGGAGGTACAGAGTAGGAAAACACAGAGTGGAAGAGGAGCCCCCACACTTAGGAAGGTTGAATAAATGCAACCCTTCTAAGCTAAGCAAGAGAAGTACCATGCTCAGGGATGCTGGCCACTTTCTCTGCCTGCTATTCATTCACCCATCCACCTATTCATCCACCCATCCACCCATCCATCCACCCATCCACCCATCCATGCATTCATCTAATGTACTTTAAGTATTCTGACCAGAAAACTGAGGATCAAGAGGTTGAGCTCTGTGCAGAGGTACAGGGCAAATCAGAAATGGAACCAGATCTGTTTGGTTTCTGGGCTGTGGTAGCTGACTGTAGACCAGCAGCTGAGCTAACAATGACAACAAGCCTTGTTACCTGCTCCCTCCTGTCCATGTGAAAGAGCAAGATCTTGGTCCAGACCCATTAAGCTTCTAATGCCATAGAGCTACAGGGAAGGATCAGAATGAAGCCCTGTCCCCGTCTAAAGACAGGGCCCCTGCCCTCCTTTTACCTGACCTTAATCTCAGAAGATGTGGACGATGCCTAACATGAATGAGAATATGGAAGGGGACATGAGGAGGAGAAAGAGAACAAAAGCCCACAGAGAAAGATGACAAAAGTGAGCCTGGATTGTATGTGAGGATCCTCTTGCCTTCTTCCCATTGGCCACCGCGCCAGACCAGGTGTGGCCTCTCTCATCCGCTGAGAGCCCGCCTGGCCAGCCCGCAGGCCCAGGCAGAGTCTGGAGGTCAGCCTCGCCCTTGCCCTCCCCTGACCAGTTGGGAAGTGCAGTGGTCTCTCGCCTGAGCCTGGCAGCCCTGAGCTGGCTTTTGTTAATTTGCTGTCAGGCTGCCTAAGCAAACCAATTAAAACTAATCATTAATTATAAAAGAGAGCAAGAAGAGTAGAAGAGAGGGGAGAGGGTAAAAGAGTGAGGTGGGAAGGAGGCGAGGGCAAGCGAGGTGGACAGACAAGGCACAGAGTGCCTGCAGGAGCTTGCCACGGGACCGCGGGCCTGGGAGCCGGAAGGGACCAGAGGCCCAGGCTGCGCTGGAGCAGAGGGAGGGCGGGCAGGGAGTCAGAGATGGTGGGGAGGGGGCTGCCACAGGCCAGGGGTGGAAAGGAAGGCTGGAGAGCAGGGGGGCAGGGAGGGAAGGGTGAAGAAGCTGCAGTGACCAGCGTACCAGGATCCGAAGAGGCCTCATCCGCCTGCAGTCAGTCCCCTCTGGCTGGAGCCGCCGACCCTCCGGGACTTGGCTTCGGAGCATCTCACCCCCAGTTCCCCCGCTCCATATTTATGAGGCTCAGCTGATTACGCAGCACAGGGCCAGGCTCCCGGCCCTGCCGCCCCTACCTGCTCCCCAGCCCTCTCAGGCCACGAGGGGCGGCCCGGGGCAGCTGTTGGCCCATCTACCCGCCCCCCCAAATCCCCATGCTGCCTCCTGCCCCCTCCCCCACCCCCACACAGCCCCCTCCCCGGCCAGGCCCTTTCACAGGGCTGAGGCCGTGTCAGCGGCAGCTTGAGGAGGGGGGCAGCGCAGACAACAAGGGGCAGTGTCATGGAAACGGGCACTTTCCCCAAGAAATATTCTGTTTGGCCTCCTTCCTGCATTGAGGAGCTGTCAGGAGCCTGAGTGAGAGCCACACCACCCCGGGACCAGGCGTGACAAAACCTATTTTCTGCCTCAAATTTGATTGATTAAAAAACTTTTTAGGAAAACCATGTTAAAAGAGTGAAAAAGAGAGAGAGGGAGAAGGAGAAAGAAAGAACGAGAGGGAGAGTGAGGAACCAGAGGTAAGGAGAGAAAGCGGATGGCAAAGCTGCTGGGCGCAGGCCACGGGCAGGGCCTGAGCAGTTGCCCGGCCATGACGCCTGGGCAGGCATGTCAGCGGGATGGCTGCCACATAACCAGGCAGAGCGGAAAGGTCAAAGGAAGCCCCAAGCTTTTACACAGTGGTTAGCAGGACCCTGGGGGGGCCGAGGGCCCGCACAGTCCAGCAGGTGCCGGACCCAGATGAGGCGGTGGCTGGGGCCCCGCACTCCAAGGCTGGCCCGAGTCAGGTGGGGGTCAGCGCCAGGCCTCTGGATTGGCTCTGGAGGAGAGTGGGGTTTGCAAACAGCCTGGGCTGGGATTTGGCCAGAATCCTGAAAACTCTGCACTGAGTCAAGAGGAAGGGTCTAGGAGTCTGGAGCTGGGAAGGGATTTTCCCACCTTGTTCTCAAGAAAATCCTGGCTCAGTAGGTACCCAGCTGACCCACCCGTCCTGCAGGAGCTGACGCCTCTGCAGGTTCAGCACCCCTCCCCTGCCCTCTGGGCCGCATGCCTTCCCTGCCCAGGCCCCTGGCTCCCTTGCTTGATGCTGCCCTCTGTGGTCCTCACACCAGGCTCACCCTCCCTCTTCCTGTCTCAGAAGCCAAGACAGGCCCCGCTACAGGCTTGGACTGTGAGGGGAGGCCGTGCCTTTCTCCCTAGGGCTGCAGGAAAAGGGCCAGCCTCCCTGCTCCTCCCGAGCCCTCAGAGGCCCCGCCTGATCACTCCAGGCAGAGGTGGCTCAGATTTTCCTGGCATCCATGCTCTCCCCAAGAAGAGCGGCTCAGGTGAGTGGCTGGGCTTTTGCCCTGTCTGAGGGCCTCGAAGGTCAAGGTGAGGAATGGATCTGGCAAAGCTGTCAGCAAGAAGCCAGGCGCTGGGAGGGGCGCTCAGCAGTGTCCAATGTGGTCTATGCAGCTCAGGGCTCACTGTGGGCGAGGCGGTGCCTCCTTGGACAGAGGGTGCATTCTACCAGACAGATGCACAGACGGACAACACCTGCTCTGGGCCCTGCCCAGCCCTCCTCTAGGGCATTGACTTAGATCTCTTCCCGTCCCTACTTCACAATGATCATCAGATATTCACTGAGTTTGTCCTGTGCTCATGACACTGTGCTAAGCCTCAGGAAGGTAAAATACACTGCTTCCATGAGCAACAGCAGAGTAGGTAAGACCCGATTCTGAGTCCTGATTCTGTCACCCTCCGTGATGTCTGCTGGGGCAGGCAGACTGCTTAAGCTCTCATGGCCTCAGCTTCTTCAACCGAAGAGGCAGAGGGTATGAGCCCCCACCTCAAACACAGTTCATTCAGTAATATTTCTTGAGCACCTACCGTATGTTGAGTACTCCCCTAGACCTGGAGAACACTGGTAACCAAAGACAGTCCTCATAGAGCTCCCGTTCTGTGGTTCTTTCTGTGAAATAACAGACTGCACCATGGTCTGGCACATAGTACATGCTCAACAAATATTACCTGTTATTAGCTTTCAGAAGCCCTGCCTTTAAGAAGCAGGGGAAAGGTCTAGGAATTTCACTCCAGGTATGTACTTGAAAGAATGGAAAACAGGGACTCAAACAAAAACTGGTACGCCAATGGTCATAGAGGATCCATTCACAATAGCCAAAAGGTGAACACACCACAGATGTCCATCAGCAGATGAGTGGATAAGCAACATGGGGTGACCCACACAATGGAATATTATTCAGCCATGAAAAGGAATGCAGTTCTCATACAGGCCATTACAAAGAATGAACCTTGAAAACATCATGCTAAGTGAAAGAAGGCAGACACAGAACACCGCACACTATATGGTTCCTTTTACATGAAATATTCAGAATAGGCAAATCCATAGAGACAGAAAACAGATTAGTGGTTGTCAGGGGCAGAGGGAAGAGGGAAACAGGGAGGGACTTCTAACGAGTGTAGAGTTTCTGTTTGGGGTGATGAAAACCTTCTGGAACCAGATATTGGTCATGGTTCCACAACACTGTAGATGATGGAATGCCACTGAATTGTACAGTTTAAAAGGGTTACAACAGTAAATTTTACACTATGTGCATTTTACCACAACACAGAGAAATGCTATAGCTGAGGAAGGAGGAGGAGGAAGAGACAAAGAAGGAGGGACTTCCCTGGCGGTCCAGTGGTTAGGACTCTGAACTTCCACTGCAGGGGGCACAGGTTCTATCCTCGGTTAGAGAACTAAGGTTCCCTATGCCGTGTGGTGTGGCCAAAAGAAAAACTAAATACATTTTTTAAAAAAAGAAAAGAGGGAGCTCCATCTAGGAGGAGAAGGCTATTCCCGCATGGTGGCTCGGCATGGATATTAGACAAGCCAAGCGAGGGAGCGGAAGGTGAATTAGCCTTCTTTCAGATAGGTCCCCTCTCCCTCTTGTCCTCAAGGACATCGTGCACTCCTGCCCGAGGTGTTCCCAGGCCTCACATGTGCGCTGATGGAATAAATAACATGAGAAGGTTAGGGTGGCTCCAGAGATTGGAGAACATGTCACTCAAGAGCCTACGGTCCAGTCTCTCTAGCACTGCCGACCATCTGCACACACGTGGTCCGGCTCCTCTCACATGTGGATCTCAACGCACACAGCCCACTCCACCCGTCTCTCTGCCAGGCTCCCCAGATAACACTTGCTGCTGCCCAGCATCTTAGCACAACACGCTGCCCTCCACATGGGGAAAAAGGGTCTGAGTCAACGGCTTCCCCACCGCTCAGGACTCCAAGGTTCCCCGAGGACCAGGAGTTCTACCTTGCAGGAAAAGCCAAGGATAACCAGGGAGCCGGGCCCTCGGGACAGTCCCCCTCGCCCCCACCAGCCCTCAGCCCACCCTCCTGGCTGCTCCCAAATGCGCGTGCACACAGAAACCCCTGTCTTGGCCCGGGAACTGTCAGGAGATCAACAAACAAAAGCTGCTTCTTGACAGGGAGTCATTTATATTTTAGCTTCGTTCCATTATCCTAACGAATCCTTCATCAGCAGATGCAATATTAACAGCAGAAAATCAGCTCATTACATCCGAGGGGATTTCATCAAGACGGCAATCATGTATGCAGCTCCCCAAGCCTTCGAGAGGCCAGTGTGGCTGTTATTTATTTATTTTGTTACTTATTTATTTAATTTTTGGGGTTCTTTCCACATAATTGCACCGCATCTCCGATCTTTAATAAATAATTTGTAGGTCCTGAACTGCACACAGCTTTGCTCTCTGCCATGAGAGCCTGCATTAGCCAAAATATTTACCAATATTTGAAAGTCATTAGGATCAGGAGGGAAGTGGGGAGGGACCGCTCTGTTCTTCTAGAAACGGCCTGCTCTGCAGCTGCAGGGCTGGGTCCTCACTCCGGTCCTCCACGCCCATCTCCTGGAGTGGGGGTCTGGCTTGCTCAGCTCACTCAGTTTGAGCAGGGGATTCCCTGGAGCTCTTAGAGAGCGAGGCGGCCATCTCCAGGGGTTCCTGTGGGCTGCTTGTGGCTGAGGAGCCTGGCTGCTGGAAAGGACCCCCCTTGGTGCAGAGGCAGGAGGCTGGAGCACTCTGTTGGGGTGATACTGCCAGGGTTCGCCTGACAAGTGAACAAATGCTGAACGTCAGGGTGCTCAGTGAGGGAAACCCTCCTTGTGCACCAGCAGGCCCTGGCTCTGCTGCAGCTGAGAGTGCAGAAAAGTCTGACTTGGGAATCCCCTGTGGGCCAGTGGTTGGGACTCAGTGTTTTCATTGCTGTGGGCCCACATTCAATCCCCAGTCAGGGAACTAGGATTCCACAAGCTGTGCAGCACAGTCAAAAAGAGGAAAAAATTAAAAAAAAAAAAGTCTGATCCATTCCTCTCAGCTTCCCAAGGTTATGCCTCCCACTTCAAAGGAAAGAAAAGTTAGTGGGCCCAGAAGGCAGACTTAGTGGGCCCATTCTATAGACGAGAAAACTGAGGTTCAACAAACCAAAGCTCTCTTCCCAAGGCAACACAGCTAGGCCCAGAACCAGGATTTGGACTCAGAAGTGACCCTGCTGGGCCTCCATTCTTTCCCCTAGTCCATAGCCGTCCAATGACACGGCCTGGCCTTCCAAAACATCCTGGCTCCAACCCACAAGCCTGGAGTGGCTACTCAGGCCGCTGGGCACCCCCTGCCACCACCACTGGGCTGGCCATGCTTTCACAGGTTTTTCCCAGCAGGGGCTGGATTTCTGCCCAGCCAGGAATGTGCTCCCAGGATGTCAATTCTAATCTCCCCAGTGCTCTGACAGAATTAAGCTCCAGTTTGTCCGACAACATCCCAAAGTTTCAGAAATCCAGGGCAGACTCTCTAATCAGGCTTCAGGACAAAGGTCTGGCCTGACCCTGTCACTTCCATTTACTCCTCTTGTCTGTCTCCCAGCCGCAGCCTTTCTGCAGCTTCCTCCACCCTCTGCCCTTCCCTGGCCAGATCAGCCCCCGCCCTCTCCTCCAAGCTCCCCTGTTTCTCCGCCCTACACTTCCCCTCTCTGAGCAGCTGGGCTAATCCTGTTGCTCCACTATCTAAAGCGAGGAATTCCTCTGAGACTGACCTGTCGCTCAGGGCTCGCTAGGCCTGCTGGCCTCACCTTGCCTGGGGTCCCTCTGGTTCACTGCCTCTGGGGAGCACACAGGCTCGGCCCTCCTTGGCTCGGGAGAGGGTGCTCAGTGCAAAGTTATTCTCAAACTCCGCTGAAACTTGCCTGCGGTCAGTCTGACTTTACTGCCCCTGAGGCATCCTTTGGCCTTGCCCAGCCTCTATCCACCGATTCAATGGACATGAATTTGAGCAAACTCTGGCAGACAGTGAAGGACAGAGGAGCCTGGTATGCTGTAGTCCATGGAGTCACAAAAAGTCGGACACAACGGCTGAACAACAACAAAGCCTCCATCCTGTCTGAGGGGGCAGCTTGCAGGCTCGGAAAGCTTTGGCCCTTTAGCCATGCTTGGGGGCCCCTCTGTAGGGAGAGACCTCCCCACAGCGAAGTCTGTAAACCACCAAGAGGAATGCTGGGTGGCGGACAGTGAAACTGGGATGGGCAGGGCATGCAGTGAGAGCCCCCAGCGCCATCAGAAAGGGGTGAGGAGTGGGGGAGCTGGGCCAGAAGAAGCCCCCTTGTGCAGCCAGACAGAGGATAGCCCCCCAAGACACCAGGGACGCAGAGATGTCTCCTTCTCTGTCACCCACCACGCCCAGTACCCAACTTCCCTTTTTCACAGCTCTGGTGTGGACACAGAGCTCTGATACCTGCCTTGATTTCCAGGGAAAATCACACACACAGGCTGGTCAGAGGAGACAAAGCCTTATGGAGGGGCATCGGTAGGGACCACGAGCTTGAATCTAGTCTGCTCACATCAGAAGACTCCTGGGGAACAGAGGGCACCAGGAGCAGTGTGGACAGTCAAGGGGAAGAGCAAGGGCGGCTGCACTCGATCTATGTGCTAACCTGAGGATCCGGGCACAGGGCTCTCCTGGACAAAGCAGGGGCAGGAAGACACACACGGGGCGCAAGGAGAAGGCTCACGGTGGAAAACAGGCATGGAAATGTCGCTCTGCTCTTTGACCCTCTGGAGGCATAAGAGATCTAGAGTGGCCGGGGCAGGGGTGCTCCCCCAGAGCCACCCAACCCATGGGGAGCACGGAAAGTGCTGGGATGTGGCGGGCAGGCAGGGTCACTCCAGGCTCCTCGGCTTCCCCTGTGACCTGGGTGGAGACCTCACCCCGGCGCGGAGTCCTGTCCCACGCAGGCTGTCTCACGCCCTCCCCTGCCCACCTTCCTCGGCCACAGCCACACTCTACGGAGTGGGGATCGCTAGACTAGGGGTGGCTCCTCACTCTCTGACGGTCTGTCCTGCATCCTGTCCAACATCCCCATCCCGAGGCTGGTCCTGCCCTCACCAGCACAACCAGTGCGTAACCTGGTGGATTCCCTGAGAGCCTGGGGTGAGCCAGGCTGATGGAGTAACAGAAGCAAGAATTAGGCAACACATCTCTATAGCCAGCCCTTTCTCTGGAAGAGCAAAAATAATTACTGTATTTCTTACTTAATAACAGAAAAATCTATCCAAATGAAGGCCTCCGGGGAGAGTGGAAGAAGGCCCATCCGTCAGCTCTTTCAAGGAAGTCTCTGCAGTCCCACAGCCCCCACCCCTGACAACGTCACAGCCCCCCAAAACTCCCAACTTTGCTTTTCAGCCTTTCCTTCTGTCGCGTCCTTCCTTTCTTGCTGTGCTGGGTGTTGGTGAGACGGTGGGGTTTTTTTTCTTTTTTGCAATTTATCAGCAGATTGTGTGGAGCTGAGTGGTGTGAGCCTCACCCTGCTAAATAAAGCTTTGGTATTTCTGATAAAGCCATCAAATTCCTTATCACACTGACACAAAGTGCATTTAAAGAGACAGACACCCTGTCCCTCCCTTCCCACCAGCCCCTGCCCCCTCCACTCAGTTCAGATTTCCAGCTGCTCAGGCTCTTGTGGATCAGACACCAAATACGGCTCGTCCGGGAGGATGTGGGGGGTGGGGGAACCAAGGGGCAGGAGGGCTGCCCACTCCAACTCCCACCCACCTCTGTCAGAGCAGCCGGCACCCTGACCAGGGACTCAGGTCCACAGGGAGTGGCTTGTGCTTCCTGTCCCAGCTCTGGAGCCAGAGGGAGCAATCAATAGACACGCCCTGCAACGGGTGGGTGGGGGCGGTGAGAGGGGGGTGACTTCATGACAGTGTAGTCCTGTGCTAGGACAATACCCAGCAGCTGCTAGAGGAGCCCCCAGTAAACCACCAGGCCCACCAGGCTGCTCGGCCACTGCGCACACATCAGGTGGCCTGAGCCACTACGGTACCCAAGCGGAGTACAAGGACAGGGCCAAGAGGGGCCAACGATACCCATGAAACACAGGGCTGACCATGTTCCTGTCAGGCTTGACCACGGGTTCAGCAAAGCCCTGATTCCTTACACAGCCCTGCAAGGTGGTGGAACTATCACCCCATATGGGTATTACTCGCTCAGTTGTGCCCGACTCTTTGTGACACCACGCACTGTAGCCCGCCACACTCCTCTGTCCATGGAGTTCTCCTTGGCAAGAATACTGGAGTGGGTTGCCATTCCCTTCTCCAGGGAATCTTCCTGATCCAGGGATAGAACCCGGGTCTCCTGCATTACAGGCAGATTCTTTACTATCTGAGCCACCAGGGAAGCTTGCAGAACTATCACCCCATTCGATAGATGAGGAAATCGAGGCTGGCCTGAGGCCTCAGAGCCAGCGGCAAGCCCAGCTGCAGCTCTAGCCGAGGCTGGCCAACAGCTCTGCCGAACGAAAGACTCTTTACTTAACCGATTTGCAGAGTTCACGCCCACCTCCCCATTTACGATCCCACCAAGACAGGCCTTCCCATGTCCCAGTGCCCCCCTTCCACCTCCCTGGCCCTAGCTTGTCAGCCCAGGCCCTGCGCCCACACACAGCCTGTTGGTTGAGGAATCAAATTTATTATTTTTAATTATTTTGATTTATCAAAGCAGCAGCTACAATCATATTAAACCAACTTGGCTTCTTGGCATTGAACAGATACAGCTGCCGCCGGACTCCCCCACATCCTATAAAACGCCCAGGCTGACCGTGTGCTCCCCAAGGAGGGCACCCAGGGGCCCTTCTCCAAGAACCCCGAATTTGAAGACTACCAGGCCTCCCCCGTGCCCGGCTAGAAGTACATGCAAAGATGCTGAGGGCCAGAGAATGGAAAAGGAACATGCTGGGGCTGAGCTGCCAGGTGCTTTGGGAAATAGTCACCTCCATCCCCCAGCCCGGAGACCCTTCCAGAGTCTTGACCCACTGGGGAGTCACAAACCCCTCAGCTGGCATTTGCAGGGGCTATTATCACTAGTGGTAAGAATCCTGCCAATGCAGGAGATGCAAGAGATGTGGGTTCGATCCCTGGATCAGAAAGATCTCCTGGAGAAGGAAATGGCAACCCACTCCATTATTCTTGGCTGGGAAATCTCATGGACAGAGGTGCCTGCCGACAGTCTAAGGGGTTGCAAAGAGTTGGACATGACTGAGCGCTGCTATTTGAATTTTTGAATATAATTATGTCTCAGGCCTGCATTGGGGCACTCAACAGAGAGGAACCAGCCTGCTCCTCAGCCCCTGCCCACAGGAGAAATGATGGCCCACTTTTTGCAAGGGAAGAAACTGATATTCACAGAAGAGAGGTGATCTGCCCGGGGTGCATAGCTCATGAATACAGCCAGGCCAGAATCCAAACTGATTCCTTTTGAATGAAAAACCCTCACTCGACAAGAACTCTGCCTTCTCCTTAATCTGGGAGCAGTGCTCCTGCCCAAGTGCCATGGCCAGTGGAAGAAGGTGGCAGAAGAGAGAGGACCTGAAGTTCAAGGTGATGGCCCTGTGGGGCAGCAGCAGCATGAAACTAATTGGTTCCCAAGAGATGCCCAAGCCCACACCAGGGCATGAAGAGGGGCTGGCCCACCTGAAGGGCACAGGTAGGGGGTGGTACACAGGTGAGCAGATGTACCACTCAGCCAGGGAGCTAGGCTATGCCCTGGGGCACAGCCCAACCCCTGTGCATCCAGGAGCCTGTGCACTACAAGGCAAGACCCAGCATTAGAGCCAAATTTCTTGGCCCAACTTGGCACACAAAAAGCATGAGTGATTCTGGCAGACCTGGAACAGGCACCTCCAGGGTCCCAAGGCCCACAGAACACACTGGAGTCAGCTCTCTGCCTCTCACTGTTGTTTAGTCGCTAAGCTGTGTCTGACTCTTTTGCGACCCCATGGACTTGTACCCCACCAGGCTCCTTTGTTCATGGGATTTTCCAGGCAAGAATACTGGACTGGGTTGCCATTTCCTCCTCCAGGAGATCTTCCTGATCCAAGGATCAAACCTGCATCTCCTGCGTTGCAGGCAGATTCTTTACCAAGGGCCACCAGGGAAGCCCTCTGTACCCCTCAAACGAAGGCGAATCTTGGGAACATGGGCAGGGCTTCCTGGTGGGGTGACAGGAGACAGCAGTGTAGAGACAGAGTCTCCACACCAGTCCTCTGACTTCATGCCCAGGAATTACAGCTGGCTGCCACCAATCCAGGAAACAGACTCCCACTGGTGCCCATGGCCCAGAGGGCCCCCCTCCAAGTCCAGTGTGAAGAGCTTGGCTCTGGCCGCAAGTTCTGAACCCCAGTGGGTATTGAAGGGCATGTTATCTGGCTTCTCTGAGGTTGAGTTTCCTGATTCATGAAATGTGTGCCCCTCTCAGAGAGAATCTGCCTGCCAATGCACGAGATGCAAGAGACTCGGGTTCAATTGCTGGGTCGGGAAGATCCTCTGGAGTAAGAAATGGCAACCTACTCCAATACTCTTGCCTGGGAAATTCCATGGAGAGAGGAGAGTGGTGGGGTACAGTCCATGGGGTCACAAAGAGTCAGACACAACTGAGCACCACTCACTCACTCACAGTGCTGCTCTCAGAGGGCTGTGGTGGGGATTCTGGGATACGATGAGCGCAAAGCTCTTACAAAGCGTCTACACATTTTCTATGTGCAAAAAGTGATGGCAATTGTCATCATCGTCGTCATCACCTAAACACCTCTCTATCCAGAGTACAGCACTTGGGTTTGTGCCTTTGGAGCTGGGATGGCAGAGAGCCCGGGGGGCTCAGACATGTCTAGGAGAGGTCTTGCCCATCACCCTCGGCTACTGCAGCCAACGAGGACTTAGGGTTTAAGGCAGGAGGAGAAACAGGATGACCCGTGGTGGTCACACTTGCCTATCAAAACCCTACATTCACACAGCTTTCCATGGGGACTCATGCCCTAATATGGGCCCAGCAGCTTTCTGGGTTATTTCGAGTGTGTGTGATAATGACTCCAGGCTTTGTGTCTGCTGCCCCCAGACAACTTTTCCATCTGGGGAGAGGGATGACGGCTGGCAGAGAATGAGAAGGGCACAGGGAAGCCGAAGGTCAGAGAGGATGCAGAAAGTGGGCACAGATGGGCAACCCAAGGGGAGAGGAAGAGCAGGAGGCTGGAGGAGTGAAGGGGTCAAGGTGAGAGGGGAAGGACAGAGAGCTGGGCAAAGCCAGCCAGAGCTCCAAGACACAGGTGGGCGCCAGACCCCTATCAGCAGGATGGCAGTGGGGCCTGCAGCCTGTCTCCTCGCCAAAACGCCAGTGGAGACCCCTTCTATTCAGCGGTCAAGCTGGGCCCCTGGACAACCACTCAAGGCCTGGGAGGGCCCCTGACTCTTGAGTTTATTCACATATAAATGATCTTCTGTCCAAGCGGGGCCCATCAACTTCCAGGCTGCACAGGGTTAACTCCAGAGGAGGGGCTGGCTGGCTTTGCCTTCACTCTACCTCAATTTCTACTGCTCCCATCACCTACCTCCCCCACCCCCTGATCTTAGGAAAAAAACCCATCAAAATAACTATTTTATGTCTCCAAATATGCAGATCATTTTCTTTAATGAAAGATGCTTGACGTCTCCGATCCAATTAATATGCAAATGCAGGAGAGGATTTATTTGTGACATTCTGTCTGGGTGAGAGAAAACAAAAAAGGCCTGTTAACCAAAACACTAATTGCTGTGACTGATTGTCACATATCATCATTTTCATAGGATCTCCTCCATTCCCAGCTCTCAGGGAGCTTGAAACCAGGACTCATCCACGAGGCATCAAGGAGAAACAGGGCAACCGGCTACCTGTGGGCGAGGCCCCTCCCACCAGAACTGTGTCTGGGGCCAACGAGGGCGGAGGCTCCGATTAGTTCTGGCCCCATGAGGGCAGTCCCGACCTTCTACAGAACTTGCTGGTTCATCTTCCTTCCTGCAGTGCACTTTGCCACTTAGATGCTGATGTTCAGACTGGAAGAGAAGAGGCCTGATCTCCACTGGATCTGATAGGCACGGGGAGGCCTCAGCCCATATACCTTCCTGCCCTGCTCCAGGTCAACTGCTTTTTTGCCATCTGCTCCTACCCTCTTGAAGGTGAGGTGGAGGCCGGCCAGTGTTCCAAGGAGAGAAAGCCTATTAGGGTCCTGTTGGTTACCGCCCTTCACTGCCTCTTCTCTTGCTTCTAATGCTCTTTCACCTTGAGGTCCTCACAGCACTTGTGGAGAGAAGTCACCTGGGGAAACTGACACATGGTGTGGCATCTTCTTCTTAAGATGCCACATGGACACGGTTGAGCAAACGCTGGGAGATGGTGATGGAGGACAGGGAAGTCTGGCGTGCTGCAGCCCATGGGGTCGCAAAGAGTCAGACACGACTGAGCGACTGAACAACAAGGGACCCACTGCAACTGGGTATCATGTCACCCCTTCTCCCCTGACTGCACTGAAGGGGGTGGGTCAGCTGCCACAGCCTCATCTCCCCTGAGCAGCTCTGACCCCTCAGTAGGACTATGAGGCCTCCTTCAGGGAGACCAGGGAGGGGAATGACTGTTGATGGATATCCTTGTTTCCAAAGGCCACAGAGAGGGACTGGAAAAGACACGTTTTGCTTAAGTTATCGGGTAAAGGACAACAGGGTTCTGGGTGCCACAGAGTCCACACTCGAGGCTAAGGGGCAGAAGAAGATTCGCTAAAGCAGCTTCTTTCCCACACAGGGGCCAGCGGACAAGTGAAGACTAGAAGGCAAGACTCTGAGCTCCAATAGCTTAGAAGGCTGATTGCTGAGCCCTTCAGCATAAACATTCTGGGCACTCAAAGAAGGCCTCTGTACCTTCCTGTCTCCCCTGTGGGACTCCCCAGAGATTCTGAGGACACTGAAACCTGGGGACTGGGGAACAAGTGTGACAAGGCCAAGGAGCCATGGGGGTCCTCCCAGAGACCTTCTGCGGGCGCTGGGCCCAGCTGAGGGTACAGTGAGGGCTCTGCATCTTTCAGGAAAAGTCAGTGGAGGTCAGCGAAGCAACAGTGATCTAGTGAACACCAATGCACACCAGCCCAGGGGTCAGAGGTCACTCCCAGCAGGGCCACGGTGGTGGCAAGAAGGTGGCCGCCTCCCAATGACCCCCATCTCAGCTGTCCCCATCTCCTGCCCTGGCCCAGCCGCTTCCCTCTGGCAACTCCACCAGGGCCTCCAGGGAGAGCTGGCGCCAGGGCAGCACGGCGCAGACGCTCTCCCCCCAAAAGGCCTGCCCCCGCACCCCAGGAACAGGCTCAACAGGATGCCATGCGGGGGAGCCTGGAAGCCTTCCGGGAAGAGCACAGCCCTGGCACCAGTCCCGCAGGAAAGGAGGTGAGCTGGTCTGCCACTTGGTCTGCCGCTCACCTGACTCGCGCCCACGACAGCTGAGCACCAATGGGATGTGCGTGGGTGCAGACGGGAGGCAAGCATCATGGCGCCAGGGGCCCAGGGGGGAAGGGCGGGCGGCTGGGGAGTGGCAGCACGTTGGCTGGTCAGCTGAACAGAGCTCAGCTGTAAGCACCAGGTGTGAAGGCCCCACCCCCAGGCAGGGACCCAAAGAAGGGTCCTCAGGGAACACTGATCCTGTCTTAGGTGGCCCAGAAGCACCCATGTTCCCCAGCCTTCCCCACCACCACTAGCCAATGAGAGCAGACAAGCCTCGCTCCTGCTTAGCTTGGATCCACTTGCGGACACTCACAAGCACATCCTGGGGCACTAGGGTTCAGGGACCATTGCTATGGCCTCACTGTGCTGAGTCTGAACCCCTTTAAAACCAACCCATCTGCACAGAAACCTCTCATAAAACAAAGGAGACTGTGAGCAGTCTATTTATTAAAGATGCCCGCCCCCTACCCCATGGCCTCTCACTTAGCCTGGGAGCAGCACATGGCGACCCAGGCTATGGAAGGCGGGATAAGCAAGGTCTGGTTGGGTGAGACCAGCTTCCTAGCACTGGGCAGAGAGGCCTTGCACTTGTCAGGGCCCCTTCATGGCTAAGAGGAGGGGTCCCCAACCTCCTGGCCACAGACCAGTGCCTCCTGGCAGATCACTGGCGGCATTAGACTAAGTGCACAGGGCTTCCCTGGTGGCTCAGTAATAAAGAATCCACCTGCTAATGCAGCAGGCAGGGGTTGGATCCCTGATCCAGGAAGATCACACATTCCGAGAAGCAACTAGGCTCAGGGACCACAACTACTGAACCTGTGCTCTAGAGCCCGGCAGCTGCAACTACCAAAGCCCTCATGCCCTAAAGCCCGTGCTCCGCAACACGAGTAGCCACCACAATGAGGGGCCAGCACCCCACAACTAGAGAGTACTTCCCCACTCGCTGCAACTAGAGAAAAAGTCTGAGCAGCAAGAAGACCTAGCACAGCCAAAAATAAAGAGATAAAATTGTTTAAAAAAGGAAAAAAGAAAGTGCACAATACATGTAATCCACCCGAATCATCCCGAAACCACTCTGAAGGGTCTGTGGAAAAATTGTCTTCCACAAAACTGGTTCCTGGTGCCCAAAAGGTTGGGGACCCTTGGCTTAGAGGGAATGCCTGGACCCCGGGGTATCATATTCTAGGCTCCCTACCCTGCTTCGTCTACCTTGGCTCTCCTTTCCTGTGGTACGGCTCCTCCAAGAACCAGATGCCAAGACAACACATCCCACGGATGCATTTCCACCTGCTTCCCTCCTGAAACCTGGCTGCTCTCATGGTCAGCTTGACTCTGGCCATCTCAGGTGGCGCTGCTTCAGTGTTACACACCCCAATCCCAAAGACCTCCCTTCCCCAGATCCTGGGCTTCTCCCTAAGTTCAAACCACATCAGCAGGGGTCAGTCCCTACCTCACACCCAACATAGGATCTGCCCGAGTCTCTCAGTTCGTTCTAGTTCTGGGTCAGGACAAATCTAGACTCTCTTTCCCAAATCCAGGACCTTGGAGCTCTTTCTTCATGGGGCACTTTCAGAGAGATAGAAGAATGCCCCCCACATCTTTGCAGAAAGGGGTATAAGTCAGGCCACACCAGCTTTAAAATACCCCAGCATACAATCCGCAGGGTTAGAGCAAAGGCCATGTGGCCAGAGCCGGACTATAAATAACCAGCAAATCGCTTCCCAGAGCCAGCCCCCTCCCCAGCACCAAGAACCTTTCTGAGGAAATCAAAGTGAACACAACTGTTACCAAGTCACTACTAAAATATTTACCAGCCTGGCGAGGTGCCGAAGGTGCTTGGCACCGAGTGTTTGCTTATTTACAAGGCTGCTTTAAAGGGTAGAAAGCAAAATAAGGTAACCTGAGCTATTAAACTGAGGGGGCCAGGTGGTACCTACCAGCTGTCAGCTGTCCCAGGCGCGTGGGGAGCTAGAACAGCCATTGATGGAGATTCCCCTCAAAATGGGTTGGAAAAGTGAAACAGACAGGCCTTGGAGCTCCAGAATACCCTAACCAGCTGGGGCGGAGTGAGGGCTTGGGCAGCGGGAGTGGGGAGAGTGTTACAAGTTAGAGGGCCTTCACCCGCAACCCAGACCACGGGGCCCACACAAGACTCCAGGGTGCCCCTGGGCTTCTGCATCCTCACTCAGAGGGGACACCCGGGACACTGTCCTGTCCAGAGGTGGGGGCCTGCAGGAGGGAAAGAGGAGGCACAGAGGAAGGCAGGAAGAGCGGGCCCCCCGCCACTGAGGATGACATCAGGGGACACACGTGACTGAAGAAGAGAACGCACTCGAGGGTTCTTCTCGTCCTCTTCCTCCTCTTTCTTTGAAGTTCCCTTGTGGTTTGAATTTAATTTTGATTTTCTCAACTTTAGCAGATTGAAGTTGAAATAACCTACAAATTACTTAATGTGTTGTAAATCTGGGGGAATTCAGGAGTAATGGGGACCACATGTTGGCGGGAGGAAGCTCAAAGAGGGCTGAGGGGAGGAGGTGGCCTTCACAAGACACGCAGGTGGCCGTCCCAGGCTGGGACACTCATGCCCATGCTCCCCTGGAAGGCGGCGGGGTTGGGTGGGGGGGGTTGGGCTCCCCCAGGGGAGCCGGGAGGATTCCCAAACTGGCCAGGAAGCGCTGGATGGACACAGCGAGAATGTGTTAAGACGGTGGACGGACCAAGTTGCCGCCTGGGGCCTCCTGGTGACCGCGGACAGGGGGCAGCCAAGTAGGCCGTGTGCCAGGCGCCTGCCAGGCCCCTCGGCCGCGCCAAGGCCGCCGCGCTGGCCCTGCTCCCCTCTGGCCTCGCGCTGCATGTGTGTGGCTGTCAGCTGAGCTCCTACCTCCCTTCTCCCCCCAGCCGCCCGCCCTCTTCAGCAGATTTCTCTCAAGTACTAAGCCATATGGTTCCAGTTAAGCTCCATATTTTTCCTTGTCGATTGAAGAGACACACTTTCCTCTTTGCCAGACAGTTTGCAGATTGCTCTGTTGGCTCAATTTCTTATTGGATTTCTCAAAAAAACTGACATTTTAAATTAATTTACAGCCACAACAAAAAGAGTTCAGAATTTTAATGGTGTTGTAAGTAATTTTTAGGTAATCCACTCCAGATTTTGATATTAACCTTTGAAACTGGAGTTCATTCAGCTACTATGTTACAATACCCAGTCAGATTCCAGGCCTGGGGGAGGCCTGGCTGGGGTAAGAGGCAGAAACAGGGTTCTGGGGACCCCATTCTCCCAGGAAACCCCCAAAGGGGTGGTGCCTGGGGAATCCTGGATGGGCGAGTGACAGTGACATTGGGACAGGGAGGGGACAGTAAGGGGCCTGTAAGACAGCAGGGTGGGTGCTGGAGAGTAAATGGGAGGGGGAAGATGGAGCTGTGGAGCATTCTAAAAGGACCTGCTGGACTCATCAGCAGGCAGCAACCTCAGGCCCCCCAGGAGCAAGAGCAAGGCTCAGGGCATGCGTGAGGCTCCACCTCAGCGCACCAGAAAATAGTAACAATAACAATAATAATGATGACAGCTAACGTTTGCTGAGCACTCACTGCATAGCAATGCTTTACACTGACATGCTTTACACACATCATCTCACTGACACCTCCAAACTATGGGGGAGCCACTATCATCATGACCACTACCGCTAATCACATTCATTGTTAACATTTATGGAGGGCTTTCCCCAACCCAGACATTAAGTGGTAATGGAATACTATTCATAGCTTCACTTTACCGAGGAGGAACTGAGGCTTAGAGAGGTGAAGTCAGGTCTCACAATTTGGCTGCTACTAGGATCCCATCTGCCCTGGCTCACCCCACACCTTGCTTCTCCTTTCACAAAAATGCTACAAAATACCTTCCAGGAGTCATGTACAGACGTGAGAGTTGGACTGTAAAGAAGGCTGAGCGCCAAAGAATTGATGCTTTTGAACTGTGGTGCTGGAGAAGACTCTTGTGTCCCTTGGACTGCAAGGAGATCAAACCAGTCAATCCTAAAGGAAATCAATCCCGAATATTCATTGGAAGGACTGATGCTGAAGTTGAAGCTCCAAAACTTTGGCCCCACCTGAGGAGAAGAGCCTACTTATTGGAAAAGACCCTGATGCTGGGAAAGATGGAAGGCAGGAGGAGAAGAGGGTGACAGAGGATGAGATGGTTGGATGACATCACCGACTCAATGGATATGAGTCTGAGCAAACTCTCGGAGATTGTAAAGGACAGGGAAGGTTGGCGTGCTGCAGTCCATGGAGTTGCAAATTGTCAGACATGACTTAGCGACTGAGCAACAACAAAATATGTATTGCCATAATTGTCCCTGGTCCTTCTGGCTAGAGGTGAAGGGAAGTGGGGAGGAGTTCTGGTCTTCTGGGCCGGCTGGGCCGGGGCCTGCAGAGCAGGCCACCCCCTCCCCGTGCTGCCTGGGGCTCGGCTGAAGGCCGCACGCCAATCCGGACAGAGGAAACTCCGGGCGTGGGGAGTGGAGGCCTCGCCAACGTCTTTACTAGGCTCTGGCACTCAGCGGCCCCTGCCTGGGTACAGTGCCAGCTTACTACACCAGTAGAGTGTTAGCATTCCTTTCCTGCAGGAGCTTCCCAGGGCACCCAGGAAAGGAGAAGCAGAGATGGGGCCCTGGCCAAGGCTGTCCCAGTCCCTAGAGGGTCCTCTCTCCAGCAGAGGGATCCAGAGGCCAGAGAGCCACTGGACAGGGCTGCCCTGAAAGCAGGGGCTGTCCTTGACCTTCTTGTCTTGGGGGAAAAGTGTTCCCAGGCTGAGTCAGTCCCTGCCTGACCCACTGAGATGTCACGTAAACAGCGCTGTATGGGGCCTGGGGCCAGCTTCCCCGCCGTTGAAGCTGGGACAAAGGAGGGCCAACTGCTGGGAGGAGGACTGCAGCACCACCGGAAAGGTTTTCATTGACTTCGCTCTGGAAGTGAACAGAGCCCCTGAACATGTGTGCAAGAAGGACTGAGGACCGAGCGAGGGCAGAGAGGGCACCTGGGGAGCCAATGTCAGGCCTGCAGCCAGTGAGGGAGGGCAGAGCCAGAGTGGAAGGAGCACGGGCAGACAGAGGGTCAGGGAGGAAGAGCTGGAGCAGCATCGAGCAGCAGCGTCAAGCCAGCCAAAGCCGGGCTACCTGGGTGTAAGGTACAGCGGCAGGAGCAAGCCGGTGACCCTGTGTCTCTCCAGCCCGGCTTGCAGCCCTCAGGACAGGAAGTGGCCCAAGGAAGGCCTGCTCTGCCTCAGTCATCTGTCTATCTATCCATTTACAACAATCTGCCTGTTCTGGGTTTGCTATTCTGGGTGCCAGGTTCATACGAGGCCTTGGAAGTCCAGGGGAAAAAAAAAAAAAAAAAATCCAGCCTTCCAGAAACCCACAGATTCAAGAATTTCAGCCTCTTTATCCCCAGGACCTGGGGACACCGCACGGCCCCATAGCGCCCGGGATGGCGGGAACCCTGTGCCTGTTCTCTGAAAGGTTCTGCCCCAGGGCTCCCTTCCTTACTCCCCTCAGGCCTCCAGTCAGATTCCTAGACTCCACGAATGAGCAAAACCTCCCCCAAGGTGCAGAGAACCCGCGAGGAACTCTTGGCCTCTCAACACTTTCATGGAGAAAAGGAGCCTGAGCTCTCAATTTCAGGTGTCCGCAGCTGAGAAATGAGGGTTGGGCCAAGACGCTGGCCTTCTCTTACTTCCTGATCTGAGCTCTCAGGAGGGCCTGGCAGTGGCTGCCAAGGCTGCCCGCTGCCATGCCCAGACCATGCCCGTGCCCAGACCGTGCAGACCTCGGAACCTGTGGAGCCCCTGGCTAGTGGCCAGACAGCATGTATGAGTGCCGGGGTGGGGTGGGGTGGGGGGCTCAGGCTTACCATGCCCCCGGCACCACGCCAACACGTGGAAGGTTGAACTCACCCCTGGCGGGATGCCACGTGCCCAGGGAGTGGGCATCTGCTGGCACGGCATCGTAGGAGGAAAGAGGGGTCCCAGCATCACCTGTCACTCTTGGCTCCCCCTGACACGTCACGGGGGTAGGTCCACACTAGCCCTGTGTGGCATGGCGCATGGGGGCCCTCCAATGTCCCCTTGGCACCATGCCCACCACATACCGTGGGCCATCCCCACTGGCACCGGGCCGCGCATGGAAGGACTCAGACACTCTGCTGGACTCCAGCCAGGCTCCAAATGGCTCTCCCTGCTGGCTTGAGGCCATAAACTGGGCATCTCTGGGTTTGGGCCCATGGCACCATATCTTCTCTCTAACAGCCCATCGGACTGCCCTCCCTCCCAGGCTGCCCACAGACAACCATGTTCCATCGTTTCATTGACCACAGGAAAATGCCGGAAGCCTTCGCAAAATGAGTTGCAACCTGCAAACTATATGTAAAATTACAATGAACATCCTTCCCCTCGGGTCAGTGGGACACTCCCATCGAACAGATTGAAGTTTCATTTGTGTTCTAACTGACGGAGCAAACCCCAGAAACTTTCTGAATTGTTTTCCTCCCCAATTGTCTACTGGCCTCTCGCTCTCTTTCCAAGTCTTTCTTGGCTTTTTTTTTTTAATTATTATTATTATTATTTTATTTTTTATTTCCCCCTCTCGGTCAGGTTAAAGCGCTCCTGAGGGGTGATTGACGGGGGTTGCCATGGAGACCCTGGCTTGAAAAAAAGCCTCGTTAGTTGCCAACTCTGTGTGTTGTTGTTTTACAACTGTGACCGACCGTCACATGAGAGGGGGGACAGCTGGGGGCCGGGCAGCACAAAGGGGAATGGCTTTTTAATGGAGTGCCTGGCCGGCGCTTGAAGACTCAATAAAGAGTTGCTGGTGAGTCCCCTCGCTGGGCCCGGCCCAGCACACGGGGCCGGAGGCCCTTTGTTCCTCAGGAGCTGGGATGGGAAAGTTGGGAAACCAGCCGCTGAGAGGTGAAAACAAGAGGCCTTCCCCCATCGCTCACCGGACAGCTATTTTCTCTCACTCTCAGGGTGCCAGGATCGAGGGGACAAAACCCAGTGTCTAGGACAGGCTGCCGTGCAGGGGGAGGCGGCTGGGGGACAGCTGGGGGAAGCGGAGAGGGGAAGCAGAGGGAGGCGGAGGCCCGCCTCTGGCTCCGGCGCCCCCCCCACGGCCCTCAGCGTGAAGGCAGGTGGCCGATGGGAAACTGGGCTGTGCGGCGGGGGCAGCTGGAGCCCCAGCTAAGGACAGGCCTGAGCCCTGACGGAGTCAGAGGCTGCAGGTGGGTCTGCTGGGGGAGGACAAGGCTCTGCAGGGGAGACTTGGGCCGCGGGCCCAGAGGATGTTGGCATCCACAGACACAGGCTGCAAGGCAGTTCCTGCCCTTCTCCCAGGCTGCCCACGAGGACCCCACAGTCGCATCGCCACATGGCAGCTCCAGACAGAGGCCAGAAGAGCCAGGAAGTGGTGCTGGATCAGCCCAAGAACTTAGCCCTTTCTGAGGACAGAAAGCAAGTGCCAGAGTGAAATGCTTTTTGGGGGCTCTGATCAGAGAAAGAGAGAGACAGACAGGGGTGACGGTTCTCAAAGTGTGGTCTGCAGGCCTCTGGGATTCCTGAGACCCTTTTGTGATACTACTAAAATGCAATTTGCCTTTTTCTCCCCCCTGCTGTGGTGACATTGGCATTGATGGTACCAAAGCAATGGTGGGTAAAAGGGCTTATGCCTTGGCACAGACCACAGTGTGGGACTGGCAACTACTGCGTTCTTCAGTGCCACGCACTTCAGTTAAAAGAAAGAGCCATATTCACTTAAGAATGTGCTTGACAAAGCTATAAAAAGTGTTAATTTTTACGAACTCTTGAGCCCTGAGTACGTGTGTTTTTAATATTCTGAAGGATGGAGGGGGAAGTACTCGTGAAGCACTGTGCTGCACCCACGGTCTGAAGTTCACCCCGGGAAAGTGCCCAGGTGACTGCGCTGAGGCTGAGCCAGCTGCTCTTTTCACGGAGCCCTCTCTGAACTTGAAGGAGCGACTGACTGACAGATACACTCTGGTTTTTCAGATCTGAGGATTTGGCAGACATTTTCTCAAAAGTGAACAAAGTCAGACTGTCACTTTGCGGGGGAAGAAAAACTGGCAATATTTGTTGCCAATGGTAAAATCTGAGCTTTGAAGAGTTTCCTAGTCTGGGAACCAGACTTTGGGGAAAACATCTGCCACCGTGACTCTGACAGTGTCCTAAAACTTAACAGCTTTTCTGAGGAGACAGGTGATGATACTAATGAGCGTCATTTTCTTTCACACGTCGTGTGGTGCAATGTGTCACA